>NC_134368.1:15598125-16253750 GCF_035582795.1 Mycteria americana
GTTCCCCTCAGTCTTGCCTAGCTAAAGCTCAGGCTCCAGGTGCTGCATGGAGAGGGAAAGAGAGGAAGGGTTTGCCTCAGAAGACAAGACCGGGCACCGCAGGGAGGGCGGGCTCTGCCCCGAGAGCAGGCCACAAGGCGGCACCGCGGGAAGGCGCAGAGACGCCGCCAGCGGAGCAGGACGGGCGGGGGGCCGAGCAGCCGCTGCCGCGGGGGGACGGGGCTGAGGGCGGGCCGAGCACCATCCGCCGCGGCGGGAGGACGCGGCCGCGGCCGCCACACAGCCCTCGGCGGGGGGAACGCGGCACGGCCTGGCAGAGGCGGGGAGAGCGGCCGAGGGGAAGGAGCCGGCCCTGCTCAGCCCAGCGCTTACCGGCTCCGGCCACCTCCCAGCTCCATCCCCGCGCGGCCGCCCGGCGGCAGCCCCAGCCCCACCATCGGCATCGGCCTCAGCCCGCAGCTTCCGTTGCCGCTCCTTCCGCTTCCGCTGCGGGCGGGAGGCGCGGGGCGGGGCGGGCGGACGCCGCGCAGGCGCAGAGCGGCGGCGCCGTGGCGGGACGGAGGGGGGGTAGGGCGGTGGCGGCTGCACGTGCCGCGCGGGGCGGTCGTTGGAGGCGGCGTTTGAGGTGCGGTGGGGCAGGTAACGGTAGGGGGGAGCGGGGTGAGGCGGCACGGCATCAGCCTGCTGCCGCCGAGGAGCGGGGGTGACGGGCAGGCCGGCCGGCCTTCCCGCCCCGTGTGGCCAGGCCCCCCTCAGGCGGCCCCCGCTCGGCGGTGCCGCTCGCCTGGAGCCGGTGGAGACGGATCTGCTGCAGGGAGCGGGACGGAAGAAAGGATGGGAGGTCGCGCCGGGAAGCGGAGGGGAACCGTGAACCGCCGCCTGCGAAGCGTATCGGCATGGGGTAGGGGGGGGTTGCCAGTTTCAGGGTTACTGGTTTCCCTTGTGCTCAAGGCGTCTGGCGAAATGAGTTTTCACCTCTGAACTTTTGCACGTGCAAAATCAAACTGCTTAGATTGTCTGTTGGTGGATGCACAGTTGCGATTCTTTTCGGCCATCCAAGTGCTGCTTTCAAGCTGTAAATGTAAGATCTCCTCCTTGTATTTCTAGGGCTGTGCTTGTTTGGGGAGGAAAAAGATTGTACCCATTTCACAGAAGCTACTGACCACTCACCAACATGGTAGTTTTCACATGCAGTGCATGTGGAGAATCTGTGAAGAAAGCGCAAGTTGAAAAACATGTGAATATCTGCAGAAACTGTCAGTGCCTTTCTTGCATGGATTGTGGCAAGGATTTCTGGTAGGTAAAGAATGGGAAATAGCCTTCCTCACTCTGCAGTGGTTGTCACAAATACAATGTTTTCTTATGGTGTATTAGAATTAAATTTGGCAATTTCTGAATAATTCATATTTGTATTTAAAAATTATACATGTTTTTATATAATTTCAAGCTTAATCATCCAAGTTTGAACTGCAAGGACAACTAAACCACAAAGTACACAGAGTTGCAATTTCTTCTTTTACACTTATAAGTGACAGTGCTTTTAGCTTCTGATCATCAACAACTGTTACTTATTTTGCTACTGCAGAGAGAGCGAGATTGGCAATAATGTGAAAAATTCTGAATTTCGTTGTTGCTTCTCAGAACTCAGAAGAAAGCAGTGCTACTATCTGCTTTCGAAATATAAATACATGAATTTGCATAAGAAAATAAGATTGTCCTCAAATAACGATTATATGTCTCAATACTTCCCTGACAAAAGATTAAGATCTATGTTATTCATTCCTTTTTGGGGGCACTTACACATTGGTCAGAACTACACTACCACATTAGTATATCTGTATTTAGGAATTAGGTTTTTGCAAGCATTTTTCACCTGCTTTTCTAATTTTAAAACGTGTCAATGTGAGTAGTAAAACACAGATATGCGTTAATAGCCGTTCATATGTTACATGTACAAATGTGCATAAGTTCTAGAGTCATTGATAAAAGCAGCAGTACACTGAAGACTCAGATCTGATTTTGCAAACCAGAAATTTTCACTGAAGGCTGTGGCCTGACAGAAATGTCAGCAGTCCTATAAGCACGTACTTCAAGCACGTCAAACGTTATTCATATAAGTGTTGACAGTATGAAGGTTTAAATGTTAGATGCTATCATCTATTACTTCAGTTTGTTGATTACATAAGTCTTGCATAGTTCGAAGGACTGAAACGCTTAAGTAAACTACAGTTAAAACCTGTGTTCAGGGGCGACGATTATAAGACACATGTGAAGTGTGTAAGTGAAGACCAGAAATATGGTGGAAAAGATTTTGAAGCCAAAACTAACAAAGGAGATGCTAAACAACAGGAGTGGATTCAGGTAAGGTTTGTACTATATGCAGATATGATAAATAACTATTGTTTATAATCATTAAAGACACAAGAGAGGCTATACTGGATCAAGCCCGAGATCTCTTTTTCCCAATACCCACAGCTTTCTTTTGGCATTTCCTTGGTAGGTCTATTGCTTATCCTGGTGAGAGACACACCTTTTGTTTGTTTTGAATCTGTCTCCTACTAGTTTGATTTGATGTTCCCTAGTTCTTGCATACAAAGAGGCACTGATCATTGTCCACCCTCTTCATGGCACATATGCTTTTGTAGACCTCCTTCAAGCACCCCTCCCCATCTCATTGTCTCTGTTCCAGGCTGAAAAGTCCTATCCTGCTCAGTTGTTCTTCATACGTGAATTATATCTTTGGTCCTCTGAAGTCTTCCCAGTTCTACTGTATCCTTGTGAAATGAGGTTATGAGAACTACATACACTATTCAAGATATGGATGAACCATAGATTTACTCTGTGTCATAATGATGTTTTCTGTGTCCTCCTTTATTCCTTTCTTACTGATTTTTGTCAGTTCATCTACTTTTTTTTTGACTGCTGCTGATCATTGTGCTGGCCTTTTCATGGAATTGGCTATTTTAACCCCAAGATCTTGTGTCTAAGCTCCAGTGATCAACTTAAAGCCTGCCATTTTAGATGTGAAGTTATGATTGCTTTTCCTATGCATGCTGCTTTACATGAATTTGTGTTGAATTGAATTCACCTTTTTATTACCTAGTCACTCATTCTTTTAAGATCTTTCTGGAATTCTTCACAATCCTCATCCTGAATAGGTTCATCATCAGGAAAATTTTCCTGCCGACTTTTCAGATATTTTGTAAATATCTTGAACAGCAGAGGGTGCAGCATAGATCACAGGAAATGTCTCCTACCCTTTCTGTCCTACTCTTCAGATAGTTATTTATCCTACGCAAGAACCTACCCGCTTATGGCTGTTAGTTTCCTTTAAAGGTTTTAGGGAGGAACTCTCAGACACGTTTTTAAAACCCCATTAGATATAATTAGTTAGATCACCTTTATTCACGGATTTGTTGATTTCTATCTCGTATAGAACACAATCTAACAAAGTACTAAGCTACATGCATACTCAAGGCATATGAATAATACCATTGAAGTCAACAGATTAGTGCCATTGTTGACATTAAACATTGTTTGAGTACGTTGTTCAAAGGCAGTATGATGTGAATGCTATTGCTTATGAAAATTGTTAGCCTTCCTCAACAGTAGGTACTTTCTACACAGAAAGGTGAGAGATTATTACAGTGTGTCCTTTTCTGGTAGTCTTTAACACATCCACAAAACCTTTCGGTAAACAGATTTTCAGAAGTACAGGAAGGTTCTCCAGTGTCCAGTGGCTACATCTTTAGATAATGGGAAGCTCAGAGCCTTTTTTCCCCCACAAGCAGCAGTGCTGTTCAAGTAACTGCTACAAGGCCCTGGCCTAACCTCCTCTGTTTTCTTGTGCTGGCACTCATAGCATAGGAATATGCCTGAGCTCTCTTACGGGGATTAATGGTTGTTGAAGTTGGCACTGCTGCTAAAAGAAATGCATGTCAAACTGTGGGCTCAAAGTTTGCCTGATTTTTCACAATTAACTCCAGAAGTTTGCAAAACCCAATCAGTTGACAATTGTGTTTCTTAATGCAGGTCTTTTTCACGCTGCAAGAATCCTCTATGTGATACAGTTACTTTGCCTTTAAAAGTTTTTATTACAGGTTGTAACTTGTACATTGGAAAGCATTGGTGAGCAGTCCTACTTGCCTCTGCTTACTATATAGGTATAAATATTTATATAGATAACTTTGACGTATCTTATGCTCTATGATACTAAAGGTCAGTGTTTTTCCTATTGAACAGTTCTTTCGAGCAGGCTATACGGTCTGCGGGTACTGGGTGATTTCTGCCCAGTGTGTTTCTGACTTGCATACCTTGCATGTATCGTTTGATCATTATGCTTCTTTGCTGATTTAATTCTGGTTTTCTTCATTCAGAAAATTCATGAAGTAATGAAGAAGCCAAACATAAGCCCTAAAGTGCGGAACATTCTGGAGCAAATGCGTGTCTTTGATAATATTCCAAGAAAAAAAGTAAAGTTTCAGGTATGTTTTAATAGAGATGTGTAGTAATCCATGCAGTGAGCTTAAAAATAGACTTACTTTCTTAGAGAGTGTGACTCTCTTTTAACAAAGGTGGGACAAATTGCTTATTTGGGCATTGGTAAATAGATGGTGTAATAGCTGAGTTTCAAATAGGCAATGTTTGTAAAATACGTCTTGCTTAAAAGGACTCTGTGTGCCATTTTAATTAGGTATTAAGCCAGACTCACCGTTCAATTAATCACCATGCGTAGGCTTGTTCTTTTTTTAATACCTTTCTTTTTTTCTGTTTGCAATTTCTATGTAATGTCAACATTCTTAGACATACTTTTAAAGGATTCTTATTTCTGTGGCTTTGTTTTTTCCTGGTAAAGGCAAGATACTGTTTTGAGAGTTTTCCTGTTGCTCAGTATTCTGACAGAATCTCCCACACTGGATGCTTTACTAAACTTTGCATCACAGCCAAAGCAAATTCCAAATGTTTTATGTGGTATCAGTAAAGAATTACTGACAAGCTGGCCTTTTTTTTCCTTTTTTTAAATTTTTTCTTTTTTTTCTTTTTTTCTTTTTTTTCTTTTTTTTCTTTTTTTCTTTTTTTTCTTTTTTTCTTTTTTTTCTTTTTTTCTTTTTTTTTTTTTCTTTTTTTTTTTTTCTTTTTTTTCTTTTTTTCTTTTTTTTCTTTTCTTTTTTTTCTTTTTTTTCTTTTTTTCTTTTTTTCTTTTTTTTCTTTTTTTTCTTTTTTTTCTTTTTTTTCTTTTTTTTCTTTTTTTTCTTTTTTTTCTTTTTTTTCTTTTTTTTCTTTTTTTTCTTTTTTTTCTTTTTTTTCTTTTTTTTCTTTTTTTTCTGTTCTGTGCCTCAGATTGAGAGGCTGAGAGAAGATCATGATTACTTCCAAAGCACTCAAATAGAACTTAATAGAGCTGCGGTGAAATTGCTGCTAGTGAGCTGAAGGTTAGAATACCTTTCCACAAAATTAATGTTCTAAGCAGGGAAAGTGATATTGTTAAGAAGCCTCTTTCTTTTTGGTCAGATATGTTGCAGTGGAAGATCAAAAGGTTTTGCAGTTCATTGTTCCGATTTACTAGTGCAGCTTTCCTGGGATTTTCATTGCAATGCAAAAATCTTTACATTAGGTTTTACCTAAAATTCCATGTTCCTGAAAGCTGATCTGTTGCTGATAGTGTGAGCATATTATAAGCAGAAATTTACTGCTTTGTTTTCATTTTCAGCAGGAACTCCTGCAACAGCCCCAACAACTTTCAAATGTTTGCATTGAGATATTTGCTTAAATCTTCCTTTTCTGTAATAAAGTAAGGTATCCATTTAGGAGCATGACCATCTGTCCAGTACACAAATAAATAAGTAAGATCAGATCCTTACTGTTTTAACTCATGGGAACAGTGAGAAGGTTTGGTAGGACATTGACATAACCAGCTGTATTCAAAAGCTTGAGGATTATTTTTGCTATATGTTTGCCTCTTCTGGATTATTGTTGGTGAGTCAATGGAGAGGCATGGTATAGCTTTGTAACAGTACGCAGGCATTAAGTGAAACAATTTAGCATGGAGGTTTAAGAGAGTCATAGAGAGTAAATGTCTAACCAGATATTAATCAGAAGAAGTGATTAGATTCTTAAATGAAAAATAAAAACCAGAACCAAATATATGGTGATCAAGAAGAAAATCAGAGATGCACCTTTTCAGTTATTGTTTTTTTCCTGCACAGAATTGGATGAAGAACAGTTTGAGAATTACTGACAGCACTTTGCAAGACCAGGTGTGGGATATTTTCTCTGAAGCAACCAGAAACGTAAGTTAAGTTAGAGGTACAACATCGTACAACAGAAATGGAGTCAAAAATGCTGGGAGGAAAACCTTTCAGACTCCCTTTGTAGATGTTAGCAGAAATATTGTCTCCCATTGTTAAAATGGATTATGTTATAATGTAACATTACTAGACTAAATTGTTAATTCGTGGAATATACTGTTGCTGAGTAGTTGTGCATGCTGGGCAGGTTGTGATTGAAAACTTGGACGCAGTGACACGATTGTGACACGATAATCAGAAGGCTAATTTAACTTTATGCTATTAGTACATAAGGAAAGGGAAAAACACTACCTTTATCTTTGGTTCCAGTCTTTTACAACACACTAAGACGGAATAAACCAACGTCTTTTCAGAACTTTATTGGCCTCAAATTAATGTGTTTTGGAGTGGGAAATTAACAGCACCTAGTTTACCTATTTTATTAGTGGAGAGAGATGAGATCCTCCAGTTTGTGGTGCAGATTCCTCCCACTTCTGTGTCCAAGTTGTGGACTCACACTGACCTTCTTTCTCAGTGCCTAATTCTTTGCTATTTCAGTACTAGCTTAGCATGTTTTGGTAAGGTGTTGTTTTGATTGTTTGTTTACATCTGTTTACTAGAAAGCTGTTACAGAAGCTTACTTCTCTGTTGATGTGAAGATTGCTCTCCCCCTCCCCCCAGCTTCTTTTGAGGAAGAGCCCAGGCATAGCTTTAACATTAATCCCTTGTTGATCATGCTTCATTTTCCTGATTTGATGATTCCAGTTAGATCTATTTGTAGTTTTTCTGAAGAATCCACATATAAGAGCCAGGAAGGAAGCAAGTACATTTTTTTAAAGGATACGACCATAACATAAACTCTGGGCACTGAATTTCAAGTATATTGGCTTGCTGGAACATTAATTCTGAGTTGATACAACTTCACTAAAGCCAAAAGCAGTTCACTCTTGATTTAAACTGGTTTTTTTTAAAAAAATCAATGTTGAATCTGAACAATTATTTTATTTAAACACAAGTAAACAATTTACATTTTCCATAGAAATATAGCATTAAAGTAAAATATGTAACACAACTTCCTTGCTCAGATCATTTCAACACACCTTTAAGAGTTCTTAAATACATCTTAAGATATTCTTTGTAATACATACCTTGAAGTGTCTGTACTCAAGGAAGTTCTTAAGTGGAATTCAAATTTAGTAAATGAGTAATCGAAATTACTCTTCACAAAAACATATTGGTACTAAGTTGCTTGTACAAACACGTATTCTCTTTCTAAATAGCCACATGAACATTTCAGTAATTGTATTTCACTTGTAATTATTAAAATGAAAGTTTAAAGATAAAAATGTTCATTAATATATTAATGCTTCTACAAGAAAATTATGATAAGCCCAAGAACATTAAAAGAAAACCAAATACGTTAAGGTGACAAAAGTACAATTAAAACAACCAGCGCTGCCTTTGTTGACATCATGCAATAATAGTTTGTTGTCCCAGACACATCCCAAGACAGGGAACTGGATGGTAAAGCTAGGATTATTACTTAAGGGCCGTATATTTGGGGATAGGTTCTGTATCTTGCTGTAATATGCTGTATTTTGGCTGCGTAAATCAAAGAGTTGTCTCTCCCTTAACTTAATTACATTTAGCAAATATGTTAAAAAAATACATAGACAATTATTTCAAATGGAAATTATGTATGTTGTAAGATAACATTTCTTCTGTGATGTTAAGATGATTAGCATTTAGGCTGTCAAGTTAAAAGAAGAATCAGCCACACTATTTAGTGCTATTCCTCAGGTAACTGGTGTCACCACCTGTAAGCAATTTAATTGAATTCAGGATATTAGTGTTCTTCATTAATGATGTAGTAGAGAAAAGCTGCAATGTCAAAAAAGGCATGTAAAAATTGTAATAATCTGTCTTTCAACAAAAGATTTCAAGTGAAAAAGAACAAGACAAGCCACAACAGAAGGAAGAGCGGCAGTCTGCAGAAACTGGGCAAAATACAATGGCAGAAGAAAATGGAATTACAAATGATAACATTGAGAGGAAAAAGAATAAAAGAGAACGAAAAGAAGAGAGACAAAAGAACAAAAAGAAGGAGAAAAAAGACTTGAAATTAGAAAACCAGTCAGAAGTAAAAAAGAGTAAAAAGTCCAAAAAAGGAAAGGAGAGCTTGGAGAATGAATTTGAAATAAATGGAAATGGCCATCAGAGTGAAACAGAGGAGGAAACAAATGTAAAGAAACGCAAACATAAACATGTAGAAGGTATCCATCCTACACCTTATATTCTTGTTTGTTTTCAAGATGCTTTTTCTCAATGCCTTAAAGCTCAATAATCTACTTTAGGAGAATTTTTTTAGTAAGTTACATATACAAATTAGATTATTCTTTAACACTGCGGTTGCACAGTCCTTTTATGAAGTCTGAACTTCTTAGCAAATATAAACTCGTGTAACAAGAACAGAAACTTTAAGTCACGTCAGAACTTTTCTTCTAGTTTTATAATTTTTTGTGTATGTTTATCCAATTCCATCTCTAGAGGAACCTCATATCACAACAAAGAGAATGAAAACTGAAAACATTTCAGAAGACATGGAAACAGAAAACACCAATGGCAAGGAAGAAAATGGGGGAACAGAGAAAGGTATTCTTAAAGGGGGAGTTTTGATAGTTAAAAACTATGCTGCAAAAATCTAGTGCAGAATATAAATACAGTGCTTCTGCAGCAAGCCATGAAATAAATTGTGCCTCAGTATACACATACATATACATATGTATGTTCAGTAGACATATCTATTCCAGAGTAAGTAGCCTGTGCTACACTCAACACCTGATGCTGAATTACGTCTCTCATTTGTTGCTTCTGCTGCGCTGACAACCTTTGGCTATGCTTGCTTTCACTGGGCAGTGAGGAATTTGGCATGTTTGTTTCGCCGCAGCAGGTCTCTTCCCTGCTGCCGTGCACATTAGCCAACATAGAGGAAAAAGGGTAACAGCTCTCTTACATCTCTTTGTATCTCTTATATCCCCATTTTTGCTCAGTGAATCATAAATTGGACTTCAGCTGTGTTTGACCTTAGTTTATGCTTAGATAAACCTACTTATGCCTATCATCCAACACACTATTACTGTCAGGGAACGTCTGTACTTGAACGTACAGATTGTTTATTTGGAAACTAGCACTTAATGGCCTCTGAATTGGGTACTGTGTGAAATTCACTACCTGTGCTCTAAGGGTGAGGAGACAGGATCTTCCCAACTATTCCTGTATTATGTAAGCATTGCTGCTTAATAGCTGAAGCACAGAAGTTAAGTAAAAGCAATCCTGACCCTAGTCGTTTGAGTAGTATGTTGGTTCTTCATGTTTATCCTATTATAATCTTCAGAAACAGCCTACCTGATTTTATGCTTAAGACACCCTGCTGTTGTAGGGTCAGTAAGATAACAATGAACTGTTGTGGCAGCTGAATGGGTTCCAAAATTAGGAGATTGAAGGCTGGTGCCTACTAGAGAAGACAACCTGGAAATACCTAATTTTACTAATGATGATGTACACCTAATTATTTTCTAGGTAAATTCAACTGGAAGGGAACCATCAAAGCTGTTTTGAAACAGGCTCCAGACAATGAAATTTCAATTAAAAAACTAAGAAAAAAGGTAATGTACAACATTTTTTTTTTTAAATATCCTTTGGTCTTGTAAATTTCTTTCTGTAATGCTTATGTTCACAAAATCCTGTCCCACATAAGCAAAAAAGTGTGACAAAGCAAATTTTGCTTTGACTTTTTTGCTTGCTTTTTTGGTCAATTATCAAAATAATTGATATTTAACAGAGTATCAATTGACAGAACGTCAACTGAAGGACATGTTCTTTATTACTTACTGGACTACAGAAGAAATTCAGTGCTAATTCTGCAAAGGAATAATAGCATAATAGATACCATGCTACTTTTAATACAGTAACATGAATGTATTATTGCTTAAAGTGGAATCATCGTCACTAACTCAAAACTGTTGCTCTGTCTTTGTGCAGGTAATAGCTCAGTATTACGCAGTAGCTGGTGAACATCACAAATCAGAAGAGGATATTCTAGTCATATTTAATAAGAAAGTGAATAACAATCCCAAATTCAAAGTTTTAAAGGACAGAGTTAAACTCCTGAAGTAAGAGTTTGTATACTTTTCATAACCTTTGCATTTTAATCTTGCAGACTGGGTTTTCTCAATTCTTTCTTTTTCTCAATTCTTCTGTCAGCTGTACAAGTATCATGCATTGGTCTCAATTTAAATTGTGTATGTGAGAGCAGAATTTAACTTTTTAAGACTGGATTCCTCCTCTTTTTCTAGATTTATCACAGAACATTTTTTGATATTTTATTTTTTGATTTTATGGAAAATGTATATTTTTTGGTACAAGTTTTAAGAGGTATTGAAAATGATTGCTGCCTACTGTATTAAAATTCTTCCAGTAATGGATATGCGCTAAAATTCAAAATGGTATGACTGATATCCCCTTTATGCACTGTAGCTAGTATATGCAGGCTTTAATAACCTGTTAATTTTGTGTTGTAAAATGCATAATTAAAGTGTCTGTCAAGTTTGCGTATGTAATATTGCACATTCAGTGAAAATCTGAGTTCCCTGTATATGCATAGCTACTGAATGTTTTAATTAGTAATGCAACTGACTTTGGTGTAAGTGGTCACATGGGCTAAGAACTGACAGAGGAAATAAATTACTTCAAAACACCACCTTAAAGATAATAAATCTTGCCACTTTATGATTGTATAATAAGTCCACAAATTATACAAAATTTGAAGAGGCTGTTATATTGCAGTCACCGAAACAATTTAGGCATGCCAGAAATCTTACGCGTATGTAAAGAGACAGAGTTGCCTGGGGAAAGTTATTTGATAAGTTTATAGGGTTTTAATCAAATGCAAAATAATTCCAGATAGGGAGTTTCCTACCATGAAGTAATCTGTTAAAAACAGTGGTAGAAAGCCAGTGAAAATTTCTTGCAGTAGATGGTATGGTGTTTTGGAAAATTTCATAATGATTTCAAGCAGATACACTTTTATAAAACTTCATAATGAAAATATCTGAATTTATAGAAATACTGAATATATTAAAAGTATAAAGATGAAAAAAGTAACTGATACACTGGGTCCAGTTTTTCTGAGTACATATTTGTCTCATTTATTATAAAAGTTGCAATAAAAATACCTAATAAATTTAAGATCTCTTCAATAGGTGTTTGTTGTTAATTCATGAAAATTGCTTTGGAGATAAATAGAATAAAATTTATTTACAGACATGGAGAAACTCCGAGAAGTTATTTGAACACATTTCAAAAGCTTAGATTTCTTTTTTTTTTGTTTTTGATTTAGGAAAGGACATATAAAAGCGTAAGTCCTTGTCAGCGAAACTCAAATTAATACAGTGCTGTTAATCTTTTCACTGACTGTATTTATTTTACTGTTATTTTGTAACAACTATTGTTACATTAAGTTCCTGAATAGTTTTGTTACAGTAATTGTTACAGGTTTTAATTTTTTTTGTTTAGAATTAATTCCAGATTATGCCATTCTCTTATACTTTTCATCTTCCATTGTTGTTGACCACAGCACGTGTTTGACACATGTATAGAAACATTTGCTGAACTTCTGCTGATGATATCCTAAGTTGTTGTGATGACAGCAGCAGTTATGGGTGCAGTCAGCAGCTGCTACAGTTGTGGCGGCTAATTCTGTGCCATGCCTCCATCCTCTTCTCCCTACCCTCAGACTAGGATCTAACCTCTCTTTCTGCCTTACACTTCAAAATGCCAGTCCCAAGTCCCCAAGCCAGGATTGTCTTCCTGCTTTCTGCCTCCGCTCTCATCAGGCAGCTGGTTCCAGCTGCCTTGTGGGAGTGTATCTTGCAGCTCAGGTCAGTTTCTGAACAAGGTAGCAGAAGCGCTCTCTGCCCAGCGAGTTGGGGAGTAGCACTACTGGCCATATCACCGTTGGCAACTTGCATTACCCACACATTTTTTTCAATAAAGGCCTATTTTCTTGACATGCTCATGAACTCATCAGCTGCATTCTTTTTCAAACTGGTAAGGGCAGTTTGGATTGTTTATGCTATGCATTTAAAAATACATATTCACAGCAAATTCTTACTTTGGAGTGTTGCAAGTTATCTTTTACAGCTTGGGAGAATGACAGTTTCTGCTCATGAAAAGCATCAGCATTTTCTAATCCACAGACAAAAAAGCTGATCTATTTCCGATGGAAACAAGTTAAGAGTCTAAAAGAACCTCTGAAGTTGTACAACAGTTCTTATTCAGTCTAACAGATACTTACTTGGTTCCTGCCATTGCAGAGTGCTGGTGTCTGATGCTCAGGGTTTACTTCAGTGATCAGTGAATGAAGCGAAGCAGCAGACTAAGTGTTCAGAAACACCATGCATCAGTTTAAAGCTGAAAATAAGAAATACTGTATCAAATCAACAGTACGCAGATGAGCTCTCTCAGTAGGATTTGACCTGGGCATTTTTTCCTGCAGTAACTGTTGTGATTCTTAATGGTTCAAACACCCGACTTCCCCCATGCATTGCCATGGTTGCGCTAGTAGTGCCTGCGTGGGGTAGTAAACATGACTTCCGCATCTTATTCTTCCCCTCTCTCTGTAAAGGGCAAAGCAGCACCAGCTGCCATTCAGTTTCTTCCTAACAAGTTGGCAGACATGGATCAAATTAATGCCTCTTCATTGATGGTCACTGCTGGGAGTCTATTGCAACTACGTCCTCTTATAATTACAGTTGTATTACCTCATTATACATCATTATAGTAGTATTACCTTTTCCTAGACCATTGGCAGAAAGAAGGGGCAGGGGGAGCAATATGCTTTGTAGGTGTATTTTTCTTTCTGAATGTTCCTGGAAGTACTGTAGTATGGTAGATGAGTCTATGCCTCTAATTACCGATGACTTCAAGTGCTGTTGAAGTCCCTGCATAGTCCATTATTGACATGGAGCTCTCCAGTGAAAAAAAAAAACAAAAAAACAAACGACCTCTGTGGTTTTTTATTAGACAATTAATAGATTCCTCAGAGGACTGAAATTGGCTTTTCCATGTACAACAGATTCAAGCTTTAATTTACTCCTTGCAACTAATGATGTCTCGATCAGATTGAAGTTACCCTGTTCTTTAAAACTACCAGTTTAGTGGTAATCGTTTCAGAGGGAGGCATAATCCATTGCAGACCGTTCAGAATATTTCATTGTCCTGGTTTCGGCTGGGATAGAGTTAATTTTCTTCCTAGTAGCTGGTATAGTGCTGTGCTTTGGATTTTAGTATAAGAATAATATTGATAACATGCTGATGTTTTGGCTGTTGCTAAGCAGTGTTTACATTGGTCAAGGACTTCCCCCCCCCCCCCCCCCTTCAGCTCCCCATGCTCTGCCAGGTGCCCAAGAAATGGGAGGGGGGCACAGCCAGGATAGTTGATCCAAACTGACCAAAGGGCTATTCCATACCATATGATGTCATGCCCAGTATATAAACTGGGGGGAGCTGGCCAGGGGGTAGTGATCACTGCTCGGGGACTGGCTGGGCGTCGGTCGGCGGGTGGTGAGCGGTTGTATAATTTTTTATATATATATTTTTTTCCCCTTTTTTCCCTCCCTTGGGTTTTGTTCCTCTCTCTCTCTCTCGTTTTTTTCCTTCTCATTATAATTCATTATTATTATTACTATTATTTTGTTCCAATTATTAAACTGTTCTTATCTCAACCTACAAGTTTTCTTACTTTTGCTCTTCCGATTCTCTCCCCCATCCCACTGGGGGGGGAAGTGAGCGAGCGGCTGTGTGGTGCTTAGCTGCCGACTGGGGCTAAACCACGACATTCATGAAGACAGAAAAACAGTAAGACCTATCTAATTTCTGTTTGGTGATTAATCAGCATATTACCAGTATTTTTTTTTAATCCCATGGATCTGTTGCGATGAAGTTATGTACCTTGGATGCTCTTTTAAGTGGGGGGAGGATGTACAACCTTAAGATTTACCAAATGGAAGAGGGCAACAGTATCAGTTACCTGCTTGCATTCAGAGAGCGTGTAATGTTAAAAATTATTATTCCAGACAGTATAAGGGAACAGCAAGGCACAACCCACAGTGGTAATGTGGAAACTTGCCGAGCACCTGGTTGCAGTTTAATTAATATGTTCATTAAGCATTATTATCTGATCCCAGCTTCTAGGTCAGATGATTAATTTGATTGAACAGCTCTTAAGTCCTCATTTGAGTGACTTTGGGGTCTGTCACCTTCAAGAACAAATGACAGGACTGACATCCATCCGTGCATGCGTGTATTTGAAGAAGGAAGATGTAGCTCACAGTAATTGCAATGGTTCTGGGTGTTGTGCATATGCTGATTGCATGACTGCTATCCCTCCCTTTTGCTCTATCCTTGACCATCTAAATCGACCACTGCAAGCCATTGCCATTGATGCCAAGTTTGATGCCCACAGAAATTTATCTGACATGATCCACAACTGATGTTTTAAATACATTTGGCAACAGGCACATGATGAACCAGAAACTTTGTCATCTTTGATCTATGTTCTCTATGACATAACCCAAGTCAATTGATTAGGGTTATGCACGGACAGGAAAGTTGTGGGTGCATTTATCAAGCACACTGCTGACCTCCTGTTCAAAAATATATGTCAAGTACAGAATATTTAAAAGAATGTCATGACAGTACTAAGTAGCCCTTTATTTTAACATTTTTTCTGACAGAACAGCTGTGGTATTGGACTTTCTTTTAACAGCATGCCAGTGTATTGGGTTTGCGTTGCTATATACTGAACCATTGAGTTCATTTCTTGTAGCATTTGGTCATGAAGCCATCAAAGCCACATCCGAGTAATGACTTCAGTTATATACATGGGGAGATTCAGCAAAATCTAGCACACGTTGCAGTCATATAATTAAAAAAAACCACAAACCCAACAGCAAACCAGAGACCACTGAGCTGTTGCAGACCCTCAAAATCAAAATTGCTAGCTTACAACATTTCCACTTTTTATTCTGATACCTTTCCAGTTCTAACAAACCCTATATTTTGGTACATGAACTTGCTGGGCAGTTCAGGTAATACTAGTATTACGCAGGTCAGTAAAATAAGACTTAAGTATTAAGTGTTTGAACATCAAACAAACAAAAAAAAACCCTGAAGGCCAGCAGCACCTCTGCAAGTTCTTTAGAGAAGGTATTTTTAGAGCATTGTTGCCTTTCCCACTATTAATTTTTTCTGTTCTTTCAGGACCAAGGGGCATTGCTTAACGTTGATTCTGCAGTGTGGCAGAATCATGCGGCTGATGGACACGTACCTTTTGTTGTGTTTGTCTCATAGCCCCATACTAGCTACTATAAAGAAAATTAACTCTATCCCAGCCAAAGCCAGCACAGCAATCAACCAACAGTAATATTCAGAAAGGGACTTTCCTATCTTGCAGCTGCCATTCTAGATTCCAAGGAAAGGAGAGGGAGCCCTTCCAAACTTTGGAGAGGCAGAAAAGCTACTGTAAAATCCCATAACTTAAAAAAAGGAGATAAAGTAGCATAAGTGTCAATTCTATTTTTGTGCATTTCCTAGTTAGTTACATTAATTTATACCATTAAAGCTAGTATTTTAATATAGTTTGTACAGATAGATCTCAATAAATGAGAATGTAAAGAGTTCTGATTTTCCTAGCAAGAGCTGGGTATTTAAATGTTACAGTATGAAAAAAAGTCTAATATTAAATATTTACTTTGTAACTACATATTTTACACTTGTTCTGTTTCAAATTGAGATGTGAAAACAGGTAAAATTAATGTTAACATTTTACAGTTTTCCCGTATTGACTCAGTACTGTAACCACGGAAATTTCTTTGTAGTAACATGGGTCAGGGTACTGAAAAATGAGTGCAAGAGAATGCTTGTTTAAAGCTTCACTTAGCATTTAATACAAATTGACAAAATCATGCAGAATTTATTTTTTTACTTTCCACAAATTATATGTTTAGCAGTCATTGTTAATGTCAACAATCACAATAAATTTATGAGAAACCATCAGATAATAGTAACATAGCATTACAAAATGTTCCAGAATATGTTTGTTCTGTTGATTTTCTAAACGGCATAACATATCTCCATAATAAAATACACCTTATTGCTAAAATTTTCCTTTCTAAAATAGTGTCTTGGAAATTGAGTGTCTTGGTGGCAGGGGGGAAGGAAGAAGTAATTTAAATTAGAAAAATGTTTAAAGCTAGTTGCTTTCTTGATAAGTATAGCATAAGTATTTAAGCAGGGAGTTTAACCACTGAAAGAAGAAAGCTTCAAAGGACAGCTACTTATTTGTTGTGCTCAGCACTCCACTGTACTGGTGCATTAGAGTAGTTCATTCTTCTTTCTCCCAGGGAAAACCGATCCTCCCACCTGGTGCTATAATCCGATTGCATCAGTACAATGTAGTCAGACCCCGACATGAGTAGTGGCTTATAGCTGATGACCACAGCACAGAGACCCAATACATGACTTCATTCGGAAACTTTTAAAGCTGTAACACTCACCCCTGTTAAGGAAATAAGAGAGCAAATATTAAACTTTTTGTGCGAGATAAGCAAAAAAAGGCATATTGTTCTATACATTGAGCTGTATTCACAGGTTACAAGATATCTCAGTCAATATATTCAACATTTATCCCTTTCTTCTCCGAATTTAGCTTTTAAGAAAAAACAAGAATAAGTCCTCTAAGTTTCTTTTCTGCTCTGTCAGCCAAGAAAAGCAGCATATCATGTTTCCCATTAGTACTTTTACAGGAAATGTTATTTTATATTGAATTCTAAATTTCACTTGGACTAGAGGAAGTTTTAGTAGTAACTTTTCTTTGCACTTGTTAAGATACAATTCCTTTCGCACCTGTAACCTACTGCTTTTCTTTGCACTTGTTGAGATATAATTCCTTTTGCACCTGTATCCTTATGCTTTTATGCTCTCACAGGGTAAGGGCTGAAAAACCTTCAAGCTTTTTGCTTAGATTGGACTTTTTTTCTGTAAACTGCAGATCACAGAGCTTAGTCCTTTCTCAAACATATCTTCATCTTATTTTTTATTTATCCTTCCTCTTTAAATTTACCCTAGAAGACTTAGAATTGTGCAGTCTTCAAACAGAGACTCTGTGTTTATTCAGATCTTTTGTACAGAAACTGCCCTTGCTACTCAACTGTGTATCTGAGTTACAGCAGAAGTAAAATAACTGATTCCTACAGAAGTAGTTTTGTAGTTCCTGAAATGACCTGAAAGTAACAGAAAAACAGAAATTATGTCTCTGTATGCCTACCCATTAAACTACTATTCTCAAACTTTTAGGTGGAATGCATTACAACTAAATTAGTATCAAAATCCTAATCGAGGCCTGATTACAAATTCAAGCTCAACTCTCACATATATTCGTTTTATTAGAAAAAAGGTGCTTTTAAACATACTGAGATCTTCCACTCACGCAGCATGAAATCCATCTGAAAGTATTCAGGTCACTATGTCTCATTTAAGTGACAAACAATGAAAAATAAAACCCGAATTCCACCTGCATTGCAGCTGGCTCAAAACATGTGATTTTTACTCCTTCATTTTGTTCTTTGCAGCAGCCATGTAATGAACTCCCATGATCCAGCCATTACTGTATAAATACAAAGCATGAAGTACACTTTTATACATTTGATTTTTTGTCCTTCTGATGGCCTTTGATTCTTGATGATGAGAAGGAATTCAAGGAGGAATACAGAGCTATTGACACTGTATAGTATCCATGCATGACAAAAGCTAATGTTTTTCGTGGGTGATACAGGACCAGAATTTTCTCCTAGACTTTTCTTTCTTACCATTAAAGTAAGTGTTTCACTTACTGAAGTGAGTACTTTGTGCCTGCATTTCTGCCTTGCATTTCTAAATCAATTGCCAGTATAAAAGCTTTTACTGAATTGTACAGACATCTCTTATGCTTAGAGTGCTTTATTGATTTTTCTTTTCATCTATCCATTCTACCATTTACTATAAGACATTTCATGGACTGTTTGTTCTTACAATTTCCTTGTCTTACACCATGAAATATGTTTCCTCTTCCCTTCTTGCTGCTACAATTCTGTCTCACCTACCTTTGAAAGTTCAGCCTTTTTGGTGAACTTTCAGAACTTAAGTGGTTTCAAAGGTTAGCACTGCATAAGTTTTCTATGAGAAGAAAAAATATGAACTCAGTCTATGTTCTTAAAGACCTGTTCATGTCAAGCAGATTAGCCAAAACAGTAACAGGAATTTTACAACAATCCTCCAGCTAAAATTTCAAATTGAGGTATTGCTGAATTTAGTTTTCATACCAGCAAAACATCTTTCTCTCTTCCTTTCTCTCTCTGACGGTATAGCACTCTGTCAGTGTTCCCTCTAACTCTGTTGTCCAATTACAATCCCAGATCAAAATATATGAAAAATTGACCCTACAGGATACATAAGTGGTAATGGACTGTGAAGGACAATGGTAAAGAAAACCTGCTTATAAACCTGAATGAAATGTGTAAGAGCTTTGTTTCATGTTTATTTTTTTCAGGACTCCACAGAAAAATTAACCAGGCAAACAGCACAAGCTGAATTCCACACTATATACATCAGTGAGATGTTCCTATGCTGAACACATCATGAAAATTATCTGTACTTCCCAGTCTTGTAACAGTGAGGTCCATGTGCCCAAGGATCTTTGTCCCTGCTTCATTACAAAAGCCAAATCACAGGCAGTGGGGACACTAGACCATCTCCAAAACAACAGTTAATATGCTACCACAGCCTAAAACAATGCTAACCTCTATCAATACAGAAATAAGGTGTCATGCCTAAAGAGAGCAATACTCCTGTAGAGCAAATATTCAATGAATAATAAACTTGAATGCCCATTCCCACAATTGATACACAGTCTCTCCTATGTGAATTAGATCTGTGATCTTCATTATTCAAAAAAAACCCAAACAACCTTTAGGATGTTCCTAAATGCCCTAAGTATGAAATTCTCATATTGTTACAGATGCATGGTTGCACAGACTTTTTCATCAGTGAGGAAATCAGTTTCAGTAATTCCCAAGTGTTCCCTTTCCCACCCTCCCACATCTGGCCATTTGTTTTTGCCTCTCCGCCACCCCCTGCATTTTTGCAGGCTTTTAAAACCAGATCAAATCCTCAAACTGAGAGGTATTATATACCACTACTAGGGATTGAGTAGTCAAGAACAATTATAGCTGGAGTATTGCTGCCAAGTGCTTTGTATCATTAAACTGTAGTCTTAGGAAAACATTTTGAGAGCCATTGTACTCCCTAAGAAAGTATGCATAGTTAAGTGAAACTAAACTCAAGAAATGTTTTAGGAGGGAGAGTAGGAAGATTTACTTAGCAACTTCTAAGAGAATGGTTTATCCAGATTTATTTCATTGGTTTTGTTTACACATTTGAAGATCCACGGTGGAATGAACAGTCTTCTCATTTTATATTCTTAATGCTGATTATAGAAAAAGGCAAGAGTCAAACATTGAAGCTACCTAACATTTTTAATCTGGAAAACTGAGGGTGTTGAAATGATCTTCCATCAAATAGATACTTCAGATTAAAGTAATGTTCTGGACCAGCTACTTTTTTGTAATTTGCAGACAACTTTCAAGGTGAAGAATAACATACCTAGATAAATCAGATGACATTATATGGTGCGTTCTTTTCCTGTTCTCTTAGATGCCTTCTTCACCTTTTTAACCGCCTTTATCTTTTCTGCTTTCTTTTCCTTCATGAAGTTAAAATGCTTGCATGCTTATATATAGTGCATTCTTGGTATCAAACACACTATTATATGTATTGTTTCCTTCCTAAAGCGTCAATTCAGGGCTGCACTGTAATTTAATACTCGCATGAGAATTCAACTCGAGTTCAACAGTTTGTATATGTACAACGTTCAGATTCAATTGAGTTTTAACCTTCAGTTGTTTTTCAGATCTGCATGAAGTTATTCATACCAAGTGCTTTCAAGTCCTTCGGTGATTTTTTCCATTGTACTGAATTTAAAATAACTAAAGGAATGCTAGATGAAAGCAAGAGAACTGTAGTACTACTTGAAGGCTTTTTTTCTTACCTGGATGACTGAGACAATGCATTTACTTTTTCATTTGGTGTAAGAGAGGACATGCAATGCTTTACTCCAAGAACAACATTTAGAAAGGATTGAGAATCTCTACCCATCTGATCCTTTTACTCCTGATGGTGGAAGATAAGCAGCAGATTACTACTCACTTCATTTCTTAATTCATGAACAGAAAGCCCGGAGTATATTGTACAATCATTCCTCAAAATGAAGAATATGCATACGCTGTAGCCAACCTCCTTCAGCTGAAAATGAACATAGGGAGAGAGGAGCCAGCCCTACTTAGATAAGGAATGAAGAAAATTCCAGTCAGGTCTCTTGTGAACAGGTAACATTTGGGCTAATTTAGCTATTGACTTCTGTAATGGGGAAAAAGTTATGAATATTTGCTAGAATACTAGAAAACTAATTTGAGTTTCTAGAAGCGAGAATTTAACTGAGAAGCCTAATTCCCAGTCAAGGAACATAAAAAGCTACCTCTTGTGTATGTTGTTAAGAGTTACCTGAAAATCAACATAAAAACAACTCATCAGTAGATGACAAATACTGAGTGAGCAACAAGAAAATGAATTTTAAAATATCCAATTAGATGGTAAAATTCAGCTTTCGTTTGTAACTGCAAAACCTGAATATTTAAAAACATTCGAATAACTTACAAAGCATTCTTTTCTATTTAAAAGAACACAAAGGCGTTGAAGTCAGTTTCTGAAAATATGGGAAGAATTCACGTTATGCGAGAGACCAGGAATACATTTAACGAAAAAATTGCTGCAAACTCTACCCGTTGTACATTTCCTTCACAGAATCTTCAAATTCACCAATGCCTTTCACAGACTGTTAAGTAAATTTATCAGATCGAGCACCACATTTTAAAATACTTTCTAACATTTCTGCAGGGATTCTTAAACTTTTACTTGCAAGAATTAATTATCCATAACAGGCCTGTTGTTTAGATGCTTTACTAATTATGTTGTTCATTTTGTAACAGCCTCAGTTCAGCTCCTGATTGCTATCTACTCTTTAACAGATTAATAATTTCTGAATCAGAGAAGCTCTGTGAAAAGATCACAGAAAACATCTCAGCTCTACAAACACTGAACATGAGCGGTCTAGGTTAAGGTCAATAGTGAGTCAGGGAAGGGAAGCTCTTATTTCAGCTCTTTGCACAATACCTACTCTGTAGGTAAACAGGAGTCTTCAGTTTAACAACGCTAACAGATCTTAACCTTTTCAAGCATACATATTTATTTAATTGCTACGTTTAAATCAAAGATATTTCCTATGAATAGCTTTTGCAAAGAAAGTACATGAAGATTTCCTTTGTTTCTTATTTGAATCACTAGCATGAAAGTGAAGACTGAGGTAATCATTTCACTCAAAGGAAATAAAACAAAGAAACCTCTTTCATTGCTAAGAAAGCAGAGCTCAGAGGCTCCCACGAGCTGTTAACTTCAGAATGTTCAACTGAGCTAAATAAAAAATAATCACTGTACTCACTGAGGACTATGATGTGGTTGGCCCTTATGTGAGACATGTTCTAAGGCTGGGAAAAACAATTTCTACTCACAATTCAGATGTAAATGAAGGCCTGGCTTTCTGCAGGAAAAAAAAAAAGTTCCATTCTTGTATCTTTTAGGCTGAATTTACTCAAAACTCTATGCAAAGTAATAAAGAATAACCAGAACCCTTGCTGCCCTTGTCCCTAGAACCTCACTCATCTATAAAACAGATGACACGCTATTTAGGAAAATGTAGTCATTTTTTCCTGATAAATTACTGTTAGCAGCCCCTTTGCTGAAAAGATAACATCTCTAGGTAGATTATACAACACAGTGTATCTACATATCAGTTTATACGACAAATGAAGAGTCAGTGCTATTTTTCTTCTAACTGCAGAATGTACAGATTAAGTCAAATTCTCCATTATTTCATCACCTAAAATTCAAACCAAATGTAAGAAAAAGTTCTGATAATTAAATATGTTGAAAAAACTTAGTCTTATGTACTTTTAGGGTTCATCATTACACTAGTTAAACTGATGTAAGTCTACTGAGTTAAACCTGCTGTAACACTGTATGAATTAGGTTATATATGCAGAAGATCTATTATTTTATTAATACTTATTCCAGGTTTTTTCCACCCATTTCAAAGGGCATTTGATAAAGTCATTAGTTACCCAACAGGTACAGAACTGCTTAAAAACAGTGCAGGTCAGAGCAAGTCTAGCTTGTACCCTAATTAGTTTCTACCAGTTAGTTTCTACCCTTAGGATGGCCTGACATTTTTAAAGGTTTACTGATAAAATAGGTAATTATTTATCCACAGCCTACATTCCATTCTTTTTGCTTTTCTTGTTTTCTCAACATGAAACTACAGAGGAAGTATCTGCAAACCTTTTATTTTGATAACTGCCACACAATATGCAAAGAATGCATGTTAAGTGAAAATTTGACATATTTCACTTATGAAGGCAAATACTCAGTTTGCCTTCTAAAAGGAAAAGTATAATCCGGTAATTAAACATTTGGGTTTTGAACTTTAATCTACACACAGCTAGAAGGACTATACATTTTATTCTGGTAAATAAAACACACATACTGAAATTATTTTTTTTTTCTTCAATCTACCTTATAATAATCTGAGCTTTTACTGAATATTTCTACATTTAATCACACTGTAAAGAAAAGCTACCCATAACAGGTGCCGTATCAGAGAGGTGCTTCCATTCTGTAGTCAGTGGGACTTCTGCCTTAGGAGGAACTTTATACCACACAGGATTTTGTCTAAGAAAGCACAGGATTTTTATGTACTACATATATAATCTAATTAGCCTTTTACTATTAGGAATTTACTATTACATTACTGTAAGAAACAAATTTCAATTTAAAAAGCCATGTTATTTGTTCAGTGAACATATGCCAGAAGATAACAATACACATATTCACAGCATTCTTATAAAACAGGAAAAATTAGACCAGACCTGTTCTGATCTGTCAATATAATTTATTAGTTTTGAGTTTGTCCATGTGAATAAACAATAAAGCAACACTAATCTCCTAAATTTCAAGGTTTTGTTTGCAGAAACATGCTAGTGTGACTTCCTAACTAGTTATGCAGAAGATTCAGCTAGAGCTGAAAGAAAGGCAGTCTATGTTACCATCTTATTAACTTTTATCTAGTTTGTCTTGTAAATATGGTTATTATTTTCAATAGTGGGTTGCTCTCACAGTGTTACAGTATTCCTACGGTTCTTGAAACCACTCAGAGCTTTGTATTTGACTTCTGCTCTATCTAAACCACTGCTCTGTCTCACGAAAATTGAAATTTTCCTAACATATGTCCTTGAAAGCACCTGGTTTGCAAAATGTGGTAAGCAGAATATTTATACGCACCCAGTTTCCCCCCGTTTTTCTTAATCATTTTGACAAAACATTCCTCACTCCAGCACTTGGATTTACATCACACTGTTTACTATTTTCAATGGGGATTACTGCGATTCATGACACCGTTGATTTATAATATATTAGGGGCCATTAACAGGGTCATCATTTGCTATAGCGGTACTACGGAGGCACCCGGCGCCCTGCGCCCCGCTCCCGCCCCGGCACCCGGGCACCGCCGCGGGCACCGGCCGGTCAGGCTTGCTTTCCGCCGGCCACGGGCTTGGCGAGGTCCTGACCTCCGGGAAAGGCCGCTTCGGCGGCCCGCCCACCTCCTGACTCCCTCTGCACTACACACGGGGCCGCCGCTCCTCACGCCAACGGCCGTAACGGCCGCCGCGCTTCCCGCCCCTGCCGGCGTCACTGCCGGAGCGGCCCAAGATGGAGGCCGGCGACAGCGGCGGGGATCCGCTCCCGCGGCTCAGGCGCCCTTTGCGGCGAGGGCCAGAGCCCCGCGACCCGTTGCTGCCGCAGCCGCCTGTCGGGGGCGGCGGGACGGCCGGTGGGTGGTGCTGGGGACGCGGGCCGAGGACGGGGAGACCCCGCCGGGAGGGGACGGGAGCCAATCTCTGCTAGGCGGGCGGTGTGACAGAAATGCCCGGGCGGGGAGCGGTGACAAACAGCGCCTGCCGCAGCGCTGCCGCCGCGGCGGGAGCGGAGGAAGGGGACGGACCGTGCTCCGGCAGGAGTGAGGGGGCTCCTCGGGTAAACGGGCGCCCTGCCCTGCTGGTGGGATACTGCTTGCTTGTAGCCAGCTCGCCTCCCCTCAGGTGTCTGGCCCTAACAGCGAGTTGGATGTGAAAAGGGAGACGTGAGTTGTGTAAGAGACCTGCAACTGCGGATTTCTTGATGAGGATGAGGTGCTTAAATGCTCCAGACCCAAGCTCTACTAGATGAGGAAGAATCTAGGAAATAAAAAATAAAAATGCCTGTAAACTCCAGCAGACCTGTTAGTACATTCAGCTGGTGGTAATGCATGTGGAGGAGCCAGCATACATTGCACTGCTGGAGGCACACAGGCCACCAATAACTTCTGATCCAAAGTATGAAACATCAAAGGCAACTTTGACACCTTTTTTGGTCAGTGTGTATAAGTATGGAGTGTGTTAGTGGGTTACTGTCATGCACAAAAATACGCTTTCTAATCTGCTCCCTCTGTTGTCTTGCTTTCTCTAAAACAATATATGGTGACGAGGGGAAAAAAAAGATACTTTTCTGCGTAATGATAGTTTTTGTTTACCTGCTGAAGGTACGCAGCATGAATCAACCTAGCTCCTGACACTGAAGTTGAAAATCTCTTGTGAAGTAACTGCAGTTGAGTACAAGAAAATTATTTATGCTTGAAATCGGTTTGCAAATACTAAAATTAACAAAAAAGGATACAAATAAATCAGTAACTGGAAATACCAACCTGACTTTCTATATGCTAGATTAATAAAAATGCTTTAATAACACCAGGAGGTTTTTAATTAGTTAAATAACCCTTACAAAATCTAGTCAGCTGTTAATTTCATAAGAGGGTACACAGACACAGTATTTGCTGATTGTTACTGCTGTATTGTTTTACCAAAGGGCACCTTGCTTAGTATGTTTTATTTCAGGAAATGTGCAGAGCTTTTTAGAATACTTCCTCTGTAATACAAAGTGTATTATACTAAGTATAATAATCTCCAAAGAGAAATTAATTAAAAGGATAAAGCATCATGTTTTACATAACTATAATCATACTCCATTTAATGACTGGCTTTAGTGCTATAATTATGTTCTTATTTACAGAAGAGTCTACAGCTGTAGAGAAGAAGAGGAAGCCTCTTACCAGACTGAATATTCATTCTGCATTCTGGATTTTGGCATCGATTGCTGTGACATACTACTTTGATTTTTTTAAAACTGTTAAAGAAACTATTCAAGCAGATAGGTAAGGTACCTTCTCTTACAAAGAAAGTTGTGTTTTCATCTTAGGATCATGCTCAGTTTGTTACACTGTGTTTTAAATCTTGGATAAACAAGATCTACAATAGGAATAGAGAGAGCTGGGACTGTTCAGACTGTAGAAGAGTAGGCTCAGGGGCATCTTGTCAATGCATATAAATACCTGAAGGGAGGGTGCAAAGAAGACAGAGCCAGGCTCTTTTCATTGGTGCCCAGTGACAGGACCAGAGGCAGTGGACACAAGCTGAAACACAGGAGGTTCCCTCTGAACATCAGGAAACACTTTTTCGCTGTGAGAGTGACTGAGCACTGGCACAGGTTGCCCAGGGAGGTAATGGAGTCTCCATCCTTGGAGATACTCAAAAGCCATCTGGACACAGTTCTGGGCAACCAGCTCTAGGTGACCCTGCTTGAGTAGGCAGGTTGGACCAGATGACCACCTAAGTAATTATTATTAAACTAATTTTTAAGTAAATAAAATGCTTTAAGTTTTGCTATAATTATTTTTTTCTTTAGGCTCTACTGAGCCATCTGTGTATATGCAAAATTTGTTCTAATAGCAGAATGTTTTAATACTGTACCTTCAAGTTTACACTTAAGTACAAGAAATCGCTGCCTGTTTTGTTGAAAGCGTTGGGGTTTTGGTTTTATTTTAATAAAAAACCCCTGAAATTAAATGTCAAAATGAAGTTAACTTCCTTAGACTTCTTTGAGTAGATCAGCGAAAGATTAGTGAAATAATTTCTATGAAGTAATTTCTATTTCTATTCTAATTATTTTCTACGGGATTGATGGGTGTTAAATATTTTTAGATGGCTTCACCTGGAAGTACTTTTAAAACTCTCTCATTGTCTCATTGTCATTGTCATTGTATCAGTATGTGGAAGCTGAACAGGGCCTCGTTCTGTCCTGTGAGGTTCTCTGGAGCTGCTCTTCCAGGCTGGTCTAGGTACACCCTACATCCAGTTGGCTGTGGATACAAACTAGTGACTCCAGGATGTGATCAAGGTTTTGGGTGGCCCCATCTGCTCCCTGCAGTACGCTGTCTTCCTGCATTGCTTATTTAGGTAGACTATGGCAACTGCTCTCTTAATGCAGATTTCTTAATTGGTAGTATTGAGGTACCAAAACAGCATACGATATTTGCTGTACCATACCAGAGCAAACGTTACCTGAGTAGAAAGAACCTTGATTACCCTTTGTAATCTAGTAATTAAACTATGGTCATAAGAATTCACTTTTAAAAATTTTTATTTGATAAATACCCATTCAGATAAGTACAAGATAAAGTGCACCTTCCTCCCAAGTTGTCTTTCCCATCTTATTCTTGAAGTATGTCCTCGAAGAGGCTCAAAAGTGCGTCTTCCTAAATAATCACATACCCTGTGTTTTCTTGATTCTGATTTTGAAATCCTGGATTCCTCTATGGTTTTATTCAGCTGCTACAAAGAAAAATCTTCATGCTTCTTGTCTGTTAAATTTGAGAGTTCATAAACTTGAAAACTTATTAAAGCTTTCTGCAACGTTTCTGTTGCACAAAAGTCAGTCGTCTAATTTATAGTGAGAAGCACAGTTGCAGTGGAGCCTATTTAATTCATTACTGACAAAGTATTTTTGGTGTGGTTGTATAGTAGATCACTGACAAGGTCTGTTGCATTGCATTTCCAAAATATTTAAGGGAAAAATAAATGACAACAATGTTGCATTGCAAAATTAGACTCAATTAGTTATGTAGACAACTTTAGAAGGGCAAAAAGTGTTTTGTAAAAGTAATTTAAGAAAAAAAAAACCCTACAGGAACTCTACGCCAATCCATGTAATTAACAGGTATTGTCTGTCTGTTTCTAGACTAGAATGAAGATTAATGTGCAAACTGCAGTGTGACCGTGCTTAACATGGTTTAACATGCTTTCCCCCCCGACAGCTGGTGGTTTGCCTCTGGCAGTTGTTTATTGGCTGCATGTTTATCTGTTGCCTTTTACTGCATACTATATCTTGAGTGGTATTGTGGAATTGAGGACTACGACGCACAGTATCCAGCACTGATACCTATCACAACAGCTACCTTTATTGCAGCAGCAATTTGGTAAGTTCAAACACTGTACAAACTTCTGCTAAACCTGTGCAAGTCTAACTGTATTAATGGGCTCATTTTATAAAAAGTATAATTTCTCGAATTCTACCAGGTGTATTGGTGACAATACCAGTTCAACGTAGCATAATTTCTTCCACTTTCAACATTCATCCACAAAGCAAGAGTTGCAACTGTCGAAACTGCATATTAAGTGTACTTGTAGATGTACCAGATCTTTTCTGTCTTGAAAATTTATGGGGAAACTGAAGTCCTTAGCTTTGTTCGTGTAAATTGCTCACCTCTGACAACTATTTGTGAGATTTACAAATTAAGCCAAAGGTGTATTCTCTAGCTGAGAAAAAATTTATGACTGATCAGTTTCTAATACAGAGTTCTTCATTATCAAACAATCTATAAATAGCAAACATAAACTGAAATTTATGCTTCTAACTATTGTTATATGAGCTTTAAGGGTTTATAGCTTGTCAGAGAATGGTACTTTTAGTAAGAGCTACTTTATTTATGAGATTATAGGAGTCAGAATTGAGCAAATGTGCATGTGAATGGAAAAAATTATGTACCTGTGTGCCAGTATATTTATTTGCTCTCTGCATGAAAGCTGGTTCTCTCTTTAAGTTTAGATGTTGTATCTGAATAACATCAGCCAGTATTTGTTGCAATGCTGGGAAAAAAAGGAAGACTGAAGAAGATAAAGGTTCCATATCGTTTAGAATTAGTCAAATCTACAATGCTTGTAATTCAGTTGTAAAATAAGTTGGTTTTCCCCCTTTCTCTTCAGTTAACTCCAGTCTGCTTGGCTGGAAGTACAAATTAAGGCTTTTCTCAGTTGCCATGTATGCCCATGAAAAAATAGAGAGTAGTTAATTTTCAGGTGCTTCATGTACAGAGATTCTGAAAGTAAAAGGTATCTACCCTTGATGGGACTGAGTGGACTTGCTCCGAGTAAAATCTGCAGCAGCTACTGAAGTTCTAGGATGAGTTGTCAGTAAATAAACAGTAAACTAAACTACCAATTTAATAAGTAGGTGCTGGGGTCTTTTTGTTTTCTTTCAAGTCGTAAAGAAACAAGTATTTTTCTAGGTTGAGTAATTGAAATGTCATTTCCTCTTGAGCCATATTTTCTTTGTGTGGCTGGTATTTCCATAATATGACAATTGAACTTACCAAAAACTTCCTGCTTTTATTCCCAGTTTCAACATTGCCTTGTGGCCTGTCTGGTCGTTTATGACACCTTTGTTGCTCTTCATTCAGTTTATGGGTGTTGTGATGCTTGTGTCACTCCTGGGATAAGTCCTTCAGGTAAATAATGAATTGTCTAAGCACATAAAGATATTTATCTTGTTGCATGAACTGTTTTGTTAGACATTTAAGGATTGTAAGACCATTTAAGGATTCCTTCTCTATGTTTTGTGTACACTTTTAGAATATTGACATTTTGTGGCATATAGAGTAACCGGAGAACATGCGAGTATCCTAAGGGGAAGAATATCCTTTTTCTCTTCTCCAAGATTCCGTTCTAGACAGTGAAAAGAAGTGATTGGTGAGAATGGATGGTTTGGGGGAGTACAGGCCAAATACCTGCAGCTTTTACCCAGACTGGGAAAACTTCTTAGTGAAGTTGCTTGAGCTGATAGTAAAGGGGAGAAGCTGTTAACATCCATATGCAACTCTCTTATCTATTTTTATTTTTTTAAATTCAAATTCTTTGTCTTATCTTTGTCTTCAAGTATGCTGTTTTCATTTTCTGTGATGAACAGTCCAGATCAACCTGCTATCTGGAAAATTGCCAGATATCAGAAGTTCTTTGTTCTTCCTAAAAAACAGCCTTTCAAAGGCAAACCCAGATATTTTGTTGACTTGAAAGATTCATTCTCAATAACTGCCATGTTGAAAAGGGGCTCTCGCATCTTTTGTTAGGATATACTGTTCAAATGACTCCTGTGAAATTGAAAAAGCTTAAGGAAGACATCAAAGACTGCTCAGTAAATAGGGTAAGGGACGTCCCTTGTATCACAGGCATCTACATCATCCAGTGAAATTACTCCTTCAGCAGGTCTTGTTCGCTGTACTTCTCAGGGGAATGTGGGGAAGCCTGTTTGGTTTTGCTTGCCATCACAAATCCTTTCCAGTGAGGAAGTCCCCCAGCATTTTTATGAGTGCAGCAAGAAGAATGAGACAGTGCTGGATTTTGAGCGTAGCCTCTTGTAGTGCCAGAGTTGTAGGCAAAAAATACTTAATGGCTGGGACAGTGAAACACAGCTTTTGTTTGCATAAACAAACTGAAACTTGTGTTGCATTTTTTCCCCTATCTTCTAGACATCAGGAAACCTGATTTTTTTAAGGAGGTAATTAACTTAGGTCATACTCTGACAACACCTATATACTTCTGAAAAATACAATACTTACTTCTGAACCTCTTTACTGTATTATGGGAGCTTCAGTCACACTGGTTAATGCAAACTTCTTCAAATCATGTTTGTTCGTTCTGTCATTAGGTATGTTCTGTCAGCACTGGAAGGATGTGGGGAAAGAACGTGTTTCAGTGTGTTAAAGCTGATAGTATTAACAGACTAAAATAACCATTCTGCATTGATTTTTACTTAGAAAGTAAGAAGTACAAGTGAATTACAGATATCCTGAACAGCTGAACCTTATGAAAACATTCTGGTTTTCTATATGAATAGCAAAGTAAGTTCTGTTATACAGAATTTATTAATTCTGTATTAGGCCAAATAATTATTGGCCTAATAATTGAGGCCAAATTATTCCTTGGTGATGCAAAATCATCAACTAATCAATATTGAATTAGTACAAGATACAGCTTGTGCAGTATATACAACCTCACAGCATTTTTGTTAAAGTTGGATTTGTTTTTTCTTTTCTTTCAGCTTCACGTGAAGGACTCAAGTGACTGTTATCCTGCAAAGTGGATGTCACTTTTGTTACATTCCAGTACTTTTATTATTTCTAATACTGCTTCTTTGCTCTAACTGATACCGTAATTCTCAGACTACCTGATTTATAAATCAAATGGACATAACCATAGGTCAGCCAGTGGCTGGGAAAAAGCAACCGATTAGTGAATAATTGAAAGAGAGATAGGTTTTACCTCTCTTAGTAACATAAAGCATTTCATCACTGCTTTGTAAAGCTTTTATTTATATTTCAGTATCAAGCAGATGGGTAATAAGTCAGTTATGTAGTCCTAAATCCTATTTGGGGACTCCAGAGGTCACCTAGTCCAACTTTCTGCTCAAAGAAGGTTGGTTGGTTTTAAAGTAATTGATACTTAATAAAAGTGGTGTGGGTTTTTAATACTATATTCTTTCCATTTGCGTTGACAGCTAAAATATTGTTATCTGGAATCTGTGTCTGTACTTGTAAACTTACTCATAGATGACACAGGAGACATTTCTTGATCTGTTAATTTTCTAATGTTATGCGTGTTATCATGTAGGAAATATTTTATTACCTAATCTCTTAACTTCAGATCTGCTAGTGTTGGAAAAAAGATATGGATTGGGGTAAGGGCCTAGAAAGCTGGTTGATGTTTACATCATTGTTAATTTGACAGTGCCATCAGTGAAATAAATAGATTCTACTTGTGCTGATATAGTTTGTCTACAGCCAAAGACAGATGATCAAGCTGTGAATAACAATAGTATGAACAATATTATTGAATAACAATAATATGAACGATATTAACACTACACAATAAATTAAGAGCACAATGTAAATTCTTTTGATGTATGCACTATTTTTCAGTATTCGGGATGTTATTCTTCTGTAAATTAACTTTCCATTCTCAGCAGTGACTGTTGATGAAGTTGCCATTTTTCTTCCTCAGCAATAGAGGCTGGTATTAACTTAAATGCCATCAGTCACACACAGTTGGGAAAATAAAATAACTTTGTCTGTGATACCTAAGCATCTGGAAACCTGTGCACCATTTAGTTGCTAGACAATTTTATATAGATCCTTGTGTTAAATACTTTCACACCCAGACCTTTTGGAAAAGAGGAGAATGTAGAAGCTGGGTATTGAAACTTGTTAAAATTTACTCCTTGTGACTGTTGCTTGAAGTCTGGACTGTTAGAGGAGACTGTGTTCTTCATTCTGACTTTCAAATTCACACCATTGCTGAATATACAATATATGAAATGTTTAGTAATGAAAAAGATAGACATTGTCTTAAGCTACTACAGTTTCATTAAAGAAAAAAGTTGCTGTTGGTATGCAATACAAAGGATCAGTCAAACCAAAATAAAATACATTTAGCACTACTGTTAAGTAGCTTGTAGAGTAAGTTAACAGCTCGATTTGTTTAAATGTAATATTTAAGTTTTCCAAAACCAGTTGTACTTCACATCTTTAAAGGGGCAAGTTGCTTATCTTCAGGTCTTCATCTTTTAACAAATTTTAACAATTTTACATCTGCATACACAGGTACATTTGAGTAACTTTGTTTATTATGGTACTTAAATGCACTGTTGCTCAGGGATGGTAATTATGACTGTATTTTCATTTGTCAACTATATAAATGCTTTAGGTGTTTTAAGTTGCCTTGTACTCTTGAATTAAAATTACTATTTGCTACATGTCTTTTTCAGATTTATTCTTCTGGACATCTTAATAAACTTTGTACAAAAGTGATCGATTATTGTTCAGTACTTAATTGTTTAACCATCCAATTCCACTGTTCTTGGAGACTGTCAGCCCATCATTTTGCCTGTAAAATAGATGTTCATGTAGATTTTGAATACTGTACTTGACGTGGAGTATCTTTATCTTTCATGACCTCTCAGCTGGGTTTATTGAAGGTGTAATACCATTCTGTAGACCTTTGGAGAGCTAAAATCCCAGGTAGATATGCTCATTGTACAAAAGTCCTGCCAAGTCTTTCAATACCAGTTATGAGTATCCAATGCAATACTTAGTCATTTACTTGCTCAAAAGGAAGTAGTGCCGAATCTGGAAAGAATTTAAAACAATGTTTGCTGTAATTAGCAATGCGACAAAATGTTGCTGCCACTTCCCAGTTCTGTGAACTCCTTGCTTTGCTTATTTGCTCACCACCAAATAAAGAATTTAAGGCAAGAGATTAGAAAGAGGTGTCTCAATAGTTTCCTGAAAACAATTATTAGGCGCTCAAAATCCCTACCTCTACCAAAACTTGAATATATTAGCTGGCTACAGATCACCATAGATATTTTCTGTATCCATTTACATTGAGGATGTTTGAGGATGAGAATGTGTACCAGCACCAAAGAGCTTTTCTTCACAGGTGACAAGGGATGCTCTAGAATCATCTTAAAATAACATAGAAATAAAATAGTCTAGACAGTGAAGATTATTTATCAGTTACCTGTAGCAGCTCTGTGAAATGGAAGCATCTTCCTTGGTTGATCTTTAAAGGTTACGTTACATAAGATAAAAGTAGGACTTGGCATTTCCATAAGGTTCGGATAGTGATGGATGTAGCTCTGAGCTAGAGGTGGTTGAAGCCTTAACTGTTTGTCTAGTTATGCTTTTTATTTATACTGCTGTTATGGGCCAGACAGAAATATAGGGCTAGCTTTCAGTTAAGGGCATTTTTCAAAAGGCAAATTTGTAGATGGCTTCAAATACCTGTTTCTTGAGAGCAGGCCAAAATGAATAAAGGACACGAGCTACTACTTCTGTATGCTTACCTGAATAGGGGATTGCACAGAATTTACTCGTTCCACCCTTCTGCCATTTTGTTCTCCTTCCCTGTTTAAGAGGAATGCGAACCTCATAAATTTACATACAAGCTCAGAAATGTCTTTTGGTACTTAAGAAAAAAATTCTCTTTATTCATTTCTGGCTTCAGAAGAGAAAAAGCTTAAAACCTCTGTAAGTTTTGCCAGTGGAAGTAGAGTAAAATAGATGCTGTCTTTTAATTTCTCCCATTTTGCTTTTTTAATGTAGCTGAATTAGTGGCTTAATTTCACGTGAGACATAGGTCACTCACTGTAAAAAACAATGCTTTGGATATTTGATGTGCTACCAACAGATACAGGGTAAAAATGTAAGAGCTGCCTGGCCAGAACAAGGACCAGTCCACCTTGGTATCTGGCCCCAAGCTACGGCGAGGTACCTGAATACCTGGAGTTAGGAGAATTTGTATTGTATGCAAACAAAATACTATTTAAAATATGTAGTGTTTTACACAGGGCTGAATTCCTGTCAGCCCCTGTAGACAACCAACTGGTGCTCCAAATCTTGAGGTTCAAATACATTAATATCTTATGACCATGGGTCACAGTTACAACTAAGTGGTTTAAATGAAAAAGGCCAATACTTAAAATGTGTATAAAAATGGGAAAAATGAATAAATAAGAAGTGGACTAAATCCTGCAGAAGTCTTTGCTACTTTGAGCTCGGTAGTTGCTACTCCACCTAGCAATTGCTATGATACTCTGTTGGCAGAGTGGGACTTACTAAAAAAATAAGGTAAATTGCTGCCTTTGAAAGGTCTAGAAAATTCCTGAAAAGAGAGGTTATTTACTACCAGTGGAAGTGCCAATTGCCAAAACGAAGGTGGACTGTGGGGCGCAGGGCGTGAAACCGTGGCGGGTGATCCCATTCCCAGCCCCGGGCGAAGGAGCTGCCTCACCGGCTGCTCGCTCCCCGGGCTGCCGGCCAGGCTCCCTCGGCCCCGTCCTCGCTGGTTCCCAACACCCCCCGCACGGTGCCCGTTCCCCGGCTGTCCCGCCGGCCGGTCACGGTCAGGGGCGCGTCCTCCCCGCTCGCTGTCCTGCCCGTCTCCCTGGCTGCAGAGCATGTTGGGCCCCGCGCCTCTCTGTCAGCGCGGGGGCAAGCGCCGGGTGCCTCCCGCAAGCGGCCGCGCAGGGCTCCCCTGCCCGCCTGCAGGGGACGTGGCCACCTCCTGACTACTCTTCCGCGGAATAAATTCTCCCTTACCCCTAATCTCGACCCTACTGTTGGCTGAGTCTAAGGCAAGACCCCCCTGCCCCGCAAAACCTCAGCAGCCTTTACCCCCGGCAGCCTACCTTCCCCTTGGGCAGCCGGGGACCCCCCCGGAGGCCCCCGCCCGGCGGGCAGCGGCTGCGGGGAGGCGCGGGGAGGCCGGCGGCCCCGCTCCGCCCCCGGCCGCCGTCGGGGGACGGGCCAGCCGACGGCCTCTGGGCTCCCCGGGGAAAGCGGGGCCGCCTGCTTGCAGCACCTGGCCGGCGGCGTGGGAGATGGAGAAAGCCGCCGGTTTCCCCTCCGTGGGCGGCAGCTACCCGCAGAAAAACGCCGAGATCCTCAGCAGCCAGTACGGCATCAACCTCTTCCTGGCCGGGCTGCTCCTCACCTTCGCCTGGGCTGTGCATGCCGTGGGCATCAGCAAGAGCCACTTGCTTTCCTACCTCATCACGCTGATGCTCATCCAGCTGCTGTGGATGCTGTGGTACCTCTGCAGGAGCTGCACGCAGAGGAGGCTGATCCGGGACAAGGACACGCACGCCGGAGCCCGCTGGCTGAAGTGTAAGTACTGGCCGGTGGCACACAGGGTGGTACCACGCACGGGACATCCGTGCCATCACCCGTCTCTGCCACCACTTCGTTACCCTCTCCATCCCTACCAGGAGGCATCCTGGTATTCATGAACTTAACACACATGCAGTGCACTCTAGAGTAAATATATGCATAAGGCGAACGTACCAGGAGATTGTATGGGAAAGCTGTTTGCTAAACATCCTCGCTCTCCAACCTGCCATTTACAGTACTGAGAGCTCTGGTGCCTTTTTTCCCTTACCAGGCTGGTTTGGCGACACTTGAAAAATAAAATATAGCTAATGGAAGAGACAATTTTGTTGATGTCATGCAACTCTTTTGGATGGAACTATAAAAGGAACTATCACCTTTTCCAGACAATATAATGCAACTTACTTCAGGCTAGTATCAGTCAGAAAGGTCCTCAAGTGCTCTCTATACCAATGTATATCAGAGATTCCCATTTATATGTGTGCAGTGATGACTTAGAAACATCTGGAGTTAGACAGAAGAGGACAAAATACCTGGCCAGATCAGTTCGTAGATTAGTACATAAAACATCTAAGCAAGGAAGCTAAAGCTAGCATTAGCGTGTAGGAAAAGCATAAAAGTTTGCAAGGGTAGTGATGGGATGTGATGGCCCTTGTCTGCAGAGTCAGGTGCGTACTGGAGTAAGGATATAAAGGTATATTGAGAGAAGGTGGTTGGGGAGCACATCACAGAGTCAGTGACAGGAATGCTGTGTTTCTGGGCCCCAAGAAAAAGAAACAACCCACATCAGCACTGTGTAGAGTAATAGGCAAGCCCAGTTTTACCGACCTCTTTTTCAGTCTCAGCACTGTAAATGTTAGGTTCAAAAGTAAGTATGTAAAATGGAGTGCTATAAGACAGCTTTTCCATGAAATATTTCTGTCCTGCTAGCAATGAGACAACAGTTATCACAGCAGCTAATGAAATATCTAAATGAAAATCCCAAGAACACCTAAAACCTGATTATTTTGAGAAGTAAGGTTGTTAGTTTGTTCTCAGTCTCAGTGCTTGTCTTTTATTTTCTTTGCAACTGTTAACAATTGTGCTGTATGAATTGCTCGGGGAAAATCTTTTTTTTTAATGTCTAACATACAGTCAGGGCCTGTAGAGTCTTTCCTGAAATGTGTGGAGTTCACGTACCAACTGTTCAATTGTTCTCCTTGATTATTCACTGTTTTCCAAAACAATATTCAGCTCTTGGGCATTTTTCATTTATTAGCTTATGTGGCTTACAATCTCCTGAAATTCATTAATGCAAGGCTTAATTTGATCCTATTTTGGACCAAGCTATGCTTTTGTTACTGATAGGGTAGCTTTCTCCTCCTAAGTATGGAATAAATACTGCTTAACATGGGTAAGTACAGCAGGACCCCTTGCCCTTTTTCTTTTGGCACAGCATTCACAGCATTTCATTTGTCCTACAGGATATAAGGAGTCACAGAAACTTAGAAATAAGATCTTGGAATGAACTACTAGGTTACCTTATCCATTTCTTTTACCAGCACAGGATGGCTCTTTGTACTAGCTTCTCAAGTGGTGCGGCTTCCACTGCTTCTCTTGGATGTCTCGGCTGCAATTCAACAAAGTCGCCCTTAGGGAAAGACCTACACTCTTCTATTCTGAGGAGTTTCTTGTAGCTACAACAAGCCTGTACAAGTCCTTTATCCTCTGTTGGTAAAAGAAAACTTATTTGAGCTAAGGAAAAACTCAGGTGGCAATTCCTCTGCCAAGATCCCCCTTGCCCTCCTCTGCATCAATGGTTTTGTCATAGAAATCTTTTATCTGAAAGATGAAAAGTCCAAAAAGAAGGAGGGGGGAGGAGAAAGTTTCATCAAGTCTTTCCACAGAAAGCTCTCTGCAATTTTTGACTAGCTCTATCAACTGCTTTTGAAGAATGACTCCTTGCTCTCATCATTAGAGAAAACGTTCATGTACAGTTAGAGGAAATGTCCATGTCCAATGTCCAGTATAAAATGAGTATATCTTCATGATTCCCTTCAAACTGTGAATATAATTTTAGTAGAAGTGGTGGTAGCTGGCTACTTAGAGCATTTTGCTATCACAAATGTTGAAAAAGAATGACTTAACAAAAACCTCCTATAACAGAGTCCTTGCACACAGTTAACAACAGTAGAAGGACAAATAGTTTACAAGAATCGCTCACAGAAAGGTTTGCTTGAGCATTTTTGCAACTGTGTGAACCCTAGAGCACAGCTGTCTTCCCACTTGTGTGGTCGACCAAGAACCGCTCTTACAGTCTCAATGTGGGAAAAGTTTCAGGGAGAGCTTTGTCTTGAATAGGGTACAGTTATCCCGACCCAAATAATCACAGGGAAGATTAGGAAGTCCTTTCCTTGACTTATTCCAAGTGTTACTCCCCTGAGTACACTCTCCTGTTAGGGAAAGGTCTCTGGCCGTTATTTGGAAGTTCAGCCAAGTGAGACAGAGAACTCGAAAGAAAATCAATTGGCTTCACAAATGGCTTTATTTTATCACGTTCTCCAGCAGCACAGCTTCTGTTTAAAGCATAGGCAGCTGGTCAACTTACAAAGCTCTTGGCAGACTTCAACTTGTATATTTTTCCTGCTTGCATTAAATTGTCTATTATTTAAAAGCAAATAATATTTTAAGTTTAGAGTGGCATTTTCACAGCTGTATCATTATGGCTTTTTTCTTCTTGATGGTTAACAGAGAGAATTAAGCCAGCACTTAGCAACACTGGAAATCCTATTCTTGATTTCCTAAGATATGCAGGTTTCAATGACCATTTGAAAAAAATCCCAATTTTTTTTTAATAATTCAATGCTCAATAGCAATAATTTCATATTTCTTTAACTTTCAAATAGAAATAGCAAAATAGTAGCATGATCTTCAGAATTTATAATTACTGATATATATCTAGTAGTTAGTATTAATATACAATACTGAAGTTTCCATCAGGAAAAGTTAACATGAAAACCATTAGCATACCATATGTATGGTCATTATAGTTGTGCTTTGATTTTTGCCTAAGCAAATTAGTAGAATCATTGTCTTTTGAAGCCCCTTAAATACGCATCTTGGACACCTGGCATATGCTTACAGTGTGGTCACCTGAGTGATTGCCAGAAACATCTAGATTATCATTTGAATAAGTGAAATAATTGAACATTAAAAGAAAAGAGCCATATAAAATCTTCTAATCCCTGGAGGACAATGGCAAAACTATTGATTTCAGTGGGAACAGATTGAAGCCCACCAAATCTCTGATGAAGGTAAAGGAAACATGAAGAGACATACTAAGGCATAAACCAAAATGCTCAATGTGAAAGAAACTTTTTTTGTTGTTGTTGGTTGGGGTTTTTTTTGTTTCCCCTCCAAGGGTCTGCTGGACATTGATGTAAAACCGTAAAACTGTGCAACTGAAAGAGTGATCCTGTGAAATGCAAGCAAGACAGAATGGAACTACAATACAGGTCATCCCTGTAAAGACAAGATGCATGTATGGTGCAGGAGACAGATCAATAACCTAAGATGCATTTGCTTTTTACGTTAGTGAATTTAAACCTGAGCCCCTTGCCCTGCCTTGCCTCACCTCGCCTCGCCTTGCCTCACCTCGCCTCGCCTTGCCTCACCTCGCCTCGCCTTGCCTTGCCTTCCCTTGCCTTGCCTTCCCTTCCCTTCCCTTCCCTTGCCTTGCCTTCATTTCCCTTCCCTTCCCTTGCCTTCCCTTCCCTTCCCTTGCCTTCCCTTGCCTTCCCTTGCCTTCCCTTGCCTTCCCTTGCCTTGCCTTCCCTTGCCTTGCCTTCCCTTGCCTTGCCTTGCCTTGCCTTGCCTTGCCTTGCCTTGCCTTCCCTTCCTTTCCCTTCCCTTCCCTTCCCTTCCCTTCCCTTCCCTTCCCTTCCCTTCCCTTCCCTTCCCTTCCCTTCCCTTCCCTTCCCTTCCCTTCCCTTCCCTTCCCTTCCCTTCCCTTCCCTTCCCTTCCCTTCCCTTCCCTTCCCTTCCCTTCCCTTCCCTTCCCTTCCCTTCCCTCTTCTAGTTAACAAGTCCCTTGTGATCCTATTCTGCTGAGCCACTCTCATGAGTAACGGAAGCAAGGATGCAGAACTTTTACATTATAAAATACATTTCCACCCATTTTGCTCTGATGTTACTACTTCATTCAAGCAGTTCCCCAGGGCTTGATCCTGCACCATGAATTAACTGGAAAATTACCTTACTAGTGTCACGAATGGGGAATTAAATACCTTTCTGAAATACACTGTAAAGTCAACATAGGTGTAACAATTCACTGTAGAGTAATTGTGGCAGATTGTTGTCATCTTTTGGCTTCAGAAGATAGCATTTTCCTAGTTATTGGAACACTTACAATACACAGTAAGTCATCTTTGACATCTTTCAGACAAAGAGTGAAACCAGCTGAGTTTCCCACATACTTTCTAAATAAACCACAAACCAGAGAATCGATCATAGAATAATTTAGGTAGGAAGGAACCTCTGGAGATCATCTAGTCCAACACCTTGCTCAGAGCAGGTCCAATTACCTCAAGTAAAGTTATTTTAGAAGAATTAATAACTCTAATTTATTTTAGAATAATTTAAATTCTTTAAATAAGGAAGGAAACATATCACTCCATCCCAAGAGTAGCCTAGAATTTTGCATTTTGTGATGCCATTTACATTTATACATAGTGAAAATGGCATATCTATTTAAGTATGGGCTCCAGTCCTCTCACATGTGTTAGAAATAATACAAATTAGCTGGCATAATAAGCACAAATAAAAAACTGTATGGGATTATACACATGCATGAAGTACAGAGCGGAGGTTTTAGATTTTGAAATACGAAGGCAAAAGTTGGGGGGAGGCAAACTATCTCTTGGTAGAAATAACACTCCATCAGTAATTTGACATTGATTTTATTATAGAGAGATTGTAAAACAGAAACATAAAATCCTAATGGAATTCATACCCTTGTGGTTAAAAAAATTTCTGGTCTATTTTTGTTTAATTGTAAAGGATCAATGTAATAGTAAACAAAAATATATTGTATTTTTATAATTTATACTTAATTTTTATCAATGCAACTTCAATAATAAATGTATTATTAATTAAATAAATTATTAAATTAGTGTTATATTTTATTAACACAGGTCAAGTGGAACATGTGATGCTTATAAGGAAGTTAGGTTGTGGGCCCTTATAAAAGATAAACATTCATCAAAGTCAACACTAGTGATGTTATTTCCTCTGTGAGGAATTACGAAGAAAGTTTAAGATACCAATGCTGATCTATATCTTAAGGTCCAGTTAAGGTCCATGGACAGATTTTTATCTAGTCTTAATTCAAATAAACCCAAACTAAATCCAGTGGAAACTTGTTTGAATAAAAGCCTAGAGAGAAAAAAACCCAAGCAAATGAAGATTTTGGAGTTTGGTTCAGTAATTTTATTGCCAGTTGTGCTTAGTCATACAGGTACAAACCCAATAATATACATTGTGTTACCATATAGCTTTCCAGAATAAGTTTGTAACAAACATTTGCATTCCTGAAAGAAAAAGAAAAATAAACAAGGGGAAACATGTATTTTGAAAGTTCTTTAGGATACGAAATACATATTTAGAGAATATTAGGGTTTTTTTTGTGTATGTGTGTGAAAATAGTAGATACTGAAATGAAATCTTTGGTTTCTTTCTAGGAGAACAAACCATACAGCTCATTGTAGTTTTGGTCTCCGAGTTAAAGCGTAACCTCCTGAGCCACGGGGAAGGCATACCAAGTGATTGTGTTACTTCCCACTGTCGAGCTCTTGGGCCAGGAGACTGTAACATGATTGTTCAGCTCTGGAATTGTATAGTTTGCTGTGTGGCTGTATAGAGAATTAATTCATGCACTGTATGGCTGCTTCAGTGCTACCGTTACTTGAGAGGCTGACCTTGCAAGGAGCTGGGAGCCATCTGCAAGGTGCTGAGTGTCTCCAGGTCCTGGCCACGGCTGGACTGGCTCCTCTGCACTGATCCTGCAGGGCGTGTACGGGGACGTGCTTTCGTAATATATTGGCAGAGGCTTTCACAAATTAGAGGGACTTATTACATGGAGTCAATTATCTTCATGAACATCAATCTACTTTTATTTCCCTAAGCAAGAACCTGGAGATTGATCGACTTTTATTTCCCTAAACAGGTTTTAGCAGATATTGGTACAGATTGTCTCTAGACACTGTAACTGTCCACTGACGCTTTCTAATATCTTTTTCATTTGTAGGTGGGATTACATTATTTGCAGTGATTACTTTATTTCTGGACTCTTTTAAAATTGGATATTATATTGATTTTTCAAATTGTTTATCACCAACTGAAGGCATTTTTCCTGTTACACATGCCGTGCACACCATCTTACAGGTAAAAGTCACTGGTTACAGTTTTATATTATACCTGTATTTCTCACCAAAAATATCTTTTACCTTCTCATCATCAGTGAATTTTACACTAATTTTATTTCTAAGCGTATCACAGGATACTTTTGAGGGCTAAATTCTTGTGCATTTATATCCTTTCTATGTGTAAATTCAGGCTTTGCAACCTGAAATTACTCAGCCGTAAAACTCACATGTGTTCGAAAAAGAAATAATCAAAACATGCTCTCCTATAGTTGAAGTTACACGCTTTTTTTAGTTCAAGTTACATATATAATTTTCAGAATTTTCAGGCTGAAATGAGCAGCTTGGCTAAAGACAATTCACTTATTTCTATATGTAGGACTTGCCACACAAGTTCAATTCAATCTGACTATCCTCATGTCCCATTGTGGTTAGGGGTGGAGGCCTGATACTTCAAAGGGACAAAACCCTTCCCGTGTATTTAGCTTGTTATAGAATACTTGCACATTTTTCCTATACCAAATGAACACGGATTTTCCTTCTAGAAGCATTTGGTTATGCTTATCAGTGGCTGCACAGTAGCAAACATAGTGACTACAGTAAAATATTCCAGCTGCTTGTTTATTTTAAGGCTTTGGGTCTACATTATATGTGATATTCCATAGCTGATTGTTTATCACATGAATTCCTCTGAGCCCCTGTCAGCAGATTTGTAGGAAAGAAGGAAAAAAAAAAGCCACTCAACTAAGATACTGAGTTATAGCCAGGTCATTTAGTGCACTTTCCAAGATGATTAAGTCATTCGGAAAGAAAAGAAAGATTTTCCTAGCATGCAAATGAGCGTTTGAACAACCTACATTTTTCTGCTTTCTGTAACAAAAACGCATTGAAATTTAAGCAGTAACTCTGACCTCTTCTATCTTTTTCTCTGAGGGTGAAATTCTGATTTTGTTAAAGTAATCTTAATTTCACATTCTTGTAATATCCACTCTCCATGTCTCGCAACTTCTTTGCTTTACCTCTGAAAAACAAACAAAAGAAATTAAGCCTTTTTTCCTTGCTGATCTGCATGCAGCATTCTTCGTTGCATCCAGTGACCCTGAGCTGACAAGGTTTCCAGCTACCGTGAACTGGAGTGGGGAAGAAACAGTGTATAACAATGCTGAACAAAGGGAACAAGAATTCGAATTTAAATTTTACATCAGCCAATGTTGCTGAATTTATTGTCCACTTAGCTTAAAATAATGAAATCTTGAATGTTAGCCTGAGCAGTCAAAGAAAAAGTAAAAAAGTTATTTACCAGATACCTCTTACCTAAGACAAATCTCATGTCTTTGAAACACAGGATGAAATTACAGCAGAGAACATCCCTAATAATGTGTCACCTAAAAACCAAAAGACTTGTTTTCTACAGAATATGTGTCAGATTCTGTTGTATTTTACTCTAATGAGGCATCCTGATACAGGCCATTAAATGAACAGATCTAGACATACTGCACCTGTGCAAGCAATGAACTAACACATTCCTGCCCTTCCAAAACAGGCTGTGATTTATGCTCTTTCGCAGGCAGAAGTCCCTTTGAGGCAATGAGTACTCTGTGAGCAAAAATTGGATTTTATGCTATTTCTTTACCTTACTGACTTTTCTGTTCCTATTTCCCCCCACTTTCTCGACTCTACTGTCTGAACAGATCTTCGAAACTTATGTTTTTTAAGTTTTGAAGCATGCTTTCACATCTGCTGTTAGATTTTACTACATCTATCCCAGAATGGGAAATCGAACATGGCATTAGATGAGACTAAGGTGCTAATTTCAATTTGTTTGATTTCAGCTGAAACCTCCATGATATCTTGTAGTCTCTACCCCTGGGGTTTTACAGTGGTCACACACCTTTTGAGAAATGCTTCATTAGGGGAATGAATGCACATGTTATTGCTGGATGATGTAGGTGACCCACATAGAACTGCATTTTCCTAGCTTTTCCAAAAATCAGATACTGAATGTCTTGGACAACACCAGCTGTGGTTTAGGATGCCTACATTAATGGGCACAGTGGTAAAATGGACTTCCAGTTACTTTAATTGCTGAAGAAGAACCCAAAATTCTTTGCACTTTTCAGACCATTTCTGGAACATCAAACCAGGCAGGTTTCTAAGAGAAACCTTTTGGACCATTTCTCTCCTGATAGTTCACCTACTGTCAAGTTCAGTGTCCTAGGAGCTATTCTGGGTAAACAGGACTCCCAGTTTCACCCTAACATCCCTGAGGAATATTGGTATCGTTCTCCTTGCACTTACTAGCACTTGGAACCCGTTTTGTAGCAGCAACAATCTGTATCCTGAGGTTTCCATTATCCTCGCACAAACAGAGATTCCCACTTTTAATATTTCTTTCCCCTTTACTTGCTAAATCAATGCTGTTATCTTTCTTGCTTTTATTCTCCAGCTTGAGCTTTCTGCACCATACTTGAGTTCAACTGTATGCGTTCCTAATGGGATTGTCTCTCGGACTGATAGTACAACCTTTTCTCTTGCTTCCTGGGTGTCCGTTGTTTGGTTTATTAATCAAGTCTGGCATCCTTTCACTTATCTCTCTCCCTCCTTAGAATTTAATGTATTTCATAAATTATTCAAACTTAGCATCACCATGCCCTGCAGCAATCCTACTGCTGTCCACAGCTGGTAGCTTTATTTCCTTTGAAATAAAAGCCTCTCCAGATACAGCCACGAGATATGTTTTGGTCAGTCATACTGAGACTTTCTACTGTTGAGCCACTGACTTTGCATATAAGAAATCTCAGGTTCATTATACCAGAGAGGTTCTGGGTGAACATCAGAGGAGATCATAAGTTATGTCATATGCGTGGAGATGGAGCTACCTCAGTTTAAATCTTCAGAGTTTCCGTCTACAGATGCACTTTCCTTTTTGAGTGTCACACATGCTCATTAGCGTAATGACATTTCTCTGTATTCCTTTCGTTTAGGTGTACTTTCTTTGGTGTCACGCAAAGGATATTATCCAGTCTTTCAAAACACTTGAAAGGTAAAGAGTATCTAATCCTCATCTGGAATGCTAATAGCTGTAGGTCTGCACAGTGCTTTAACACCTACAGTTTTACTGTATGAGGGACATTGAAAACTTACAGAGCTTGGTTCTCATCTTAACTGTGTTAATATAAATAAAAAGTAACTTCATTTACCCAAGCAAGAAGATAATAATTAGTCTGAATTACTTTATTTCTTATTTAAACTGTGCTTATATTTTATAATATACAACAGTCACAGAATAAGTATATTTTTATCGTGAGAGAGGGAAGTGGTCAATGTATGATACCACAGTGTCACTTGCTTTTTTTGAAGGAAGGAAGGGCCATGTATGTGTCTTAGGGCTATGCACTATATTATGTTTTCTTTATTTAGCTACTGAAAGGGAATCTGCATCAGCAACCTGCAGTCAGTGCAACATATCTGAGGTATTTTAGATTGAGTTTTACGGAAAGCACCTTTTGGAACTAGGTGCAAATTCACTGGGAAATACAACCTCCCCGGTGGTATCCCATATACCCAAATCAGTAAAGGTTGTGCACATTTCTGACACCAGAACTTGGTTGTCGCAGTGTAACTGATGTGTCCTCTGAACAGCTGAATACATACATTTCTTATAGAACTGAGGACTAGTCTTTGAGGCAGCAGAGTCAGTTCCGATGTATTTTTGGTTTTGTGAGAAGGTGGAGTAATGTAGATTATCTGTACATAGAACATAAATAAACAAATATGATAACTTTTAAAATAGTCATCTCAAATTATCAATGAGCTGACCAGTTTCTATAGAAAGTAGAAGACATGTACTCAGAAACGTCATTTATGGAGAAGGTTCTCCTTTTGTTTTGCTCTCTTGGGTAAGTGTTCAAGCCCCATGCCAATGAGGAGAGAGATCTCAGAAGGCTTGCAAAGTCAGCTGGTGAAATCAGCTCTGTTTATAAGTAGAATTTTAAAAACCCCTAACTGCAAGTGTATCAGTGAGAACAGTGCAGTAATAAAGAACTGTTTCTTGGTGAAGGAATGTTACCAGCCTCAGGTGCAGGAGGAAAACGCCTGGCTTGTCAGAAAGCAGGAGTCCCAAAAATACTTGGAGACCTACCCTCACTGTACCAGTAGTCTGAACGGGATAAAGCCCTCTGTTGGCTTCAACTCTCTCCAGGAGACAAAAATGCATGGACTAGAAGTTAGAGGAGGTGGTGGTATCTGTGAAGAAAGACCAGCCACAGTGAGTATGAAGGAGCACCGCAGAAGGCTGTGAAATACGGCTTGCAAAACAATTAACCCTGTTCAGACTATTCAGTCACTGTCATTAACATGAAGCTTGTGCAGCCCAAAGAATAGCAATCATCACATAAAAGAGCATAACAAATAATAACAGCATGGTATTAATGGTTTAATACGTTACGCCATTGTGTTTCTATAACATTTTGGAAGTCTAACATTCATTGTGCTCCACTGAGGAACTTCTTTAGAGAGATCAGTTATGATTTTATTTTCCCTGCACTGACAACTGAATAGTGCCACGTAGCATGTTTACAGAAAGTTAATGCATTTTATTTAACATATATGGAGGTATACTCTGTGCAAATTCCTTCAATAATTACTTTATTTTTGTAGGTTTGGTGTTATCCATTCCGTGTTCACAAATTTACTCCTGTGGACAAATGGAGTGCTAACAGAGTCAAAACATCAACTGAATGAACATAAGGAAAGACTAATCACACTTGGTTTTGGGAACATAACAATAGGTAAGTGAAAGGGTTGATACATTTTGGAATTCCTGCTCTAACATGCTCTCATACAAAATACTGCATCACTGTAGGATGGAGCTGGGTCATTCATGACTATGTCGTTCCTGGGCAAATGGTAGTGAGCTGATACATGAGCAGTTCAGATCACAACTAAAATGTTATATGATCATTATCATATATGTGATTCAGGCCATAGTTTTCTGTTTACTCATCTCCCCTTTGGATGAGGTCCAGAAGAAAAATAAATGCTGGAAGTTCCAAACAAACAAACAGATTTTTAAAAACATTTTGTTTGAGGAGTAACATCACTGAGGAACCCCTTTATTAGTAAATCTTAGAAGTAAGTTGAACATAGCAGTGTTAAAAACAGAGGTTACTATTTTGTAAGTTATTCATAGCAAAACAAGCGTGGATAATCCTGCAGATCCTTCCCAGGAGAGTGGCTACACATGGCGTGTAATCCTATGGGATTCAGTGGAATGGCTCAGAGGGATGGGGGTTATCCATTAGTGCTGCTTTACAAGACAAGGATTTTGCTCTGGGTGGTTCTTTTTTTATAACGAACCATTTTCTCCATTGGTAAGATGATGCAAGTTATAGTCAACAAACATTGAGTATAACTGCTGGGGACGCCTTCTGCTTTCAAATGCCACTGAAGCATAGGGAAATTAGATGTGCTTAACTTGAAAGAGAAAATAAAAGTTCTCAGCAGCTATAAGTAATTTTCTTCCCATGAAAATTTATTGGTACAGCTGATAAATTTTGATTGTGTTCACAAGGGAAAAGACAGTCAGCTTTTGAGAAGGAAAATGTATGTTTTCCCACCCAGTGAATTCAATAGTGCCTGTATCCTAAACCCTCCTGATTTTGGCCTACAAAGCCAAAGCCTGAACTAATTTCTTATTTGTCTATTTATAGCCTGTATAAATTGAAAAATTTTAGGCATTTTTAACAATTCCTGCCAAAGTTCACATATAAGTGAAAATTTTAAAATCTGTAAAATAGTATTTTCAGTATAACTGTGTCTAAAATGATGCCCACAATTTTACCTCTATTTGTGAGTGTTACCCTTTAGCTGTATCTATGGAAACTATCTACTTTCCATTAATAATCAGGTAGCTGAATTGATAGTTCAGAGATTTTGTAATCATGTGGAGCATTAGTAGAGAGCAGGCAAATCACAAGTTAGTGGCTCTTCTTGATATTTCTACTTGTTAAATAGAAGCAGTTTCCTTATATTATTTCCTATCATTCTGCTGCCAGAATTTTTACACAATTATGAATAGTCAGAAATAGCATCTGAAACAAGGGGGAGTGAAGTAGTGATCTGCAAGGCAACTTTGGCATTAACATACAACCCACTGCAAAAACAATTTTTTTTCATCTCTTAGCAGTGTGTGCTTGAGACAAAACAATACCAACTTTCTCCTCTCCTCTTCTCTTCTAAAATTATAGAAAACAAAAGAAAAACTTCCAGGCAGAAATCTAAGATCAGCACCTAAAAATGTGTTCTTCAGCATGTATGTTTATGTATTTATAAATAAACACATTGTGAAAATAAGTATTTTTTGTTCTGCCACTGTGGAAATTTCTGATTTCTGAAATTTTCTGATTTCTGAAATTATTTGCTTAGGTTATAAATGCACATTAAATATATTTATTTTACAAATACGAGCAATTGCTCATTGAAATACCTTAGCGGTTTACAACGCAGGTAACTGCACTGCAGAGAGATAATGATTTCATAGATTCTTCTCAAAAGGAGAAGATTGATTTTTAATTTTTTTTTAACCTTAAAACTATACTGGTACATTGAGTGAAATATCTGTGGTTTACTTCACCTCTTTTCTAGACATAAACAACTTTTTAATAAAGTGGTTTTGGTATCAGAAGCCACACTAACGTAAATAACTGATAAAAATGAGAGTAGAACTGAGCCCTTTCCTTGTTAAGCTTGTTCTTGATCTGATCCACAGATCCTGGGCCTTCTATAAAAGCCTTCTAAACTGAAGGGCTGAGGACTCAAAGCCCTTGGGATCTGGATTTCTGTGTTACAAAAAAAGTACCCTGCTGAAGTTTGGTTCATGACGTGATTATTGCTCAGTGGCTGAGCAGTGAAGTCAGAGATCATAGTTCAGTGCATGTGCAAAAGCTTTGTTAGGTTAATGACTTCAATGACGAGACCTTTTCTTAGGTGGCTAACTGGGTGGCATGATGTGTTGTTTGACCTTTTATGTTTTATTATTTTATTTGTGTTTTATTTATTCACTTTAAATGAGAAATCCTTATAAAGCACACAACTAATCTTTCCCTCTCCTTTAGTTTTAGATGATCATGCACCTCAATGCAATTGCACAACAACAACTCTCTGTTCGATATTTTCTCAAGGAATATATTATCTATACCCCTTTAATATAGAGTACCACATCCTAGCATCCACGATGCTCTATGTCCTGTGGAAGAACATTGGCCGCAAAGTCGAGCACCACCAGCAACACAAAACTCCATTCAAATTCCACGGCATAACTATTGGAATGATTTGTGGACTAATCGTGTTAACTAGCACAATAGCCATAGTTGTTGTGTATTTAATTCAGATTGGACGTTCGAAAATCAAAAGCGAGTTAGCACTTACTATGTTTTACTTGCATGCTATCTTTGTGTTGGCTCTCATGTGTACAGCTGGAATTGTCGCCCTTCTCATCTACAGACTGGAAGATAGATCGCTGGATAATTCAAAAAATCCTGCTCGAAAACTTGATGCAGAACTGCTGGTGGGCACAGCTGCAGGGTCCTGGCTCCTCTCCTGGGGCTCGATCCTCGCCATTATCTGTGCCCAGGCTCATCCAAAATACACATGGTATAACCTGCCCTACTCCATCCTGGTTATTATTGAGAAATATATTCAGAACCTCTTTATCATTGAATCCATACATCGTGAGCAGGAAAAGGTGAACGATGATATTAAAACTCTTCGAATAGTGACTATATCTCGAGGGAGCACTTTATCGCTTACCCCCTCGTACAAAGAGATTTACAATGGCAGAGCTGCTCGTGGCAGCGGAGAGGTACCCTGCCTGTTCAAGGACAGTATCTGTGGGAGAGAAAATGGTGGTGCTGGTGGTGCCAAAGAAGAAACAAGTCAGGAAAATAGTTCAGTCATGCATTCAGCCTCAGATTTCTCATTTTACAGTAGAAACTCAGTTACTAACAACAAGAGAAGAGTTCTGAAGAACATCGCTGCATTTTTATTCCTATGCAATCTTTCGGTAAGACATTTTGAGCATAATTCACAAGTTAATACCCAAAAGCTTCCCAACCTTTCAAGCCTGATAAGTATATTAAAATTACATGGTTCTATAGCTTGTAGCAAGTAAATTTTACTTCTTCTGGAAGAATAAGTGAATGTGCCTTTGGGGAACAAAGTTTATTTAAACATGGAATCTGGGACCCTAGCCTCGTTTCAGTCACAGTACAAAAACTGTAGCAGGAGCGGAAGCTGAAATCCTCTTCCACCAGTGTGCCCCAGTAGCAACCGGGAGGGTTTTCCTAGGGATTTCTGAAACCAAATTGCAGTTCGGTGAGTTCACAGTCATTAAGGGCTAGTCACTGGTATCGCTGGTGATTAATATTGGCCTTGCGTTCTTTCCTTGCAGCTTTGGATACCACCGGCATTCGGGTGCCGCCCGGAATATGACAATGGACTAGAAGAAGTAGTTTTTGGCTTTGAACCCTGGATAATTGTTGTGAACCTTGCAATGCCTTTTTCTATTTTCTATCGGATGCATTCAGCTGCCTCACTCTTTGAGGTCAATTGTAAAACGTAGATCATATACGGTCCCTCAGGGAACAATTGATTGAATAGTTAATTAAATAAATAACAGTTGAATGAGTGGATGGATGAATGAGTGAACGTAACAACAGCTGCTCAATAAATAGAAGATTCAATAATTTTTTTTTAAAGACGGGACCACAGCTAATAGCATGTAATTTTTTTTTTATTTTTCTTCCACATATTTTGTTACATATGTGGTGTTATTGTATAGGTACACTTTTCAGAATCATATTAGTGTTAATATGATTAACACTACATAGTAAAGTTAATTTGATCTCATTAATCTTTGTTTTAGTCATCTGGGTTTTGTCCTCTATATAATTTGTATTGCTTTGTTTTCATTCATTGTGGCTTGTGAAAGGGGTTTTAAAAAAAAATCTATATGACTTAGGAGGGAAAATCCGAGGAACAGCTAAACTGAGTGATGCTCCTGAATCACAGAGATACTATGAAAACTCGAACTCTTAATTGCTAGCTATGTTTTTATAGTAAAAACTGAAAACATTTGCTATTTAGTTGGGATGTGGGAATTATTTTAAACTTCCTGAATACTGATTAAAAAAATCAATATGTAATTATTATTTTCTTAACCATAAGCAAGAAATCCAGGTAAATAACATGTATGGTTAGGTATTGTGCTGTATATAATTCTGATAAAATATATTTCTTTTCATGCATCTCCCCTGTCTTGTATTTACTATATGACATAACTGAGAAATAAAGTTACTCCTTTTACTTAATTCTTTATTCACACATCCTTGAAATGTTTTAAGAGAGAAAACTAGTCTTATAGCTTATGTTTAGGTATATATGTTCTGTTGCCAGAATGGTATATATTCCCTGTACAATTTTTTTATAAGCTGCTAATGTCTTTGTCGTTCAGTCTCCTGGTTGGAAGATAATCATATGTCTTCGTACAGGGATGCCGTAGAGCATAGCTGATGCCTCTAGAAATCTAGAGGGCCCTTGGCTGAGGATCTTACAAGCATGGTTTACAACTGTTTGAACATAATCTCAAATCCCTAGGATATTTAGCTGCCTGAATTCTCACAGGAAATAGTGAAAAGTCGGGTGCCTGAATATTCTTAGAATCCGGACCTGTAAGATGGGAAGACTGGAGCAATGACCAGAGTACTAGAAGGGAGTGACAGATCAATTACTGGATAGCCCTTGCTAACTCACTAATGATCTAGTCCTAAATCTGGTGGGTCAGGGGCTGCAAAATTTCTGCCCGTCGTTCCTCAAAGGGCAGTTATACTTTTAACCACAGTTGCCACTGCCACCTGCCTGGAAGTAGTCCTATTTCTGCATGGGAGAGGTCTGCTTCTGAGACAGAAGATTTCAGCAGTCTTGCCTGCTCTCACGCATCAGAACAAAAATTTTGGCTTTGTACCACTAGATGGCAAACACAGACCATTCGATAAATTATCCGAGTCCTTCCAGGAGTTGCTTCACATCATAATTAATCTTCAGTTCTATTTTGCGGTACACACAGCCATTACCTGCTTTACCTGTTGCAAAACCCAGATCAGGCAAAGCAACTTTCATCTGAAGTCTCAGGTGAAGTCTGGATTAGATGAACCGTCAGCAAGGCTGAGCGAAGCAATTCCAGTTGTTTGAGTGGTTTTTCGAAGTCACCACCTGATCACATTGCTGTAATCGCTGCCTTTCTCTAGGGCCGCTTGTCATGCTCTTTTATCACATCTCTGTTAGTTCTTACATTCGTTCTGGAGAGTAGCCTTTTCTGTCTTTCCACTTGAACATAGTAGCTTGATCTCACCTACTTCCAAGCAAATACCAGCTCTAACCACATCACTCGGTTGTCTCTTAGACTGTTTTCATTTTAAGTAGAGTGAATAGGGCCATCCAGATAATTAAATAAAGCTTTAATCTTCCTTCCAAATCAACTGTTGGACCAACTCGCCAGCTAATTCTGGTATCAGAAAAAAATAAATTCACTCAGTAAGCCCACAAATTCTACTTCATCTTTTAAGTGCTCATAAAGATGGCTAGAGGAAGCCTGTTTCTTCCTCCTCCCCTTCCGTGGGATGGGTCCCATGTCATTCTTCAGCTAGAACTGGTGCTCTTCAGCTGATTCCCAGCATTTGTGTTCAACCAAAGCAGAGCTAGCTAATCCCTAGGGCCAAGAAGGGGCCATATGCTCTATTACACTTAGCACACATTTGGAAGTTCCAAAAATAAACAACATCCTTATTTGTTATATTTAATCTGCAATTACTTAGACCTTTCTGTTTCTTAACATTACTATTGAAATAATTTCATTTGTCCACAATATTAAATTGATTTTTGAGTGCTGAAATTGAAGTTTATTCAGAAAAGTGAATTAAGGCAGCACTCTGGCAGTGAGCAAATACTTTAAACATGCTAATGGGCAAATTCTATTCCGAGCTGCACTGATGAAACCCCGCTGACTTAAATGGTTCTGTTTCAGGGAACTGGAGACTAGATTTTGGTCTGAGAAGCTTAAGAGGTTTTCACGACAGGACTTCTCTCAAAAAATATTGTTTCATCCAAATGCAGAATATTTTATGGAAGTACATCTTAGTTTAACTCCTCTTGAAGCAATGATGAGTCATGCAGTTCTGAACATTTTAGAAACATAGATTTTTAAGAAACATAAATTTTTGGACCAGGAACAATAAACAGATTGTTTAACATAGTGTGACCTCTAGCTCTCTGATCAGTGCTAAACCTGGGCTTTCTCAAACATTTGCTTTCAAACTTCTCTTTTTTTGTCTTTCCCTAGCATATAACAACAATATTAATTTATCACAGTTTTAAAAATATAAGATATAGCACGAAGTTACCGTATTTCTGCCTACCTATCTGCTCAAGCATGTGAGAGGAGGCTGGAGAGCTGGCCTACCCAGGAGAGAGGTCTAACAGCTGCTCATGGTTATGTTCCCGAGGTGCCTCTGGGGGACAGTTTGTCTAATTTGAGATCTCCAGGCAATGTCTTTGAGACCAATTTAATATTATTTAAAAAAAGATATTTTTTTTTTAAAGGGAATTTCTTTAGTCAACTCCAAAATGCACTTGGTATGTACAGGATTCTAAATTTTTGCTGTATAATCTTAATCAGAAAGCTATTCTCTGATGTTCATCATATCCTTCTCTTAGACTCTTCCACTCCTTCTCTTCCTCCCTAGATAATTTTATTTATTCAATAATATGTGCTTGGATAGCATTTAAACTCATATACGTACAGGAATAAAGGCTGCTAAGGTGCAAAAAGATTCCTACAATCCTCAAGCATTTGCCTGAACAATCAAACTTGCATGACCATAGATTTTTCCCAGTGTTTTTTAGTGTCAGTGACACTAAGGTGGAAGAAGGTGGAGGAGTCACAGTCAAGTCTTTCTAAAAGAACTGAATTCCTTTTACTAGTATTTCTCAATACTTTGAATTTCCTCTTTTAATCACTTTAAAAAAAATTCCAATGACCATTTGATAATTTTTGAAATATTCCTGTGTTGTCTGGCCCACTTGTGGCCCATAAACTTTGAGTGGGCTATATCAGTGCAGAGAAGTAGATGGGTCCAGAAAATGGCAGAGGGGGAAATTATCCAGGTAATTTAAGCACATGCTTCTTTCCACTGACTAGGGAATTTAAGGTCCTTATGAGGATGATTAGTTAATTCAAACAAAAAAGTGACTGTCTCTTCCATTGAGCAGCATGTAATAAATCCTTCAAGATCTAATCTGCTCTTTCCTAAGTAGGGGCACATAGTACATCTTGCTTGTGTTATTCTGCCTTTTCCTGCAAAAGCGCTGAACAAAGCAGGATTTGGATAAAAAGAAAATTAAAGATATAGTAGTTTTGTTAAGTTGTAGGCTTTGTTGTTTGCTGGAGTTGTTTCTAGCTGAAAATAAAGGGCAAATTTCAATCATCATCATAATGCGACCAGGGTAATTTACTTGTAAACTTGATGACAATGTTTTGTGTAGCCAATATGAATTTTAATTTAATTTATTACTTAATAACATTAAGAAATGCTTAGAAATCACATTTGCAAGAATAAAGAGAAAAAGGCTTTTTAAAAGGGTAGCTCTTCAGAGCTTTCTCTAAGGTGAGGTTCTGGACACTAGACTGTGGATTTACAGACGATGCTTTCATTTTAACGGTTAACACCACTTCTTTACTTGTATCTGACTAGCCCTGTGATGGCCCTGTTGAAGTTTTAGCAAGGCAGGTCAGAAAGCAGCTTGGCAAAACCAATGAATACTACTTGAATGTTATTTATTCTCTATGTGACCTGACAGTACGTAAAACACAGGTTGAGTGGAGATATGAGTATCTGCTCGTAGTGATGTACAAATACCCTTAAATGATTCATTTCTGGATCCTGAGAAATGACTCTGTGGATACCACTGACCATATCTTATATGAAGTATTACCAAAACCAAACATGCACTCAATAAATTACATCTGAAATCTATGAAATAAAAAAGATCCCTAAGCTTGAAGATTTTAATACAAACATTCATTTTTAAAATTTTCCTACCTTGCTCTGTCAGATTAGAGATGATGCACACACAGCTGGCTCATTGGATCCCTTATTCTCTAGGACTCTTGTCCCCAGGGATTTGGCCTCATTCTGAGCATGCATGAATAAAATGAGATCTGGATTTAAACAGAATTGAAGCAGCTGCAATTGTTAAGAGGAACCTTAAAAACCAGGGTTGGCTCTATTAGCTTTAAAGGTTGAATTTGATCTTGAAGTTGATTATAGTGGGAAATCTCGCTTTAATGTCAATAGTCAATGGTTAGAGTCCTTTTTTTTATTAGGTGTGTTATTTCCCATAAATTCATTTGGCTGAGATTGAAAGCAAAACTTGCAGTTTTCTATGGCATGTCTCCTGTCTTCCTCTGCTACTGTACTTCACCTAAAAAAGAACTGAGTTTCATTCCTATAAATAATGTCCTTTGGTAAAATCTTTACCAACACATTTTTTAATTCTTGCCAGAAGTAAATTCAGGCCTAAGAATATGTTATCAAAGAAAGATAGATGCAGTAGGTGATTTGTGAAAATACAGGAATGGCAGGAAAACCAGTTGCCATCTCTCTCCTTGACTTGCAACAAACACAATTTATTATCTTTACACAACATTTTCTATCAAAACCTGTACAAGCAGTGGGTGCTTCATGTTTATTTTCCAACAGATCTTTGCTTGAACATCACTGCAACATACCTGGAATCAAAAGCCAGTTTGTGAAAAGCACACATTGATCCATTAATTCCAGGGAACCACATCAGCATGTTAATCAAAGCAGAGTGAAGAACAGCTCCTGTCCACACAGCCAGGATTATCAAGGATACCGTAACTTCTTTATTCAATTTATTCTGCAATCAAATATTTATCAGGCTTAACTGAAGATCAGAATGCTTTTTAAAAATGCATGGAAACAATTCATAACATATCTAGGGCTAAATCTACACTTGGTGTTTGGTTCAATCTTGAGTCCATCATCTTCTGAATTTAGTAATTTCACCTCTACAGGCAATGACCTTTGTAGGAAGGCAGCAACTAACAGCTATGAGGTAGTAAGCAAGAGCTTCATAACAATGTCTTAATGGTAGCTGGTTACATGGTTACCTTCCTCATCCCTCCTGTTGCTCCTCTCCCAGGTACGAGGAGCGCTCCTGCAGAGCTCCCCAGGTGGGATTTTCCATCACTGCCTGCTTGAATCAAATAGCTTCATTACCAAGAAATTCTTTAATAAGACGTACCACCAGTCAAACTTTTGAAAATATTCTTGAGCCCTTTTCCAAGCATCAGTGTCTTTCTTCTCTCCAAACCTTTAATTTTATTTTCTTTGCTCACCATTTTGGAAAACCTTTCCCGTGCAATAAAAGTCAAGAACCCAAACTTCACTACGTCAAGAAGAGATGACTGTGCCTGCATTTGACATCAGCTCTGTGTGTAGGTGTGGCACTGGCACTGAACCTGTGAGATGTGGCCACCACGTACAGGTAAGATCTGTCAGAGGGAAGCCAGTCCACACACCGCTGGGTGGGGACCTGACACTGCAACAACATAAATTAGTGGGGCATAATTAATAGATTTAATGACCCAAGGAAGGAAACTACCTCATATTCTGTCAAAGCAGACGCAAATGTTAAACTTTTGTGGAACTATAATTCTCACGATTATCTTTTATGTTTGGATAGAGCTACAGCTAAAATAAAATGGCCCATCCTTCTTCAGGCCAAAAATCTCAGTCAATAGTACTAAAAGGAATTGCATTAGCTAGTTATTTTTAACTATAAAGGCCACGGCAGCAACAATAAGTATTTGCAAATTATTCTAAAATTAAAATTCAGATCCAGAGCTGGGTATCATTATTGCAGGTAATTAGTGCAATCAGTACAGCCTACGTGAAACAAACAATTCACAAATATCAGATAATTTGATCTGCAATATTTTCTTTGATGAAAGCAGCTAGACAATATTTCAATTGATAGTTTCTGTCCTTGGCTTTGTTTTCCGGTTTAACATTTGGGAACCTGCTGCTCCCTACAGCAACTCTTTTTGTCTCGGATCAATAGACATTTTATGTTTCATGAAGCCCAGCCTGTGTACAGTTACCTCTGCCAAATCCCCAAGGCAAAAATAGTCTTTTAACAGATCTTCAAAGTTGGTGTATATAAGAGTCTTCTGATTGACCAACCCTGCCAAAATAATATACAGAAAATCTTGCTGGGTCCAGTTCCAGGAGAAACCAAGAGAATGGCAAACCTAGACACAGTGTAGGACGAAATGCCCCTGCTCAGCATGCAGAAGGCTATTCCTAATTCAGAATAAATAGCTATTGCTGTCTCATGGATGGACAGAAGAATACACTTTAGTTTTAGTTTGTCAACCCCAGTACAACTCTGTCTTGTGTTGGCAGACTGATGTCTTCATCAGCAGTTCCTCTGTGTTCCGTAGTAACACTAATAGTCCTAAGAATTATTGCAATAAGTATTTAATAAAGAACTTTCTAATCCCTATTGGTGATATTCTGCTACAGAGATGAATGAGACCTGTTGATTCTAAAGGAGCATTTTATTTTAAGTCTTACTTAAGGCAAAAAAAAAAGGCAGAACTAAGTAAAAGCAGTAATTTATTGCTGTTTATCTCAAAGTGACAAAGTTGCTCATTCTTACCACTAGTGTTTAAAAATTTGAAATTGGAATTCTTCCCCCAAATAAATCCTGAACTACAAAATCTAGCCCTGGTCCTATATGACTCTTAAAAATACAGATCAAAAACCATATCAGCTCTATCAGATCAAAAACCATATCAACCAGTGTTGACACACTGGTAAAACTACCTTGTGTTGTAGTTTTCTGTTTAGCATTTGCAACAGGCTATCCTGCAAGGATAGAGCTGTCCCACAGTGCCAGCGAAGCAGCTGAGGTTTGGGGGTCCCTCTTCCAAACCCCATTCCCTTCCATCCAGCAGCTGCCTTTTGGGAGGAGGGAAGACCAGCGATGAGTTACTGTCCGACCCTATGAGACATCACCTGCTTTCCTCGAGAGGTCAAGACCCAGCTGCTGACTTCTGTCTTCTGAGTCCCCTTTTTCTATCAAACTTAAAAGTCTTCAAAATAGCATCTGTTTTCATTATGGAAATTACTGTTTGTTTGTTTGATTCCATAGAGGATTTGCTTTTCCTACTCATTTTGTGGAAGACAATCTCACACTAAGCTAATGAACAGGGTAAAATCCCAAGATAAATGATGTTGATTGCAAGTGTTCCAATAAAAATTATTAACTAAAAAAGCCTGTAATTTACACATTCAATATAAAATTCATAGGTCCTGTCCATTTACAGTGGGTTAGAGAAACAGAGAAATCAGAACACTGAAAGGAAATTTGTTTTCAAATTACTCCATAGGGCAAATTGTTATCCTATTTAAGCCAGAGACAAAATCACAGTGACTTCTTTGGGAATTAAGCCCACCTGATTTTTATTTACAGTTAGCTAATATAGTTGACAAAAAAACAAAATAAAAATTTTGAATTATTCAGTATTAGAAAATTACAATCGCTTTTTTCATCTTGATAGTTTTCTCAGAACAGATGTTCACCTGGGATGTAGCCATGCATGCCCAGAGAATACGAATAACATACCCAAATTGTACTGTTGTATAAATCAGTTTATTTTCTTTTTTCTTTACCTTGCTTCAGATGTCACTGATCTTTATAGCTGTTCATCATGTGAGTTTTTGCTGTATGAGCTGCATCTTCTGTAGCCCCTGAAAAATAATGATACTAAGTTTTAGTATATAACTATGAATATCCCAAACTACAAGATAATATTTTATAAGATAAAATGAACTAAGATGGTCCACCAGGAAATCATATTTACAGTCCTATTCCCTTTGCTTTTGATCTTGGCTAGCATACATCTCTCATCTTTTGCCATTGGTTTAAATGAAGTCAGGCTCAGTATGAATAACAAAAAATGGAAAATGTTGGAAATCTCTTCTGGTAGCATCAGTTACTTCATGATTTCACCCAGAGAGTGATCAACAGCTTATGTAGGAACCATATCACACTCATTACAGACAAAAAAAGCAATGGAGATACTGGGAGGACTGTTCATTCTGTTATATATGGTTAATTAATACTATTCATCACAGTTCCAACTCAACAAAAACTGAATAGGTTTAAGGCCAGCAGGGATAATTGCAACCATCTAAAATGATTTTTCCCACAACGCAGACTACAGAATGCTGTTTGGTACCGTCTGAATCAAGACAGATCTGGGGGGTGAGCTGAGGCACAGCCTCCAAGAAATGCATTCAGCCTTGGCTTTCAGACTGCAAATGATGGCAAATCCATTACAACCTGAAATCAATTGCATCGGCCTTTAATCATCCTTGCTGTAAAAAATGTGCATCTTATCTATACCCTGATTTCTCATAGATTCAGTTTCTAGCCACTGCAATTTTTATAACCTTACCTGAAAGATTAAAAGTCATCTATTATCAGAAAACTTTTCCCTCTGTAAGACATCGCCAGCTGTTTCTAACTCTTCTGGTGCCCTCTGCTCAGCTAAGAAAGTTTCCCAGACATAATCCCTGTAACACTTTTCTGATCATTTTCCAATTGCTCATATTTATTTTGATTTGAAACACGAGCAGCAGAACCAGACCTAGTCTGCAAGGATTTTTCTGTGCTGAATCAATCGATGATACTAGTTTTCTCCCTTCCTTCCTCAATATTTTCATGTGGCTATATATACACCTGTGTCTTTGACCATCCCTGTGCAGTAAAGCATTTCAGCTTCAGTGAGTAAAACTGATGGACCTTAAGCATATGTTCAACGATGCTCCTAAATATAGCTCCACTTGAGCATGCTTCTACAGCTGAGAACATGTCCAGCTACTTTGCTAAATTGGCCTAATGTACAGTGACTTCCAGCCTCCTCCACCTCTACCACTACATCTTCTTGCCTGTTGTAGAGCCTAACCATAATGGGAGGTTTTTGCTGGGATGCTTTTATAGCCTACACCTCAGCAGTACATCTGTGCCTATATATTTTGACTTCCTTTTGACCTTAATTATTTTTTATCTCTTTACATTGAGTATCTCTTAGATGAGAGAATGTGTGAATTTCTGAGTGACGTCTATTATTAAATAAATATCATTCAGCAGAACAGTAGTTCTGTGTATTTTGAAATGGAAATAGAATATGTGGCAATGAAGGGAAAGAGCTGGTAAAACATACACTTCTGAAATCAGGAACTGCAAAGATTTTTTTTTCGCTCAGAACCATTGCAATAGCAGTTAAATTCCATTATTTCCAATTTGCCAGCTGTGAGAGAGAAGTGCAATTTTAACAGGTGAATAAAAAAAAGAAAAACGAGACAAAGCTCTGAAGGAAAAGCACAAAAGCCATTACAAAGATGATTTCAGGATGAAAAAAGCCCACCCCAATCTCTCACCAAGTGACAGCTGTGGTTTTAATGGACTAGTCTTAATATGAGATTTATATGCAAACTGCCTACAGAAAGTAAAAAAAAGGATGCTAACAACCTATAAATGTTAAAGGTTTTTATCTCAGGCTCAAAAAATGTTGATGGCAATGGATGGAATATTATACCATACCATAAATGTCCCCATTACACGATTGCTGCTCTGGCCTGGTGCCGATACGAATGATCTGGTAGAAGCGCTGCAGCAAAGCAGTTGTCCTGTTGCCTGCTTCTGCTCCACCTCTTCCCAACTCACTGGAGTCTATTAGCGTGGGGGGGTTTAGTCTCATATGCCACCCCATCACAAACCAATATCATTTTCTACTACTGTTGAAAATATTCCTGATCTCCTAGTGCACTCCTGTGACTTGAAAGGAAGTTCTCAGCATACATGAGATGTTGGATCAACATTGAAGGCTGTATCACCAGTGCACCTGTAGGTACAGGTGTGTCTTTGGCTGATGAAACTTCCCCCAGCTCAATGATAGGTCTTTTTCCATAGGTATCTCTGGTGAGCAACTTCAGCTCACACCAGCTGAAACTCAAGAACATTTGCCAAAGATGAAATAGGTGGGAGAGGATATTATATCCTCTAAATTCTGAGTTATGCAGGAGCCAGACAACCAAATGCAACACTTGGCCGATAAACAAGATACTTTGGAAACTCCTCTCTACTTTGGGTCCACCTATTGCAGACAGTAGTGTAGAAAGCATAGTAAAATTTCATTCTTTAGATGTCTGACAAGTGAGCTCTGACAATTTTTGTTTCAATGGGTTAAGGCGTCTTTCCTGGCTGCTTGCACCTCCTCTCTGCCTGACTCCACCACAGGCAGCAGAGCTGGCAGGAGATAACGTACGCCTGCACCTCTGCTGCTCCTGGCCACAGCCCAACATCTTCACTTCCAGTGCTGGTGCTGATCTGTACCAAGCCACCAGCGTGCGTGTGGTGCTGCTGAGTTGTGGGCAGGCTATGTTGTTATTGGGCTACTATTATGATTAAGCAGACAGATACCTCACGTATTTAAATAGCTAATGCATACTAACTGCATGCATGTAAATATATACATGCATATAGATACCATATTATATATATAATTTGTGCTGGTGGATTTGCATGTATACGCACACACTGGTGAAGCAATGAATATAAGCTAAACCAGCAAATCAGATCATCACTTTTTTACATAAAATATCCACATTTCTGGACCAGCAGCTTCAACAGGCATGTGCACAAGTACTTGTGCAATTCGGTCCTTCGTTTATACAAATTGTAGGAGGCACTGCTGAGGAAAGCAGAGTTTGTGCAAGCAACACATTGCCTCAGCGTCACAGCTTTAGTCATGCTGTTTAGAATTCAGTGGTAACAAAAGCTAAATTCTCCCTCCAATATTAAATATAACTCTGCTTAAATGTGGAAAAGTAGTGCCAATTTCTTAAGCGAGAGCTAAAGTGAAGCTCCAGATTTCCTTGTGACAATTTTAGAAAATTGCCTAAAAGGTTGCAGAGCTTATTTATTTTTTTTTACTCTTTATTTAGTAACACTGAATCTGCCTTCATGTCACTGCAGATCCAGCAAGGTATAGTGAGTCTTGTCCTTCCCCATCTGCCTGGAAGCAGCTGGAAGGCCCCTGAAGAGTGGCTTTCTCAGCCCTCCTAGTGCCAAAACAGGCTGTTGAGTCAAGAAGGGGTTTGATCTCTGTCAATGGTTTCAAAAAAGAACTAAGTTCTGGAGAAACTAAATCCGTAATATTTTGAATAAAAATCACTAAAGGATGTTCTCTGAAACACAGGCATGGCATTAGTGCATGGCGAGTCCAACAGCACAGCATTCACACCTGTACTGCTTAGGGTCATAACTCCGGTTTCCAGCTGCGCTGGAGCCCTACCGAGAGGGATCATTCATCCCAGGAAAGAGCTGACAACCGGCTTTCATCTGCCGGGTTTCTTGTAATACATCCCAGCCCGTCCCGCTCCCTCCACGGCAACTTTCAGCCCCGCTCGCTCCCCGCTGTGGCCGTGCTCGTCCCCGGCAGCCCCGCTTCCCCCGGGGATGCTGCGGGGTGGCATTTCCCGTTCCCCGCGGTGGGACCGCGCTTTTCCCTCCAGCTGCCCAAAACCACCGCGCAAAGCCGGTGACGGCTGCAAAAAATTGCGGGGATGACTGGGGTTCGGGAGGGAGGAAAGGAGCGCCGCAGGGCAGCCCCCCCCGCCGCGCCGTCCCGTCCCGTCCCCGCAAGCCCCGCTGCCCGCCGGCCCGGACGGGGCGTCCCTGGCGGCGGAGCATGCTCAGAGGGCGGCGGGGGCCGGCGCGGGGAGCGAGCAGCGGGGAGCGGGGGCGCCGCTCCGCCGCGCTGGGAGCCCCGGCGGGCGCGGGGCGGGCGGAGCCGCCAGGCCGGGCGGGAGCCAGCTGGAGCCGCGGAGCGGCGCAGCGCGGAGCGGCCACCTGGAGGAGCGGGCGCGGAGCGGGTACCCCGAGCAGGGGGGTTCGCTGAGCGGCGGAGCGGAGACCCCGAGCAGGGGAGCGCGCTGAGCCGCGGGGCGGGGAGCGCAAGCGGGGGTACGCGGAGCGGTTACCCCAAGCGGGTGCCGCGGGGCAGAGACCCCGCGCAGGGGGACGCGCTGCACTGCGGGGCGGGGACCCCGGGCGGGAGCCGCGGAGCGGGGACCCCGAGCAGGGGGAAGGGGGACGCGCTGAGCCGCCGGGCGGGCGCCCCGTCCGAGAGCCGCGGGGCAGAGACCCCGAGCAGGGGGACGCGCTGAGCCGCGGGGCGGGGACCCAAGCGGGGGCCGAGGAGGGCGGACAGGGACCCCGAGCAGGGGGCGCGCTGAGCGGCGGGGCGCGGAGGCGGGAGCCCGATACGCGCTGAGCGGCGGAGCGGGGCCGCCGGAGCGGCGGGGCGGGGGGCAACCGGCAGGGGTGGCGGCGGGGGGGGCGGGCAGCGGCCCCATGGGGCCGGGCGGCGGGGCGGCGCTGGCTGCTCGGCGCCTCCCGGCCGCCGCCGCCCCGCCGCCGCCGGGAGCCGCCAGCCATGCTGCGGGGCGGCCGGAGCCCGCTGCCGCCGGCGGCGGGGCCCCCCGGCGGGGCGCGGGGGCCGGCGGGCGCCCCCGGGGCGGCGCAGGTGGCGGCGGGCAGCCTGCTGGCTCTGCTCATCCTCTGGACGCTCTTTGGGAACGTGCTGGTGTGCGCGGCCATCGTCCGCTACCGGCACCTGAGGAGCAAGGTCACCAACATCTTCATCGTGTCCCTGGCTGTCTCGGACCTGCTGGTGGCTCTGCTAGTCATGCCCTGGAAGGCAGTGGCTGAGGTGGCCGGGTACTGGCCCTTTGGGGCTTTCTGCAACATCTGGGTGGCCTTTGATATCATGTGCTCCACGGCCTCCATTCTGAACCTATGCGTGATTAGCGTGGACAGGTACTGGGCTATTTCCAGCCCTTTCCGCTATGAGAGGAAGATGACCCAACGATTGGCTCTGGTGATGATTGGTGTGGCGTGGGCTTTGTCTGTGCTCATCTCCTTCATCCCTGTCCAGCTCAACTGGCACAAAGGTGGGGATGTTGTTGCTGCTGGTGATACTGGAGATGAATTTGGCACTGGCTGGGCAGCAGCAGGTGCTGTCACCACCTGGGCGGAAGATATCAGCACCACGTGGATGGCATTAGCAGCAATGAGACCCTCTGATGGGACCTCTGGCAGCAATGATACCCTCAGTAGACCCTCAGAGAGCTGTGACTCCAGCCTCAACAGGACTTATGCTATTTCATCCTCCTTGATCAGTTTTTATATCCCTGTGGCTATCATGATAGTTACCTACACTCGAATCTACCGCATTGCCCAGGTGCAGATTCGTCGTATCTCTTCCCTGGAGAGGGCAGCCGAGCATGCGCAGAGCTGCCGGAGCAGCCATGTTGACTGCCACCATCACACAAGCCTCAAGTCCTCCATCAGGAAAGAGACCAAGGTGTTGAAGACTCTCTCCGTCATCATGGGTGTCTTTGTCTGCTGCTGGTTGCCGTTCTTCATCTTGAACTGCATGGTTCCCTTCTGCGAGAGCCCACCCAGTGACCCCCATGCTGGCCTTCCCTGCGTCAGTGAGACCACCTTTAATATCTTCGTCTGGTTTGGTTGGGCCAACTCCTCTCTCAACCCCATCATCTATGCCTTCAATGCTGACTTTAGAAAGGTCTTCTCCAACCTCCTGGGATGCGGTCAGTTTTGCTCTAGTACTCCAGTGGAGACTGTTAATATAAGCAACGAGCTTATCTCTTACAACCAGGACACCCTTTTCCATAAGGAGATAGTGACTGCTTATGTTAACATGATCCCAAATGTGGTTGACTGTGAGGAAAATCGCGAGGACCCTTTTGATAGGATGTCCCAGCTCTCCCCTGACCACGAGATTGCCACTGACTCTGTCTGTGAGCTGGACTGTGAGGGGGAAATTTCACTAGGCAAAATAATACCTTTCACTCCAAATGGTTTACATTAAATTGCATCCTGTCCTGGTCAGTTCTTCTTGGATTATACAACAAAATATTAGCACTGAGTGGAAAAACCTGCTTGATTTTATGCTATAGTTTGGTCAGTCACTTCATGCTAAACTCAATTCTACGTGTAGCACTTTGCAGGATGTAGACCCTGTCATACAGGGAGCTGGCAGCACAAACTTAATTCAGCACTTCCCCAGGCTGAGAGAGGAGCAGGCAGTCGCGTTGATTAGCTGTGGTGAGGCATTGTGGTATAATTACAGTCAGTTCGTGTTTATAACGTGTTTGCAAATGAAAGGTGCCATTGTCAGTATTACAACTTCTAAAATCAGGGACAGATGTGGCTGGCATAGACGTTAAATAGAAAAAAATTCTAGGCTGTTCGTTTGTTCAGATCTTATGTTTCTTTTTCTCTGTTGTTTTTTGTTTGTTTGTTTTGTTGTTTTTTGGGTTTTTTTAAAGATAGAAATAGTGAGGTGGTGATTTGGATGATTATTTAAATGCGTGTTTCTGCCAAAACAGTTTATGTGAAATCCATGTTCTTCTAGGCGGCATTGTTGCCTATGATATCCTATATCCTTGCCATGTTCCCAGATGAATAAATAAAAGTTACATTGATCAAGGGGTTATTATCTTTCATTTATCACCCTGAAAGGTTTACAACAAGTATTCAAGCTTTAACATTTCTGTTTGAATGGTTAGAATGATTAACAGCTAAACCCTATTATTTTAAAAGCAAAATAGTCTGTACAGAAAATACAATTTTTGAATAAAAGCAAGGCTCATAGGAATGATTGACTTAAATGAATTCTTTTATATGGCTCTACTTACAGCTAGATTTATGCCTGTTTTTCTTTAGTATTATAACTGATGCTATCCCTCTCTGCAGCTAAGAATATCAAGTATACATACCTACAAGCTATTAAAACTTTCCACTTAATTCTGTACTTGAACTTACTTTTTAAAGATACTATTAATGAGAAGAGTTTGGCAATAGAATTAGGAGCTAGATGTGTCTAAAAACAATAATTATGTTTGAAAATGATGCTAATAATCAGCATTTCCCAGTGTAGACATTAGGACATTAGAAACATTTTAAAGCAGTCTTTTAAAATTGTAAAAGAGTATTTTAAGCTCTGTTTCTATTGAAGCATTTATATCAAATGGAATATTTTATTTGGAAACATTTGTAAGCTTTCAGCTCAGAAATCAAAAGTGACCTTGTTTCCAAGATCAAAGGTGGTAAAAGCAATACCAATACTAATTTCAAGTTTTGGCTCACAAAATGAACAACATTTGAATTAATTTGCCCTTAAAAATACCCATGCCATGAGCCGGCAGATTTAAATCGAATTGTAGGTGTTGATTCAGTAGCAGTCCCTGCTGATGGCCCTGACCAGCCTCACCTGGGACCTCCCCATCCTGCCTATCAGGGAACTGAGGGCCTCTCTATGATGTCTGGGGGACAAGGAGGATCTGCACTAGTCAGCATGCTTCAGGGGAAGTCATTTAAGCAGATGCTGGGATTTGTGAATGTTACGCACTTAGGTTTGAGCCTCTTCGGAAGTCAAGCCCCTTATATTGGTTTGGGGATTGTCTTACCTCCCCTTGGGATGTGGGGTGGAGGAAGCGCAGGAGGTATGTGATTGAAATCCCTTCGTGGTTGCCTCTGCTGCAATCAGTTTTGTCTGCAGTCAACGTTTTGTGTGTGTAGTCTTTGATATTAATTGGTTATATTGTCGTTTTGGATTATCTTTTCAACTGCTTGTCACTGAAGATTGACATCTACCTGAGCGTTTTCTTTGCTGTTGATATGAAATCTCAGTGTAACATCCCTTTGCAGCTGTCCTCAGGAAAGGGTATTGTGACTGTGTCTTAGGGAAGCTTGAAAAACAGAAATCCCATGCCCAGAACCAGGTTCAACCTACTACTGGCTTGACATTGAGGGTGAGTATGTTATTGTTTCTCTACTAAAGCAATCATATGTTGCCAGGACTTAACCATAGTTCTAGCCCTGCTGGTTAGATAAACTTGCCCAGAATAAAATAATTTTCCCAAATAAAAATGAAGGAAACTGCTTCTGGTGGTGCAGTGATGAATTATCCCAGCCAGAATATAGACTTCTGCATTTTCTAGTTACTACTAAAGTTTTGAGGCTAGTACAGCATATTAAACTTTCCGGATCTGTGCAAAAAGCCTATGATATCCAGATGCAAGAGGTACAGGCACCTGGTGCTGATTCCAGCTCCCAGGGCAAGGCCTGTATTTTATCCATATTACATCAGAAACAGCCCAGGGAAATGGGGAAGGAAAACAGCTGATCTCTTCCTGAGCACCTGCGTGCCAACAGCCTGTGCGGTCTGATGCTGCGTTCTACCCCGCTCCAGCAGCAGTACAGAGCAGCAGAACAGCTTCAGCAGTAACAGCGAAGAGGGTGTCCCCCCACCTCCCCAAGTAGCCTTTCCTCTTCAAAATAATCCCTGTGCTGGTGGTGTGACAGTTCCCTTGGATCCAGTTCCCTTCAGGTGTGGTAGAGGGGTAGATGTGTGCAAGAAGATGCTAGTCCATCCCCCTGACAGGTGTTTTTCTCCTTGTTGAGGCTTTACCTGCCTGAGTTTCTGGAATAAGAGGTTGTGCTAACACTGGGATGCAAGAAGGTGATGTCTCCATCAGTGGGTTTATATAACAGCTTTGCACAGAATATTAGAAACAGTCTTATCTCAGATCTGAAGGAAGGCAATTTTTAGCCTGCTGCCAGAATTTGGGAGCATGATTAGGACGATACAGGAAACTGGTCAAATTGCCACTTTCTGTTATGAATTTTTAGTTTATGACTTCAGCTGGTAAATGATTTCTGATGATGGCTCTACGATGTAATCTCTCCCCTTGGAATACGTACCTGTCAGGGTCTTCATCCTTTGGAGCCTAGGAGCATCTGAAAGGGAACATTTCTGCTTCAAAAGACAGAGGGAAGGTACTTTTTTGCTAGAAGCACAGGTTGACCTTACAGATCTTAAACCCCCCCCCCCCCCCCCTTTTTCTTGAGTTGTAACATAGGGACAATTTGTTGCTTTTTAATGTGTCTTAATTACTTATCACTGACAAAGCTAGAGTATTCAGAATTAGTAAGATACACATTTCTTTAAAAAGTCTATCTTGCCTTGAACTATAAAAAGGGGCAGACGGTTTTCCTGAGAACATCCCCCCAAAAAGATTGTTTTAACTGGTTTCTCTCAGATGAAACTGCTGCCCTACTTTTTTAATGGTTTCCCTTTTAAGGACTAATGCATCTGCCTAGCCGTAGAGGAGAGTTCACTGGAAGTGCAAGTAGGTTTTTATAATCCTCATATCCTTGTGTTGTCACTCTGGAACTCATCTGTGCCAATGGTTTTGTGCCTCCCATCAACATGTTTTCTTCCGTGAAAGTCACCTTGCTCCTGTCATGCATTTTACTCCCTAATTAAGCATGATCACTTATTGCTAGGTCAGTTTTGGGTTTTTTTTCTTTTTTTGTCCTTTGTGCTTTAATGATTTGAATGTACAGCGCAGTTTGGCTTTGAGTCATCGTTACTTAATCTAGTCCTGAGTGATGGCTGACCTTCAAGATCCCTGATTATTTTCAGTTTCTGTTTTGTGTTACTGTTTATATATCTTACCTTGCAATACGTGTCACTGTTAAATTACCTCTGAGCCAGCCAAATCTTCTGTTATGGCTTATTCTGTTAGTCCTGGATAACTCTGTACCAAAGGAGGGTCAGTACGTCAGTAATCTGTATGTTTTCTGTCTGAGTTAACTAATAACAGAGGAGTTCATTTTAATGAAAGAACAGAACACGTGAAGGTATCTTAGTTCATTTTTAAGAAGCTGGGACATGGGGGATGTGAAAGTACAGTGTTTTATGTAAAATGCTGCGAACACCATGAAGATGCTTTCGCTATTCAAACCCCCAAAGAGCTTTTAACAGCACCGGCTTTAACAAGGACTGGTGGGTTGTATAGTGTTGGGTGGTTTTTTCCCCAAGCTAAAGAAATGTAGATGACTTTCTCAGAGGTGAACAGAAACAAAACACTTTTCAAATGGAGAAAAATGACAGCAATATTTTTGGTAAGTTTGGTACTTTATCCCTTTGCTTTCATTGTGTTTTTTACTTTTGCCAGCCACATCTGATGTGTCTCTGCAGGGAGGCTCCCTACTGGAAACTCCTGTATTTTTGTAACATATAATAAAAAAAGGCTTCACAATTAGGAAGGCTTCTTGTAGAAATAACACTAAGCACAATCTTATGCCATTTAGGAGTCAATCATGTATAAACTCAGCATTCAAGAGACCGACAAGACTGGAGGCAGTGTTCAGAACATGCATCAGACTGGAGGTTTGAGAGGTGACAAGTCCTTCAGCTGCTTCTATGTGCCAAAATTGCCACTCTTCACAAGGAGGGCATTTTCGTCACTGTCACACAGAAGGCAGGGTATACACCTATGTTGGTGTTAATAATTATGCAGAGATTTTTCTTTCCTCTGAGGCCATCTTCATTACTGTTTAATTGGATTCATCAGATCTTTAAAATTATTCCGTGCCTATTTAAATCAGTAGAAAACCTCAGTGATGGATGTGGGCTTGGGTCACAGAGCAAGGAAATTATTTCTCCTGGCTTCTTATGAATATTACTACTGGTATTCTCTGCTAGTGGATGATGACATGTTAAAGTTGGCATGCTGAACAAAATATTTCACCAGATGATATGCAGAAATAATTCTTTTATTCAGATTTACTTATGTGTTTTCAAACTTCAGAAGACTTTTCAAACTTTCCACGAGCTTCACAAAGTCTACACAGAGCATCTCCACTTTGATCATATCTCAGATCAGCAACAACTGGTTGCATTTTTAGTGCCCTGGTAGCTATATAGTGCACTATGCTTTTGTGAACAGAATTATGCCTCTGTAAGTTTAAACTGATGTTTTCAAAGGTAAAGGTATACTTTTGGTCTAAAAGCACAGATGTGCACAAAAATACCTATAAATGAGGACATTTCCATTATTAATGGGGCACCAAAGATGTGCCTCTTTCTTCAGCCTTTTGTTTATTGTAGCAGTGAGCAATAATGGGATTGGGGTGTAAAGAGTGGAAATACAAATAATATTATCATCTGAAGTAGATGATGGATTGTTTCTTTCAGGAAGCCTGCTGGCTCTCTGAGGATAGTTTAGTTTAACAGAAAATTTACAAGATGATTTTATGTTGTTACATGGCTAAGTCCATTCTCAGTTGTGACTGGAGATAACGTTCAATAAGATCTATAGTGGACAGATAGCTGTTTAAGGAGGCTAAACATTTTTATGGACTTAATCATTTATATCACAGCCATCACAGTCACATTTGTGAGGTTTGCAAAATACAATGCAGTAATCATTAAAAAATAATTAAAAATTCCATTCCATGAAAAAAATTTCTTCCTATAAATTATTCCCCACTTTTAACAACAAATATTTGTTGTTATCTTGTACTGCACTCTCATTGCTACCAGAAGAAGCTGGAATGCTCTGACTCTGCTACTAATAGTCTGCTGATTCACATTAGGAGGAGGGTCTGAAAAATAAGAAGAGAAACAGCAGCAACACGTACAGATAAGTTCAGTTCGCACGAAATCGGTCTAGCGTCAGCCAGCCCTTGCAGGGGACTGCACGGCAGTGTGCTGTTCTCTCTGATGCACGAACACCTCAGCCTTGACCACAGACACCAACTCCCTAGACCTTGGCTGCATGGTAGACCCCTTGCTCCCAAGGTGGATGCTCAAAATCTGCATGTAATGGTTAGGAAATCTGGACTTTTTAACAACCGCTCTGACTTTTGTTTACTACTTAAAAGAGAAACCACACTTTTTTTTTTGAGGTTATACTCTGAAATAAGTGGTTGTAAATGACATCTGATTGGTGTAGCCTCTCTGGTTTAGCTGCTGCCTGGCTAGTGCTTGAACGGATGTGGCTACACTAGCTGCTCGGGGTTTAGATATCTGAACTGCATGTATGTCGTAGTTTAGGGGCCTAATATTGAGTGGAAGAAATCCTAAATTCATATAGTTTTTCCAGAGCCCCTGAGGAGCACTGCAAATTACAGTGTGGTGGTTGCAGAGCAGAGATGAGCCTCGACTGCAGCCTGAGCTTGGTTGCTTCTGAGGACATCAGAGAAGTCTAGTCTGCAGCTCACCTGCTGCAGTTTTGAAAATGTCCCTTGAGTAAAATATTAACAAGGAAGTTCAGCGTGCCCTCTTTTACCCTTTGACCTCATTTTTCCAATCTGAATAATTTTTATTAAGATTAAAAATCTACATTTCTAGCCTTTGGCCTTGACCTTTTGCTTTCTCTGTTAACTTCATATAATTAGTCTCTTTTGGTGAACAGAAGCTCCTGGCATGGAGTTAGCTGCTTGGGTACCTCATTGTCACCAAATCTGGAAATACCTCAAGCTACACTTAAATTACATTATGTCTCCAGCCCAAGTGAATCTTTTGGATCTTTTTTTTTTTTTTCCCAAGTGAAAACATTTCCCTCCTCAACACAAGATTATTCACCAGAAACATAATTTAGAGGACAAGCGTAAATAGACTTTTTTTTAAAGCTCTTAGGGATTTTGCTTGATTATACAAAATGAGAATGGATCGGTATTAGGCATAGAGATAAACAGAGTTTTTTCTACAAGAGGTTTAATTTTTGGCTTTTTACAGAAATAAAGGCTGGATGTTTTCATTGTGAAGAGTATATGCATTTGATTTTATACACTTACATGCATACATATGTTCTTATATATATGCACACACACAAAAAATATACTTTTCATCATATTTATAGGGCAATTAAATATATTTCTCTCTATATAAATACAAAATGTGCAAATTCATGCAGACGGAAGCAAGTCAGATCTTAAAATTTTACTATTATTCTTTCATCACAACAATCAAATACAAGTATGCAGTCTTCCCAGATGTTCAAAAGGCATTTTGGCTGTTGAGAATCTTTGAAAATCTAAACTTGAATAATGCAGTGAAAGGGAGCATAGAAAATTCTTTCAACTATTTTATATTCAAAGCATTTTTACAATGATTTGCTAATTGATCTTTATCTATAAGCATTTTGAGACAGATAGCAAGAAGAAGAAATTATTTAGAAGTAACTCTTGGATGTCTTTCAACAATAGATATTAAACAATGCTCTTGTCTTTCCAATTTGGTGAAACAAAAGTGCAGACTTCTTGACAGTGTGCAAAATGTTTCTCCTTCATCAGAAGATAAAATGTGTTGCATAACCTTTCAAAACATCCAATTTAGGTAACACAGTGTCCGGATTTTAAATGGCATCTTAGGTAGAAGTATTTTCTGCATTAAACAACGACTTTGATAATTCAAATAATGCCCTGCTCTTAAAAATAATATTTGCAAAATGTCAGGGTTTCATAGGTCAAATGGGATAGAGAAGTGCAAAGTCAAGGACCAGCTCAGCAGCACTGAACAAAGTAGGCAAGATTGAACTTCCTGGCAATAGCAGAGCCGTGTCTGAGGACAGGGAAGTTGGGTATGAGGCAGGGAGAGAATTTTAGGGAGGAATGAGAGAAACCAGCTGAGGGTTCAGGAAGCCAGACATTTGTTGGTGGTTGAAGAAGGCAAGGGACCAGGAGGAATCAATATGGTTGCAGGTGGTTGAGGCAGGGGTGATAACAGAGGTCAGTAGGTTTTGGAATGAGTGGGTGAAAGGGGGCTGGAAGGGGTCAGGATGGGGTCTGAGCAGTGAGCATCTGTAAGGCCTCGTGGGGCTCTGGGAGGCTGTACAGAGACGGGTGAGATTTCTGTGGGGAAGCTGAGGGTGGACAAGTCGACCACCCCTTCCCCTCCCAGGATCCACAGACTCTCCTGCTCTGTGCAATCCCCACCTACCGCTTCTGATTAACTTCAATATTGCCACTTCATTTTATCATTAAACCAGGTGCAACTCAAATGTCAGTCTACTGTGCAGCAGATGAACAGCTGTCATATTTATTCCATCTTATTAAAGCTTGGAAAATAACTTCCACAGCAACACCCTACATCATCCTGCAAGGAATACTTAGTCAAGGAGTGGAGAGCAAAGAGAGCTTTGAGATCATCTTCCCACTGTGCTGGATAGTGCTGTTTTCACTGTGGGATGGTAGGGTGTTTTAGAGGTTTGTCCTAGTTCTGCTGGCTTGCTAGAAGCAAATCTATCTTCCAGAAACTTTCTGAAGGTGCTTAGTCCCATTTGAAATCTCTGGTAGAATGGTCCTCAGTATGTCAGTACTATGTTTTCTTTAATCTGTGCAAATAAGGTATCAAAGATAGTAAAAATCTGCTGCTATATATTGAATACATATATTCATTGTAAAAAGCTGATCTCCTGTGGTGACTTGTAACATGACGTTATGGAGTTTACTCTTAGTGACTCAAGCCTAAATCTGCCAATGTGCAACTACAAAAGACGTGGAGGTTCTGCTTTTTGCTAAATACAAGTATTAACAATATTTTTTTCAAATACAAAGGTACCAACTTCTACTATTGGTTTTCATATTGAGTACTGATACCTTTGTACAGTGATGGGACAGTTGGAAATGAGGTTGAGACAAAGCTTAACTTCATAAATAGTTATATATCATGTAATATCTAATAGGAAAATATTCAGTTCTATACTATACAAGGCTCATGCTGGTTTGCATCTTTGCAGAATGCTTCTCTTTTGCTTTCCTTTTTTTTTTTTTTAATCTTTTAGTGGCTTCTGTCAGGATACCCAGGTGATGGTAACAGCCTGCAGAGATCTGCAGAGTAAACTCCAAAATGTAAATGTTTTGCTTACGTACTGTTTGGATGAGAAGTCACAATACCTCTGTTTGAATGTATTCACCATGTTAGCACAAAGACCCGCACCAGGTAAAGCTCAACATCTCATACCGGCTCTCCCTCTGGATCCGTGCACAGCTCAGGCTTGGGCCCGTAGTGCCCCAGGTTTGAGAAGGGGAGACAGTGCCCCTGCTCACACTGCAGCTCAGCAGCTCTCCTTGGTGGTTGCAGAAGCTTAATCTCTCTGTTTTCAGCAGGGTCTCTAACCACCAGACTATGATACACATTGCAAATGCTGTCCTTACTGGGTACGTTTCTGCATCAAGCTAAATGGCAGGCTCTGAGTGTACTCAGTAAATCAAGCAAGTGGCAGCAATGCAGGAATACCTAGTCTCCAGGTGCCAGCCCTCCATAGCTGGTGGGAAGGTGTCAAGGCCAGTGGGGTGTATGTGATGGCACAGCTTTAGACACTTGGAGACAATATTGCCTTAAAAATCAGCTGGGTGTGGAAGCGGGATTTTTTCCAAGACTGTTGTCCTACACTTAGGCACCTAAATTCCACGTAAATGGAAATGTAAGCATTTTAATACCTTCTGGGTTACAGATGTATTTACTCAAGTATGCCTGTACATGTTGCAAATGAATCTGGATCCCAGCTGGACAGGCTTTGAAATGCAACATAGAAGTGTGTAAACCGAATGACTTTGCAAGCACAGATTAAGCAGGATCACCCCTTCTCACTTGCGAGCATCACCTGGTTCAGCGTCTACTTTATATTCTTTCAATGTGAGATGAAGCAAACCACTGGCCCCTGCATACTACTGCACCCATTTATGTACAGGGGCTATTAAAACACCCTGGAGCAGGGTCTTCCAGCACTGGGACCAATGGATGTAAAATGAGGACCATCCTATGCGATGTGCCCCCCAGCTCGGGCTGGCCAGGGAACGGCTTGTGCTACATCTGTGCCTCTTTGCACGTTCAGGCAGCCTCGGGGAGGCTAAAAGATGCCCTTAACTTCACGTTTCTGGGCTGAGAGCTTTATTTTGTGGCTCAAAGAGGCACAGCCGACTTTCAGTTGCTTTTTTAAAAAGATGGTATGCTTCAGTGCCTTGTGTATAAAAGCAAATGCAATGAATTCAGTGATGGCAGCAATACAAACTTTATAACTTTAATCTACTAGGACAGATCATTCAGTGGTGAAGATGATTTAAAAGAGATGACTTTGCCATTCTAAAATTGTCTTTTTTGCTGTCTCTCCTCTTCTGCTTAATTTCCTAGCATATTAGCTGGAGCACGAGAGAAAATTGTTTGGTACAGGAAGAAAAGTTATTTTCTGTTTGGTTAGATATAATAAATTGTCCTAAAAGTGTCTGATAGTGTCCTTAGGGAGCTGCTAATCAATTGCTGGAGGAAGCCTACTGCCCAGATCTTGCCTCTAGCCAAGATCTCAACTTTCTTCTTTCCGGGCTCCCTTCTTTCCAAGATGATGACTTCTTTTTGGGAACCCTGCTTTTCTGCACCGCTTCTGCTTTCCAGGACCCCAAGCACCCCAAGGCTATGTGCAGAAGCACATTGTGTGACCAGCCTCCTAATCGGTGACTGTCTCTCACTTCTTTATTACTGGAGGATTCAGGATGTGCCACTTCAGTTCAGTCCAGGTTCTATCAAAATTTACCTGCCTTGTATTGGTTGCAGTAGCAGGCTTCTGCTTGAGAGTTCAAAAGTTTGCTTTGAGATACTAACCCCTGCTCCTCCATACCCGTTATCTGCAGCCTGTTAATGTTCACAATTTAAGTTCTTTCTTTCACCTACAACAGCTAGAAATTATTATAGGCTAGAAATTATCCTCCACAAACTCTTTTTTCTTTTTCCCTGTGAAGAAACTCCAAATTCAGAGGAGACTCATTTCTGCATGTCTCGTTCTGTCTTCAAGTCAGTGGCTTTCAGCTTATATGAAAATATCTCTTTGGCTCTGTGTATTCTTCCTAGTTGGCAAGCAGCGATGATCTGAGGCCAGACTAGAATTGGGCTTCTAGCTTACCTGCAACTGACCTGTGACTGAAGTGAGGATGGACCATTCAAGGTCCATCAGGGTGGTGTATTGACTTCAGTTTTGTCCAGTACTGGAGCCAGACTCTCTCCCTTTGAGAATCTGCTCTCCTTTGAGAAAAGAGATGCACACTTTCCTAGGTCCTTGGAGGTCTCATTTGTTGCTTGTGTCAGGTTATGAAGTTCCTGCTACTCTCAACTATTCAGTTAAGTCTCAGACTCTGTTGGAGGTGGTGGGGTCTGCACCAACCTTAGCTGCTAGCACTTTGGAGTGATGTTGTTTCTATTGAGGCTTTGAACAGTGGGAACGTAGTCTTCTCACAGCTGCCTTCTTGCCTTCTCTACAGGATGCTACATGCTATGACCAGTCCCCATCTTTATGAGTTAGAATATCCATACACAAGAAGAGACTATAGGAAAGAAGGAGAAGGATGAAATACAAGAAGGAGTGAATAGCTATACAAAGACTTACAGTTTATGGTCCCAGCATCCCATGCAAGGCTGGCTCTTCATGAACTGGCTACACCTGTGTATCTTCTTCCTCCAGCAAGGACAGATTTGGAGGCAGCCCAGGCTCACATTGGCAGCATTTCTCAGTCCAGTTCTCCTCTCCCAGCGGGCAGATCTCAGAAGGTCTGGTCCTGGTATAAATAACATGCTTTGAAAGCTTAGCCCAGATTCGGTTCCCACCTCTTCAAAGGCCCAGTCCAGATCAAAAGTCCTTGATAAAATTAGTTGGCTGGTATTCCCATCCCATAGCTTCCACTAGTTTGGGATTTTCCAAAACTGAGAACTAAAAGGAAGTTGGAAATGCTTTTCTTCCCTCTTGGCTTTTGTGCGGTGTAGCCCATGTTGTGCCACACCCCTGGTTTTTCAATTTGATATGATTTGATGTCCAGCCTGACAAACCTATACTTAAAAAGTTAAAGGAAAAAAAACAACAAAAAACTTTCTAGGGTTAGCAAGCAGTAGTTGGATTGCTTTCTGGCTTCATTTCAGCCTCAGTTGCTTTCTCCCACTTCCACCTCTTAGCAAATACTTGATACAGCAGCAGAAGATACCTGTGGATTGTACAAAGTGTCTCTGTATTTGGCCTCTGGTTGGAATCCAGACCTGGTTAGTTATTATAAGATCAATGAAGTCCATTGAGCAACCTATGCAAGATAAACTGTCATACTCCCACAGCACGAAGGTCTTCCCATAGGAAGAAGTGGAGGAAGAGCACTGAAAAGTGTCTTAAATGGCTCTTGTCAAAATTCTAATAAGGCCTAATGTGGGTATGGCAAAGTGTTAGATTGAACTTCTTCCACAGTTAAGAAAGTTTATGTCCTATTTACCGGTCTGGTATTGAAGGTATTTGAAAATGAGCCAATAACTCTTTCCTGGAGCGGGGAGGAGGTTGCTGAGGTCTTCAGGAAGATCTTGCACTGAAATCCCAGAAGAAAGGAACTATCACACCTGGTAAGATGTGTGCACGCTTTGTCTAACCCTTTTGAATACTGCAGCTCAAAATGAAGGCATTTCCTTTTCTGTAGGTGTTCCTTGTTAAAGTGTGCTTAAAATACTGGTGTCTGAGGCATGCTGTTTTATACTCCATCCCTGATTTCTGTTGTCATTGACTATTATAAATCCCAAGAAAGCTATAATATCTTATATTTAACTGATACAATAAACAGTCAAACTTCTGGGAACAAAAGCCCTTCTTCAGGTCTGAAGTATTTTGCCTCTATATCTGATGAAGCAAAGCGTGTGTGCTTGAAAGTCTCTTTTTTTTGTCATAGAGGATAATAAAAGATACTACCACCTGCTACGGATAGTGCTGTCCTTGTAGCCTTGATGAACAGTGATTCCCCTACAATTTTAACTAACTTTAGATATTACTGAAGATTGTGTAAATATCCAACTTGGTCTTAGAAGTTCCCTACAGTTTCACTTTCAAATCTGAGGATGTCAAACAGCGTTTGAAAAATTGGTTCCTGTGATCAGCTTTTGATTTGCTGCCTCTCTGTTTCATCTAATGCCTCCTTATTTCTTGTGTCACATGGCAAAGAGAACAAAAGCTCCCAGTCTAGTATTTTCGTGAGCTTATATGCTTTTAAGGTGAATGGTTCCAAACTTTTCAGTTACACTTTACAGGGGAGTTGTTTATGACCCTTATAGTTCTTGTGCAAAACCTCTGCCCTACTACAGTTCTGCCTCCCTAGTTTATGTAAAGTATCCTGTAACCACTGTAGGCCTGATTCAGAACTGAATTATGGCACTTTTACACCACCTTAATGCATTGTCTCAGTAAAAGCATGGGTGTAAATTTGCAATAGATTGGTAGGAATCGTTATTTGATAACAAAGCAAGAGGAAGAAAAGCAAAACCAAAAAAAAGCAAAACAGGGACCGTGGTTCAGACGAAGAGTTTGACTCACTGATGCAACTCAGAGACATTTGACAGAGAATCATCTTTTTCTTCCATGTATTTTCAACCTTACGGAAAAGTTTTGAGAGTAGCTATCTTGCCCTATGCGGATCTGGGAAAACATTGAAGTTATTTTTTAAATTATACATCTAAGGAGTGGCAGGCCTGATAAAAGAAAATGACTCAAGTTTTACTTAACGTTCCCATACATCATTAACCATTTGAGTCAGCGCTGTGCAGATAACATGGCATTAAAAAATCTTCTTCAGCCAGTGTTCTTTCCTTGCCTGGAGGATTATAGCTATTTTCATATGCAGGGTTTAGTAGAAAAAAAAAACATATTAGGCTGAGGAAGCAAATGAAATGCTTCTAAGTGACAGAATGTGCTGTAGACAGTGTTGTATGGGGGCTCCAGTCCTGCATTTGTGGGTGTGTGAGTGGCTGCATGCAAAGGCCAACTGTCGTTTGCCTTCCCGCAATTAAAATGCAGAAACCTATTTATTTCAGTGTTAAAATTTGGAGGTAACTACAACAGCAAAAGAATAACTGCAGCATCCTACGCTAGTAGGAGTAACTGAGTAGTTTTGTAACTGAGTGGGTTTGTCATTTTTATATCCTTTTTAGGACAAATCCGATTCTAAAGCTGATGATGTATAACAAAAGCAGACTTATGCATCAAGAGCTTTTGAGGTGCAGCTGACACTCCAAGATTTCATGAGTCTAGAAGTTCACTAAGCTTGATTCTCCCCCTTCCCAGCCTAAAACATACTAACTCAGACTCCAGACAGGAAACTGAAATGTGTGGATTCAAGTAAAAATATTTCAGTCAGATGCATTTAAAGTAATTTGTATTTCTCCAATTGATTGCCAAATTGTTAGGAAATTCTATCAGCAATATTTTATTTCCCCTAGCTCTTTTCCTCCCCCACAAAAAAAGTAAGTTAAAGACAAGGCTGCTAGGTGCAATTTAAGAGAAGTATCATTACATTCTCAGTAGAAAGCAAACAAACCCACATCCACATTAAAACTCTGCAACTTGTGCTGCATAAACAATTCTGACATCAAATTTAGTATTGTGTTCATAAGATTTTCAGTGGCCAGCTCACCCAACTACATTAAATCTGCCTTTGAAGATGCAGAGGCAATTTTGATAAATATAACAAAAATATGATCAGCTTCTGGCTATGAATTCTATATTGTTAATGTAGCTATTTACAGCCAGAGCTGCACATCTCATCTGAAAATCAGCTCTTCTGTACTGGCTCTGGCTGAGATACAGTTAATTTTCTTCACAGCAGCCCCTATGGTCCTGTGTTTTAGCTTTGTGACCAGAACAATGCTGATAGCACACTAAAGTTTTAGCTTTTGCTGAAGAGTGTTTGCACAGCATCCAGGCTTCTCTGCTTCTCACTCTGCCCCCCCAGTGAATAGATTGGGGATGTGCAAGAGGTTGGGAGGGGATGCAACCAGGCATATGACCTGAACTAACCAAAGAGGTATTCCATGCCGTATAATGTCATGCTCAGCAATAAAGCAGAGAGGAGCGAGCTTAGGTAGGTTAGTCATCTTTTGGTCAGGAACTGGCTGGACATTGGTCTACACAAGGAAGGTGCTGAGAGCTTGTCTTTGCATCACCTGTTTTGGTTTTTTCTTCCTTCCATCCTTCCATCCTTTGCTTATTAAACTATTTTTATCTTGACCCACGAGTTTTCTCACTGTTACTCTTCCTTTTCTCTTTCCCCATCCCACTGGGGACAGTTTTCTTTCTGCTTCTAGATCATTGTGTGACCTGTTAGTGTAAAATCATCCCAGTGTCTCATCCGCTTCAGCGTAAGGTCACCAAAAGCAACACCGTGTTCATGCACCTTGTTATTTCACTGTGCTGGCCAGCATAACCTTTGTACTGTGGATGCTTTTAAATACAAGGGAGGAATTACCCTAGCAGAGGACAAGATGAAGTTCTTGCTTGCAAAACTGAGAAAAAGTTACGATGAAAGCAATAGTAATAGAAGGCAATTACAGCATACTTTTGCTGACAGAATCTGTTATAGATCAAAGAAGAAAGCTGAAAGAAAAGCCATTAGGGCTGGATTGGAGCTGCAATTGCAGCTGGGCAGGATGGTCCCATGCCCAGGGAGCTCTGTGATATTGGTGGGGCTTGCAGGAACCCCCTGCCCTGGCACAGGCACCGGCAGCTGGAGCAGGGGCAGGCAGGGCGCAGGGGCTCTTACCATCAGCTGCTGGGGCTTCTTCCCTGCCAGCTCTTTGTGAGGTGTAATGGCTCCCACCACTTTCCTGCTTATACCACAGCATATCTAACATGAGCCCAGTGGCTTGCCAAACCTGGAAACTTGCCTTAAAGAGAGGGAAAAAATGAGAGGGTGAAGAGCTGATGGCTGGCTGGTGCCTTCTGTAGGTGGCAGATGAAGGTAGACTGATTTGAAGAATTTGCTGTTTGCATGGATGATCTGGTAAAATTCAATTTTATTAATACACCCCAAATTTATGGGTGATTACTGTGTCTCTAATGATGCAGACATTTGTCTGTTTGAGTATTACCTTCAATCATGCACTGAGAGATACTTATGCCAGTGGAACTATCATTATAAAAAGAAATCTTTTCTCTTTTTCTTCCAACAACTCGACTCATCACTCTATTAAGCTACATTTGTTCTTATTTAGAAGCTGTTTTTCAAATATCCATTTTCAATCCAAGCCAAAAATTCTTTTCACAATTTTCTTTCCACTTCAGCTAAAAATGACACAAGCTGACAAAAGCAAATAAATTTCCAGGTAATGTTTGTCTTTCTATTTTTACTAATCCCCTGATGATACCCTTGTTGTTCCCCTGCCTGTTGGTCACTCTGTAGCCATCGCTGTGGGTGAGTTTACAGAAGAGTAAAGGAGGTAAAGCACATGTGTTTTAGTGTCGTACCAGGAGCAGAGGTGACCTGGTGTGAGCAGGGCTGGGCATCCTGTGCACGCAGCTTCACAGTGAAGAGCAAACAGGGAGTGGACTACACACACCTTATGTATATCTGGTAAATCCCACCCCAGTTCTCAACAAAGCACTGAGAAGCAGCAGCCAGGACAGAAAAACTCATTAATTTTCATTCACATCAACCTTTTCAGGATTCTACAGAAAAAAAATGGTCATGTTCCATGGCAGGAGCTTCTAAAAAATGGAAGTGATTGCAAGATGTCACCCTAAAGTTGAGGTTTGCAAACACTCCCAAACATCGGTCATTTTACATGAATGCCATCACACTGACCTTGGACCTGTGGCTGCCGGCACAGCTGCTGTTTGGGACAGCAAAGGACTGTCTGTGGCTTGGGAGATCAGTATGAGTCTTCTTCCCTAATGTATCTTCAATGTAAATTAGTGGTGGACCCCTAGACAGTGAGGGTTGGTGAAGCAGGGTTGGAGGCAGGAGGGAGGAGTGGGAGCGGAGTGGAGTGCGGCCCTCAGCTGAAGGACTCGCTGTTGGATTGGCATTGAGAGGGGGCTCACTTGCAGGCAAGGAAGAGTGTGGAGGAAGAAAGGGGGAAATCTGGAGAGGAGTTTCTGCACTGGAGATAAGAAACTAAGAAAGAAACTAAGTAATTGAAAATCAGTATTATTTTCCTTTGAAGAGAATAAAAGTAAACTCTCCCTCTGTGAAATTAGCAAGGAAATATGTTAACAGTTATCACAGCTACATGGGGAAGGGAGGTGAAGTAGAAAGCCACAAAGACTAGTGATGAAATTTGATTTCTTTTTTTCCCCTCCCGGCTCCCCCTAGACTAGAAGGTGATTTCTCATCTCATGATTTTCTGGTTTGAGTCATGATCTGAACTGCAGAGCTGGCAACACAGCAATTCCTAGTTAGGGCTAGAAAGACAGACAATTTTCCCTTTAATTTGAGGAGGTAAAGATCACAAAGACACCTGGGACATGTCCCCAGAAGCCTAAGCAATGTTGTAGAAAGGCTTAGCTGCTTTGTCTAAATTTGTTCTGGGAAGCTGGAGTTTGAACATCCCATCCCAGACAAAAATAAAGCAATAAATCCAGGTCTGTTGCTTGCTGTGCTTTAACCACCAGGCTACTGTATGTCAGGTGAGCAATAAAGAACAGAATGAGCTCAGAGGAGCTCTTTGAAACCTTCCCAGCAGATCTCAGTCTCTGGAGCCCAAGGGTTGGAAGTTCATCCCCCTATCTCACAGCCCTGAGTTGAGGCCCAAGCTTCACTCCAAGACCTGGTGTTTGACACCAGCTCTGGACGGGTCTCTACAGTGTGCTGGGGGTTTTTGGGTAACCCTTTTGAGGAGTCCTCGCACGATGTGGAAGCTGGACACCTGCCTGTGCCTTCGTACTCCAGCCTGGAGCCAGGTTGTGCCCCCTCACCTGCGAGCACTGAGGTCCTTCGGTGGCCTTAGACCACAGCAGCTCAGATGTGGCTCTCCTGCCTGGGTGCTCACTTCTGGCTAGCCTGGATATTTTATACTCAGGTGCTGGCCATTAGGACAATCTTTTCATTGAAGATAGATTTAGAGCGAATATTGGCCATACAATGTTTTGAGCTGTGTTTGGGGTTTTTGATCCTCAGAATGAAGCAAACCATGGCTGAGAGGTGTGGGATATGCTGCTGAGGTGCAGTCCAGCATTGCTTGGAAAGGGCACAGAGGGTGAAAGGAGCCTCCTGCCTTTTTGCTCCCGAGTGCCCTCGGTCAAATCTCCCATGTTTTCTTACTGGCCACAATGGGCACTTGCTAGTATCCCTGCAGTTGCAGACTGCTCTACCAAGGCTGGGGAAGACGTAGGTCCATGAATTACCTTACCAGCTCCATAACAGGCAATCAGCTGGAAACATGTACCCCATATACTCTGGGAGGATAATAGGCCTCCTTTCTCCACCCTGTTTTGCAAAAGACCACTTGGCTGTGTACGACTGCATGAATTCCCAGCTCAGGACTGTGGTAGAAGCTAAAAGGAGAGCTCAGTAGATTCCTGTTTGTGAATGTTTTGCTGGTCTTCCCTATATCACAGAGGTTTGATGGTATTTGGGAAAAAAACCATCTGTGTATCTAGTTGTCATCATGCCATTCATTCATTTGCTCTGGAGCTGTTCTCATTCATGCAAAACTTTCATTAGCTTTAATGAAGCTCTCTGCAAATTCTCTGGCCATGGTCTCTTATTCACTGCTACGGCTCCAGCAGGAAGGGAAGTCCCTCAGCTTGACTTTGCTAGCCTGGACAGCCATCCTTGATCTGCAGTGAGCCTTCCTGAGATGGTTCCTCTAATTTAAAATAAAATAAAAACACGCTAGTTCAAAATGTCTCCACCCCATCAGCATGAAGCATGAACTACTGCAATAGCAATGCATAACTAATGACCTTTGGGGAAAAAAAATTTTTTTTAAGCTACTCGCGCTAAAAACATGAAGGTTCTTTGAAAACTGCTGACGTATTTGAAACATTAGTAATGATCCCATTGGAAGATAGATTAGTAAGTGAAGATGAAAATACCCAGAAAGCAAATAAGCTATATTTGTTATATAATTCTAATTACAGCTTTTTACCTGCATGCTGTTAGCTCCTTTTAAGATATTACAGATACCTCCCTAAATTCTTCCGCATCTTGTGCTTTTGGGCTTCTTGTGGTACAGACAGTGCATACCTGCTGTATGTAGCTAAGGGGAATGCCACTGTGCTGCATTTCTGTTCTAAAGCTGCGGTTGCTTCTGCCCAAAATGTGGCTGCTTTTTTCACTACACCCCAGCAGTATTGCAACACCCCCACACACCTCAAACAGTGCAAACTGGCTGACCTTTCTAGAAAAGTTGACTTTTCTTTACAAAGCTCTTGAAATTAAATTGGCAAATGTGCTAAGAAGTGTGATGAGTCCATGTCATGGCTTTCAGAAATATATGAATGTAATAACTTGATTAAGGGCTTGAGCATACATTGAATCTTACAAGCTGTGGAAAAGTTTACTATCGCAAGGCAGTATCTTTACCTGGTGATAGGTTACTTAGAAATCTCTTTCCTCTGATCACCTTCTCCAGGGCTTTAACTGGTTGCTCTGCGTTGTTCTCGGCAAGATGGGTGCCTGTTTGAGAGATGAATCATCTCCTTTTGCTTTTAGGTTTTTGATTTATGCCCCATTGGAGATTCTCTCGAGAATGGCAACAGCTTTATTCCTGCAACCTGAACTGTGTACTTGTGAAATCCCCAGGGAACTTCTTTAATAATATCGTAGTTGCTTTAGTGTTTTTGTGTTTCCATGTGCATGGTCTTCTAAGAGTCTTCCAGATCCCTCCTGGGGCTCTGTACGCTTTTTTATAATTATATCCACCCCTCTTTTATTCCAGTTAAGAACAAAATGCTCATCAGGCTTTTTAGATTTATGGCAGAATGATTCCTCTCCTTTTCTTCTGGGAAGGCAAATGCCTTGTCAGTATTCTCTGTTTTGCTCTCCGTTGCATATCTCACTGGCCTGACCTGTGCTTTGCAGCTCCTGAGCTAAGCAGAGCTGCAGTTCAGAGTCTGGTGAAGAGCTCTTTCCGCTCATGCTTGTCAAATTGAAAGCCATTTTTGGAGTGCTGAAATTGGGAACTTTGGCATTTTCTTTTTCTCTTTTGCTAGTTCAAAATGAGTCACCTCCTGCCACTTGACGATCACAAAGAATTAAGGCAGCCGTTTTCTTTTAGGGAGCTCTTAGTACAGTATGAAAAACATGATGAGCTGAAGGGTGGCTCTCCTCAGCCTAAAAGTGCAGCACTGTGCTGGGATGAATGGCTTTGCCCTGTGGCTGAGCACTGGGGCATTGGCTGTTACTTCGGAAGGTACAAGGAAGTGTCTAAGAAAAGTAATTTTATTGTCAATAGGCTTTGCCTCATAAAGGAATCTGTGTAGCCAGTGGAAACTTTTTAGGGGCCAACAAATAGGAAAACATTGACAAGTGTGAACCTGGAAACTTTTTTCTGTTTTCCGACTCCATATTTGAAAAAAACATAACCAAAAAGTTTTGCATAATATTTTACTGAGAGACAGTGATGCTACGCACACAAGCACTGTCTCCAAAAAGTGGGGAAGTTGGACCTATTACCAAGATGCATGAACTCATGACAGTGCTCTGCAGTAAGAAATAACAGAAAAATGAGAAATTGCTCATCAGGGGTGGTCCTTGGCTTGTCCCCACTCCCAGACTCTGCCTGGGAAGTTTCTGGGAGACTGCCAGTCAGCATGGGCCAAAACTGAGCCAGGGACCTCTATAGTGATTTAATGCTATAGACAACTGTAAGGTTAGAGTGCCCAGGCATGTTTCCTTTTGATTTACAGGCTCAGACTTAACCGACAGAGATCATAAGGAATATTATTAGGTTTTGGACCATCTGGTCTCACTAAGACAGGTGCCGTTCCTCTGTGCACCTCCGTTGCCTCCTCTGGCCCCTGACCCGTGTGAGATTTGCAGGGGGAACGTCTCCGAAAGCAGCACATGGCTGTTTGCCCCGGGATGTGTGCATGGGGGCTGTGCAGCCGGGAAGTTTCCCCGTCACGGGCCAGGAGCACAGGCAGCGGTGGCAGAGGGATCAGCTCTGGTCACTCTCTTGGTCCCACCAGCAGCTACGCTGTGAAACCATATGGAGGAGCAGCCACTTTGCTGTAATGTATGGCAGGAGGTTTCCACTAGAGACCAGGCAGCTGCTATGAACAATACCTATTAGAATTTCAATTGAAACACAAATTCTGGCTCTGCAGTAAGGGTGCATATTAGACAGAGAGTTATACAAGAACTTGCATGCAGATCTTCATTGATCTCTGGCTTTGGATGAGAGCATAATAAATACTGACTTGTTTAAGAATAAGTTTAGTGGCTAAAATCTTTACCAATGAGAGGGGCAAGGTGATGGTGTCCTCTAGAGTGGAAATATAACCTGCTACTCTGCTGGAGTGAAAAGAGAGATATACAGAAAGGGAGACATTTATCTCCTTTGCTGGTACAACAGACTTATCCTCTCTGGAGTGATCTGACAGGTAGTTTCCAATATACCATAAATTTTGCTTTGGTTTATTATTTTAATAGTGGTCTTGGGCCAAAATGCAGCATTCACCATCTTTTACACAGTTTTTGTTTTGAAGCATGTGGGGAACGTACTAACGTTGAATTTAATCCTAAAGGACAGGAGAGCGATTCCAGAAATTACTTGTGCCACATTATGTAGTAATAGGGTGTGCTTTGGGAGTTGAATTCAAGCCTTTGTAGGTAAGAAATTGTGGAACTTAATGTGCACTGATTACATGCTATAAAATGTCTTATGAACTGATAGAAAAGTTATGGTTTCCTCTGACAGCTGTAATATTACAATTAAATCAGTTCCAGATACCTGGCTGTTATATCTGAAGTAGCTTGGAAGCAGAGGGATGTCAGTTTATTCCAGGTGGTTCAGAGCCTACGTGCACATTAATCCAATGCACACCTTAATTTTTAAAAAGGCTCTAGCTCTGAAATACTTGAATGCTGGCTTTCCAGGAGCATGGGAGCAGCGTTCGGGACCAGGGTCCCAGAATTTGGTGTGGTGCTGTGTGGATGTAAATAGGAATCAGGACTTAGGTTGACGTACTCCCAGGAATATCAGTAAAACAAACAGCTTCTGCCACTCCCGTCCTCCCAGATAAACTATTTGCAAATAGTGCACCCAGTCCTGCACAGCTGGAGCCTGAGACACGGCCAATGGCTGAAAGTGCTTGCAAATAAGAAAGTTTTGCAATGACTAAATTAATATTCTGCAACAAAATGATATCTTTTGTTTATTCCATTGCCAAATTGTTTTAAAAGCCCATTTAGATAAATGTCATAAGTAGAAGGAGTGATTCTTTTCTAAAAAGCACAAAACCTGTGCACTGCATAGTCTGATCATCTGTAATGGCAATAATTACCATTACACTTTAGTGTCTGCCTTTGACAGAATCAACAGAGATTGATTAAGGATCAACAGAAAGATCCAGGGAGAAAAAAATTGGATTCTAGATAAAGTCTAGACTTATTTGAAGAAAACAGCACATGGAAACAATACTTTGTATTTATACCATCTTTTCTGACTGGAAGGATCTGCAAACGTTGTACAAATTAAGTCAAGTGATTTTCAAAACATGAGACATGCTATTTGTACATTACCATCAGAAGAAACCATATATGTAGATTGATTGTATGCTATGAATAGCAGTAATAACATTTACACAGCATCTCTAGTCATGAAACAAGTACTGATTAAAGTAAATTGCAAAGGGGAAAAATGGAGTAATGGCCTTGTTTTCTTCATCATAGCCTTTCACACTACTAGCTATGCTTGAAAATAAAACTTTGGTTAGCTGCCCCTACAGTAGCTTTAGGCAATGCACTGAAGGTACAGTATCTTGATTCTTCATGTATGTAATATAAAATAATACAGAAATAATTATGAAAGGCACTTCTGATAATCTGCACTGCTGACAATTTGTGACAGCTGGAATCTTTTGCTGTTTTGTGCAGCTCTTGTGCCTCCACCTCCATCCCCTGCTTACGCCTGCCCGGGGGCTGCCTGGCCCTGCCTGGGGGCTGCCTGGCCCTGCCCGGGGGCTGCCGGAGCACGGGAGGAGAGGCTGGAGCCGGGCATCCCCTCTGCCAGCTCATCTCGTCATGGCTGGGCTGGAGCTGTCAGGTCACGGGGAAAGGTCCCGCTTGGATTGGGATGGTAAGGGAGCTTCTACAGGGCCTGTTCAAGCGTGGCAACGGCTGTGGCTCATGCGAGATCTAGTGAGCAATCATCAGTTGGTCTGTGTAGGTTTGATCTTTTGACACCAAGACGCATTTCAATACAAATCCCTGGAAAGGGGCTGTACCTCTTCAGTTGTATGGTTGCCTACACTTACTACACAATAAGTACCCAACTGCGAGGCCGTATTAGAAAAAAAGGCTTACTTTTGCCTAGTGGGCCTCATGTTCCTGGCTGCCCTGTAGTCCAGGGGGGAAGGACACCCCAGGACGCGGGCTGGCAGCAGGCAGTGGGCAGGCAGCCTCAGGACGGAGCAGCCTTTGTGGATGTCTCCCAGTGCCTCGGCAAGCCTGTCAGTCTTCTCCTCCTGTGAGCATCCTTTGTCATCAGGAGCGTTTCAATATTTCACATCTCATCTTAGCATAAAATGTACATTTCTTGGGAGTATAAAGGACCAGGATTTTATCACCATTATAGTGACGTAAACCCAGGGCCAATGTATGCAAATTTACATAGGCACAATACCAGTTAGAGTCTCACCAGAATTTAGAGGATTATTTTTACTTTAGGAAAATATTATTTTTGCAGCTTGTTGCCCTAAAATTTAATTATGTGACCATGGAAACAAAGCCCTGCATCCAGCCCTGGTTACAGCTGGGGCAATACTTTTGGTGGGAAGCAATGTAATGCTATCATTCACTTATCACCATTGTATCCAGGTATTACTTATTTTTCTCAGTCTTGTGCAAACTGCACACATTTCTCAGCTTTGCAGCCTGATATTCCTGGCAAAAAGTGATTAAAAGTATGACTCCGGCAACCCTGGTATCTCTGACAAAATAGGCAATGTCAAGATAGACAGGGAAAGAATAATTTAGATAATTCATAGGTTCATTTCTCCCCCTGTATGTCACATCTTTCTATTTAAAATTAATTTGTGTAATCTGTAAAATAGGAAGGTGATCATTAGATTACTGAGCAGTTGGACAGGAATTTGACTAAGGCATATTTGATCTCTGCGTGAACCTTGTTGCAAAAAAGCTGGCACTTGAGTTCACTTCCTTAAAGACCAGCTCAAACCATAATATTTTTAAATCATTTTGAATAATTTGAAAGAGCCATATTTCAAAATCTCTCTGCTTACTGCACTGGAGCTGGACCTTTTCCCAGTGCTCAGGTGCTGACAGAAGAGCCCTTTTTCAAAGATGCTCATGGCCCAACTCGCCATACTCATGTCATGTCAAAATCTAACCACTTCTGTTATTGCTTAAATGCATTTCAAGGTCTCTTGAAAAGCCCGTCTTTTATCACTAGTATTTTAAAAAATAAAAATCCAACAAACTAAACATTGCCAGTTGCTAGCGTCAGTCTGTGAGCAGCGGATGCAGTGGGCACAAGAAGTGTGTGTCCAGCAGTGGGACAGGGGCTCAGGGGAGGGAGCAATCTTAAAACTAGCCCTTATTTTTCTTATACTGGTAGAAGAAAGCACTAGACTTTATGAGCAGTAAAACTCAGGGTGCTGCCCTAATTTTAGGGCTACATTTCATTGCTCTATTTTTTGTTACACTGTCAAAGTTTTGTCATTTTTTTTTCTGAAGTTCTGAGGTCATTCAGGTATTTTAGCAGCTGGCAAAGTGCCACTGCTGAGTGAAGATAACTCTTAGTATTTGCCAGTTATTCACCACATTCATCAACATTAAGGCTTTTTAGACTGCCCTCTCATAGGTAAAGAAGAATCCTATGGACAAGATGATTTTACTGGCTGGTAGATTGGTATATAACAGCAGAGATATTGCCATATTACAGCAGAGATGCTGTAATAGGGGCTTGCTATACCTATGATAGTTGACGCCACCCCCCGCCCCCTTCCCCTCCAATATGTCCCATGTTCACCAGTATTTCCAGGACTCTCTGCTTTGTCATGTGCAGGATGCTCTTGTTCCTCCTCTGGGCTGTGGATGCTGCCAGCACGGCCAGGTGCCTGGGTGTTTGGCACTTTTCTCCCTCTAGCTGTAAGTGTTTATTCAGAGCCTGGTACAGAAGTACTTCTGAATGCCCAGACCCCAGCTAAATTCTCTGTGGCAGGGGTCAGTACCTCCATTGACCTCAGCAGCTCTGCAAACGCTTTTAAATGCCAAGACTATGGGCATAAATCAGGTGCTCCAGGAAGAGTACCATGTTGACAAGCAGGAGACGATGGCAGCTGCCCAGGGCTCCTGCAGCTGCTGTGGAGAACGAGTTTGGTGTGTCATGTGGCTGGCTGTAGGATGAGCCAGGTAGGATGATCCCATAGGAGATGCTGCCTGGCGGGCTTGGTCATGTAAGTGTGAGCTCCTGAGCCAGCACAGCCTCACTGCCAGTGAGGTGACATGACCCGAGGATGGGAGCTAAGTTTTAACTGCCCAGGAGTGAGACACAGGGGATGAAGTGTGGATTGGCCACATCTGCACTGCAAAATGCCTTTTATAGCAGTAATAATCGAAGGAGATGACAGTATGGAGAGAGAAGGTCCCTTCCATCCCCAGGGTCACTGGTACTGAAGTGGGTTCTGGCTCTGAATGTCATTAACAATTAAGCATGTAGTAATATACCTTCATCAGCAGTTTCCAGAGCCTGAGAACAGATTACAGTGGGATTTGCCAGGCAAAAAGTAGGTTAGGGATGTTAGAGGTCTCCTCTCTCCCTGTTCGTGTGTCCTGGTGAGGTGCTATGGAGCATAACTGCTGGGAGCCAGTTAAGAGTGGGGGCAGAAACATGCATAGTCCTTTCTGCCTCAAGGCACTGCTGCCACAGAGCGGACTGTGTTGCATTTGGTTTGAGCAAGTGCTCAGAAGCACTCTGATTTGCTTTGGCTGTGATAGGGATGGCCAGCTTCCCTGCCTCCTCTCAGCCTCATCTGACAATCTTTGTAAGGGAAAGAGTCATCAGATTCCCCCATGCCTCCAAAGGCCCTCTCTGACAGGAGAAAAAGACCTTGAGAAGATGATGAGCAGAGATGAGAGCAGCTCCCTGGGAGTCCCGCTGCTCTGCTCTCAGAGGAGGAAAAGCAGAGTCTGCAGATGGGTCCCTGACTTTTCCCACCCCCCCGCCGGCACGTTGCACCGTTTCCCGTCGTGGCAGCTCTCATACCAGTGCAACTCCAGTGCTTGTCGTGTGGTGTTAGCCAGCGCCGCCGTGACGCCTGAGGTGCTGGGAGGTCATGGGCCATAGCTCACCCCTGATATATACATTATAACTCTTACTAAGTTGATGTAAGCATGCTGTGGAAAGGTGATCTTTAAAACATACTTTACAGGGTGTCTCTCTTCCAAAAGATAGCTATTAAGGTAAAGCACTATGTAATTACTGGAAGTAGATAGTCACCTACTCAAAGTTGATTACCTCTGCTAATGAAAGGACTAATATTCTGCAACTGTGCAGCTATGTTTATTGTGGAACAGATGTTGGGATTTGGAATATATATTGAAGAGACTTCATTTTCTGTTTATTTTAAGCATGGTATTTGTTGCTTGAGTGTATATTACCGTGACTCATTTGGGGAGATTAAACTTGCACCTACCAAGTTCCTAGCGCACAGCAAGGTGCCTTGAAAGTTCTCAATGGTTGATGGTAGAGTTCGCTCCTTCATTTAACCACACTGCCTTAATGAGGAATGCATTTACAGCACCCACTGGTCCCGTCCAGGTGACACAGATTGGAGTCTCCCACTCCAGAATATCAACACAAATCACTGCGACCACCAAAGTTGAGCCAAGAGAATAAAATTATTGAGCAGCGATTTTATTTTTTTTTGCCACATGGCTTTAAAACACAGTGTAGTTGAATGTTGTGGCATTTCTCTGTTGTGAGGTTCAGCTGTAATTACTAGAGACTTTCCAGATCAATATGTTCAGCATTTTGAACTTTAGATGCTAATTAAAACGTTTTTCCTATTCCTATTGATTTCCTTTATTTGACTTTTTCCATCACAGTGAAGAGGAACACTGTTATACCCTGTCTCTGTGGAAAACGTACGGACGAGAGCAGCTAGCCACGTTTGAAGCAGTGTCAGCTAGAAGTGATAGAATCAGTATGGCTATGACTAACTTTTCCTCTGATGCACTGTAAAACAATTTCAGGGTAAAATAAGTTCTGAGCTAGTAGAAAAAAGGATCATCACTACAGCCTGCTCCTGCTGGAGACAGAAATATATGGATTAACAGGAAAGAGGCTTTTCTAGGTGAAGTCACTCAAAAAGTCAACAATTATCTCTTGTATCCTGTCAATTAAGAAAGTTGCGCTGAAAGGCTTTGATTATAGTGTGGAAAAAGAGAAAAGGATGAAAGATTAAAAGAGCTGAAACACAGGTTATTCCACACGGAGTTAGAAACATCTGTGTCTCATCTGTGGCTTGAGCATTGCCTGCTTGCAGCTCCCTCCTGGCCAGGGCCGTGGGGATTCGGGGCACTTCAAAGGAGTAAGAGAAATGGTTGTGACGTTCCTGCTCACTATGCGGTTTCTGGCTGTTCATAGTCGCATTGTGATACTGTTGGCTTTATCCTGCCTTGTACCATGTTGCCAATGATCTACTCCAGAAGTTTGAACCTGAGAGCCCCAGAAGAGTGTTGCACAAGGCTACGGGAGATCCATGGCAGCCACTTAGTGCCTCATCGGAGAGGGATTAATTGCATCTAAACCGCCTTTGTACAAATTATTCCTTAGACTAACCCAGTGAGGAACCTTCCCCAGCTCCCGCAGCCACCTACTCTAGTGTCATGCTATCTTTACTGCTAGAAAAAATTTCAAATTGCAATTGAACCCCACTGGTTCTTGTTGCGTCCAGCAAAAGCATGGCTAGCGCCCTCCCTTTCTGCAGCAGCCTCTTACATATATGGGTTTTCTCAGTGTGGTGGGGTTTTTTATGCTAAGCCCTGGTTCTTTCATTCTTTCCTCAGAGGCCGATGTCTGTCAGTACCACAAAACTTTGTTTCTCAAAACCTTTGCATTAGGTTTGTTTCGTGTCAGTGCATTGTTTTGTGATTTGCTGTAACGACTGAACTTATCTCCTTGTGAACCCTGAGTAGTGGCTCAAACAAGTGGTGTCAGCTTGAAGTCTGAGTGAAAAACGTGTAAATCACAATTATCTTCAAAAGCCTGCAGGACCGCAGTCCTGAAACACTGTCTGTGCCAATGATGCATAGGCTGACAGAGAGCAGAAAACAATGTAATACATAGATAGTATGAGGAGAGGGCTGGAACTGAGTGATGAGTGAAGGTGCTGTGGAAATCGTGCTTAAAAGAAGATGCTGAAACTAAGGAAAAGGATGTTCTCAACAGGTTGGTGTTGTTTTGAAATGGATTCAACAGGTAGGCTGAATAATGTGGTTTTCCCCGCCATATCCTTAGTGGTTCCCCTAAAAACATCCGTCAGGAGCAGGGATTTTGACGTGGTCAGGCAGGCTTGTGAGCACCCGCTGAGCCAATTCAAACATAGAGAACAGTTCCAGCCTGTGTAAAAAAAAGGGGATCTTGCTTTCAAGGACTAAATTACGAATTGTTTTACTGAACCTGAGCCATCTAGTCATGCGTAAACCTAGGGTTTGGCTGTCAAACGCCAAAGAGTCTGAACCTATGTTATCACATTTTTTTCTATAAACATTGTAGAGTATATAAAAAGATGCAGGCATCAATGGATTAATATAACTCCCCATTCTACTGCCAATATAAACTAAGCAATACAGAAAGAACTTCACTATTTCAGTATTAACAAGATCATAAAAATTCGTGAGGCATTCAAAGCTGCTAGTTAAGCTGTGTGAGAATTTATGAATATGCTTTATATAGGACTAGACTGAAAATAACTAATGAAAACTTATTTTCAGTGGCTTTTTAAGCTGCTCTAAGGTCGGCAAGAGTTATGATTTGCAGCCCATTATTATTTGGCCCTAGATTTGCACAGACATCTTGCATGGAAGTACACTGATAGTTATTACAAACTTTGCAGCAATAAATGGGAAGGAAGGTAGAAAAATCTAAAGCAGCAGGGAGCTGCAATCCCTCTTTGCTAGTTATGCACAGCTGCATTTATATTTCAAGGACTAGAACTATTCCAGTGACGATTTATAGAACTTCCCTTTTCTAACTAAAGAAAGCAAATCACTAAACTCTTCACAGATACATACAAATTTAATTTAAAAATCTGTGAACTGGTCTGGAGAAGTGCTTCAGTTCGCGCAATTTAATAAAGTCATACTTAATCCAACATGTGCAAGGAGGTACGGTTTACTGTATTTATGGATTACTGCTATTAGAATATGGAATTTATTTTTTTTTAATCTCATAGGGCACATAAAGTCATAGTTTTATATATTTTTTATATATATATAAATAAATGTATATGTATATATATGAAATAAACGTATATGTATAAAGAACTCTGCACATGAAAATACATATAAAATTATTTCCCTAGTGTGCATCTGATTTCCATTATTCTAGGAATGGATCTGGCAACTGAATGCAATTATTCCAATGACAGGCCATTTTTGTACACATTCTCTGTTTTGAATAAAAAGATCTCTGCACTTGTAATTTTGGAAATTAATCACATAGCTGCAATATTAACCCAAGAGCAAGACTTTTCTTGAGTCTGAGATGCACATTTCTCTGTGCATAACTATTATTTGAATACATTGTAGAAGAAACATCTGAAAACAGCAATTATCTGAAAATTATCTGAAAATGTCTATTAAAAACCCCCCAAACCTCTTTCACTACCATCATAACAACAGAAGGCATTTAAAATTCATGAGCATTCTTGATAGTATACTGAATGGCATATAAGGAATAACTGACTAATATCTATCTAGCTGTCTAATGTATGTTTTGCCTTCTGTTTTGCATTGGGATACATCTGATGCAGAGCCATTAGTCACTACAGTGACAGAACTGATCCACCAAATAAAAGTGAGGTCTAACCAAACTGGTATATGATCACAGTGTCATTGTCAGTGGACTACCACACCTGAAGACAAGCAAACTTTTGACCATTACACTTCTTTTTTTTTTTTGCAGGCAGTGATTTTTCCTTGAGCTAGAAATGTTTGTAGGCGTTTATGCTGTGTGTTAAGTTTAATGTGCCGAGGATGCACCTTAGGTCAGAGGGTCAGCTGGCAGAGCCTCGCTGGTCAAAGCCTGGCATTTAGCTGCTATTTCTGCTTCTCACATCCCCTTCACAGTTTGGTTTTTGTCTGAGAAGCTGTTGGAAACATAAGCAAAATGCAGCAAGGTGGAGCAGTGCTGCTCCTTCTCTTGATGTGTGGTAGGAGCTTCGCAGTCCCCAAAGCTGTCGTGCAGGTGAGAGGTGAGCTGGCTCTGTCCAGGACAGAGGCATCTGGAGGAAGAGGGACTCTTCAAGCCTCAACACCTTCATGGACCTTTATAACATTTGTTCTTGTGCTGCTTCATCCTTGTTCTCTTATAGCCTCCAGGGAAATCCAGCTGACAAAAATACAGGCTTTGAAAGGGGTTGTGATGATGTTATTTGATGAGGTGTTAAATAAATAAAATTCAAGGTTATATTTTGGTTCTATAATGCAAGAGAATCTGGTCTAGGTGTCTGCAGCTTAGCGAGAGGCAAGGGCCGGAGTTCTTTTGCTATGAAAAATATATGTACAAATGAAGAGACCACCAAAAAATACAGAATGAAGCAACTCTTGAAATTCATAAATGTGAAGCACAAAAGGTCATAGAGCAGGTTAAGCATTTATCATGTATCTTCTCAGTAAGTTGCAAGGTTTTGTCCTTTAAGTAACTGTTAAAGGACTAAACCAAGCATTTCTGCCAGGCAGAGGGAGAGGGACCAGATCTCAGATCTGCTGCCAGCAGTGACAACGCGTAGGAACTTGGTCCAACCCAAACAGTTGTCAGGAGGGCAGATCGCGTGCTGGTCGAGTTGTGTATGTAGGTCAGATGAAGTATTACAGATAAATGCCCAGGGCAAATCCGTTCATTGTACTAATTCCTACAGAGCAGTTTCTCAAAGTACAAAGCAAATTGTAGAGGTGGTTTTAATTTCACTCTTTTTAGGTGGTGGTACTAGTATCCTGGTTAGCTCCATAATAAATCTATAGGACCGCAGAGGTGGGAGGTTGGTAATATCTGCTGTATCTGCTGTTTGAGGAACAAGGATCTAGTCCTGCAAATTTTTCACCTTCTGACTAGCCCTCATTTATGTTGTTAATCAATCACTTTCATACCACTGCAAAGCATTTATGTGAACATTCAGTGCTGTATAAAAGTTTTGAGTGAAATCCTGACCTGTGATGGAACGGAAGGGTAAAATGCCAATTAGCTGCCTTCAGGATAATGCCCACCATTACCTACTTCAGATCCCATCTACAGCATTTAAAGGTAAAACCTCTCCAGGAACTATGGCCTGGAACTCCAGAGCTGTATCAGTTTTATACTTGGCTATTCTGTCATTTTTGTTTTGATCATGAAGTAGGAGCAACCTAAAAGACATTATCATGTGGGGCTGGAAAGAATTTTCTACTGTTGGTCTGGTGGAGCTGTTCATGGTATAACTGATCATAAGTGGCCATCAAATAGGTGTCCATGATCTAATATTGTATACAGAAGAAAGTATTGTCAACATGTTTCATTTGAAAGAAAACAGAAACGTCTTTGCCTTCAAAATCATATTTTTGAAGTAGTCTTGAGTAGCTTAATGACAGTGAAAGCATGTATGATGTGTTACAATTTTCTGTCACTTCTAAATTAAAAAAAAAAAAAAATCTCTTAGAGCTGTGAACGATTTTGCATTCCAGAGTGATCATCTCTTCGGCACCACCTACCTCCCGCGTGCCAACATCACCCACTTGATTTGGACTCCATTTCTTCAGCCTGTTAGTTTGGACCACAAGACTGACCCCATTTAGTAATATAGTTTGAGAATATCTAATAAACCTACTTATTAGGCTTTTTAACTTTTAAATAATTGAAGCCAGCTATCCTAGTTCATAGAAAATACACAAGCTTGCCAGACATGCTGATTCTCCTCCTACTGCTACTGAATTGTTACCATTTTTTCCTGTCTTACTAACACTCATTTCTAATGCTTATTAGCCAAGGCTGTGAGCAATCAGAAGAGGCCGAAACTTGTACCATATAAGAGCTTTGCAAAATTGAGTTAATAAAATGTAGCAAAGCTCTTAAAAGAGCAAAGAAAGTTCAGCACACAATTTCCCAATGATTATCACTAGGCATAATGTTCCAATTTTCATCTGAAAAGCTCCCTTGTATGGAGAAAACTTAGGGGGTTATTTTTGGGAACAATCGTGAGACTTAGAGTCTGATTTATTTCTCGATTGGGCAGTACTGGGATTTCCCCACTTCTCTTGTATTCTGGGTCAGCTCATAGTGCTCACTGCCACATGTAAAAATTATGACAGCGTGACTGAGCAATGATCCACATAGAGTGCTGTCTTGTCTCCATAAATTATCCATACATCTCAAAAGAAGGTGAAAGAATGACCTAATGGCCATTTATAGGCTACTCAGCTCCTCAGAGAAATTTCTTATCTCCTATTAGCTGTAGCTTTTCCCTTTTTTATTTCTCTTGACTAATTTAAATTCAAACGATCTCATAAATTTAAATATCTAATCCTATGAAAATTCATTAATTCTAATTTGTGCCAATGAATTCTACAGCTTTAGCTATGCATTTTTAAATTTTTCTATTAGTTTTAAATTTATTTTTAATTGCTCATTGAATAGGTCCTGAGCCATGTACTGTAAAAACAAGCCGTCTCTCTTGCATCCTGTTTTCCTCAGCCATGTTTCTTCTTAACTTTTCAAACTCTCATTTTCCATTAGAAAACTTCAAATAATTATCACCTGCCTCCTCCTATGCTCCTTTTAAGAGAGGGGGACCAGACTTGTAATATTACATTTTTCTTGCGATGTCCTTTGCTATCCCTTTGGCCCTTTGTTTTCTTTCATTACTGTTGCAAAGCGAGCAGTGCTTTCATCATTAGCTCAGAATGATACCTGAGATGGCTTCCTATATGTTTTATACTAAGTAAATCAACTCCAGCAATGTCTAAGCCACTCGGACGATTTCTCGCACACGGATTTCATCTGTTGGCAGCTGCTCGGTCACAAACTCCGAGTCTCTTCCACCTTCCTTGCAGTTGCAGTGTTCATGCCCTCTCTCAAAGTCTATTAAAAAAAGTTAATAGTGAAGCCATACCTGTCTGCAAGAGGTCCACGGGTTGCAGTGTCATCCTTTCATCCCACTGAGACCTGACCCCCCTTTTCTGCCTCTTAATACTCTTTCACTTCCCAGTTGATGTCCAGTTGATGTCCAGTTGATGCTTACCATTAGAAATGTCATTTCTAATGCTGGTGCACCTCATCCTGGAGCGTGCAGCATGAGAAGCAAAGCACAGCCCGTGGCGGGGGAAGGTGGGGATGGAGGAGGGGAAGGAAGGGAGGGGGTGGCAATGAGGCCTCCCTACCAAAAGGTTGAGAGCTTCAGATGTACAAAATACATCTGAGTTTCACTAGATACTGGAAGAGTGTATTTGGCTTAGTCCAGACTGGATGCTAATACATCCTGCTTCTTGAGGGACTTCAATACAAAGCTGTCCTCTTTGTATTGAAGAGTTTTAATGTTTTCCTTTGATGCTTCAAAAGAAAACCCAAAAGTTACCATTAAGGATAACTTTTCTATTCATAAATATTGAAGCCTATTTGACAAAAGGAAATTAGTTCTCTTACTACACGTTGGCAATTAGTTTAGCATCAATGTCCAGAACTGGAGCTATCCTGAGAAGGATTTCCCCCAGCTTTACGTTAAGGTGATTCCTGTGCTGTGCACCAAGCACGTGAAAAGCTCTTGTTGACTATTAGTTATGCAGATGATCAGTATCTCACAGCTCAGTGAGTGTATCCATTAGGAAGATAAGGCTTCAGCCAGTCAGTGACAGAATAGAATTTGTCTAACCTTGGCTTATTGCATTGTTGTGTTAAAGCAATATATAATTTCTTATATTAGCTATTTACCTCACATTTGTTTAACAAAATATAGTTCCATAGAATTTAGAGAAACTCTGTTCTTTTTCCTTTGAAGAAAGGAAATTATATATTGTAATACTATCTATAAAGATGTTATATATTTTAATATATATAATACACACACACGTAAATATAAATAAATTTTATATAGATAAAAATTAAACTAAATTTTATATATATATATATATATATATATAGCATAGTAGTCTCCACCTAGCAGTTTAGAAAAGTGCAAAAAGAAAAATCTAAGGCTGGCCAAAAGGAGACAGCCTTGCTAGACAGCTCTTCCAAACCTAAGATCATGCAAATTTTAGCTAAGTTTGTTAATGCAAGTATCTGAGCACCACCAAAGTCTAGTTTAGAACTTGACATAGTATCCAAATGGCCCAATTTCTTTTAGGTATGAGAATTAAAGTAGCTGAACTTTTTCCATGGGATAACATAAAAGTCTCTCTATATATACATATACATATATATAGTCTGTAGCATTTAATTCAAAGGGATGAAACCATGTGAAATTTGGATTTAAGTGATTAACTCTTGAACTCATCTTCGAAAATGTCAGCCTCTAGAGAAAATTGTACTTATCATTTTTATAATCTTTGGCATGTTTGCTTTTCCTAAGTAACTATTGCTTTACTGTTTTCAAATCTGAACTGTAAAAATATTTATATAATTGGGTTGAACAAGTCAGAAACAAAAGGTGGAACAAATGTAAAGAGGTGAGCATTGCATTTAGCTTGACTGATTTTTTCACTGAGAGAAACAAGAGAAAATGAAACAAAAATCAATGTCTCTGCATGGCAGCTTACATAGCAGCAGACAAATTATCTCCTACCCTTGCAAGATCATGCTCTTAACGTATTGCGTTTCAGGGGTCTGACAGAGTTATATTTTGCTTTTTACCTTTTGGGAATTATATTAAGACAACCAGCAACTCCAGCAGTCTCATGCTTGGTACTCTTTGGCATATGAACCAGACTACTACTGGTCCCACTGAAAAAAACCAACAAACGACCAACCAGCCAACCAACCAACCAACTCCCCACCCCCAAACTCAGAAGAAAAGCAACAGATCAGTGCTTTTGCAGCACCCGAATATTGTTTTTCCAGATTGAGAAAGCAAGCCATCGGTTTAATACCTAAAGAAGATAAAAATGTGCAGGGTTTCTTAAGCTTAGAACTCCTTTATGTATACCATGCCTTTCTTGGGTACATTTGTACGGTTGAAGACACTGGAGGAGACTTCTCTTGACTTCACTAATCATTGGATGAAAGTCTCCTGAAAGCTTTTCTTCTATGCTTTTTAAAAGTTGAAAGCTGAAGTTTAAAAGAATTTGACGGGAGCGCAGCCTTAGCAGGAACATCTCAAGAAGGAGCTTGACCATCCACTGCCCATGTTTCTTAGGTCACTGCAAAGCAAGGTTAATGCAGCTTAGCTTGCAAGGAAGAGGGTTGTAGTGACTCAGGTTATGCATGATTGCTTATTGAGCTGTGATAACTTGATTAGGAGTCCAAGTACCAAGCTTTTGCCATGAAATTCACCTTTTCACAGGGCTCGCTCCCAAATAATATCACTTGCCGAGAGAATTAAGTATGGACTCAAACCTGATTTTTTTAACAGCTTGAATATTTGCATTAACAAACCTGCTTCATAGTTTGGGCCTATACAGTTCAGGTTTTTAGATTGTATCTTAACTTTATATTCTGAAGTCAGGCTGAAAGAAAAAGACCGCAGGCATCTCCTAAGAATGCTTTACTCATTTGTTCTTCCTGCTGTGTGAGGTGATGGGAGCTCTAATAGTTTATATGGTAACTTCTGTATGAAAAAGCACATAAAAATAGTCAAAGGGAAGAAAGCAAATTTCAAAGAGTTGTTTTTGGTGTTTCTTTTTTCATTTTACTCTGAAGATGAAAATTGTCCCATATGGCTGAACTACTCACATCTTCCCCCACTAGAAAGCAGATCCTTGTGGAGTGAAAATTGGCTTCAGAACCTGAAGTATGAAATTTAATTTTTTAAACATATTTCAGATCTCAGGTTTTGCATATCTTTGTAGCAGAAATAGTCATTTGACTGAATTTCTCATCAGAAAGTAGAGCTTTAGCAACTCAGTCATCCACTGCAAATTACAACTTTCTGAAAAAAGGCCTCACCAGATTCAACAATTCTTATACGCAGTTATTTCTACTACTAGCCAGTTTTAATCATTTACCCCTCACTGATGTCTCTATTTTTATTTCTAAAGCCCAATATAAACATATGAAAGAATGAAGTGTGGAATCTGATTTGAGAATCAAAATGTAAACGATGCTCGAAAAAATATACAGTTTCAGAGATTATTTTCTTCCCCATAACTCCCAACTGCCGAACTGCAGAGTCCAAAATGACTCGGATCATGCAAATGTAGGACTGTACAGTTGTAGATATTCAGATTTACCCACAACAAAACCTACATCACTTTAGTTTAATTCCAAAGGTTTATTTTGCAATCATTGTGCACGGACATAATTGATCACATACGTGTAACCCACCTGCGGTACTCGTACAAACACCATCTCACAGTACCTCATCCCAATGTCACAGATGGGAAAAGAGAACATGACACCACACAACACTCACTGACAAGCACATGGGCTGTAGACCATTTGATACATTCAACAAGAAAACCAAATGACAAATTGCTGATATTTTCCACTTTGTCCTCTCATTGCTGGAGAAGCTATAGCAGCATAACAACGGAAAAAAACCACTATGGAACAACTTGAAGAACAACACAAAACTCTCGTTAGGGTCAGAGATGAGAAAGTTAACGCAGTACCAGTACATCTGAAGTTTCCTCAGAAACTTCCACAACCCAAGGCAGAGGACACTGGAGCTACCTTCCCTGGCCAGTGAGCAAAGCACCTGCACACATACACATCTGGAGACTGGAATTGGTTTTAACCCATACCATAGGCTGGAGCAAACTGCTGGCAAGACATGCTACCATGGTGTACTCAGCATGTAGCAGCTCTTTACAGTTGCACAGAAAGTGTGTATCTGGAGTGTGCCTATCTCAGGTAGCGCAAGAGATGGGCAAATGGGGCTGCAGAAGAGGAAAACACAACCCCCTGCTGTTAAATCTGTACAAGCCCCTGAGCTGTGATAGGAAATTCTATCGAACCATCTCTTTACCAACACATTCAGAGCTGGGCTCCAAATGCAACTGTAAGCAACTGTAAGACAATTTTATCTTGTTGCAGAAGTCCAATACAACTGCCGTATCAGGCCATCAGGATATTTTATTGAAGATATCCAATGGCAACACTATCAACACATAATGCCTGTAAGGTACAGTAATGAAAAGCATTAAGTGCTAAATTCTCTTAATTCTAATAATAATAATGGTTTCCAATCCTGCCACCTTGATTCAAATCAGATCACATCATACCATGTTAGTAGCCCTAACTGCAATGTAAGGTAATTCTCAATCTGAATACGAGGGTCTGAGCTTGCCAGTCTCGCACTGCAGGCAGAAGAGGAAGAATTTCTTCCTCAAATTGTCTGGAGGGGTGGCATTCAAGCTCATTTTTTACATAGCCATTCACTTAGCAAGCCTCATGTAACACATGGAATAGCAACGAAAGCCACTGAAAGATGACATGTTCATTTGCTATATATATAATTTCACAAGTGGTTATTAGAAAACATCTTTCTTCTGTTTTCTCCATAGTATTTGATTAGCTTCTATATATGGTTATCAGTTGATATAATCCTGATTCACTCTGTTTCTCAACAGTAGCACCAATATCATAAATCTGATTTTTCATTCTTAATTCTCTTGCTCATATATATTTTCATTTTCTTACTTGTTGCTGTACCTCTATCCCAGTAAAATAGCATAAATCCTGGCATAAAGGCTCAGATCAATTTTTCTTCTATTACCCAGTACTGAAATTGCCCTATTAGGTCAGCTTACAACGTGTGCCATAAATACGCCACATATAAATAAATCACAGTATAAAACCATATACATCATTTAGTAGTAATAGCTGAACATTAGGATCTCTGATTTTGATTTACAGTATAATTTACAGTGTAAAACAAAACAATAAACAGCTTATCACTGGGAGAAATCTGAAAAAAACAAGTATTGGAAAGCAATTCTCCATTCTATATACATATGAATATACATATTCATATATTTCTGTATTTGCAATATATTGATATATATATTAATACATATATGAATATATATATTTTTTCAAATTACCCCCAAATGTATGAACTTCTGGATTAGTAAATATAACTGGTGGAAGCAGCTGGCTCTACCTAAATGCTTCACTTGCTTCTTGTGCCTTACTCGTAACTGAGAGCAGCTCTAAGACTTACTGACTTTTCATATAAAACAGCTAACTATTTAATTTAAAAGTGCTTATTACTCCCTCAGCATCCAGGTACCTAGAAGGATCAAAAAACCCTATTATTAAAATTACAAACTGGAAAGATGATGTTCACACACAAAAAAAAATCCCACGTGGAAGGGAATGGATCACCTAACCCCTGACAGCCTGCTGAGTCTTTCTATCATGAAATTAAGCAGATTCTGAGGACAATTTTAAATAGCATTAAATAGCTTAGAAACTTATTAATGTGAACTAGGTCTGGAGCTTCAGAATCTAATGCCCAAATGAAAATTAGTGTTTAAATATGAAATAGGCACCCAAATTCCTTTGGAGATCTGAGTGTTAAGAAATGACATTTGTTATTCCCCAGGTCTCAGGGAAATTTTGGCTCCTAAGACTTGTTTTAAAAGGAACCTGAAAAGCGAAAAAACAATCAAAAAACCCCCAACCCTTGGAAAAGTTGTTTAATTTTTTTTTAATGCTATACCCTACATGTACCATCAGAGTTCTCTCACTTCACCATGAGGTTTAGTTTTCGTATTAAAGCTTCTATAGCTATTCTTAAAAAATAAAATTAAATATACATCGCTCGCTCTCTCTCCCTCTGCAGAAATGCAATGCCAGCAAACCCAGAAACTAGAGGCAACTCTATTACTAGTCGATCAGGACTTACAAGAGAGACAAGGAAACCATCAGGACCTGGAGCTCCCCATTTATGAGAGGCTGGGAGATGTTGAGACAAAGCAACTGAAAGTCAAAATAGCCGGTAAAGGAATGGGAGGTCGGGGGAGGGTCACGAGCCTTCTTTCAAGTCCTCAATTCTCAACTGCAACTTTAGTGACGTATTGGGAAACGTGGAGGAAAGCGAGCCAGTACCATTTCAGGTTCGCTCGATTCTTAGCAGATCCCTGCTGGGATCTCTTCCCTTTTCCCTGCCTTCTCCTCTTCCTCCCCCTCCTCCTCCTCCCTGGCAACTGCACGTGCACCTCCCCGCGAGCACACAGGGGTGCTCAGCCAGCTGCTGAGCACAGCCCCTGCTCCCCACCACCACTTCGCTTCGCCGAGTCTATATTCCCCATCCCACTCACCACAGCACCTATTTCACAGGTGTTCAAGAAAATTCTGGATTTTAGGGATTTAGTCAGCTGCCGCTACTGCTGCCTCTCGTTTCCTCAACCATCACCCTAGCTGCTAACGAATTCACCCGTACTCACTTAAAACATTCAAGGGGGAAGCATTTCATGCTGTCACATAAAAAAATACAAGTTGTGCATTGCTATAAACGTACTGAATGAAAAGAGCATGTTTTCCCCCGTCCCCCAAAAGGGCATCCTGGGTTTACACAATCCCTTTTTTGGTTTCCCCATTGTCCACCGAAGATGTAAAGTTTGATTCTTGTTCTGCACTCGATTTCCTCTCCCCCGGGTAGTGGTTCATTTCTTTCATTTCTGAAGATACTTTATTCCTTTTGGCAAATGCCTGGCTGATCTCATTAAATGTCTTATTTTTTGTTTCAGGCAGCACAAAAAACAGGTAGGTAGCTCCCGCGAAGCAGATGGCAGCAAACACGAGGAAGCAGTAGGTCTGTAAACCACCCTGCGAATAGAAAACAAAGGAGAAGGTCATTATAAAAGGGACAAAAGTCAGAAGAAAAGCAACATCAGGAACGGTTTGAAAGAAAAAATGGGTGGTATGGAGCAATTTTTAACCAAGTACAGTAAGTGCTGGCATTCATTGCAAGTCAGAGCGCTTCGAAATTCATAAAAATGCATGAATCTTTAGTTCTTCCAACACTGCCTGTGGCCCATCAATGGAAAAGCAGGTTCCTGGCAGAGGCACGCAGATCTGCAATCTAGGCGACGCTGGGAGACACCAGACTGGGTTCAGGCACTGCGGGTGTGAGGAGAGCAGGTGGCAGCAGGGCTTCTGCTATGTGCATGGCTTAACCGAGCCTTGCGCTGCCGCGGTATTTCTGGAAATGAGGCTGATGTTTCTGCGGGTTGCTCTGCATACTGCCTTGCAATTTCTAGGTACAAAAAATGAGGCACGCGTTTGCAACGCCGTGCACCTGTACACAACACATGGGAAACCTGTTATAGGCAGGGCCATCTGCATCACAGTAGTTACAAGCTTTGAGATTTGCAAAATAAACATGGAAAAAACCCAAATGAGAGACATTTGTATTATTGCTAAGGTTACGGGAGCTTACAGCAGGAAAACAATCCATAAAATGCACTTCCTTCATGCTAGAGACTAGTCTAAGAATTAACTGAAAATGAAGTACAGGCCATATTTGAATGTTTTGGATTTTACTTCACTACAGAAGAAGACACAAAGAAGTTAATTAATAAACTGATTATAAAGGCTCAAACCAAGTACTAGGAGTTGCACTTCACTGAAACGTAAGTATTTCTTGCCTGGTGATTATTAGATCATTTAGTAGCTTTCAGTTACGTTTCAATAGTCCAGTTTTGAAAAACGTTTGATAATTACAACATTGCCAGTTGTGCTTTGTTGAACTAGGAAGAGGTTTGGTATTGTGGCTCCAGTGAAACCTGCCAGCCTTTGAGAAAACCTCCCTTCCTCCTCTATTGATTTACCTCACTCTGTGTCCTGAAAACAAATGTCCAATGAACACATATTTTTGACTTGTTTTTATTAACCAAACCAAAAGGGGTATCTCCGGCTCCAAAAATAAGGCGACCTTTCCGTGGTGCCTTGCGTGAGGTCATGAAGAGTGAATACGAGGAGAGCTGGACCCCTCATACATCACCCCAGGTGTTGCAAGGCAGAGGTTACCGCAGGGAAAATCACTCAGGATGGAAGAAGCAGACATGGCTTCCTGTACATATGTACAATTGCCATTAAAGGTACGTATCTGAAACAATTAAGACAGAGCTAGACAATGATGTAACCCTGAATTTCCACATTTTTCTAATACACTCCCATTGTCATTAGAATCATAGAATCATAGAAAGGTTTGGGTTGGAAAGGACCTTAAAGATCATCTATTTCCAACCGCCCTGCCATGGGCAGGGACACCTTCCACTAGACCAGGTTGCTCAGAGCCCCATCCAACCTGGCCTTGAACACTTCCAGGGATGGGGCATCCACAGCTTCTCTGGGCAACCTGTTCCAGTGCCTCACCACCTTCATAGTGAAGAATTTCTTCCTTATAGCTAATCTAAATCTACCCTCTCTCAGTTTAAAGCCATTAACCCTTGTCCTATCACTACATGCCCTTGTAAAAAGTCCCTCTCCAGCTTTCTTGTAGGCCCCCTTCAGGTACTGGAAGGCTGCTAGAAGGTCTCCCCGGAGCCTTCTCTGCTCCAGGCTGAACAACCCCAACTCTCTCAGCCTGTCTTCATAGGAGAGGTGCTCCAGCCCTCTGATCATCTTTGTGGCCTCCTCTGGACTCGCTCCAACAGGTCCATGTCCTTCTGATGTTGGGGGCCCCAGAGCTGAAGGCAGTACTCCAGGTGGAGGCTCACGAGAGCGGAGTAGAGAGGGAGAATCACCTCCCTCGACCTGCTGGCCATGCTTCTTTTGATACAGCCCAGGATACAGTTGGCTTTCTGGGCTGCAACCGCACGTTGCTGGGTCACGTTGAGCTTCTCTTCAATCAACACCCCCAAGCCCTTCTCCTCAGGGCTGCTCTCAATCCATTCTCAACCCAGCCTGTATTTGTGCTTGGGATTGCCCCAACCCATGTGCAGGACCTTGCACTTGGCCTTGTTGAACTTCATGAGGTTCGCATGGGCCCACCTCTCAAGCCTGTTAAGGTCCCTCTGGATGGCATCCCTTCCCTCCAGCATGTTGGCCGCACCACACAGCTTGGTGTCGTCAGCAAAGTTGCTGAGGGTGCACTCGATCCCAGTGTAGTTATACCAGTCCTACACTGCAGGCTGGTTAAGCTCCCTGCTTTGGGGGCTTCAGGGTATACACAATTCCTAGGATTATTTTTAGGTTTCTCTTGCTCCGTATACATCATGTATGGAATGGAAGAAGAACATGAATTTGCGTGTGGAACAAGAAAGAAAAAAAGAAAAAACCCTTTTCTGCAGCTGCTTTTTAATACCATGGCTAATTGCCAGCCTGCCTAGTCACAATGTTTTCTGTGGATAATTCATGACCTAGTTCAGCCCTTCAACTCTTGTCTGTAATAGGGAAAGCTGGAAAGTGCATCCTCTGATATTGACTATGGACTCTTGAGATCATCAATGCTTTTTTTGTTAAATCCTAGAAGCACGAACTCCTGAGCAACCTGACAATCACAAGCCAAAGAGCACGGATGATGAAGGGGGAAAATATTCTGGCATGGGAACAGATATGACTTTCAAGCTTATACAGAGGCAGAAGCCAATGCATTTAGTAGACAGGAAAAAATAACTTCACAGTGCCTCATAAATCATCCTGTCATGTTAAGAATTCAAATTTTCCATCTGGATCTTCTGCATTTGAAATTGTTGTTCAGCCGAATGGTAGAGCTCCAAACTGGGATCATGTTTTTCCCTTTTTAAAATCTTCATTAAACTAAATCTTCTCCATGATGAAAATGAACCAGTAATGCCTAGTATGAATAAGCCTGGCAATCAGATGCCACAAGTTACCTGCATCTCTTGGTGGTGCAGCCACAACTTTGTCCCACCTTTCTTATTCCTGTTTATTTCTTTGCTGTCCATGATCTAAATTAACGTTATCTTCTTTGATTCATGTCTCCTTAAACCTTTTCTAATTGAACTGAACACTCTCATGAGTGCATATTTTATTTGCAATTACTTTACATAATGTATTTACATTTATTGGTAATAAACTTGCTCTCCTTAATTTCTGCAGATCCCTTTAGAAGTAGCCCCCAAGGACCTCCAACTGAAGTTCCACAGAGAATAAGCTAAAAATTAAATTTCATTATAAATCCTACAAATGAGATTGTGGGAAGACACCAAGATTTTGCACTCCTTGTGTTCAGCAGGATTAGCACAACAGAGCCCTGATTCCTGGACAGGAACACTGCAGGGCAATCACAAAATGCCCTTTTCTCACCAGCTAGTCTTCAGTCATAGTATTTCCTTAAAGCTGGTTATTATTTTACATACAGAGGAAAGACAAACACACATATTCATAAACCTTTCGTAACTCATTCAGAGTTCAACTCATCTCACCCAAACCTGCCTTTGGCAGAGAAGAATGTCACGTGTGAATTAAATTACTCGTTATAAGCATGAAACCTTCTACCTGCTCCGCACACTGATAAAGGATGTAGGACAGACATACAGGATAAAGCGGAAGGAAAATGTTAAATCCTGAATCCTAACTCAATAGAAACCCTTGGTGGGACATTGGTGGGATACAGCTCAGCCTAGATGTTTAATTCATTTTTATCCATTTCTGATGTATTCTGAATTGCCTGGTGCTGGAGGAAAGATCTGAGCGGTGGAAGAATTAATAGATTGGCCACAACATATCTGATGTGCCCATCAAGGGATCCAGAAGCTAGGATAATGTGCTGGGAAAAGGGTAAATGCTGAGTTATTGAATGATGGCTACTACAGAAAAGGTACTGATAGACAGATCTGACAGGAAAATGGATCTGTGTCTTTGTTCCATGAAATTAGTACAGTTTCTCTTATTTATATTACATTATATTATATATTATATTATGCCCATGAAGCCTGTATCTCTCATTTACTCTTTGACATCTGTAATCTCCAAATCCATAGTCTCTCTTTGTTGTTTTACTCCTTCCAACTTGCTAGAGACAAGACATCTCTAGAGACTGTGCAGCTGCCACTCTAGAACTAAAACCCCAGAGTTTTGCTTATCTTGGTCTGGGGTGGGAGTAAAACACTGAGGAAGAACTTCAGTTAAAGTCTTCGGTGGCAAAGCACAGATACTCTGCAACTCTGTGTATTTGGCCCAGTGGACATGGTCTCAAGGTCCTTTACTGACATGTGCATTCTCAATGATATGAGAATAATGACAACATATATGATGAAATTTGAAAAGGTAAATGTTTTTCTATACTTTGTAACATTATTTCACTAACTGCATGGGATAGAAGCCTCGGTGTTCAAAAACTGAATACTTTTATCCACCTGAAGAGTAGGTTGACTCTTAATAAAAAATACCATATCCAAACAGCTGGAGAGGAGGGTTAAAAGAGGAAGAGAAGGGCGGGGGAAGAAGCAAAAGCAAGCCAATTCTGAATGGAAATTCTAACTAAATACAGAATAAATTCAAGGAAAGTATGCGGTTTCTGTTACTTCTCAGGTATCCCACATAAGGACGGGTTACTCCCTTACACTCAGCTCCTAGAAGCAGCAGCATCAACGCTGGCCAGGCAGGAGGCACTGAGCCAGCCCCATCCATGCCCCCCGCCACATCCACTCAATTCTCTTCAGACTGCCTGCACGTACTGCTCAGGTTCAGAACAAGCTGCCACCTTCACCAAGGTGTTTCTCCTCCTCCAACACCAGATAGGCTTGCCAGAGCTAGGAACACAGTTCTTTAGCAATACTTGAAGCCAGGCTTTTACGTACAAGGTCAGAAACCAAAAGGAAGACAGAACAAAGCACTACAATAGTCCGTGCTTTGTAGCTGTTTTCCCCTCACACTTCTTCAGTATGCCCTCCTGCATGAACATCCAAGGTTCAAAGCTGCCCAAAGTTTCAGGTGGTTTCCTAAATAACAACGGCTCTGTCTCTTGATAGGCTCATAGATATTCGTTCAGAGGCAAGGTCAGATACACAGGCGAAGGTCCTTGCAAGCCCAGGCTTTCTGTGGGTTACTGAAGGTCACCTGCCCTCCCAGGTGCACAGGGAGGGCAAGAGAACAGCAGGCACACACTGATGCAATCTCCCGAGGAAAGCACCTTGGATACCTACAGCCTGTTCCTAGTTATTCAGCAGGCTAATAAAACCTCTCCAAAGCAGGATTTACATTAGATTTTTCAAGACTAGTGAGGGCTATTTCTATATGGGATATTTAAAAGTTAAGCATAAACTTTTAAACTCATCACCTTCTATTTTCACACCAGCTTTCTAAGGAGGCTATTTAAAACACTGCATTTCTGAAAATGTCCTGCCAGCTGAGTCTTGAATTACTCATTTTTCTTTTCTCTTTTCTGCAGCTGATCAAGGCTCAGTATTTGTCAAAAAAAGGAAAACCAGGAAACAATTCACCTAAGACATGCATGAAATTACCACAAAAAAGAATCAAAGTCGAAGGACTCAGGCAATTCCCCCAAATCAGATCCCAGGCGTGGCAAGCAATCAAACCTGACTTTGAGGATGAGATGTAGCTGCATAAGCGAGGTGTATGAATAAGTAGGTGCAGCCCAGCCACATTTTCTTAAGCAAAGAGGTTAACAAACATATTCCCAGCTTGTGTAGGGCTGCTATACACATTAGACAGAATGTACAGGCATTTCCTCCACATCCCTTTAAATAAATAAATTTATTTATTTAAATGGTAAAGAATACTTAATTTTTACCACTATGAACAGACTTAAAGTGCCCCGAATGAATGAGCAAGAGCTCATTTTTTCAAGGTAAAAAGGAAAATGAAACAAATAAAAAACCTGGCATTGCAATGGCGAGATTTCTGGTTTTGATTAAAAAAAAAAATTTAACAATTTGCCACTTCTAAAGACTGCTAGCTGAGAACAGTCTTCCTGCTAATAGCTTACATGCTGTGAACATTGTAGTCCGGAAAAATATAGAAGTAGTTCAGTAGAACATCATCACGTGCTATTTAATGATGGCTGCTTACTGACTTAACTCATTCAGTACCAAAGGTTAAATTCTAAGCAGGACTGTGACACTGAAAACAGGAAAACAGATATTCTAGGGAAGATACAGCAAAACAAATGAGCAAATGAACAAATTCTGAATCAGATTTAGCAAGCTTAAGAAATTAATATTTTTAAAACAGAACTTTTGGCTCTTCCCAGCAAATGCCAAAATGTGATTCTAAACTCTCAACTTGCAATGTCACAGCCGCTTGGCACTGGCAACGGGTGCTTGCATTTGGAAGTTGCCATGAAGATTAGAGTCATGAGATGAGGGTCAAACTGGATTTTGAAGTGATGAAGTCAAATGATAATGGTTAGATGTCTTACTAAAATGATCAGCAGCAAAACAGTTATTCATGTAAACATTTCACTTTACTTTGCTTCAAATTACTATAACCCACTGAAACAAATGGATGAGAGAATTTGTCTCCTCTACCTCTTGTCCTTCTTCAGTTTCAGACATAATTTAAGCTTCTGCTGAAGGTGCAAGACAAAGAAGAACAGAGCACTAAAATACAATGTATGAAACATATTCCCTAAGTAAAAAATAGAGACATTTTCAGACATGAACTGCAATTTCAACCCCAACCCTCACACATTCACTACCTCCTCATAAAAAAGTTAACAGATCCTTGTATTTTATACTTGAAGTGCGTTGTGTCTAATTAAGAACATTTTTTCTCATATCTAACCTTCTGATAGCCTACATTTCATTTTTTCACCTTTGAGGGGAACTTTAGCCATTTCCCTTAATACAGGTGCACTGTAGTTAAACATCAGATGTATTTGCAAAAGCTTAAAATAGCTTGGCTGAGGGAATCTATGTATAGGCTTCTGTGCACACCTTTGTTACTGAAATTCTTGTGCTGCATAATAGAAAAACTCAAGTGGTATTATTACACAGTAAGGAAATAATAAGGAACCCAAAAGATAATCTTCCTGGATAAATGGATCTTGATGCATGAGAAGGAAAATCTCAAGTGTAAAAATAAGGAAGAAGCAGAACAGAAGTGCAGGAGAGCCTCCCATAACAAGTATAATGACTCAGAAGTATTACTTCACAGGCAGAAATAAATTAGTTTCTGAAAGAGGGAAAATAAACACACATATAGGTCTTTGCATCGTACTAGTAAGCAATCTGAACTAAGGCTACAAGCCTTGTAGCACCTGTATCCCACGTGATACTGAGCTCCATCTGGATCACAGATCCAAGCAGGTTATTTTTCAAGCCACTTTAGTCTAAAAAGAAAAGAAAATCAAAGTTTACCCAATTTCTAGCTAGTGACAATTTGTACTTTACTTCTTTCAGATGCCTTCTACCCTAATGTAAGTAAAAAGCTTATATCAAGACACATGAAATTCAAAGAGTACCGTCTCTGAGTTCCTCACTTAAAAACCCAGCTAGGAAAAGCACTTGCTACTTGGCGGACATGATGTCTACCCAGCTATTTATTGTCTCCTTTCCTGTCATCTCAGCACCTGCCTCTGCCTCTCAGCATCAGCATCTGCCAACCAAAGCGCCAACCCTGGCCTCCTGCGCCAGGGCGCAAGAATTACACCTCCACCCACCAGCTCAGAAACTGCGCACAACCTGACTACGACGGGCTGCAATGAGCTGCACATCTGCAGCTATGTCCTCATTTTATTGCCCTTATGCAGAAAGGTTAGGCAAACATCAGCGCCAACGCCAAGCACTTCTTCATTGAAAAGGTCTTTCCCAGCCACAACTACAGAGGATATAGGCAGCTCTTCATAATAAAAATTTTAAATTGATTTTTTTGTCACACACTATTTACTATATAATCTCTTTCATATCCTTCTCTGCTCATGCTCTTACACTGTTCATTGTTTTAATTTTCTGAGAACAAAGATATTAATAGGATTTTTTAGTTATTTTAAAGGTGTTCCTAATGTTTGCTGTGGCTCAGAATAGGCTATCACCTTGTTGGCTGAACCCTCCTGTGAAGACACACACCGTTATGGGAGGGACATTGATGGGGTGTGACAGGACAGCCCCAAAACTTTCCATCAATTTCTCAGATATTATTGAAGCCTGCCCCAAATCTAGTGACTTGTTCATCCATCATAAAAAGCACGTAATTTTCCATTGCCAGTGACACTGACAGGAATTACAGAAGTCATTTCTGTCAGTCACTTGGTTCCCCAGCCTGAAGAGCCAGGCACCTATCTATAACTTAAGCTTTTTACGCAAGTCTTCACTAAGGTCTGAGTGTTCATCTCTGGAACCTATAGCACAAAATGTATCTGCTTTATCAACATGCCCCAATTTCCAATTACAGGGAAACAATGCAAAAAAATAGATGATGGAGGATAGATACAACTATTATGACTTTGTAAAATCAAGCTGTTTTTTTATAAGTGGACAAAACATTCAAACTGCACAGTGACATTTATTAGTCCCTGCAAAAATGAGATATTCTACGCTATTGCTCTGCCAGAGAGCTGCAAAACATCTTGGCAGTTTATTACTATTATTGCCTCAGTCTTGCTGCAAAAATGCTGCAAGAGAATGATGCCTTTGTATCCCATTTTGGGATAACACAAGCTTCTCCCGTGGCAGAAGTAAAAGAAGGGAAAAATCCCTGCAGTCCTCAGGGACTGTGTGTAGGCCTGGCAAGATGAAAAAGAGGTTCCTCCCATTTCTAAATGAGCCTCATTTAAGTCCTTTCTTTTTCCTAGGAAACTATAGCAGCAATTCAGTTCTTTGTCATTTTGATAGGGAGCTACATCATTTTCTAGTACAACCATGTAGAGAGATTTGAAGACCTCCATCGATCACTTCCCCAGCACTTCTGAGGATTTCAAAACTCTCTCTTTCCTTGCTGTAGATGTGTAGTCCCACAGTGCCAAAGGTAAAAGTCAAACCCCAGCCAGGACTAAAATCAGCTTTCCACTTAGTTGTCCTGTAATCATAACGAGGTATTCCTCTGCGATCCCTGGTTATTGGAAACATTTGTATTAGGAGGAAAGCCCAAAGATGAGTTGTTCTGGAAAATTCCTGAGGGGATAGAGAGGGAACCAGAGGAGCAGTAAAGATGCAGCTGGTCTCTGCAGGGCAGAAAGGTGGAAAAGGAGGGCTCTGGGCAGCCAGTTGTGGTTGCTGAGATGGAGCAGCCAGGCAGAGGTACCCCCTGCTAAAGCACACTCATCAGACTGAAGGTCAGTTGAATAAGGATTGCACAGGGGCTAGCAAAGAAGGGTACAAAACAGAGGCAAACATAAGCTCAACCAGCTGCCATCACCATAATCCAGGGAGAGGGGGGATGTGTGTGCAGCAATGGGGCGAGCAGCAGGCAAAGGTAACACAAGAGATGTTACAGAAGCAAGTATGAAACCCCAAGAATATTCATGGTGGATAAAAATGACTAATTTCCTGATTTCCTCTCTGGCTTACATCTGCTTCCAGTGCGTTACTGGGAAAGGAAAGTGCATTATTCTACAATGTAGTTGAGTATATCCATGCTAAGATTCCAATTTCAATAAAATACATAGCAATTTAAGTATTTCTTGAATATGCACTGAATATACACCGTGACTTCGACACCAAAAAAGAACTCTGCACAGTCTTCTAGAAAGAGAAACTGTTATAACAGAAAACTTCTGGAGAAATCTGCTATGTTGTCCTGCAGTATAATACTAATTTACCATGTGGTCATTAAGTGCCTCATAACAATCTAATGGAACAAACTGAAATATGAAATAAGAATGCATCAGCACGTAATGAAAATAACATGTTATGAAATTAATTGCTAATTATTAATGCTTAGTAATTCTTTGTATTTACACAATGCATTACAAAAAATAAACAGCACCTTTTTCTAGGTAACACGTAATTTAAGGTCCTACTACACCATCGGATTACAGAAGTCTGTCCCTGCAAACTTACTGTTACTGAAGAGTAACAGCTTAACGCACGCCTATTCTATTGCACCAGAGGTTTTCAAGCCTTTTAGATTGTGCTCTTCTGCTGCTGTAAGTTTGTCGTCCCCTCTGCCTGCTTCAGCTCATTGCACCTATTTCCACATACACATACACTCTAATTTCTGACCAACTGTCCCTGTTCTCCACGTTCCAGCACCTCCTCAGCATACCAATTTCTACCAGCTGCCACTCGCTCTTTAAAATAGATTTTTGAACTGCAAGCTCCAGCAAAGTCAGGCAAGGCCTCAGATTTTCTTTCCAGCAACATGAAATAAAACAGAAAATCTAGGGAGATGATGCCAAACAATAGCCACAAGTCATGATTTTGAGTCTGGCGAACTTAATAAGGGTGTGTCTGTATCCATTTGTGCATGTACACTTTTACAAGAATTGGGGTTTGTTCATCTGAGTGCTTTGGAAAGAGTTTCTGTTTATACATGTGCCTGTGAGAAAGAGAAAGCAGGAGGCTTATGGACAAGCAATCATATTTGTTTTATATGTTATTTAGCCGTTCATTATTCTGTTTAAAAAGTTCTTCATTAAATCAAGGACTGGAATAAATATCCTGTGGGATGATGAACTCCTTATGGTTTGCGAGTGACTTACAGAAACTCCACTGTTTGAAATGCATTCACATGAACTCTTCAGCCAACAGTTAAAAATACATCAAAACCCCCAGTCTGTTTTGTTCAACAGAGGATTAAATAAACAAAAAATTGCAAGAAATAAAGTATCTGATGGCTGAATGGTAAAGTCAGTTAAATTTAAAACAGAAATAGATGAGATTCAGAATTCATCACTGAATACCCTATTGAGAAGTATGAAATCCACTGGAAACCTTCAGTGGTAACGGAGTACTGTACATGTGAGATACACGTACAATTAGAAAATACTAATGCAAGTAAGTAAGTGATATTTGATGGCTTGTACCTTAAACCAGACAAGAATATATAAGTTCCTCTGGTCATACTTGTGGTTTGTTGTTTTTTTTTAATGAGTCACTACTGCCAAAGGGAAAATGATCTGTTTCCTCTCACTACCCATAAAAGAAGGAATATATGAAATAGTAATAAGCTTACAGGAGGATGACTAATATAACCTTGAAGGCTTTCAGGTCAGAGATTCCTCAGATTTCCATGGATGCTTGATCCTTGCCCACGTTGTTCTGAAATTCACAAGCTTTTCTCTTATGGGTCAGTTTCTGATCCTTTTGAACTGAAGAAAATAAGTGACCTTTTCTCCCTCCTCAGTTGTTCACCATTAGCGTTTCCTTTCTCAAATCTTTTCTCCAAATGGAATATTCTTAGATTTGCTTTCTCATACTCCAAGTTCATTGCAATTTTTGCTGTTTCTTCCTCTTGATTTTTCTGCAGTTTTCAAGATTATTTAGCCCAAAGCATCATTACAGTATTCCTACTATGCCGTCACCATTTCCAAGGAGAGGAGTAATTGCAGCTGTCTTCTACTTTTTTTTGGAGTTTGAATTCTCCTGCCACCACAACCTGCAGCAGCCCCTCTTGCAGTGACACTGATGTATCACAGTAACAAACAAACAAACAAACAAGCTTAAAGGAGCCTTAAAGGAGCCACATGCTGTGTGTACACTTAATGAGAGACACTTCCTGCTCTGAAGGCTTAAAAATGTCAATAAACTCATAGAAAACCAGCAACACAGATGCCAGCCAGCCCGTTCCCATTGCTAAGGCAGCCTCAGTTCTTGACAAACATCTGTCTGCCTGTCTTTTATAGATCTCCAGTAATGGACAAGCTACAGTTTCTCCACACATCATTAAACAGTTCCACTATTGTCATGATTAAAAGGTTTCCTAATATCTTTCTTGATGCAGTTATCTGAAAATATAACATGCATTCTCTCTGCTTCATCACCCTTCTTGCTGGTGAAATCACTGAACAGAACAGGTCTGGACCCAAGACAAATAGAGAATGGGGAAGCAACTGCAAGTGGGTCTGGCATGCCTGGAAACTTTCTAAACGGAGTTGGGTATCAAAGCACCTCCCTGCTAGAGCTGTTAGCTGAACTAACTCCTTTGCGATGCTCACTTACTGCAGAGGACCTTGTGCTGGATCTCATTAAATGTGAACTTCACATTCACTGTAGCAATCAATAAAAGAATCAATTCATTCCAATGAAATTTGATAAAAAACTTTTATTATTCTTCATAAGGGTTGCAGAAGCCTGAAAAGCAAGGCTCTGCTCATATCTGACAGGCAGCAAAAGCCACCTGGGATGGGGACACATGCAGCTGAGGAGCTAGAGCCTCTGATTGCTATCACTATTCAGCCCTGACCAAATGGGCAGGCTGCTGGACATGGTGCAGAGAGCAATAAAATAGCATCCCCTTTTTAAAAATACATACTATAGTCTCTTAAGTGCTTTATTCCTTCTGTATAACTACAACTAAAAGGAGAATCCCACCACCACTGCCATCACCGGACTTTTTGGACGTGTGGTCTCATCTACAATTGAGTACTTTGTGCTCAGTCTTGCAGATGCATGGTATCAGCATCAGGTAGCTCTGCCCTTGATTACATTAATAAGATTCCTAAGGACATACTACTGGACCAGTAAACACTACTACCTGTGAAGCTGGGGCCAAGTGCCGTGTTGAAAGTGAAGCTCGCTGTTTCCAGATGAGCAGGGATGCAAATCTAAGTTTCTCACACTTCAAGACCCTCTTCTGACAAGAGGTTTAGCTGCAAATGCAACCCCAGTCTGGTTTGCGGTGTGGGTAAGTAGGGAGAGATAAAGCATTGTTGCTGGAGATTGTACAGTGCTAATGTAAAAAGGGAACTACAGGCACTAATATTGTTCCTAATGTATCCATATTTAGTAATCAAGCAGCTCTGTGCAGGAAAATAGCTTTGCATATTTTCCAGGCTAACACCCTTCCCACTGACAGTGATGAAGATGCTCTTAACTGACTTTGACCTTAAAGAATACTTATTCTCATGTCTACTATACCAACATTCACACTTTTGTAGTGTGGATTCACTTTCCAGGAAAGAAAGTTAAGATTTGGTATCTGACAGGCTCTACATGTTGGAACAACAGTCAGCAAACTTAAACCACATAATTTATTATCTTGGGAAAAACAGAAGCCACGTAACCACTGCTGTAATTAGTCTAATTTTAAAAGGTCTGCAAGTGCAAGTCTAGATTAAAAACACACATTGCTAGGAAGAAAGCACACAGAACACAAAGAAGAGACCTTCAAAATTCTCCTTTATGCTGCCTACAAACAGGTACGCTTCTGCTTCCCGCGTAAAAAGCTCGCTTCTTTTTTAAAACTCTTTGTGAATTCTAGTCAAAGACTAATTGATGTCGTGTATTAAGCTTCTTAGCAACCTGGAGGGTTTATAAAATACCTACAATGTAATTATTAAAAAGAATGCTTCAGTCTAACCACGCAGTTGAACATGTTACACATATTAAAATAGCTGGAATTACTCAGTAAAACTTACACTTTTACCAAAACAACAACAAAATTTTAAAAATATGTATGTTATTCTTCCCCCTAGAAGTTCCATTGGCTAAAATAAATTATGGAACTAAGTACTAATTATTCTGCCGGTGCTATCCATTCTAGTCAGTGGATTTAACCTGAAAATCTGACATATTCAGGTTTGTTATCCTGAGCTGTGATTTAGTAATATAGTAATATATCACCGCTAATGAGATTAGAACAGGGACAGAACAGAGGCATTTAAGGAGAAACCCCCCCGTGACACGGAAGATCTCCACGTAAAGTACGTCTTGGTGAAGGTGGGCTTCCTGCTCCCCTAGTTGGGGACAGTGCTGGTTTTACCCCGAGCATGAAAAGATCTTCACAATGGCTTACTCCTATAGGAAATAACAGTAGCATCATCGACACTTGTGTTCTCATCAAAACAGCATTAGTATTTTTCTCAAGAAGAAACTAAAGAAACTGGTTGCCTCACATTGATTTCTGCAGACCAATAATATCACTGATCCGTAAAGTGTAAAGTGAGAAACATCCCACATACACCTGCAGATCTGTGTATCAGGAAGAACCATTTGGCTGCTGCTTGGTTATACTGAAACATGGGAGAGCTTGAAGGCAAACTTCTCTACTTCACTGTTACAAATGTTTTGCACTCTATCTCACATGTGCATGAAGTTCACAAAATTCACATGATACAGGAACTTAAAATGGTCCTATTTTGATTTTGTCTTTCTTCTAAAGATGATACCTATATCCAACTGGACAATCTCCCTTTTCTCTCAAGATGAACAGATACCCTCTGTCCCATAGACTCTTCCTGATTTTCTAAATATAGTTTCATAGAGGGAGAGTAGAGCAGATGCACCTGTTAACATCCAGAAAGCATCCATTCATTAAGACAGGCTGAAACATTTGTCATAATTTACCCTATAAAATACATTGATGAGCAGCAGGAAGTCTCATGGTCTTTTCCAGAATTTTTAGTGAGTTTTATTTCAACTCAGGATTGATAGTGAATAATATTCAATTTTTAAAACTGAGATTAAAACTATTCTCAGAAATGGCCAAACTCTGGCTGCATATTAGCTACCATCAGTTTTGATTCCTGAGTCCTCTGAATTTAAAAGCTAACACAGAAGTACCAAATCTTGGTGGTTTTTAAGACACAACTGGACCAGGTCCTAAGAAACTTGGCCTGATCTCACAGCTGACCCTCTCTGAGGAAGAGGCTGGACCAGAGACCCCCTGGAGCCCCTTCCAGCTGGAATGATTCTATAATTACATCCACAATTGGCCAACACTTTCACTCCAAAAACTTTGTTGGTTTATGTCTCCTCATTTGAGACATAAAATATTATTCCCATTCCCAAGGGATGAGATGAATAAATGATGGAATGATTTGTTCTGGATAACTACAGAAGCTCATTCTCAATATGCTTTCTGCACACAAAAAAAATAAAGTTAAGTACTCACAGGTGTGCATACTGAGCATAAACTCTTTTCAAGTACCAGCAAATACTTGAGGTCTGTTTTATGACACTCAGTTTGCTCCAGGTGTTACAGCTAGCTCCGAATTTACTCAGAAAGAAACCAAAGAGAATCTTACATTCCCAGAAGCTAAACCATTAGGAAACAGAAGTTAGACTAGCAACACACGGAGAAGATGACTAATCCTCTGAGCTTGCCATGCCACATTCATACACTGAGATACTCTGTCGATATTGTAAAGCAACCAGAAGCCCATTTCCATCAATGCATACTATTTTAAAATGAGTAAGTGAATTTTATCAGTAGTGACAACATCTAGCACTTTTTCTCAAGAAGAAAGACAACAAATTGTCTATGAGGGAATTTCAAACCACATTCATGCTCCCACTGCAAGCTCGACTGTGACACAGCTTATGTGCCACATGAGGATTGCGTGCTTGGGTGATCCGTACACAAGCTGTCCATGATGGACATGCTTATTTTAGACCTCAGGAAACTGCATTATCTGGAGGTCTCAGGAGAATTGCTAGCCTTTGGAAGACATTTTCTAAAATAATTTCATATATTAGAGAGTCATATTTTCAAAGACTGATTTGTTATGAACACATCAAAAAGAACAGTTGTGCTTTTATATGCCTTCTGAGCAGGAAAGTGCTTTAAAACGTTTTTCAGAGGATATTAGTCACAAAAGGAATAATGGATGATTTGTAACACTGCACATCAAAACTGCAATATAGGGCTGAAGCAAGAATCAATATTATTTATCACGATTGTGAGACAAGCCCTGCTGCTGCCCTGAATTATCTACAGCAACTGAATCATGACAAAGAGCAAACAAGGGAGAAAGATTTGGTGTTTGAGGGAGTTTAGCTGAGTGGGGTCTTCACCCAGCTAGCTATTTGTGAGATCCTGACCCCAGAGCATTTCTGCTGAAATTTCAGCAACACAGCTGAAAATCAGATAAATTTTGTAATTTAGTTTAAGAACTTACAGGAATCTATCTTTAAAAATTTTGACCAGATAGTGTGGTATCTAGTGGAGCAATTTCATTTATGTGGAAGAACACACTGCACATCTTTTTTTCTTTTCTTCTTTTTTTTTTTTTTTAAATTTGAGTCACTTAATTAATTTTTTTTAAAAGAAAAATGTTTATAGATCTTTTAGGAAAGTGAAAAAATTAGACATGCACAAGGAAAAACACTATTATTTTCACCTCTACATACTGAAACAATGAAAAATGTAACAAACAACAGATAACAGACATGAATTGAACAACCAATATTTTAGGTTCAGATCTTTCAAAGGCATATGAATGCACATCGATAGCTTTATGAATGCAAGCTGCCTTTAAATCAAATGCTGGAATTACGTGTTTGCATAAGTCTCTAAGAATAAGGACACAACACACCTATTTAGGCCTGACAATATATTCAATATGCTTTTCATCAGCTCACACAAATTTTGAACCTTTCTAAATAGCTATTTTGGTTAGCTCACAAAAATTTGAGATTCAAATCCAATTACAATGCATTAAAATATAAAGTATAGTATATAATGTAAAGGCAAAATGAAAAGTGTTGAAGTTGTAATTATTTCAGATAAAGCATTTTAATTCCTTCAGCCTTACATAAGCATTATTATAACTTCAAGCATTCTTCCCCAAGTGGCGAAATTACTTTTTTACTATTACATGGTTGATTCAATGCACGTTGTCACATCCTGTGGCTCCATTCTGAAGAGAAGCTCCCTACGCCACCGCTCACAAGGTGTGAAGCCGGAGGTTGTTTATGGACTGCTATGATCTCCTGACATGCAAGTGCCATACAAAAACATGAGATACGCAAGTCAGAAGAGAGGGCAGAGAGCTGAAGTACTTTCTTACTTACTCCAAATACTCACTGATGGATATTTTGCAGGAATGAAAATTTGGAGATTTGGCATCCAAGTAACAGAGCATTAGGACCCATTCTAGCACCTGTGGGAGCACTGAAATGCTTTGAAAGGAGGGGTCAGCCATGTCTTTATGAACCGTTTCAGGCATCTCTGGTCTACTGGTTTATCAAAGCCGTCTTTGTCCCTTCACAGCTTGTTGTTCAGAAAAGCCTCATGCCTTCATTCTCAAGTAACGGCAATGGGAAAGAGATACTGTTGAGCGTCACTCAAGGTGACATGTTTGACATTTCACAAGGTCAAGCTCTATGTTAAACACAAGTCTGAAATGCCTTCAGACCTAAAACCAGACCTTTTATAATTCCTCTGTATGTTCTAAGATCCCATGCAATAAAGCTTCTGCAATTACTGTATTTTGCACTAAAAAAAAGATTTTTAAAAAGGCACATTTTTGACACCTACTATATCAGACACCTCCGAGCAATCACATAGTATCAAATGTACTTGTGAATTCAATATACTATCAGTTGTCATTTTAACTTCAGTTCTGATCCTTCGCACAAACAAATTTCTCAAATAGGCAGTGGTGAGGGCTGGAACAGTAGCCACATTTTAAGCTTTTTGTAATTTGTCAAAAATTGATTTGTATACTAGCTTTTCAATCTCATCCATACATTTTAATGTATGACTCAAGCCAGTGTTTTATTCTATTACATGTATCTACAGATGGTTGAGGGGAGAAAATCTAGGCATTCAAAGTAGTTAATTGGTGACATTTGGAGAACTAACTTCTGGTTGATTTTTTGAATAACTCTAAAGTGAACATATTTGTTTCCCAAACATTTGGGATAATTTTGTAGAAGCACACCAATGATCAAAAAAGTGTCTGTTGTCTCTCAAGCAATCAGATTAGTATTTAAATACACAGAAGGGATTATGCATTCATTCTGTGAAGGCATTTTAAAGATTTTTTTTTTCTGTTTTAGAATTACAAAAACGAGCTAAGGAGAGGATATTGCCTTTCTGTAAAGAAACAGGTGACTCACAAGCTAAATTTTGAGAATAAGGTTGACTGAAATAGGAAAAAAGTGAAAGTTAGGGACTGAGGAGACATCATAGTTTGATCTTGTGAAAAAGCTTTAAAAATCAAAGTCTGAGTAACACTGCTTTCATCTTTAGGTGCAAACTCTAAGCTCTCTCTCTTTTTAAAGAAGAGAAAACCAAAAACCCTGCAAGGTGGAAATATAATTTACCTTCATTAAAACTAAACTGGTAATTTCATAATCACAAAATGGGAAATTTTTATGACACAAAATGATAAATTCCCCAAGGCCACAGCAAACTTCATATGGATGCATACTAAATCACTCAAAAAGCTTTAATATGCATATGAAAAGTTAGAGAAAGTAGTTTGCCTTTTTATTTGAATTTACTGAGGGCCTTTTTAAACAGTTGCCACCAGGTGATCTGTCAGATGGGATTAGCAGGACAAGAAGGGAGAGCCCTGAGTTGCGTGAATTCAGATCTGACTGACAGCCAGAGCTCAGGTAACTCCCTGGTTTTGTGCACAAGCCAGAAACCACAATTTTGGAGAAACTTGATTATTCCTTAAAGGTCTCTGGATAATTTAAAAACATAACAAATAAAAGTATTCTGATTATACGCCCCTAGATTTGAGACCTCATTCCCTGCCACCTGCCTGGCCGCCACGGAGGCAGGCGGTGGGACAGCTAGTGCCTGGCCAGCCAGGTTGGAAGGCAATCCCCAACACTGCTTAAATAGTCAGTCCCCATCTTCTTGGAGAAACAGCTATTAATCCACACAGAAGCACCCGCTTGCTGGATGAGCTTGTTGCTGCCTCCCGGACCATACTGATGCTGATGACTAAGGTTAGGTTTTCAAAAATACAAGGGAATTCTTTCTCTGCTGTATTTGGTAGGTGTTCTAATGGCCTCAGTGAGAAAAGAATTATGTCTCTACCTGCTTTTGAAAATCTCACCTTAAATGTCTAAGCTGGCAAGTCCTTACTCTGTGCCGTGAAACTGGTGAAAAACATTCACTGATTTCAGTAAGCATTAAAACAAGCTCTTAAAGCTTATAGCTCTGAGCAGTCTAATTGAAGTTAATGTTAGTAGGAGTGCAGAGTTTGGAAGGGTGACAGCCTTTATACTCATGTTGACTTCTGAAGGTGGTCCAAGTAATCAAAATGACTACAGACTTCTTTTACAAGAAATTTTAAATTAACTCTCAAACTTAGATCAAGGGTCAGATGTTATAAGACTTTCAAGTTCTCCCATAAAATATCTCATACAGATAATTTTAAACAGTACTACTTAGTAAAAGCAGTTTTACTTGTCAAATGAAAATTAATATATAGTCTTACAGTATGATGTAATTTTACCGTATATGCAAATACTGTTATACAGTATTGCATATGATAAAGTATCATATAATTTTCAGTTGTAAGAAGGCACAAACAACATTAACACCTCCTTGCCTGTTATTCAAATCTCTTACTCAGAGATGATTTGAAGGGTAATCCAAAATCTCTCTCCCGGTTGTGAGGACCTGCAAGTAGCCTGGAGGGCTTGCTCCCCTCTGTGCCCTTCCCCTGCCCCTAGTATTCTCCTCTGTGCTTTAAAAAAACCCAATTACCACTTCTTTATTTTGTGTTGTAGTTGTGAGCTTCATTCTTAAACTGTTATCAGTGGAGAAGGATGGCTCTTTAAAGAGTTTGGACATGGTTGGTCAGGGGACTGATCAGCTGTCCTTCAGCTCCTGAGATGGAGAATCAGCTCCTGTGTGAGCTCCAGAGACTGTGGATGGTCCTTGGGAGAGCTTCATGGTCAGGAAAAGGACCTCAGTGTGGTTTTGAGCGAGAAGCTGCTTGAAGCCTCCTTTGCCAAACAACGACACATCAACAATGATGAAGCGTTCTTTGGAATCAGAGGGGAAAAATGCTGTTCTATGTTGAACTTTGAATTTTATTTTTTCTTTTTCTTTTTTAAATTTAAATTTTATCTTTTTAGAAAATAGACTTACCCTATTAGAATACAAACATCAGCTGTCAGACAGCTCTTGATGAAACTGGCCTCTGTCCCCCGTACAACTAGTGCAGCCAAGGAAATAAAGCAATCCACTAAAAGCAAAGCTTATGGGAGCCTGGGGAAGCTGGAACAGGAACAAATTCATCCATACAGCAACTAGGCTGCAGCAAGAAGGAACCAGCTAATGAAGATAAAAGCCTGACAGAAGAGACTGAAAAAAAGAGCCATGAAGCCAAGCTTAGACAGGGAGAGGAGAGGAGGGGAGAGGGAGAGGGAGAGGATCTATTCCTCAATGAGACCAACAAGAATTCTCAAAGCCTAGGGTAAACCAGAAGATGGGTGGCCTAAAGGCTGAAGAAAAAGGCAGTGACAATCACCATCAGTGACCGTGAACTCGTGATGCAGCCATTAGACTGCATTGCTAAAGCACTCCTGTGGGGAATTTGCCATACAGGGTTGTCCACGGTTACAATAATTTTTCTTTTGCAGGACAATTTTCTCCAAGACATTCAAACAAGGAGATATGTAGGTAGCACAACTGAACGGTATCAAAAACATGGTGGGAATTTAATCCACTTCAATAAAAAGACATTTATTATTACCTGAAAATTACTATTCAAACATCGTATGCTGCACTATACCAGCTATATCATAGCATATCAAATATCAAGGCTGCTGAGTACCTGAATGAAAGGGAAGAGCAGTCCGACTGCGAAGTTGGAGAGCCAGTTGACTGTCCCCGCTATCATGAATGCGGCCGGCCTCTGTGACTGCTGGAAAAACTCTCCGGTGAGGACAAACGGAATCCCACCTGAAACAGGGTCCAACAAGTCAGTGGTTCTAGTAAACTTCCTCTGCCAACAGCTGTTTCACTTACAGAGGTGAACATGCTCCGTGCTGCACACCTCAGTGACTAGCACTGCTCTACAGCTCTCTGCTTAGGTGTACGCAGGGCTTCTGAGCCAGTAAAATGTGACTTGTCAAAACCATACTTTAGAGAAGTGACACCTTCCTCTTTCATGCCACCACATCTCCTGTTTTACATCCTTTCACTGACGGCAAGCAGGTAACAGAGCAGTGAATCCACACAACAGCTTCTCGAGTACCATGTGATGAGCCATTTATTAAAAATAACAATGATTGTTTCTACTAAAATGCTTGAAATTCTGAAAATTCAGAAATACTCCAAAATAGTTTCAGGCCTTAACAGTTGGAAAGATGGCTTCAAAGAGATTAAACAGTATTTTTTTTATAATTATTACCCACTTTATTTCAGCAATAAAAAAGGCAAAACATTTGCTTCTCTACGAGCATGCTTTTCATTGATGCTTATTTAATACATTCCCTTACTAGATATACTGCTGGCACTTCTGGCAAGGTCTATTTCTCCCATCAGCCGAGGACTCTGATCTCCATAATAACAAGCTCAGTTGAATACCACATTTGTCACTCGTGTTTCCTTCCACTTAGGCAGTGGACTACTTTGTACAGCACTGGCATATTGCTGGCCTGACAATAACCCCCAGGGAATAGCTGTCTAGTAGCTGAAAGTCTCAATCTATGATCTTTGGCTTTCTTCATTCCAATAGGATATTTCAATAGAAATATTTCAATTTTTGCAGAATAAAACATGGATTGCATTTGCTGGTTGGCTACATATTTCAGTTAATGTTGCACATTAGACATGCATCTACTTGCAGAATTATTTCAGCAGTTTGGAGAACTGTAAACCTAGTAACATCAGTCAGGTCTTCAGTATTCTGGTGCTACCAATTTCTACCTCTAGGTTCTCATGTCTGCCGGTATTATCTGCCTCACCACTTAGCTTTGTAGGTGAGACCCATGTACACACATACTATGTAAGTCCTTTCTCTCTTTTAAGCATTTTAACAAGTTGGTGTGAACAGTCAAGAGCATATTAATGGACACACTTCCTCTCAAAAACCTCTATAACAATCCTGACTTCCAATATATATATAAATTAAGATAAATACACCACCAAAAACTTATCCATCTACTGGATCTTATTGCATGTTTTTGCTTGATCTATGTGTTTATCTTTTGCACTGCCCCTACTCTTGGACAGTTGTGAATACATCTGTAAGTGCTTTATGGTGATGCATTGTCAGGTAGTCCCTTGTGCTCAATGGCACTACACTTAAACACATGCACCAGAAGCTGTCCTACAAGTAGTATGAGATAGGAATTTGTAAACACATAACAGGACATGCAGATGACACATGGTATCAGATATTCCTCCATTCCAGATCTTTTAGATGCAGAGACTATGAATACATGCATAAAAGAAAGGCAACATGATGCACCAAACAGCTATATATGTTAGTAGGCATCATCAGCCTACATCACTCTCCATCATCAGCTAATGTGACTTTTTGTGAGAACATATCTACAATGGTAGCAAAGGCTTCAACTGAACTTTCTGTCCCAAAGACTGCCAGTATAAATTACACCAAAAAAAGTACAGAGCAAATAAATTTATTTACTCCTACTTTATGCACAGGAAACTAAGATATGGAGAGTTTAGGCCATCCAAGCCCTAGTTTAGTGTCCTTCTACAAGCCATATGTAGTATCTGAATTCTGTGACTAAAAGTAGTGACCTCTCCCAATAGCACTTTGAACATGTAGAATAAGCAGCTGAACAGACATAACTTATCGAAATTCAAGCAACACGTGGTCTATCAATCCTTGGTGGCTTCCACTACCTATTTTATCATACACTTGGGATTTGGGTTCAAATCTTAAGATATGGCAGGCAAAACAACAATCACATCTGTTCTGTCAGCATCTGTTTTAGGTCTCAAATGCCATGCGAGGCAGCGGTTTCCCAGGGCACTTGCCCCTTGGAGAGAGGAACTGAAGGACTGGAAACACAGAAATCATGTAAGATGATTTATTTATGATCATTTATTCTGTCATGCCTTTGCTGTAGGACAATCTACAGAGGTGTTGCTGTTCTTGTCAGTATAATAAAAAATGCTGTTCGAGACCCATTTGGGAAAATACACATTATACAAGAGAGGAAAAAAGCCAGAGGCAAAAAAAAGACCCAAAAAAGTACAAAAGGACAGAGACAGATCAGAAAGCATAAATGTTATGGAAATAAAAATGCATGGGCACTATCTTGGAAAAAGGTTCCTTGAAATTCAAATGTAATTTCTAGGTACATATTAATCATCACTAAAACTTATTATTAGTCACACTTGCCACAAAAGCTCTTCAATCTAATTTGAAAAATAATAAATTAATCTAGTGATGGTAAAAATAGTATTTTGCAAAGTCTAAAAAAAAGAAATTAGCAGCTGCTCTGAGTTCTTTCAAATGTTCTGTAGAGGAATGGGAAAGGTGGCACGGACAGACCTCCAGACTTTCTCGTGGCGTAGACAAGCATCTCCATAGCATCACAAAACAGAGAAAGTCAGTTTCTGTAAAGGGATGACTTAAGACAAATTATACTGAAGATCAAGGAGTCTGAAAAGAGAAACCAAATGAAGCTAGGTCATTGCTGTGTATTGTTATATGCCTCTAAGAGCAGAGACTTGATCTTACTAGGATGCAGAGCAGGGGATGCAAATATCTTACCGAGAGCCACACCACTGTGAAGAACACACTCCACAACTGAGTGAAGTGAAAAAGAAATTAGGGCAGACTGAAGGAAAAATGTAAAGCCTTAAGACACAAACAGCGAAGACACCTGAGATCAGCTGAACTGATAGCTCCCCGAGTCCATCCCCAGCCATGTCATGGTGTCAGAGGTGTGTTCAAGGACTCCTTTTCTCCTGGAACTTAATTTATTTGAGAAAGAAATCCGGGTGCATGGGATTGAGGGAAGCTGTAGTATGCTTTGACTAGGTCATTTTGGATCCAGGCTGCAGTGTGCCACTACTCAGTCTGCAGATGCAGGCTTGGTCCTCTCTCACTCTCTCTTTACAAAATCCCAGGATTTTCCACCTTACTTTTTGAGTAGTTGAGTCATGACAACAATATGGCATCTCACCAACCATTCCTTACAGAGTCAGTCTCATTGCAAGGTTCTCTACATAATCACTAGAATAGATGAGTCCATACTGGCCTGTGTTCAAATATAGATACTTGGAAACCACAGCCAGAAGTAATCAACCAAACCTGTTTTGAAACAGCCTCCTTGTCATGGGTTTTGCAACTTTAGTATGTGTTTGAACGTGGGTGAGATTGTTTCACAAAAAAGCTAACTGATGTTCTTTCTCATGGGGGATGAACCTGGCATTAGCATTTCCCCTGGAAGGCTTTCCACACAATTTTCAGTGGAACAGCTTTATTTTAGCTCTGATCATAAAACCAAAAATGTATATTAGGATTTCCTGTAGGAGTTTTTCAGCAAGGTAGCTTCTGAAAATGAATTTAAAGAGGTAATGCATTGACCACAATAATTATAGTGATTCATTTCTAATACGCCGTTCTTTTCAGCATTGCAGTGAACATAATGGAAGAAGCTCTTCACATACTGCAGTGCCATTAAAGAAAGATTATTATACCTGTTAGCATGCTACATCTATTGGAAATTACAAATTTCCTATTGCAGGGCTTATCAATGGGCTGTTTAATGAAACTAGATTAAGTCCATGTGACACAATAAGACATGCAACAATACTTCTAATACCTCTGTAATTAGTCCAGTTACACTTAGAATCAACGTCATTTGCTGGTAAACATCCAGAATCTCAACCCAATAGTCCTTTATGCATGAACAGAAATAACATTCTTGGTATACAGGCTACAGATGTTCAAATATATATTTAAATTTGCACAAGTATCAATATGTTTTTGCATGAAAAATTAAGTACACATATTTATTGTTTTGTTCAGTGAGCACTAACAAATAAACACTGCTTAGCAGACATTACTCAATTCAGTGCAAAAATCTGAATGCAGAAAACACGAAAAAGGAAAGAAAATACCGAGATCCTCATTCTGTTTTTATCCAGTACCTAACTGGGAGTTGAAGTCATGGCTATATATATGATCTATGAAATGAAACTGTTAAAAGAATAAATGCCTAATACAAATCAGGGAGATTTATTACATTGGTAAATCGCCTCTAAAGGCGATGGAAACTTTGTGCCCTAAGAACCAGTAAAGAGAAAGGAAGTCGCTCCCTCAGCCAGCAGCTCATCTTTCAATACACACGCAAGACAAAACTCTGTGTGTTTAGGCAGTGACTCCCCGGCCAGCCGTGGGGCTTCCAGCCCCACCAGGAGGACCACCCATGGCCACACAGCCTAGCGTCCTGCTGCGCGACTCAGCACTCCAAGTTCTGCCCGTACAGGAGGGAGTCTGGGGCAAGAGCTCCCAGACTTTCCAAGTCCATGCTTTGAGAGAAGGAGTCTTCAAAGTGAGATGTTTTGAGAAAATAGGCAGGTACTTTGCAACAATGTTCTGGTTTGGAAAAAAAATGTCTGTGCAGCTCTAAACAAGATCAAGCAAACCAGCTTTTGACTGCAAGGCAAGGCATGCAGAGAAGACTGATATATCCTAATAAGGCTGGGAGATAAAGTACTATCTCAATGAAAGGCTTCAGTATTTGCAATTCAAGGGGCAAAAGACAACTCTAGAGGGCAGCTGTGGGAGAGAAGCAATGGAAGTGAGACGAAGATCCTGGAAGAAAACTGCTGGAAAAATAACCCAATATTCTTGAGTGAGAGAGCAAAAGGCTGTTAGTTTCTACCCAGAACTTAGCTATACACAAACAAACAACCCCAATCAACCAACCAAAACCCCTCAAAATCCCCACCAAACCCCATGGGAAAATATACTGCAGAGTACTGCCAGTGAGGGATGCAACGCAACTACTGAGTTTCTTCTATGGGTCTACAGATAGAATAAGAATTTTGCAAAATACATATCTCAGGCTTTAAAGAGGTGTTCTGTAACCTGGCAGATTATTTTAACTTGTACATCGTATTTGATAGAATAATACCCCACCAAATAACAACATTACATAGTCAGATATGACGGCTGTATTGCCCAGCTAATCCTGTTGAGAGAACTGGGAGCAGAACGTGTGACGGGGTGTACTGAGTCACAGCTTCATGATACAGACTTTGCTATCTGTCTCCAGCGCTTCTCCACCGGAGAACTGTTGATCTCGTCTACCACAGAATTAAGTAAAACAGGCCTTTCGCTTCTATAAAACAGTATAGTTCATTAACCACATTAATTTGTACCATTTGAAGAGCATGGTCTTTTCTGCCCTAGATTAAAGGCCACTTGAATAAAGAACATTTAAAGCTAAGTCAGTCTATGGCAAACCAACAGGGCAAACCATAACATAAAATTAGAAAACATAAATAATACAAAGCCTGGCTAAACAATAATACAATAAATAGTACCTATAGTTATTAACAGTCTAGGTTTTAATGCAATATTTTGTGGAAAGGGTTTTTGCATTGATTAACTGGCCTTTGGTTTAGCATCTATAAAACCTGTTACTCTAACAGCATATAGAAAGCCAGTTCTGGAGGTATTCTGAACTTTGTTGGTGCAAGGTAACCCACATCATTCAGGGTAAATAAATAAACTAAGCAATGGTGCAGAATAAAAATACTGATATACTCTGTCGTAACATCATTAGTTAAAATGGTAATTCTTGGTTCTTGGGTAATTTACACTAAAATGGTTGACATCCAACAACAAGTTTATTAGCTAATGAGGAAAACATATAATATTCTTTCTACGTCCATTTAGGTTAACTATTTCTAAAGCATATATTCCATGTAATTTTGTAAAGCAAAAGACATAAGAATACCCTTATCTGAACCACCTGATAATTTCTTCTTCAGTAAATTCTCCCCCTCTTGAATAATAATTAGTGTATTTTCCTATAATTTTTAGTTCCATAAGGCAGTGCTCTCAAGCAGAATTTTATGAGCAGTCATTTACTGACTGAATCATTTTTCTCTGAAAATTTGTTTAATGAAGGCAAAATACTTACTACGTAACTGATGAACCCCAATAATTTCAGTACTTTTAAGATATCATTTTTTACATGAGTTATAATAATTCCTTTTAAATACAGCTGTTTCCTGGAAGCCTGAGTAATATCTTCAGTTTTTCATAGCTTTTCCTTTTTTGCCTTTTTTATTGTAATAGAAACCAGCAGTCCAGACATAGGCCATTCTGCCAACTACGGTACAAATCCAATACATCTTTTTTTGGTGTTTTGGTAACACTTTCAATCTGGTGGGGTATTTTGTGATTTTTTGTTGTTGCTTGATTATTTTTTTATGTTGGCTTTTTTTTTTTTTTTGCTAAAACTGAACATCAACATTAAATATCTACTGTGGTACTTAGCAGTATTTCTTTTTGCTTCATCATTATAATTCTGCATAACTACTGGAGAATAAAATACAATTTAAAAATACACTCAACTTTTAACTACATGTAAATAGTCTTTTAAACATTTCTGCTATATTTTCAGACTCACTTTATCATATCAGAACCCTAATTGTAGCCTGACTTTCTGTTCTTCTATTTGAACGTGAAGAAAAAATTTCTTTACTGAGCTATGACTAAGTCTTTATGATATAATTAATTTTATAAGTATTCTCAGTAACAATGCTGATCAGACACTGATTAGCATCACTTCTGTTAATATTACATTACTAAAAACAATGATCTCAATGACGAGATCAATGATAAGAGAGTGGTTACTTTAATAAAAGCACAGAAGTGTCCCTTACATTTTCATCCACTATGCAGATGGCAGTATCGCGGAAATACCTGAATTAAACACTCACGAGTGTGATCAGTCCTAAGTAAGTGAAATATTCATACAGTCACATCACTATGACAGGACTGAAAACAGAAAAAAACCCAACCCCTATCTAGTCTAGGCTTATTACTTCTACAATAATCTACTCAAAAAATATATAGTCATCAGACATGATTTCCCTGTCAGGAATTCAGGTTGACAGCCCATTAGTACAAAATGCTGCTGGTTGTGAACCTATGCAAGCTAAAACAGTCTTGAAAACTCAGCGTGGCATGTCAGGCTTTCCTCATGAAATATTTTAACAAACAAATTAATCATAGTAGCAGTGCACAATTATGTCATTGTACAGCTGCATTCATCCTGAAGGACCCCAAGAGTAAAAATAGTAGACCAAATTTTCAGAGAAGCTGGGACAAAAGAGTCTCTCCCTGTCCTCCTCCTCCTGTTTAAGATGGTGTCACCTTGAATCATGTATATATGAGTATGTATTTTAGAATATTTTAGAATATGAGTACGTATTTTAGAATCTTTTAGAATAAAATAGAAATAGTATGAGAGTTATTAGTAGTTAAGAAGGGATGACAGTTAGAAATAGAAACTAGCATATGAAAGTGTGAGAATTGTAGAATCTTCAAGGCAACAGATAATGCCTAAGTTAGATAAGAGGGTACGGGCACTGCATATTTTATTAACAGGCATATGTTTGTCCTAAAAGAATGCGAAGCTGTAACACTTCAAAGACCAATAACGGGAACATCCTCTTACCCGGAGAGCCGTAAAGATAAAGGGACACCACAACAACCATGAAAACGACAGGAATCACAGTAACTAGGGAAAGGTAAAGGCGGCAGGGGGAGATCGTGACCACCGACCCAACTGGGGGACGAAAGGACTACCCCCCCCCCGCCCCAACTCCTAGCGAGCATGCGCAGTGAATTAAAATCACATTGTGGCTTTAAATCGAAGTGGAGAAAATACGGACCGATGGAAGAAGAGGATGATTAGTTAGTCTGATGATTATGTATTAGATAGGCATGGTGCGTTCACTTTCATGTATAAATACTGAAAAGAATTGCAATAGGTGTGCTCGATTTGTGGAAATATTCCACCTTGCACCCTGCACAGAATAAAGCAATGTCTCCTCTCTAAACATACTCTGTGTGTTTTGGGAGCTATTTTACAGCGAGGCAACAATGGAACGGACCACATCTTCACTGTTTATGATTTCTGGAAACTGTTGAAGTCTTTAGGACATGGGGCCTCAAATGCCAGTGATTAAAGAATATGGCTGCTGTTCCAGGATGGTAGACAGGGTACGGAGAGCAGAAGATGCAGAACTAATGAATGTAAGACAATAAAAATATTGTATTTTCCCTACTGTGGCTGATAACCAAAATAGATATAGCAAACAGCAATATCTGTTTCCTACCAAACAGAAAGGAAAATGAAGAGAGCGCCAGAAGGTGCCCTTTGACTAGAAGTACCAGCTTGAAGAAAGACAGTAACAGTCTTGCTGCGATGAAAGATATAAACCTTCTCTCTGATGAAATTCAGAAAGAAGTTGCCGAAGTCATAACTGAGCATTCCCAAAAACCTGAAGTTTCCGGAGCAGGACAGATAACATTGGGAGGTTCAAAGGAAACAACTGCTTACTCGGTCAAACTGACACCATCAGACTACCCGTGTTCATGCAATTGTCCTTCTGACCTATTTTTCCCCCTGAAAGTCTCCTACTGCTGTTTATTTAGCTTTCTACATTGGAGGCTGGCTACCAAGAAACACTGTCAAGACCCTAGAGCAACTTTCATTGCAACATAAAACTAGTAAACATTTGCATTTAAATGCTAGCCATGGAGCTTAGCCAAAAATAGATGAGATGAACTTAGAACTTTTCTTTGCTGTGCATTGTGCCTGGGCACGACGAAAATAAAATATTTTTATTGTCTTACATTCATTAGTTCCACATCTACTGTTCTATTTATTTATTAGTTTGCACTTTTGTAAATATAAATATTTTATACTAATTCACATGAGAAACAGTATAGTTTTTTACTAGGCTTTCTATATCCAGTCCCCATTAAGCTGAATAATCTTACACAGCTTTTGAGTAAGTCAATTTTTCACGGTTACATGAAGCTCTAAAACACATGGGTGCATTTTTCCAGCAGTAAATTTCTTAAGTGTTGGAGTTGTGAGCCATCAGCAAGTAATTAACGATCATTCAGGAAAACATGCTAGTTCAGGTAAAATGAGTGCTCTCAAGTGTCAAAGCATTCACATTTTGAAAGCTTCAATTAAGATAATTTGCAAAATCTATTGTTAAAAGGATAAAGTTCATAAGTTTTCCTGCTGCTAAGAACTCCATGTGTCATCTCCAGCAACTCCTTTATCCAACAGATATGGTTACCTTTAAAGTACTAGGGGTTCATTTTTCTTTAGAACTTCCACTAATTATAAAGAATTGAAACCACTTCTGTAACAGAACTGTTAAAAGCTACACATTTACTTTATGCTGCTCTTTAAAGAGAAAAGTATTCAAACAAAACATAAACCAGGTATTAATCCCAAAATATATGTTGAATGACCCTGTATTCAATAAATTAAAGGGAATGTTATCTCCCCCCCCCCCCCATTCAAAGAACATGCAGCCAGATTGAAAGCAATTCTAGTTTTATTTCTTAATAGCACCAAAACTCAGTTTGTTCACTGAAAGGCAACCAAAGTATAAATCCTCATGTGAAGCCTTTAAACTTCCCATCCTTTCATCTCCTGGACTTAACAGAAGCAGCTGAAAATACTCCTGCCCCCAAGTGTAGGCAGGAGCTTTTTCCATAGCTAGATAAAACCAGAGAAGGAAAGGTAAATCAGATCTCCTGTTGCTGTGCTTCACAACCCACATAAATTAAAGCAATGGCATTATAGGGCAGGCCATGATGGCTGGCAGCTGGGAGGCTAAAATGCCAACCCTAAGGCTACTTGTGTTGGATGGATGGTAGTCTGCAGCAATGGAGTGGCACAGTGGGGAAGAGGATGGGGCCAGAGATCCCTCAGCAAGTCTTCAACTGAGACTAGTACATATTGCATAATAATTACATATCTCCAGGTTATTATGAGTTCCTGAACTGAATTGTGACTCAAGTTTGGAATATTTAACTGCTTTTAGTGCAGCAGGTTTTAAATTTACTGTTGTGCCCACAAAAGTCTTACAACTATCACCAAACCAAACCTTTTCTTAAATAACCAGGAAAACTAAAGGTTATTTTTGCACAACCCCCTTCTTATCTGATGCAGGAACTATTTTACATTATCAAAGGATACATACCTTCTGGAAAGATTGTAAAGGCTTCTAGTTTACAGAATAAAAGACATTTTGAAAATTAACCTAAACTTTCAAATCTACCACTTTTTAATTAAATATATAGCAACATGGGTTTATTTGTTTCTTTTTAACATGATACACTTTTTTAGTACAAAGAAAAGTTGTTTTCCACTCAAGCAATCTCCAAACTCTTTCTCAAAGTGTACTAAAAGAAAGTGTACTAAAAGAATGCTTCTGTGGGAGGCCACAAGCATTAGAAATTCTTACATCCCACTCTCAGTGGAGAAGCTAACACAACATCACACAAAGCTTCTGTAAATGCCTATTTCAGGCAATAGTACTGATGCTGCCTTTCATTTCAGTACTTTTATGTCTACGTGTGTGCTATCACACCTTTGTGTTTCACATCCAAGAGAAGATTTTTTTTTCTTCCCTGGTGGCATTTCAGATTGAACAAACCTCGTGACTTTCAAAGTGACCCTTTTAACACAACTGCTCCGCTGTCAATACAGCTGCACGTTGGCATTCAGAGTAAGAGCACAGGCTAATTTAAACTTTAAATATCAAAATATCTTTGATAGACCTCAGGGCACAGCAATGATTTCCTCCGAGTTTTCTTTTGTTTACTTCATAATGTCAATTTAATACATGCTGAATATACCATTATCATGTTTCTATTGTGTCTGTATTCAGCTGTGCAAGGGAAGACTTCACTCACACTCCATAAGCCATGACAAGTACTATAAAACTCAATTATAAGACAAAAAATCTCAAAAAAGATATAAAAAGTAAGTGAAACATTTTTCTGAAATGGGCTGGTTTGTTAATGTTTCTTAGCTGTGCCTGAAAATGCAATCATTATGAAAAGCAACAGTCGAAAAATGAAGATCTCGCTACCATAAAATTACTATTTTTTCAAATTCCATCAGAGAGTGAATTTTATTGATTTCCCTTTTCTGTGATGAGAATGTGACTGGAAACATACCACTGATCTGATTTTGTCATCCTTATGCATACTGAATAGGAACTTATTTTAGAAGTAGGAATTGAAGCAAAATCACACTGATTCACGTTTGATCCTATTGACACTAAATTCAACCTTACACAAACGCCAGTGAAGTCAGCAGGACTTCTGAAGGGAAGCAACACTCATCCACAGAAATACCTACAGGATTCAGGACCAGAATAACTACTAAGACGTTACACGGCATATGACAGTAAAGTCAAATGCCCTGAATCTACTATATAAGAACTAACCAGAGACTCCCGCTTTCTTCTCACCATAGCACCACTGATTTAAAAATAGCAGCTATTGATGTAAATTAAGTCAGGGGCTGCATGCTCTACGTAACGACCAGCTAGAAGATCCTCTCTCAGAACATGCTCATCTTCACAGACACGTGGGCTTATTTGACAAACGGAAACAAAGGAAGACTTTATACAGAGGATCAAGCATCTCACATAGAGATAAAGGAAGAACACAGGACTTGGAGATAAAGGAACACAGGAGATAAAGGAACCACATCATCTGGTTCAAATCCAACCCTCAGCTGCTTCAGGCAGCATTTCATACAGTCCTTTTAGAAATTTGTAAAACTCCTGTGTTGAGTTTCTCCTTTTGCTGCTTCCATTGAGAAGCTGATACAGAACTCAGCTTCTCTAGTGCCCAGGAGTTTTCCTCCAATTTCTATTCTAAATTTATTCATGGCTAGCTAGCACCTAGGTTTGGGTTTTTGTTGTGATTTTCTGCAGCAACATTTGCCTTCAGCTTATTCTCTCTTCTCAGTGTTATTCTCCCGTTTGCCCATGTATTTAGAAACAGAAATAATATTCTCATTCTTTTTTGTTAGACACTATAAAGTTATTCCGTATCTTTTCATATATTTTCTTCACCTTCACAGCAGCCCTTCTTTGCAGCCTTCCTGGCAAACTGCTGCATGAGCAGTTTTGTGCTCCAACATTCAGCTCTAAGTCTTCATCTCAAAAATGATGACATGACACATGACAACACAATAAGCATTTTTCACATTACAATACAGAGAGACAATGCATGACAATATGATGCATTAGATCTCTAAGAAAATATGTAAAAATGTGCATATAGAGTGTTAATATAAAACAATCTTTCAAATGACTTAGATAAACTATAAACAGCTATGGAGAAGTTTTCCATGTGACGCTTACAGATATCATTCTTATATTCTCCCTTAGCTAACTGGCATTTTCAAACATCCTTAAATCCTCACCCTGTTCCTGAGTTTCTAAGCCTCTTTTTCTCTCCAACTGCCTGCAGTTATATATGTCCTATTACTAGAAATGGGTAAACTGTGAAAGATTAAGTGAGATTTCAAACAAATCACTAATCTCAAACATGGAAGTGCTACCAAAATAACGCATTTCCTGTACAAAGATGGCTTGAGCTATGATAATCAAGCAATGGATATAAAAGCAACTCCTCAGATTTCTGGAACTTCCCCTAGTATTACTGCTTGTAACAAAAGTTGATTTTTTTCCTTCCAGAGGACTCCAAGGACACTTGTGCTACACAAACACCTTTTACAGGTCTTACTGCAATAGGGTCTTGGGTTATTTCTACTTATTCCCAATGGTAAAATAAGTCCAGTGCTCCAGTTCACTGTGTTTCCAGAGCCACCAAATAGGCAAAAGTTTGATTCAAAAAAGACAATACTTTTTCAATTTCTGAAAGAAGGTGATGAAGGAAGGATTACTTCAAAGCCAGGTATATTATTAAAACAATCCACCTCCTCCCACCCTTTCATTTAGTTAAAGACAGGCATCATACCTAACCTCCCCCACCATGGTTTCCTTTCCCGTCTCTGCAGCATTGCCTCCTCCATTTATCAAAATTGGATAGAAGGATGTTACACTTAAACAGAATATTCTTCTAAGGAAGAAGTACTGATAAATCTCTTCATACAAAGATAATGCATGGAAATGCTTTATGCCAAGCTTCCAAAGTTCTCAGGGTCTCACTGTATCTTTGTCATGCTTATTTCCATTGGGAAGGTTATCTGGAAGTCCATGCCAACATTGCTGTAACCCTCAATTAATCAGTTGATTGGTTTTTTCCCCCCACATGTTCCACCATCTGGGGTGAATCTCGTGACACATGGCAGAAGAGCCATTCTCTGGTTCAGAGAATGAACATTTAATTGTTTTATACAAATTGGAACAGCATCAAAACCAAAGACGGAAAGACCCTCGTCCCAGGATACATGACAGCCTCCCTGGCAGGTGGGGTCACATCCCTGCAGGCACATAAGGAAACTGTCCCTGGATTGGACACAACTGATTCTGGATCAGTTGGGGGTTTTTTTGTTGTTGTTGGTTTTTGTTTTGTTTTTCTTTTTTAAACTATTTGGCTGGTAGAGAAAAGGGGTCAGTCTCCAGCAACTTTATAAAACTATCTCCAATCACCCAATGCACACATATGCATAGAGATATTTTTCAATTCACCCAGCAAAATCAAAAATCACTTGTTTGCACAGCAACTCTTGCAAAAGCACGATGGATGAACTGGGAATTCAAGTAAACAGATAAAAATAAGCAGAACCTACACTTTTTCTGCTTAAGTCAGATTTTAGTGTGCTTTGCCTGAAAGAGACATAGATTCTGCAAGCACAGTTCAACATGCTTCAGTGTCTACGAAGAGGCAGCCACACAGGTTTAACTGAGAAAGTAGGGATAACTGCTTTTAGCTTTTCCTTGTTCCTTAAATACTATCTAAGACAAGGTTAAAGAAGGAAGACATTTTGCATGTACTGAAGCCCGTCTATCACTAACCAGATTTCCAAGGAGCTGAACATTATTTACCCACTCAGTAAAGGCATTCCAAATCAATGCATTGCTCATGATGCCTAACCCAAACAGCACAAATGCTTTGTGGAGATACTGAAAATGTTCTCTTACTATTTTCCGTTGGTTTGTTTTCTCTATTGATTTTTTTTTTTTTGCTTGTTGTCTCCTTAGGAGCCAGAACCAATCCCCTCAGTCCTTTCTATTTACTCTTTGCTGGATGACAATTCTTCAGTTGAAATGTATCATACATTTACTTCAGGTCAAATGTGTGACCAAGAAAAACATTTCCATGACGCTTCTACCTTTTTCTTGAAGTGAAAACTGTAAAATTATTCACTAACGTGTTCCCATAATCGAAAGTAATATTTGAAAACAGTATGTTTCTCTGCAACCAAATACCTTCACTCGTGTATAATTAACCAAATGGGCACAATGAAGCAACTGTCTGGAACAACGTGGCTCCTTAATCTATAAAACAATAAGTGATTTTTGAAGGGTATTTTTCTTTCAGATCATAGATTGACTATCTTGAACATAAGGGTCCCTTTAATTTTTAGTAAATGCATGAAAGTTTTCTGCTGTTTGTCTTTCGATAAAAATGATGAAGTACCAAATCATACGCATGCCTGAAGGTACCTGTTGTTAGCATTACTGTTTCAGTCCCTAGCAATATGCCTGAAAAACATCTGCAAGCTGAAAAGCCGACTTCAGAAAAATGAAACAAATAAAAAAACCCCACAGTTTATAGTAACAGCTGATCCTAGCTGTAAAGGAGCAGATGGGACTCATCCATATGCTATCAGGAAGTGGGAGACCACACAACATCTAAGCTATCAAGAAAGTATCAGATGTTCTAACAAGAGAGAAAATATTGTATTTTTAAGGCAATTTTATGGTCTAGAAAGTTATAGCAGTATTTTTATAAGCTGAATTCCTCACGTTATTTACTATTTTCAGATGGGATAATTCTTCCAAGTACCAATAGCTCAATGAACATAAACTGAATTCATCCTAGATGAAGATCTGTATCTGCAGAACCATTACAAACCATGTGGGATTTACTTTGAAGAATGCTGAAATGCTCTAAATAACTACAAAAGGAATTAAATAAGATATTAAGCGTTAGTAATACCATGACAATAGTACCTTTTTAACCAATACAAACAAATGATACTCAGCCTTCTACAAAAAGCTAAAAACATTAAAAATCTGCAACTTAATAATAAAGAGTATGCATTAATGGGAAAAAACCCTTTTACTGACCAGAAAGGTGGGAAAGTTATTCCTAAACTTCTGCCTTGTCTTGTTAAACTATCAGACTGCTGCAAAAGAATACTAAATATTGAAGCGTGAAATTTTCCTGCTAAAGGGTTGTCATAAAATATCACTGAAAAGAAAGCAGTAAGAAATAGCCATTCAGTCTAGAAAAATCTGAGATGATAAGGCAAAAGCCTACAAGACCACAAGAAACTTGAAGAGGGAGGAAGGGGATCAATTGTTCTACTTCTTCCAATGCAAGACCTAAAGGGCATCATACAAAGCAGAACAAAGGATGTCTTCATGCACATGACAGGTGGTAGACATGGAGATTTCTTTGCTAAAGGATGCTAAAATTTTGCACAGTTTCAGACAGAGAATGAACAAATTCATGGAAGACTAAGAAAATCTTGGAAACTATGTCTCAGGAAGACCCTACGCTGAAAAAAATGTGTACTGGTTCTGGAAAAGTGTCTCACCTGCTTGCCCTGTTTGTACTTTTCTCTAGACACTCTCTAACAGCCACTGCATTGGAGATGTGTTCAGAAATGTGTTCTTTCCTACTTACTTCCTCTTGCTAAAACTCCAACATTAGTAGGAAATGAAAGATAAGGTTAATTTTCAGCAGTAACTTTCCCATTAAAAGAAATTATGTTTTTGTGTACCATGATTCTCCACTGGCATTGCACAGTTCCCTGAGAAAAAACTTAGTTCTTTAGTATAGTAAGTAATATATATAGTATAGTAAGGTATATGTATACATACATCTTAGTATATGTATGATATATACATGTATATGCCATATCTGTCACATACAGGGTATCTTAGTATAACTGTCACAATATAGTTTTGAACAAAACAAAGCCAATTTTAAATCAGTCAGTAATTGCTAGCGAGTAGCACTTGCCCTATCTAGGAAGATCCAGAAATACAGATTTCCCACGGGACTACAGTGTTCCAAAATAAAAAAGCAGAAGTACAAACTATTCAATTTTGATCTTTGTGTAGTAATCAAGGACTCAAAATCCTTGGTAGCCTGCTCGACTGTCTATAAGCAAAAAGCTTTTCCTTATAGTCACTCTGCATCTTTCTTGTTTCAACATATGCCTTTTGTCTCTGAGGCGTTCCCAGGAGCCTGGCTCTGCCATCGCAACACCCTCCTCATAGGTACTGGGGCTGCTCTTAGGTGCCCCCAAAGCTGTCTCTTCTCCAGGCTGAACAAGTCCAGCTCACGCAGCCCCTTCTCACAGGGCTCCTGTCCCTGACTTGGTGACTCCCCAGTGGACTTGCCCCAGCTTATTGATGTCTTTCCTGTACTGGGGGTTGGGGGGTGGGGGTAAAACTTGACATGGTAATTGCACTCAAATATTGAAGTTGTGCCTTGTGATACAAAAAGCGGTGGAAGTCTCATTTTTTGGTAATACTGTATTTGTTCAGAAAAAAATATATATGCTCTCTTCTCATTCATACACCTTAAAACATGGCTAACAATGGAAGTTGCTTTCATATTGTGAAAGAGAACTGCTCCCAGCTAAGAGGTACCCAAGTAGTTTAGATCTCCTAAGCTCCACTAAACAGAACAGAAAAGTTTCAATGAAGATAAATCTGGCCCCATTGAAGTCAGCTAAAATATTGCTATTGATTTACACAGGAACCAGAATATGATTCTTTGCAACTTCTTCTCAACAGAAGTGTCAATTAACAAAATTTTCATAAAAAGCAAAGCAATGTTCAATGCTACTGAGATATTCCCACTATCGTCAGGTATTACAAATGTGTGAACATCCACAGGAAAGGTGGAGAGGCCAACTAGGTAGCTACTGGTACAGTATTAATGTTCTTTGGCTTTAAAAGCAATGAGCACAATGAGAAACACAAAAGATTTAAAGAATTTCCATAGAAAGCAAGTCAGTAATATCAAACAAAAGCTGTTTGTCTTGCATGTATCTGCAGACACTGCTCCAAAGAGAATGCAAAGGACAATAAAAAATCCTGAACAGCATCAATAAAAGGAAAGAAGCTAAGTGAAGAAAACCAGAATCCTTTCTGAATAATGGTGAGGTGAAGGAGAAATGTAGAGGGTTAATGTTAATATGCTGAAAATACAACATATAAGAACATATTGAGCTGCAAGTTCTAACAATCAGTAGAACATGTCTGTAATATGGAAAAAAATAACAATTTGTTTCAATGGAGTTTTTTATAAAAAACAAAGGCACATGTTGCAAGCAGCTGCACTTACTTAAATTGTTTGAGCTACTTAAACACTAGAAGGGAAGTTTTCAGGAAGTTTCAAGTCAACATTTGACTTTCCTTAGGTATTCAAAATGCCAGGAGCAGTTCTATTCCACAGAATTCTTCTTTTAAAAAAAAATCTCAGTCTAAGAAACACATGTCTGCAATACTAGGGACTTAGCTGAACCTGAGATTTGTCCTTATGAAGGACAAAGGGATTGCAAGATTGTTTGCACTATTTGCCTTGCAAGAAGAGCTGGAGGTGAGGAAGGAGAACAGTCTTCATAGGCCACCTACCGTCCAACATTAGGTGCATTAATGACCCTAGTCAAGCCTGTTTGACTCCTTTTTCCAGTCAGCCACCATATGCAAAGGAATAAGCACAGAGATTAGTGACAAACTATTTCCCCAGAAGCAAAGGGAAAAGGAATATTTTGATCTTTCTCCCCATTTTCCTCTAAAGCAGCATAATTTTTCCTCAGCTTTTCCAAAAGATGATCCACAGCATTACAGCCATGTTTCATTAGTCACATGAAACACCAGCAACTCTTTCTTTCACCAAATAAATCACAATCAATTAATTAGATCACTTCAGGGGTGAAGATGTATAAACAGTTGATTAATGTTTAATGTCAAACTCTTTATAAAGAAAAAGAGGCAATAAATGATGCATGAAAAAACCTGAGAACTCAGGGGAACAGAATTCTTGCTTTCAGGTTTGCAGCAGAACACCTGTGAAAAAACTCCTAAAAAGCAGCTAATTTTTCCCACTTTTGTGAAGAACAGTTTGTAAGAGAATCTTTGAAAATTTAAGCACTGTTTTGACATCTTATTCTGTACGTGTACTGAATTTGTATTAAATTCCTCTTTATCCATCTGCAAATAATTTTTGTTAATATTTCATTATTTGATAACTGCAGGATCCGATTCTGATCGAGTATCTGAAGGCTAGAGCAACACTGTTTAGAGAAATACTACACTCAGGTAAGCATTTGCATGTTATGCAAATCTATTAAAATGCATTTTCCAAGGACATGATGCAATTAGAATCACAGGATAAATTAGGTTGGAAAGGACTTCTGGAGTTCAGCTTCTGGTCAAATCAGGGCCAGTTGTTCATGAACTTGTCCAGCTGAGTTTTGAATAGCTCCAAGGATGGAGATTTAAAGGCCTCTTTGAGCAATGTCTTCCAGTACTTAACCACTCGCAGTGTAAAATCTTTCCTCTTCTATCCATTCAGAATTGCCCTTGTTGAGACTTGACTGTTGCTCTCGTCCTTTCATTCTACACTTCTGAGAAAGGTCTGGCTTTATTACTTTATACCTTAAACATGTTCTTTGTTAAAGCAAATAAAATACAAAAATTACAACTGGGGAATACTGGATTTTCTATAAAGTTGTATCCGCCTCTAAGTAATCAAAACTGGGCTGGGGAAATAGATCTGATAAACTTATTACAACCTACAAGAACAGTTACCTGAGGGCATCAGATTTGAAACGTATGCAGTCAGTAAAGAACTGCCAGACAAGAAGCAGCTCCACCATCAGGACATCTACCTTTTCCAACATCTTCCTAAGGAGACTATGTGTAAACCATCTTGCACAGCAGTTCTCTGTCTTTGGAAAGGAAGAGAAGAAAGGAACCACACACAACTGTCCCCTTCCTCCACTAGTGTCCAATTTGCATCCTACTGGCATTGAACTGGTAACGCAAGCATTGATAAATAAAACACTCAGCTTCCAGTCTGAGTGGTTTTTACAGGTTTACAAAATCATAGCAATCCTACAATAGCAGCCAACATTTTAATTTGGTACTGATTGCAATTTAGGCACTAGTTCTCAATTATGCTGGCAGCTAAGTGGGAATGCATGTGTACATGGGTTTTTATTGGGAATACTGCTACCACTTTGTGTTGCTATCACCTTTTACTGTCTTAGATCCCTTGTGGTCATCAGATAAAGGTAAAGTGAAGTTCCTACAAGCAATTTGTTAACATAGTGCCAGTGCAAACATACCTGTGGCTTTGATGTACAAAGAAACATGAAAAAATATAGACATACCTGGTCCAATGCAGAACGATGCAATGATTGCAAGGATACAAAATATACTGAGGTAAGGAAGCCAATGAACAGTTTTCTGGGTAGATAAAAGACATTCATGGTAAGTATATTGTACATACCAATATTAAAAAAATCACAGATAATAGATAGTGGTTTGCACGATTCTTTCTCTATTTCAGAATTTAGTCTAGGATTACTTCAGAAAAAATCACAGTATTTCTGTAGAACTGTATTAGATGACTTGTATTAAAGGCCTTTGTCTCTGTGGACTCCCTGTAGAGAAACACTAGACAAGCTCTTGCACCACAGAAGTCACAACTCTGGAAGTTTACAACTTCTTGTGCTAAAGTTCAGGCCATCCTGGAAAAGAGTTTTTCTTTCCATTGAACAGCTTCAGTGCCTCCATCCTCCTCACGTATTTCAGCCATGTTTAAAAAGGGCAACTATGAGGGCCCATAGAGCTTCAAAGTTCCCCAGTTAAAGGCTGGGCTGAAGTCTAGACACGACAGGCTGCCTTTCGGTAGGACAGCTGTATCTGAACCTTAGCAAAGCACGTGAAAGCCACAGTCCGGGGATTTTAGCCATAATCTGATTTTGCAGACAAGGAGGGCCACATGTGCAAACAACAGGTACAGGGAAAAGAGAACAAACTGTAAATGGTTCTTTAATGGAATTGTCAATGGAATAATTTTGGAGTTCTCCTTGGAACTCAGATCCAAGGTCTCTAAAGGCACTGAGAGAGAAGGTGCAAAACCAGAACAGATAAAACTTCCCCTGAGATCAAGCCTATTTGTACCCTGGGTCCTTTGTTCAAAGCAATACCTGATCTCTCATACTTAACAGATTGACACACTTCTGAAAGGAACTAAAACTGGAAGGCACTGAAACTTCAGAGACTTACAATAGCTGAAGGTCCTCATGGGTCAGACTGGGCTTTAAAAGATTTGGAAGAGAATTTTTTACTGTTTACTTGCAATAACATCTCTCTTCTGGAGAACTGTCTTATCGTTGTTGTGACAGGTATGTGAAGTAAAGCTTTATTGTGCTGTACATGCAGGTAAGTCAAATAAAACTGTGCAATGGTGTGGCATATACCTGCTAGTCAAACTGACTTACTGACTCTCTTCAACCAAGGAACAAGATTTGAAAGTCAAATGAATGGCAAGACACAGGAATCAACAACAGCAGAAAAACAACTTGATGAAAGACCACCCAAAACCATGCCATTGCAGACTGCCAGTTTTACTTCTCAAAAGCCCTCAGGAACAGAAAGAAACTGCATCATTATGAAAATGGAAGCTAAACAAGGAAAAATGGCTCAGGGCCAGTATTTAGATTGGTTTAATAATCCTCCTCCGATCATTTGAAATAGCTGGAGAACTGACTGCTAATAACATCTGAGAACTTAAGTGCAGATGTTCTGCAAAGGCTAAGTCTTGATATTTTCAATAAAATATCAGAAATGTAACTTGAAAGAAACAGCAAACATGGGAATTTTTCACTACAGGAAAAAAAATTCCAAGCCTAAGAATAAGAATGACACATAAAGTACAAAAGAAATCTCAAAAAGACTGCATTACAAACAAAGATAAAACCACGGACTATGGGTAAACTCTTTACCCAACTATGGGTAAAATTGTCTTCATAATAGTTCATGATATGCATGAATCTTTGAATTAAGGAGACTGAATGTGACAAAGCCCCTTTGGCTTTTTAATGCAAAAGCTGCTATGGCTAACCATAGTCCATTGAAACCAACAGATTCACAAAGAAACAGAAGAGACCTTCAAATCCTTATGTCAAACTGATTAAAAGGACTGGCTTATGTAGGAATTCCGAGGCAAACAGGTATCGAGCACCTGGTGTTTAAAATAGGCAAAAGAGAGAGTAAAAATATGTAGTGACTGTAGCGTTACCTGTAAAGTCAGAGAGACGGTAAGTACTGCGAAGAAGACAACCATCAACCCAAAACCCCCAATGAGAAGAGGCCTGCGTCCCAGCCGTTCAATAACTAAGCCCTGGAAAACAAAAAGTGGCATTTGACTTTCTTGACAAAGCACTGAAAAACTCAGACCATGTAATATGTTCTCCTAGTAAATGTAAGCACCAAAAATAAAACCATGAGCGTTGATTTTGTACTATTCATCAGCTATGATGTTTGTAATTGTGTTCACAGTTATGTTTATATAATTCAACCTCTTTGCAAAAACAAGTCAGCATAGCATCCTTATTTAAAACCACTGAAAAAAGTGGGAAACCATCAAAACCAGTATTTGTTAATAGTCTTACACCTGGATTTCCTCCTACAGAACAAATACGATAATATTGATAAGAAAAATGCGCAACTGTTAATGTTTAATACTGTTAGCACGGTAGATTTCAAAGTTACTACTACGTTAAACTTCTTCCACAACAATTTAATAGTAAAATAAGGATTTTTTAGGGGAGAAATAACTCTACATTGGTTGAACTGCTTACAAATTTGCACCAAATGCCTATAATAATGTTCTTAAAATATGTAATTTTAAAATGTCAAACAGTTCAAACATTCTGACTATTTCTTAATTTCAACATCTCTGAATTTAAGCTTAAAAGGCTTAAAATTTAAGCTTAAAAACTTTTTAGCATAGATTAAATAAATTTTTATTAATCTAAAATTTATTTTTAATTTCTTTTTTGTCCAAACACAGAAAAAACATTTAGTCATGATCTAGGATAATTAATGTAATTGGAATAGCCAGATAAAACAAATCCATCCATCAGAAAACTTTGCTCAGACAAGGGATTGTAACTGATACTTGTGCACTCACACACATTTTGAATTTATATTTAACACCTGAAGATAAATCAACTTCATTAAAAGCAATCACAAAATCTGAATACTTATCTCCTAGAGCAGAACACAATGAAGAGATTCTTGAAAAGCTGTAACATGGAACTGTGTTTTCTTTGCTAGTCTGACTCATTAAAATAAACTAATATATATATTTTAGGTCATAAGATCTAATCTACTATTCCTGTTGATAATTACTGTAATTGCTAATTACAACTGGCTTTCTTATGAGAAGGATAAAACAATTTCATGAAGCCTGAAATGTATCGCTTCAAATAACCTGAAGTCAGCATCACACAACTGTTTGCCACATCGTTATTTACTGGACACTGAAATCCCCCTTTCACACCTCCCTCAACCAAAAGATAAAATGAGCCACTAAAATGAGATCTGGAGCAATACCCTTAATTCTGGGAGACGATGCACACCGTCCCACTGTAAGCATCTAGAAGAAATGTGTTAAAGGAAAGTACAAAGTCACTCAGGGAAGAAACGCCTTGAATGTCAAGCACTTCTCCCACAGCATCAGGTTCACCAGCAGATTTTAGCACAGGCTTCAAAACACACTAACCCTGCACCCTGCTGAGCTGAACTTCCACACCGGAGATGTACACCATGACGCTGCAGAACATGGAAAGCAGCTCTGGGGCGAGCTTTAGCATTCTTTATTTCTTTAAATGAGGAAATATATTCATTTTGACAATTTCCACAGCTTCCATAATAGAATTTATTTCAGAGCCATGTTTAAAATAGACCTGCACTGATGTTATTAACATCTCACATTGTGCTCACGGGGTCCAAATGTTCCAAAACTGCAACTGCTGCACTGTCAAAACCTCTACAAGATGCCAAGTATTTTCCACTATGATTAATGAATCCATCTTGCAAACACATGTGGCCACACATACACTTAACCAAGAGACTTTTTTTTATGGCTATGAGGGAGGAAAAGTTATCTGATGGGTCCGTAAGAAGATGGAGACTTCTGCAATAGATGCTTCACATGTAATTTGATATGAATTACACGTTCAGCAATAGATGCTCTTCACGTAATTTGACATGCCAGGGAATTTCTCTTATTTTTCTATTTTTTCCCTATTTTTTCAATTCTAGATTGGTGGTCATGATTAAACAATCTTGGTGTTACACCAGCTGGTGGGTTTTGTATAAAAACAGGGTAAGGCATGAATGTTTCTCTTAGAGGGAAGAAAGTTCATAGCTGGCTCTCATACAGAGCAAAACATGGGAAAAAAGTGCTAGATGGTTTCTGGTCGTAAAGCTCAAAGAAAAGCAAACCCTGGTAAGGGAGGACAGTTTGGACTAAGGTCTCCAAAAAGGTGTCTATATGCACTTGTGCCTACTTGCATTGAGAATAAGTAGTCTGGACATATTTGGGCAAATTTAGGTGTGCTGGTGAGGAACTCCCAGTTTTAACTGAGAGCAGCCAAGCACAGATACAGTTACAGCAGATCTGCAGGCTCCATATCCTTTTTACAGAAAAGAATAATAGTTTCTAATACATTTAAATTCTTTTTTATTCAGAGACAATTCAGGAAGAAATAAAGCAAATCCATATGCAGTCATTCTTTTCCCTGAGCTGATGCCAGGTTTCCCAAGCATTCATCATTGCTATTTATTTAATACAGTAGCAATGAGGAACTTGAATGCTTCAGCTTCTGGGCGCTCCCTGCAGTTTCTGCCCCAAAGAATTTACAATTACAATTCTTGGTGACATTTCTTGTGATTTATGGAATGGACCAACTTTGTTCACTGGAAAAAATAAGCAGCAATTTTGTCCTTATTCATAGGGACGCTGTGATGTACCAGAATTGCTGGGAATTGTGCAATCATTTCCAAAGCTGATATGAAGTTATCATATCACTGACAACACTAATAAACCTAGGAAATACAGACTCAGAAGGCTCCCCAATTAGACATGATTAACTTGCATAGTTATGGCAAGAGAAATGCTTACTTCCATTTTAAAGCTAAGGACACCTCTAATTTGTTCAAATGCATGACCTACCTCTTGTATCACCAGCTCCAACCCAACAAAACACATCTGCTTATGGCACAGATTCAAACGAGGCACACCAGTCTCTGCTGAAATAGGGTACTACACAGAATCAAGCTCATGAAAAGCCAAGCACAACAATCAAAACCATGCTCCCTACCTGGTTATAAATTATAAAGCTGTGGTCTTGGGAAAGGCAGCATGTGTGCTTGGAAACACATGGGTCTGTGGCTTTGCTGGTCAGGAGGCAATGCAGAAGCATCCCAGGGCCCATTGGCAGATCAAAGTTGTTCAACTGGGAGCCAATCCACAACAGAAAAGCCTCTCAGGAGGCACCACCTTTCATCAAGACCAAAAGCGTTTTTTGAATTGTTTAAGCGCTTCAACAGCCAGTCCATCAAGCTGTTTAGGTCTACAGTATTTCGAACTAAAATTTGATTTATTTTTGAGGATTTCTTAAGAAAACTTATGACAATACATCAGTACCTCAAATTTCTCTGCTGAATTGTTTGTTCCCCTTTTCTTGATGGGAAAAAAAAAGCTCAGATAAACTCTGAAGTTTCAGCAAACACTTGAAAAGAAAGTTCTAACATGTCTTCTAACGTAATGGCAAGTTTCCCTGGTGAAAAAAATGCTGGTTTTGAGGTTATAAACAGACAATTTCATTTTTAGTTATGATTATACAAATCCAAAACTTGTTAACTTGCAAAACCCGCTCAGATGCTTATAACTCATAAGAAGTGGAAGATGATTCACCAGTTTTCAAGTATTTATAGATCTGAATGCTCCACTGCTGTGTGCTGGTAACTGTTACCTATTGAAGACCTGTAACAAGTCAAAATATACTATATGGGAGAGTAAAAGAAATAACAAGAAATTCAGTATATGCTCAAGTACCATCAAAAAGAAAATCTTACAACTGTTTTCTGTGATAGCACACTGAGTTATTTGCCAAATTATGTGGGCTGATAATTATTTATGTGTGATCATAAACATTCATTTGTAAAAGCCTATACCCAGTCATGGTAATTAACACAGCTGAAATTACTGAAAATGTGTAAAAAAAAAATTGCAACCAAAATTCTCCCATCACAATCGTTTGGTGATAATAAGGCAACTGATATGCAAACTAAGTTAACAATTCACACAACTTACTTTTGTCTGGCAGGAAACACTTGTGAATAAAGTTAAAAAAGCAAATGTCAGTCTTTTCACTTGAGTCAGCCACAGATACCCGGGCTGACATAACGAAAGCACAGTGCATTAAAAAAGGTCAGACAAGCTTCTCTGGATAAAATGAATGTGTAAGCGAGTTCCACAGCCCAAATGGGAGGTCACAGAATACTACTCCCTACTAATTTCCTGGCCCTAAATTATACTAAGAAAATCCTATTAGATTTTCTTGATGTCTCAGCTCTGTAAAGAAGTTTGATCTATATGCTAACATCAACAGTAGCCACACTTTTTTTCTCATGTATTTTGGATATAGGTCTGAATAAGACTGTACGTCTAGACTCAGACTTAATGTGACAAGCTAACTCTGTGTTATTTCCATTTTAAATAGGATGATTAAAATGGATAGTCACATTTATATTGCTGTCAGGTGTATTTATGACACATTATGTGTAGTATCTTGCATCTGGGAAAAGGAGAGGAACAGAAGACTGGACTGAGGGTTACAAATTGTTTTTTGATTCATATTTTTATGTATATCCATTTACCTACTGTATGAATTATACAGTTGTAAAAGAAACAGGTTGTTTTATTTACATACCTAAATTGGAATTTAGATGCCTAGCACCAAGTTTGACCACATAAGCACAAGCTTTAAATAAATCTGTGCCTACCCTGGCTCTCACATCAGTTTGCCTGTATCTGTGTTAATTCCATGACAGGATAAGATCCTACACATCTTCTGTAGTTACCAGGCTAGGGATTACTATCAGCAAAGGGTGGAACCGATTGCTATGTTTCTAAGCTCGGTGTGAACTATTCTGCAGTAAAGCATCCTTAGTCAGCTTCACTTGGCAGTGAAGTTTTCCATTCACAAAAGAGGGTCTCCTCTTGCCTCAATGCCTGATGGACCAGCATGACCAAGACAGAGCCCATGCAGGGATTCCCTCTAGTTGGCTGCTTTCACTTCAGCAGTGCCCGGGAACAGCCCTTAGGGCAGCACCAAAAAACCCCATTATCTTATTCCTATTATGTCCCTGTAGTAAATTGTAGATATTTTTGAAGCAAAGCTCCTTCTGTTGATGATTTATTTGTTAAAAGCATTAAGTTTTGTCTTGCATCAGGTTCATGTTATAAAAGCTAGACTAGATCTTGACCTTGATCTGTCACAGATTACCATGGTTGGTGCTTTATTTTCTAATGATGGTATTTGAATGCCCTGATGCAGACCATCTTGAATAGATTGGGGAAAAAAAAAACAACCTACTCAAACCCAGTTTTTTTTTTAATAGTCAAAAGCAGGAGATACGTCTTTAAAACTTTCAATTTCTGAACATATCCTGCAGAAGGATTTGTACTACATAAATGCAGTCTCTAACCCACTGTATCTTGGGTCTTAGGAGTGGTGTTGTAAGGTAGACCTTCATAAGGAGACTTTTTCTCCTGGAAGGCACTACATGGTTACTTCAACACGGGTAATCTTTGTCTATCCAAGAGTCCAAGTGTAATAAAATGATTAAGAAGGAATAATGTTTTTATCTAAAAACGATCCCATTAACCACTTGTGGATTAAGTTAGCATGTGTTAACACAGTCACACTCTGCGATTCACCCTGCAGTGAAAATGTGCCCACATACACTCTGACCGTTGACAAATACCACGGTCTGGGAAGCTGCTTGGTCAGTATCTCTTTTTTGTACTGCTGATTCTTTCTGATTTCATTTTGCCCAATATAGTGACATAAATCAGTATTTTTCCACTTACAAATTTGCTCCATAAAGATTGCACACATTTACATTTGAGATCTGAAATGAGGATGAATTTGTGACTAGGGAGTAATTAGTGACTCCCTGCATCTAAAAGAATTCAGTATCTTATATTCCAAATGAATCACCGAGTATTTTTTTGGATTTCACTTATTAGACACTTAGCATTGCTTTTGTAGGACTGAGCAAAACATATGTAAATCATCTAAAAATTCATGCAACTGAAATTTTATATTGGCCAAACAAATTAGTGTGGTAGGCAATTTTGGAAGCCAACTGTTTGCTCATGTAGGCAACTATTTATGGCATCTTAAAATTGTAGATGATGAGCTGCATAAATATTTCTCTTGGATAAAATTAATGGTCTTTGGTGCCAGGTAACTTTTTCCCTCCCAAAATATACAGTAGCATATTGACTAAAGACTATTTTTTCACCTCACAATTTATTAGCTAAAATGAGGCTTTCATGATGATGATTAATGAAAATCCCAGAAATCTTGTGAGTCGATGGCAATATCTGAGAGCACTGGATCTGGGCAGATGGAGCACCTATCTTCTGTTACTCAAGGAGAAGGAAGACAAGGTCTGGCTTTCACCCCCCCCAAAACATTAGGATGAATTATTAACCGATCAAACAGTCTGACAGCAGCTAGAGGAGAGTAAGGTGATATGAACAGTCAAAACAGATTTGCTCAGTGCAGATCGGTGCGATTTCTTTCACTGTTGGAGAGGAAGCTGAGTTGATAGATAGAAAATGAAAAACATGATAGATTTTGACTCCAGTAAGCCTTTTGACACAGTTCCACATGACATTTTGTATTTGTGCATACGACTTTTTCGTTCCCAAAGTGCAGTACTGGGTACCTTTCCTTGCTGAATTTCATCTTACCAGTTTCAGGCCACATGTCTGATTTCTTATAATCTTCCATCATTCTTGCAAATACTTTTGAGTTTCTCCCTTTGGAGACTTTGGATGACATAGTCGATTATAAAAGGCTCTTTGTTACCTCTCTCATATTATTAATGGATATTTTTAGGATTAATTGACCCAGGGAAAACCACCACAGAATCTCACTTGATATTTCTTTGTATGACAGTGAAGTGTTGATTGCTACTCACTAAGAATAATTTTGCAGTTAGCTGAGCATCCACACTGTTATCATTTCATCCAGCCCACACCTACTGTATCTTGTATTCTCTAATCTCAACATGAGGGACTTTTTCATACAATATGTAGTTAAACTGTGAAATTCACTGCTTTAGGATTCTGTGGGTTGTAAAAACATATGAAAGTTGAAAAGTAACTAGAGAAATTCAAAGAAAAAATTCTGTCAAGGCTATTGAAGACCAAGTACCTTCTAATTCTGGTACTCCTTGAGCAACAGCTTGTCAGGGTGAGGGGAGCAAAAGGGGAAAATGCCATGTTTGCCCCATTCTTGCACTCTTCTCTACTTACAGCCTATTGGGTATTATGCGTAGATGAAGGCTGATTCTGACCTAGTGCGAACTATGTCACATGGGACTGCATTAAAAGTCTTACTAAAAATCAGATTATAGCAAAAATTCCTAAGAACCCTCGAGCTGAAAGTATTTGTCACCCCATTTTTTCCACTTGCTACAACTGGCTGTCACTGCAACTTATTTCATTCTGTTCTGACCCCAGTGGAGCCACAGAGTTTCAATGGCGATATTTTGCATTACCCTTTGGATACCACAGAGGAAATGTTTAGGCATGAGGACACTTACTGAAGTGTCTGGAGTACCCTTGTTTTAAGATATGCCATGCCCTAAGCAGGGAATCCCTTCTTGTGTGTTAGGATCTATCAACATTAAAAGACACAGAACAAGTCTACGAGCCCTTTCTCATGACATCCCAAAGCACAATAACATCATCTCATCTAAGAAAGCTGGCTTCCTCGACTTCTGTGTGATACTGCAAAGGATTTCCTATATTCTTTTGTGGTCTACTACCAAATTATGTTTTAACTCATTCCAGGCTTCACACGGCTTGCCTCTGTCACAGGCTTTGGAAGGCACATTAGTAACACCTTGATGCATCACCTTATGGGAAATGCTTAAGGCATAATCTTCTCAATATAGTCATAGCTAGTCTCTTTGTGTGAACATTATATAAAGACCAAATGTGGTGCCACAGATGGCAAAATTAGATGTGGGATGCTTAATTTGAATAACATTCCCTTTTGTTCTATGCTGGTTTCATGGAGGGGGGAGAAGAATCTTTTCACCTACTTACTTCTGTCTCCCTTTCCATTCAGCCTGTTGCCTTGTCAAAGAAAGGCACTGGCAAATCTTTCTTTCTGTCCACTAAGAGTAAGACAACAACTAAATTAAATTAACCTCAATTAATAAAAATTACAAAAAAGCCACAGTAACCAGTCTTACTAAAGAATAACTAAGTTTGTGGAGTCCCCTTACTGTAGAATTTAAAGAACAGACTTCTAATAAACACATATTTGCCAGGAAATTATTTAGGTATATTCCATCCTGCTTCAAAGCACAGCATCAGGTTAGATAACTTACTGCTGCGACATGTCTATGAGGAAGAAATCTATTCAGTATTTCATTCCAGAGATACCAAAATTCTTCAGAAGCAAACTGAAATTAATGGGCTCTCTCATTAAAAAGTAGTTTGTCTAGCCAGTCCTCTAAACTGAATCTGCGTTCAGTACAATGGGTGGAGAAGTCTACAATTAACTGAAAAACATACATAACGTTTATATCATCTCCCCAGAGAGAAGCCAGGGCACTAAGTATGCAATGCTACAGCACAGGTATTTCATGAAGGAAACTAGGAAGTGATGGTGTAAGCAGGAGTTGCAGCCAAATTATATAAATGACAGGAAAATTATGATGCATGTGTTTCTTTTTTCAATGTCTTGTTTATGTGGCTTTCACTCGAGAGGAAGAGGGATGCAGCTGTAGGCAAAGCACGCTACTAGCAGTCACATCAAGTGATCTGAGGCAACAGAGAGCTATAAAAAGGATGGAATGTTGTTAGCCTTTCCTCAAGGACCACATCAACATTATTACTATTATGCTGCTGCTCCCAGGAGACACATTAAAGGGAAACTTTCAAAGTTTGAATGATATTTTATCTCCTAAATATTAGTTTGCTTCTCTGTGAAATATATTTATTTCAGTCTTTTCCTTTAGCATTCATATGGGGCTCATCAATGGATGAACCTCAAGTATTCTTACTGAGGCACAGAGTCTCACGACCACGTAACACATGCACAATGATTGGAGATGGTACACGACTTCTTTGTGGTCCTCTCCAATAGCTATTTCATTTACAAGGACAAAAACTCTACTTCTATTACTGAGAGAATCTACTGAAATCCTGGAATTTATTGTTAGTAAAATCTGGTTTCTGCTAGCAAGCACAACATATAAAAAAATACCAGGAAAATTAAGTTCTCCCCTTGCTTTCTCCTGCTTCTTCCCTTCTTCTGTCTGAGTAGTACATAAGACATATGCACCTGACTTAATATTTAACTCTGCCAAATAGATTTAGAAAAAAAAAAGGGGGGGGGCAAAAAGAGCAGCTGAGACGTTGGGAGTGGGATGACCCATCCTTAGTTCTAGGCATGAAAAAAATTTAGAGGAAGCTACCTGTAGAAATGAGAAGCTGCAAAACCTTCAATTGAAAAACCAAATTCATGTTGTTGCTCCTTTAAACAGCAACAATGAAACATTTATGAAGATTATGGAAATAAAACTAAGGCTACAAAGCAGCATTTCTCTTCAACTGAAAGAGCAAATTTGAAGGGAGCAGAGATATCAATACATCAGCATTTCCAGAGGCACAGCAAGTAGCTTAAACAGAAGAAGTATTAAAAACACTCCTCTTGGGCATAAAAAGAGTTACCACACATATCAGGAACCAAAGCAGACACATCCACCTCATTATCTATGAACAGCGAGCTCTGAATAAGCCCCACAAACTCATAGCACAGAAGGAACTGAAAAGATGACAGACCCTATTTATAGAATGGCTTTAATATCATGGAATCATCTCCATGTAATTTTCATCTGTTTCCACAAAAGGGAGGTGTATTCTTCACTTACATCACTGGCAGAATTATCATTATTATTTTTACATGTATCTTAAACAAAGAAGCATTTCTGCAGTATCACAAAGAAGAAACTGTAAGAGGTAGGGATTTCCATACTTCACTATTTCCACCTATTAAAAAGAATGTCCCTTTAATTAAAGACAAAAAATAAGATGGTTTACCCAAAAATAGATTTGTGGAAATTTACAAAGATCAGAAGAAGATCTTTGTGACCTTTGAGAGTCCTTATGTCCTAGACTATAACAAAATATACTTGATAGCTGGATTTAGTTTAGCATTTTATAGGTCATAAGCAGTTGCTCTGCCACTGGAAAGGATTTTTTTCGCCAAAACCATTCTTCTGACATTTAAAAATGCTTGTCTGGTGTGTCCAGTATTGTGCAAATAGAGTTGGTATAGAATATAGGAAGATAAGGAAAAATTCTAACAAAGAAGAAAGAGTATTTACTTGTTTGCAACTTTCCATTCCAAAGACTTCTCCCATTGTTTCTTATTTATTGCAGTGCAAACAGAAATGTATTTCCTTTAGCAATTAGTGGTGTATTCACCTACTAAAACTTTCAGGTTTAGTTAGCTCATTTAATGTATATTTTTCTTCTTAGTCAACTTTTCCATTGTGAAATTGGAAAGAAAAAAATGTGCATGGATAATTTTTTCTATTAACATCTTCCTCTATGTTCAATGCACAGCAAAGGTACATGACCTACTCAGGAGCTCACGTGTTATGAAAGGATGCCTGCTTGCCCTCACTGAATGAGACAGCAGGATTTAACACAACATGGGACAACCTTATTCTAGCATGCTGGCTTGCTTTTCCAACAAGCTGGGTTACAAACATTTACTCCCATATTTTTAAATGGCTGAAGAATTTTCCTTGCTGTTCGAAGCTGCTATAGAAAATGTGTCATTAAAACATGCCCACTAAGACATATGGCTATTTCTGTGAGCCACACTGAACACACGTAGCTGTACTATGCCTGAGCTTTCTCCAGCAATACTGCCTGCTTCCCAGCCGGCACACGAGAAGACTCTGAGATGTGAATAAACTGCTACCAGGTAAAGTCGTTCTACCAGGTGAAATCATTTATGAGTTATCACTTAATATACTTCGGGCCTTGCTGTTCCTGCCTTCTTCCTCTTCACTCATACAAAGCACCTCAGGATATATCAACTTTTTATGCTCCTTTTATGCAACTAAAACTAGAGAGCATCTTCTTAAAAAAAGTCCCAAGCCACAAAAGTGGTCTTAGGATTAAACCTAGAAATAATATTTTCAATTGCTCTATCAATCATTACACTTAATCCTCAATATACTAGTGTGTTTATATTTTAACCTGTATAAGGAAATAAAATCAGTCATTTAAATATCAAGCATGTTAATGGATTTTTATAACCATACTTACAGAAAAAACAGCAGCCACAGTCTCAACAGCACCAGTACTTAGAGTAACATAGGGGATTGTTTCGTGATTGATCCCAGCTTCATTAAAGATGTTGTTTGTGTAGTACCAAATCTGTATCAAAGAAGAAAATGAGTTATTAATCATTATGGCTTGAACTACAATGTATCAGTATTCAATTCAAGCATGTGATCTGCCAGAGACCAGACTTGTTAAAACACTGAGCACTCCCGAATGACCAAAGGCTGGGACAACGAATGAAGGGAAGGTGCAAATTTCAGGTGGATTAGTCACAACACTGCTGTACTTCTGCTTGCAGACCCAGGCAGAATTACAAGCAGCTTTAACTCAATTTAGCTTAATTCACTTTAGGAGTAAATCAAAGAAACTCACTTTAAGCTTGAACAAGAGGATACAAATAGGTTTTGTGTGGCTGAGCCACACTGCTTAAAAAGCAGGTTTCGGTGGCTTTATGGAATACTTCAATGGCACGTAACAACAGAGGAGAGAACAGGAAAGAGATGCTGAGAGGCACTGCAGAAACTGCTCCTTTTTGGACAGAAGGCGTGAGATTTATCTCACTTTAACCTCACTACAGCGTGCACATCTGCAGTCAAGCCATCACCCTAATCTCTATTATCAACAGAAAGAAAAGATACTTTCAGAGGGAGAGTTGCTTGGTGAAAAGTAAAGAGCTGCTTTTAGGTTGAAATGAATCATAGGCTAGAAGGAGCTGTCACTAATGGACAGAAACACAGGGAGCACAGGTTACTAGCTTAGAGGAAGTCATTCATGTTTGGTCAGTAAAACCACATCCAGTGGTGACAATATCCAGACAGAGAATATATAGTGGTAATACGCTAAAATAACAAGCCTGGTAAGTATCAGAGCCCCATTCACATCACAAATGAAGTCTGAAAAACATATAATATTTACGCTGGACTCAAGGTAAGAACTAGCCAAAGATTTTGGCTTGCCAAAAGCATGCAACAAGGAGAGACTGCCTTGCAGAGAGAAAAGATAACTGATTTACTAGAGAAGATGAAAAACAATTGAAACAACAGATTATCAGAAGAAAATAAAGTTCTAAACCACAGCTGACTACCTGTGACAACAAAACTGAAAGCCAGAGATAACAGTGGCACTAAATATAAAAGTAGCAGTGATATGTTTTTCCATATGCTGTCCATGTGACAAGCCCTAACAGGGCAAGCACTGCTAAAGAAAAGGCTTATCTGATGAATGGAAGCGTTTTGATCATATGAGGAAAACCCTGCTGCCTGCCAGCGTATTATGCACATGCTACATCTGTTCATCAAGCTACTAACTCAGGAGCTTTGTAAAAAAAAAAAAAAGTAATTCTAAATGGCCAACTAGCCCTTCAGCAAAAGCTGCTTGTCCCAGACCAAAGAAGAAAATCCAACTCATCTTACATAAAACAGAAGTCAAATAAAATACGGAGGACTAAAAAGCCACCTGTATCACCTTACAGATAAAGGGAAGCTGACTGAAGACTTTCATGCCTACTGCTGGCACACCAGCTCTCACCAGAATAGATGCAGTGACAATAAGTGATAGCAGCAAACTTCTCCATATGAAGTAATCTGCCTTCATGTAGGTGTTAACTGTGCATTTCATTGGCCCGCTGATACAGAGCACAGACTGAAGCAAAACCAAGGATCAGCTCCCAATTCCCTCTGAAATGTTTATGCCCACTGATAAATTTTTTGGGACTCAGTACTCTGACAACCTATTCACTTCCCATACCCCTATGCAGTATATAATGAAAACAAGGTAACACCTAACCATGATAAAAGTAAATTTTTTCTCCGTACTGCAAGTTACAAGATTGAAAAATCCATGCAATGAAAGTTAGAAACCATGTAATTTAGGCATTCCATTCTTGATAACAGTTTTGCATAGCAGGTAGAGCTTCTAAAAATGATGGCAATATTGCAGGTATGCAGACCTTGTAAGAGAAGGAAGAGGCCAAAGAGTCACTTAATCAGACAACTCCTGAATGCAATTTGTCAAAATGTAGCCGCTAGAACGTAAGATGTTTTGCAAGTTGTTTTACAGAAGAGCATGACTGACCATTGACGGTAAGAGTGGTAGTAAAACAGCTAGATTAAAAAACTGGCAGAGCAAAGACAGGATGAGGTTCATTGATTTATTAGTCTTTGTAGCAGCACAAAAATAAATTAGGGTAAAAATTAACAAGATGTACACATTTCAAAACAATGAAAGTGAACGTTTTTCAGCCTGTGTATCATTAAACAGGGGAATACATTGCTCTAGGATATTACTGAGACAAACTTACTAAGCTAATGATGACTACTCCACTTTCACTTAAGTTATTTTTCTAACAGGGTTTTTGTTAGCTAATGATTTCACTAGCTAACAAAATTAGCTAATGACTGGGCTAAAAGTTTTGGAATGAAAGGGCTGTGGAATATGGGGCAGAAGGTCCAAAAACCCAGAAACAACTGCTGTCCAGTCCAAATCAATACAGGGACATCTGACTTCCTATGTCCATGACGAGTTGCTGTTGCTTCACAGACTGAAGTAAAACTTTGCCACTTAGGTCAGTTAAACAGCTGCCAGGAGAAACAGCTGTATCTCTGCAGTCCGATTTCTGTGAGTTTGGAGGTAACAATTTAGCATTACAGTTAGCTGCATGAAAGTTGCTTTCTTTGCTTATTGTAAGATTTTACTCCTATAAGCTTAAAGTGGCATGTGTTATACATTATCAGTGGTGTTCCCAAACTTTCTCACACCATTGGCCCCTCTAGCATTGACTCAATTTTCCAGTCCTTTTATTTCTCATCCAGCTCCCTACATACATTTCTTCCTAAGAAACTCAACTCTTCAAAAGGAAAAGAAAGCAACAAAAAAGAAGATGGGCAACAACACAGACATATACTGTGTTGCACACTGCATACTCATCCCTTCCTATGCTACCTGATGCCAGGTCTTCTCCACAGCAAATGTGAAGAGCACACTATGGTAGATCTTTTGCATACTGAAAACATGCATTGCTGCATGGACTCCCATCCCCAGCACGATTTCTTTCCATTTGAAATACAGCCCTCTACCTTAAGGCCAGACCCCGCAGAAGTCTGGGGATCCCACTTTCAGAATGACTCTGTTAAAGCAATATGCAGTACAGTGTATTTCTTGATATGAAAAAGTATAAAGTTCACCAATGAGAACTTCACTTTAGTTTTGTGTCGTCTTTAGAACTGAGATACAATGGTGGAAGATAAATACATTTATTATGGATGATATGTATCATGGATAAACTTTATCAGATGAAAAGAGACTAATACAGATCCATTTATTTATGTCAATTTAGGTCAGACTGTCTGGTATTTCATTATAATTGAATACATTAATATGGTCAGGGCTTCACCATGATTTCTGTTCATGTGGAAACCAACAAATATACTGTTTTTAAGCAAAACAAATTTTTATTGTAAAGTAAAAGCCTTAAAAGGAAGCAAGTGTTCTCAGATACCAGCAGGATGATTGCAGAAGTCTGCCAGTAATTTCCCCGGAGAGTGGGAAATTACCCCCAGTAATTTCCCCGGGGGTAATTTCCCCGGAGAGTGACCTGATACTCTCGCCTAAAAGAAGTCCAACTTTCCCTTGTGCCCCGCACAGATGGTAGTTGTGGAAAAGACCAGACTGACTAACAGGGCACTATAGACAAAGCAAATGATGGGAGCTATGAGTTAGAAGGAAGCATTTGCAGCCAGTTAAACCTTGCTGACGCTGGCTCATACCCAGCAGGTTAGCTCAGATGCAGCCAGGCAAACCAAGACCTGGGTTCAGCAGTATCTGTCACCCCTGTACCTGCCCTCTAATCTCTGAGCTTCAGGAGACTTGAGCAAAATCAGCCAGGAGAGCCATGCAGAAGAGACAAGGAATTGAAACCTGTCTCTTAATCGTGGTCCAATGATTTCTCTTGACCTCTCTTATTTGCTTGTTTTTCCTGGATGAACTATTTAAAACATTAATTTCAGAATGCAAATTTTGCATGAATAGGTTTTTTTTCATGTTTAGTGGCATTATATGGGAGGAGAAACAAAGTAATAATAAAAAAAAAAGGTAAGGCTTAAACCAGCCAACTTGATACACAGGTTTCCTGACAAAAATAGTTTTTCTGAGACATATTTTCACGAAGTGGCCACCTAATGCCACTTTAAAACAACTCTGGTATTCATTGTGGACTGGGCATGTCTCACTATCCCCCATGCCCCCACTCAAGCTATGAGAGTGTAGCTCTGTACTACCACGGAACACTGGACAATTTCTGTCATCTATTAAATATCCTCAAAGCCACAAAACTCTTCTCTTTCCCCTGAAAATTTAGCTGTGGCATTCTTTTTTTTTTTAGGCAATGTGCTTCATTATTTTACCAGCCTGTTTCTTACTATAAGCATCATTTTATTTCACTTATGTCTTGATAAATCTTAGAAAGACTGGATGACAAGATAATTTCAATTCTTTTCTTAAAAAAGTATCCACAATGAGGAATAAAATAGCCTGTCATTAGCACCGAAATCCTACAATTAGAAGAAAACACCACCTCTACAAAACTTTTTTGTAGTTCACTCCACAGTATGAAAAATTCTTCTAGCTCCCTCTTAGTATTTTGTTAAAAACTTTTAGATACCAGAGTTCTAATTGCATTAACCTTTCAAATCGTCTCAGACAAATTACTTTGTATTAGGAGTTTTAAAGCTATAGAGATACCTGAGATAAGCCTGAACTAGTTGTCTTCGATATCAGAAGCATTTACACTTATCACTGATTAGCCCTGGGGGAAAAAAACTAGCCGAAGTATGCTGTAATGCACAAAGCCACAGTGAGAGCTCCTTTCAGCAGCGATAATACTGCCTTTCATATATATAAGCAATTAATGCCTTTGAACTATGACGAAAACCCATTTTGCTTTGAGGCGCTTCATGAGAACATTTGTGTTGTGCAATGTAAAGCATCTAAGCCAGATGTCACGAGCTTCAGCAAGGAAAGTTCTGGCTGGATATAAAGAAAATGCTTTTCACAGTGTAAGTGGTGAAAACACTTGGCGCAGGATGCCCAGGGAGGTTGTGGACTCTTCAACCTTGGAGATATTTAAAACTCAACTGCACAAAGCCCTCAGCAGCCTGAGTCAACCCTGAAGTCAGCCCTACTTTGGGCAGGGGGTTGGACCAGATGAGCTCCAAAGATCCCTTCCAATCTAAATTGTCCTGTGACCCTCTCCTAGCTGATGCAATAGGCTCAGAAGACAGATGGAAAAGGAGACTTTGATATCCGTTAGCCTCAGACACATTAATGGTCAACAGGGCTTCTCACTATTGACTGTTCTGCATCTTTTTTCCTCTTTTGCTCCACTTTCCAAGAAAGACATATTGAAGCGCAGCTTACTCTTCAAATTTTATGAAACAACAAAAATCAAACATCCAGTGCAACCTCTTAAAATCACCTACAGGAACTTTTGCTGGCTTCTATAAATACAGAACTGAATTAATCCAAGCAGAAATGTCTACTGAAAAGACCAAGTTTACCTAACATGAACAAACATGGGGTGTATCAGACCAGATCTTAACTGACCAGAAACAGAGAATCTGAGTATCAGAAGCAGAAGCTGCACACTCTTTCTTTGCTGATCTGTGCTACCTTTTCATGTATTCATTCGAAGTTAACACAACATGGCTTCCCCCCCTTTTTTTGTTTAAAAAAAAAAAAACCCAAACAATACAGCTCTCCACGGACCTTCCCACATGCTGGCGTAACAAAATCATTACTAATAAGAAACAGCCAAAAATAGAAACTCATAGAGGTCACCGAATGGTATAGCACAAACCTTGTATTAAAAAGAAAGAAAGAAAGGAGCACCCCAGGAGATGCCATGGTCTGAAGAAGGACACTTACAGCATTTAGCCCACAGAGCTGGTAGCAGCCCATGGTGACGACCACGGTAATGACCTGCCATCGCACAGCACGGGTTCTCAGGAGCTGAAGTATCGACACTAACTTGGTGTTTCTTTGGACTCGAGACTCTTCCAAAACTTCTTCTACTTCATGAGACACGTCATCTTTCCCAAGGAAGGTCTGAAATGCTACAAAGAGAGGGCATGTATTTAGGCCAGACACTTGGCACTATGCGCATTTATAACAGACTTGTCTCATAGAAATGAAAGCGTGTGACACAAACAGGAGATATCCATGGGCTACAACTTATAAATTGGGATATACATATATAAGTTATATTATAACTTATAAATTATTTGGCACCCTACCAGATCTCTCCCTATATTATTTCATATATAATACAGCCTAAGGTCCAGTGCGGAATCAAAACCCTGTGTAATCTGAAAAAAAGGTTTAATAGCAAAGCAGTTCTGAACATTATTTGACTTGGCTACTTTTGCAGCCTAACAATATAGCAGACTTCATTGCTGGAGCTAGACTGGATAGAGAAGTAATAACATGTAAGAAAGTACGTAAGTCTGGTAAACCAAGAAAAGGCAGACATTTGAAAGGAATAGCTATTACTCTTCATCTTACCTCTTGTTTTTACTAGCATATAGACAAGAATTCACTTTGTCAAGATGATTAATATTAGAAAGAATTACCCCAGAGCAGTTCAAGACTTTCTGTTTGTCAATGCTGGAGACACAGGAGTGAATTTACCTGGCAAATGTAAGCAAACAACCAACCTCGTCTCCCCAGAAAAACATACCATTTAGTATTATATTATTGCACATTGATGACTTACTGAGATATCCTTCCACTGTGAATAATAAAAGCTTTCCATCTCACATCTCCTCCAAGAAGATACCTTCCATACCTCCTAATACAAACAGATACCTCCTAATGGAGGTGGTGTATCTCCACCAACCTTGTTTTACAGATACCATATATGCTGCTGATACTTTCATCACAATCTTATGACCATATCCCAGGGGTTGGCTTTTTAAGACATGCTTAAAATACTCATCATCTTGGAATGACTGCAGAGCAACAATTACATTACACATACCCATACAACTAGGCTTTGCGACCCAGTAGGATGTTAACTCTAAAAACAATCCTTTACACAGCAGGTCACTTAAAATTGTTATTTTTATTAAGTGAATAAGTTAATTCAGTTCTCCTAAGAGCCAAATCCATTTTTCTCTTATCAACAGCTTTGCATAGTACTGTCTATAAATAAATGACCTTCATATTTTTCAGTAAGTATGCATTCTTTGGGATCACGGAAAGGACTTGAACGGTTAAGAAGCGAGAGACACTGACTAGTCACGATTAAAATGCCTGGACTCCATTGAGGTTTTGAAGTTATAAAATTTAATGTTACCCAGTAGGTGAAAAGGCCAAGTAGTGGCATTTCAATGTTGTGAGGGATAGGTCACACAAATGAACTGGTGGCCTCCCCAGAGCATCCTTCTCCGTCTCTTTGGTGAATGCGCAACGCTGTGCGCTCTGCCTGGCTCCCACTCTGGCAACACAGGGAACTAACTTGAGCTCTGGGCCAAGATTTTCAGATGCAGTTAGCACTTCTATTGCATTTTAATGGGCTCCATGTGACTCTGCTTAACAAGAAGGATGATTTTTTTAAGGGATGAACAGTGACCACCTCTGGGTTTTGAGTCAATTCATAACATTCATTTATTCTGATATCCAGTTTCTCTCTTGGGAGAGGAGAGGTCAGGATTTTTAAATCCTTCAGAAACAGCATGAGATTTACCTTTTCACTAGGCCTTACAATCAGAAATGGGTTAATACATTCAGACCTGAAAACCCAGAATTTAAGCTGCTGAGTTTTGTCCTTGTGCCACTGCCCACTTATTAAATGACGTGCTAAACGCTTGTTAAAATGAGTGTGATGTATTTAAAGGCTATGATAAGAAATGTAAAATTAGAACAACGTGTGCCTATGGTATGTTACAGTCATGTCTCACACTTAAATTACACTTTCCTCAGTATTACTAGAGCACTGATAAAGAAAAATTCAGATAAAGATGAGAACAACCAGACAATATATCACCGTACTCTTCTTTGAAAAGATTCTCTCAGATTTTTAAGCATCTGGTTTATCACTGTGAATTAGGTCAGCGCACAATTTGCTTTATTTTTCCTGTCCTTAGAATCCTCGGCATTCCTATAGGGCACACAAGTCAAAAATATAGGTGCAGTCAAGTAAAAAGAAAGCAATCTGTCTTTTCTGCACAAGGGAGCTTGCTATATTTCTAGAGGGACTGGGAAGTAAAAAACTGCAATTACCAAAATTACCAAGTACAAGGCAAGAAAAATATAGACACCTGCTTTCTTCTTCTTCGCTCCCTGGTATTAGGACCAGAGATGTAAGTGCCACTATGAAACTTTGACGGATACTTAAAATTACCAAAAAGTCAAGAAATGCTAAGAAAATACTATGTTATATAGGCATAGTTTTGAGTAGAAAACACCCAGTCTTCTTGGAAAAACACATTTTCCTGCTACTCAACACATCTTTAATTTTCTTCCATTAACAGTTTTTCAGTACAGTAAGAATCACAATTTTATACGTAATTAATGTGGAAATAAATTCTGCATTAGCAGGAAGATGGGAAAACTCAAAGGTCTTTCAGTGTGTGACATTCAGTTCTATTCATTTTACATTTTAAACCCCTGTATTATTGGCACTGAGAAGCACAGCAGTCATTCCTCTCCCCACTGCAATGACTTATTTCCCTCCGTGACTGGCTGCTTCTCTCTATAGGGAAGTCTTATTTTCATGTCACGCTTAAAACCATCTAAGGATTTACAGTTCTAGCAACTTTTAGACCTTTTTCAGATTTCTTTTTAATTCCCTTGGATCAGAAGGTCCTAGATGCTTGTCTTTCAAAAGCTCGTAAACTGCCTTTATAAATAGCAAAAGAAGTGGATGGTTCCAGTCACGGGGAAAGGAGATAGGAAACCCTTCCATTTACACCACCAGCTTTTATTCATCTCAGCTAAGTGAAGGTGAAACATTTGAAAGTGGTTCAAAAGTCTGAACAAAATCAGGTCGGTACTATCTTTAAAACCAATCAGGCCTTTAAATTAACTGAAGATGGGCACTCAAGAACTCAACTATATGGGGAATTACTAATTTTTTTTCTGCTGTAGTACTTCCACAACTGTGCAAACAAATCAGCTGTTACTGTAAAGACTGAATTAGCATGTAAACTTTGAGAAGACATTTAAAAGGATCAAAATGCTATTGTGTGGTGTACAGAATAGAGCCAGACCCAGGCAAGAGAAGGCAGAAAAAGAGAGAAGCTGTCACAGGTAGCCATTTGGGCAACAGGGCTTATGCCTTTAAAAACTAAAAAAAAAAAAAAAAAAAGAAGCTGCATGAGTATTATTGTCATCTGTTTCTCACAGACATGTTCACTTTCATTTCACTGATGATTAAGTATACTAAACCCAGTGTCTTTAACACAAAGCTTTGTCTAAGCTCTGCTTGAACACCATCTTCTTTGGCCACTGTGGGAGACAGAATACTGGGCTGCATGGATGCAGTCAGGCACCTCCGATTAATGCTGGCTGCTGTTCTGAGTGGCAGTAGACATGTGGGGTGCCTCGCTGTTTGCCTCAGCACTAGCAAAAAGTTCACCCAACTTCAATGCTTTTGAATTGGATATGTAGTAATTTCCCTGTAGTAACTTCATGTCATCACAAAAATACTTGGCAAAATTAAAAAAGTTATTTTCATATACCACTAATTTCATTAGAGTACTGAATAGCCAGAAGAATAATTTAGATGTACCTTGCTAGAAGAGATTTAAATAGCTATTTAAATCTAGCAAAATATTAATTACTAGCATGTAGCATAGCAAAGTTTAAGAATAAATCTCAAATTTGCTATTCCAATTCAGTAAACATAACTGGAAGCAAAAGGCTTTAGGCTTTTCCCATGTGTCACCTCCTTCTAAGTAAAGGAACACACAGATCCTCTGCGAGTTATCATCCAGTTTGGGATTACATCTTTACCTGCTCTTATGTCTGGTTTCACAGACCATCAAGACAAAATAGCCCTGTTCAGGTTCACTTGAAACTAGCCAAGATGTATAGGTAAAACAAAATATCCACATGCCACCCTAAAATAACACAAGAATTTGTAAACCAAGTTGTATCAAAGATCCAGCGAACCAAGTATCCTTTGTAAAAGACAGGAGGTTTAAGAAAAGCTTAAAAACAAAACAGGCATACCATGATCACTCCAGCTTTTGGAAGTCAGCAGCCATCTGAGATGGAGCCTCTACCATAAGCCAGGAAGTGTATGTCTCTTCCTTTCCAATAAGCATAGCTTATAATGCTTAGAGACATACAAAAAGCACAGATAAGCAAAAATAAGTCATATATGTCCTTGTTGTCAGTCCTAACAACTTCATTTAAATCACTGGATTTGCAGCAATTTGCTCCTGCCGTAACTTTGGTTTTAATAACTCTCCTGTCCATGTGGGCCCCATGAGGGGCTTTGTAAAAACTTAGCTACCTGCTCTTTTAAATCAAGAATAGCCTCGCTCTTTCATCACAACAAAAGGTATCAACTCTAATCCATCTTTCTAAGAATTTAAACCTACACTTCTCATTATACCTGGTATAATGCTTCTTTCATAACCATGGGAGTTTTAACGTATGACCGAACATACTAGATGAACAGAATTTGTACGTCACAAACAGATGTTACTGTGACATTATATCTAAGTTATTTGACCCTTAAGACACAACAATATTCTTGTTCTCTGGCAAGCTGGGATGACAGCTGAATTCCAGTACCAATTTACATGACATGCTACTGTAGCTGCATTGAAAATTCGGGTTTCCTACTTGTAACACTATTCAAGAGAGACGCATCAACTCTCCAACTGAGAGTGTTTATAACCAATGCAGTTAGTCATAAAACTGTTCTGTTTTATCACATTGCTACTACTGTTTTTATTTATATTGCATCATGGCCACAGTCACAGATCAGGGCTCCACTTGGCATGCAACTAATAGACAACTAATGTCAAATTCCTGTCGTAGCATCCTAGAACTTGGATGGTAAACAGCCTGATATAATTATAGCAGCAGATTTTCTTTTTCTTCCAGTTTCTATCCCTGTTACTCTTCACTCCCACTGCTCTCTAGCAAGTGAATAACAATCTCCTTCCAAAGTCCTTCTCCTCAATCACTTGAATACCCATTTCCCCTCCGCTGTCTGGTGAGCATTATGAAGAAGGATCACACCAGCTATATGCCAGGCATTTTTGCCCTTCTTTTCTTACCAAGAAAGAAGAATGTTAGTTATGGGACCTGGGAGGGGAGCTGGGATGGTTCTTCCCTCTCCCCATTACCAGACTTCTAGCTTTTGAGCAAAGCAGGCTTATGGATTGTGCTGTTGGTCCAGTCCATTGTTCTCCCCACAACACATAAATCAGTTCTCCCACATTCAGCAGCGAGACAGGAATAGTTCGCTCCTGTTGGTCTCAGGAAGTCAGATACAGGATGGTGACCTCCAGGAGGACAGCAGAGCTCAGATGCTAGCATTGCTTTTGGCAGCAGACAACTGCAAGTTAGCCATGGTGTCCAAACAGCTGACCAGCCAGACACGGGCTCAGCCACCCACAGCGTGCACCGTTTGCACTGCTAGAAGGGGAAAGCAGGGAACCAGGTAGATCCCTGTTAGTGGAGTTCAGGAGACATCACTCATCTGAGGCCTCACTACTCCTGTATCATGGAGTAGCTTCTCTTGTGGTGGTGTGGTTTACGTTCGCATGTGATGCCCGCCTGCTCTGACCTCATCCCTTCTCTTTTTTCATCACTTACACAACACATTTTGGTCCTTCTCTCTCTTTCAGTCTCTTATTTGCCACTTAAAGGCATCATGCTCTTTTTACACCTCTGCCAAAAAGAGAATGAGGCTGCTTGTATTTCAGTAGTTATAGTCTGGTTATCTCCTGAGGACAGAAGAAAAGGAGAGGATGAAAGCAGGAGCAGAACTTTGTGGAAACTCAATGACCTACATTATTCCACCATATTTTTATTGCTTTAAAACAATTAGGAAGATTAACGTTGTCATCTCCATTTTAGAAGCTTTGATATACACGTACATTTTAGAGTATTTTATAAAGACTAATGTAGTCATCTGCCTTAAATACAGCAGACCTTTTACAATAACAGTTTTATATTTCTCCAACAAGATATAATCCACCGTGAAATGTATATTTACATAAATAGCCTTAATCCATTAGGAGAAAGAAAAAGGATTTAGTCAGAAGAAGGACTTGCACATTTCTAATATTAATATGCAGATTTAACCTAAGACGCAAATAACTCAAAAGCATTACTGTAGTCATCATTAAAATGGAGAATACCGCATTGTCATTATATGGCTTACACGCAGTAGGTTTTTTTAATAACCCACAAACTCCTCTGGTCTCCCTAACACTCAGGCTTTCCTCCTCCATTTCTGCAGATAATGCTAACATCCAGATGATTTTTCTTGACTGTAGATTCACAGTTATTCACCCTCCTATTTTGTGAATTCCCCCCAGTCACTTTCATTATTACACTGCATTACTCCAGATACCAAAGACTTGGCTCGTGCCTAATCTGCATTTCTCCAAGTGCCCTGGGGTGGGGAGGAGGGCTCCAAACCCCCCTGCTGGGCTAACACCACAGGTGTCCTCTGCCCGGTCCTTGCAAGAATCAACCCAACTCCCTCCCCACCTACCCCCATGGTGAACAGAGATCCGCAGACACTCTCACTTGCAAATCTACAGTAGGAGGGGGGGATTACAAAGGATGTGCAATGGTAAGAAAATTACTTGTGTTCTAACATGCTTCATAATAAGGCATGTAGACACTTTATAGCACAGAAGTATAAGATGATATGATCTACGCTGCCTTACAGGTGGATTTTATGGATTATGAACTCCAAAATGATGTTTAAGGATCATCCTTACCTATTTTGCAGCCGATATCCTACAGGCGGCCTTGCCCGTAAAACAAGGTGGCCATTTCTGGAAGCACGGCTGCTTGATAGGCAAGGAATGGGAGGGAAATTCAGGGGGATGTATACACCTCACTGCCCTATGGTCCTTTGCAAATCTCTGTCTAGAATCATCAGTCCCTAGCTGTTTTGAAAGCTCTGTAGACTACACTCAAAATGAGTTTCACTCTGTACTACAACGTATGTCAGTATTAAATTTTTATTTTAGAATTAATCGGGTCCAAAAGCTGCTATGGATAAGCAGTTACTTTGACAAGTTTTTTATATCAGCCTCCTCTTTTTTTCCTCAGAGTGTCTAAATTTATAGTCTTTAAGGTGGCTCATGAAAGCCACTTTCTCGTAATCAGCAAGCCAGTTGCTAAAGATCATTTCCCTTCAACTACCAAATAAGGTGTGGGTAACTTTGCTCTCCTCATGTCTTCTACTCCAAAATCCACCTCCAATGCTTCTAAATTAGCTTTCAAATCATCTTCAGAACACATATGCTGAAAACATTCCAGACTGCAGTTGGTTTATTACCAGCAACAGTAAAGGGTGTGAATGTCAAGGCAGGTGGTGTTATTTTACTGCCAATTTTTTACAATTTTTAAACTCTACCTACAAGAGGCCCAGCTTCACTGTCAGTGCTGAGGTTTCCAGGTGCGGCGGCAGTATTTCCAATAGGTCCCTATAACAAGTGTGACATTATGCAGTAGCATTGCAGACGCGGACTCTTTGCCAGCCATAGCTCCGGAAATTTACAATTTACAATCCACATCTACAATTTTATCAGGTAGACATGAGCCAGTTTAAACTTGGCACCCAAAGGTGTTTCTTGCCAGCCCAGCCGTGGTGCTGCAGAAGTTACTACCCAACAGCCAGCCCCAAGCTGCTCACCACTGAGTCCCTGCTGGGTGCTCTGACCAGGGCTGGCAGGCAAGCCCTTTCCTTTGGGGTCCCTGGAAAAGCTGTCCTCTGCCTCACCAAATCTCTCCTGACTCTGTAAAGCTACAGAACTCTCCCCAAAGCCTTGCTGCTTTTGCTCTCTCCTTCATTCTTTTTTTTCTTTCTTTTTTTTAAACACTCTACTGTATCTTTAAATGTTTGAGGTTCCAACATTTACAAAATTCTTCATTCAACACCAAACTGAGACAACATGGGAGTCCATTAGTGTGCCATTTCTATTTCAGAGTGCTCATCAGAACAAAAAAGGCCAGTTTTTCATTTCATAATAGAAGAAACAGGATAGAGTGAGTTGCATTAATTTCATGCTAAAAGATTATTAAATTTAAGTTTCAGAGGCTGATTTACACTCTGCAGGTAATTTTGCAAGCAACTGAAAATGTTAAGAGTTATATTCAAATCAAGTTTTTAGGAATAATTTTCAAAGCTCAGTTATGTTCTGCAAACATCTTGGTATTATAATCAGGCTCCTTCCTTCTTTGTACACTCCTATTTTTAATGCATCCCTATAATAAGGAAAAACCAATTTTCAATATTTTCTCAATCATAATGTGATGATATATTGGAACGTACAACTGACCATAGTAATTTTAGTGGGGCAGAGTATACAGCAGCTGTGATCACACAAGCAATTTTTTTTTATATATAGAACCTAAAGAAAGAACAAAATATTCCCGTCTGTGTCTGTGAAACTGAAGCAAGCTATATGGAAGCACTGAAAATTTTCAGTTAAATAGGTGTACGAGGTTTTTATTAGATCTACATAGGTTATTGAGTTACAGAAACATATGGTCAGACACAGCGACTACTGAACAAAACCTAGCCACAGAATCGGTGTTTTTGTAAGCCAAACTGCAAACACTGTACGTAATAGAGAGTCATGAAGACTGAAATCATCTTTCATTCCCAAATGAACCCTACATATAGTGGCTGACGCACAACAGCAGGATGATTTGGTTAGGTTTGTATCACCATGCATAATGCTATGTAGGCTAGTTTGTCGAAGAATTTCATTTATTTTAAAAAAAAAAATCAAAGCAACAGTTAATTTTACACATACACACAGACAAACAAAAAAGGTGAGGGAAAAAAATTGCCAAGAGAATCTCTCCTATTGGAATATTCTGCTTTTACTGTGATATGAGAAATACTGTCCAGCCTGCATCCCTACAAATAAACATCCTTTGTTGCAACCAAGTAACATGTCATACCTTTTTCTGCCTTGCTTGTGTTATGTTTTTCAAGTAGGAGGTAACGAGGACTTTCAGGAAGAAAAGGCAGAATCACGACTTGTATCAATGAAGGAACAATGATCGCTCCAAATAAGTAAGGCCACCGAGATTCCTGCAAATGGATGCAAACATAAGTCAGTAATACTCTCCCATAGTGATACTAAGAAGGAAAATAGCTTTGATAGGAAATGTTGTAACTTTTCATCATTCAACATATTGTGTCAGGGAGCAGAGTGATTGATGTATTCTGCCTGAGCTTAGTAAGCAGTTTGAACACTTCCCCCTCAGATCACCTTACTCAGGGGCCAAGGAAGACAGAATTCAAGCTATCAACTGCCTGAGCATGGAAAGAGAGAGGCAGGGAAGCTGGAAAACAGCAATACATAACATGTTTTTCCTTTCCACCAGCATCAACAACTATACATGTAAAAATATGATATATACTCAAATATATATTCTACAAGTCATCCCCACTCACAGTAGTATCACTCATTAGCTTTAAGAAACAATATAACCCTATTTTCACATAGTTACATATACCTGCATGTTGTCTCTTCGTCTAATCTAATTGATCTAAAAAAAATATATATGTATGGATCTATTTGGCTCAGTCCTCTAATTGTCATAGTATGGGTAAAATCCTGATAACACTTCAGCTAATCTGCAGTTTAGCACAGTTTTGTGGTTCTCGGTGTAATGCAGGCAGTGACCGTTCAGCATTTCACAGCTGCTGGGAATGAACCAAGTTGGGCTGAGGTCTCACCACAAGCCTCTTCTACTTGGAAAAAACACAACATTTGCCTTACAGGTACAACTAACACACAGCTGGGCAGTTTTTATTTCCATTCAGAAAAGACAACGTACACAGTTCAACACAAGTAGAGTGAAAGACAGCTATATAATTTAACAACAAACAAGATATCTGGCTAACCTGAGGAAGGTTATCTTTATGAATGTTTTCTCTTGCAGCCATTGATTCCACCTCTTAAGCTGCCTTCCATGCTAATTTAAGCATAAAAAATGGGTTTCACCTATCCCCCTGCTCAAAATCATAGAATCATAGAATATCTCAAGTTGGAAGGGACCCATAAGGATCATGAAGTCCAACTCCCTGCTCCTCACAGGACTACCTAAAACTAAACCATAGGACTAAGAGCATCGGCCAGATGCTCCTTGAACTCTGACAGGCTTGGTGCCATGACCACTTCCCTGGGGAGCCTGTTCCAGTGACTGACCAGTCAGAGAATCACAGGACCTTAAAGACATCCTTTGGTTCTATGGTAGTGTAACTAAGAACAATACATTATACTGTTTCCCACTCTGAATTAGCTAACCTAGTTCAGATGTTCAAAGGGAACACTGACAGCCCTGTTCCCAAGTCCATGAAACAGTACTTTTTCTATTGCCTTGCAAGTGATCTGCTGGAAGTCTCCAGCAAGGACCCGAAACACAAGAGCCATCTGCAGCATCCCCACCAGTGCAAAGCACTGCTGACCCCTCTCTGGCACGTCCCCCCTACAGAAGGCAGGCAGTTTTAACCTGCCAGTGCCCCAGCGCGGCACCGGCAAAGAGCACAAGGTGCAGCACTATCCAACATTATTTATACGAATCTACTCAACTGCTAGCAGATTTCAGATACAACTTGACTTACATAAATTTCTTTGAAATCAACTGAAACAAAGTTGTTAACATCCTCAAACACATTCATTATTTAAAACCAGCTACAGCGGGCGACCTGAGCAAAGCTCTTTCAGGAAAAGGCTGGGAAAGGCAGCAGAGAGCTCATCCAGCTCTCCGGGCTTACTCTCAAGACAGGATACTTTCAAGTAGCTGAAGGAGAAAGGTGCCAGCAGTATTATTTTTCTCCTGCAAAATGGCCCTTGATCTGTCCATGTTCTTAAGATGCCTTCTGTTCCAACTGACTGTCAAGATGAAATTTTTTGGTTGTTTTCTCCAAGTTCCACATTTATCGATTTAAATCAATGCTCTCTAATTCGAGACTTGGTTCTTAATTGAAAAGTCTGCTGAGACTGCAGTGGGCCTACTGTTCAGGCATCACGTCTAGCACATTTTCAAAAGCTTGGCTAGATCAAAAGCAGATTGCGCTGCATCCTGGCTGACTGAGCTCCGAGAGGCACCGGCGGTTTGGATCCCGTCCCTCCATCAGAATGAATCCATCCACTCAGAGCCCACATTTCTCCAAAGAGAGCTGGATAAATTTTATTCCAACATCATTTTCCACAGTTAAATCAAAGGTCAAAAGCTCCCAAAATACTTTCTGTTGATAGTTTTTATTTTATGTCCTCCCACTTCAGCAATGCAACTGCTAAAACACAACTTACTGCACGGTACGGGCTGTAATCCAGGCCTCCAACCTGATTTGGGGCCTGAGATAACTTAATAACATAGAACATAGAATATGCAGAGTATCTCCTAATGAAACTTTTCACCTGCCCTTTAAGTGAGGTTTGTTTTTTTTAAATCTCCTGGGATAGGAAAACAACTTGAGAAAGGGGTTTTTTTTCAAACAATTTAAAGCTCAAGGTTATCAGTCTTCCTTAGAGCCTCCATTACCATGAGGACTTAAAGATCCTATTTATTCATTCTGAATTTTATTTTTGTTTACATGCAGCTGAGTGGAGAACTTTACCTAATATAGGAGAACCATGAGTGGTTAACAATCTGTTTATATACAAATAAGCCTCAGTCTTATTTTGAAAATTAGAAAATTAAACTTATGTTAAGACTTTAAGATCAGTTAATAAATCATATTGTAAAAGTTACCTGTTTGTAAAGACTAACTTAAGACTAAAACAGGTCAGTTGTACTGCCTGTTTTCTATGTCTGCCTGGAATCAGACATTTCTTTCATACAAAGTTGTTAAAAAAAAAATTTATTGTTTTATTTAATCTCTATCATTATTTCCTATAATATACATACACTTGCTATGTACCATGTAAAAAAGTTTATAGGGAGTTAGAACTTTTTACAATACTTCTAGATAAAGATCTTACTCTTGATCAGCACATCATATTTCCTGTAGTTTTTTTCCACAATGCCAAGGACACTTTTTAAAGGGAAAAAAAAAAGTCTCTCCTGCATATTGTTGTTAACATTCTGCCAACCTATGGAGACTTACTCAGAATAAGCTTTCATCCCTTTTAAAGTCTCCCATAGTGTATGGTTTTTCAGTTGGTCACATTTCTCTCAAATAACTCTTCTGAAAGTGTTATTTTGAAAAAGCTGTGAACGAGATTGAACTTCTGAACTTACCCTTCGCAATAAATAACCGATCCTGACAGTATAATAAAAAGCCCTCTATTTTCACAACATAAGACACTGAGCTTCCTTTATTTCCTCTATGAAAGATTTCTGGTTTACTTTTTCTTATGCTAACTTTTAAAACCTTGAAGTGAAACAATCATAAATATGCTCTGACTTGCCATTGCTGGCATGAGTTGATCAGTAAGTCACTGAAGTCAATGGAAACTTCTCCATCCATTTCAAAAGTTTTTGGATGACACCTATTCAATGCTACAGAACACGCATTCTACTTGCTTTTATCTTAATTTACATTATTCACATTCAAATTCTTCATCCCACTACAGAAAAGAAATAGGAGGACTAAAATGAGTTTAAAAGGTCCATACCTTTGTTGGTCTGAAAGTATAAAATTGCTGAAAAAACAAGCTGAGTAAGACCCTATAAAGAGAATTAAAAGAAGCAGGGAAAAGAGGGGTTCCCTAACCTTTTTAAGAAGGAATAGGACAAGATACAAACTGGGACAATGCTCAGAAGCAATAATAAGGTAAAGGCAGAAGACAGCGTAGGCATGACTTGGAAGACACATTAACACTTCACCTCAGTTGTCGTCAGTAAGGAAAAGCACACAGGCACTATCGAGAGAAATGAAAACAACCACATCCCATTTTATCTCAGGAAAAACTTAAAAGAGCATTAAATATTTTAATTACAGGGGACCTGACTCATCACCTGCTCAGAATCGGTACAAATAACATGTCAAGATGGTAAGACTTTAATTTTAAACTGTCACATTATGGATATTTGCTTAGGCTGGAGCATGAAAACCCCAGCTTTGATCTATTTACAAAAGACAGTTAAATAGTAGAGCGAGTTTGACAACCACACACTCATTCAACGGTTGATATAATAAAGTGCAAAGCTGCAGAAATACGGGGGGGTGTGGGGGGGTGGGGGGGGGTGGGGAATGGATAAAGCACGACATGGATTTATCAGCTGCAAGTTAGACAAGATTAAATTATACCAGAATACAGTAAAGCAAATGTTACCATGCCAGAGATTCATCAGCTAAAGTGCAGAAAATGGAACTTACTGTAACAATTAAAAGGTGGAAAAGAAACTGGCATGGGGAAAATGTCAACAGGCACTGCTGACAGCTGAACTATTGGTCCATATGAAGTTCAATGACCTATTTAAGCACTGGTTACATTTAATATTTTCCCTAATTAGGAAGATTTTGGTAAAATTTGAAGACACTTTCAACACTGAAAAGGCTAAGAATATGCACATATATATAAAAATTTTAAAAGAGAGAACTGAATCATTGACAAGGTCATACAACAGAGGTGGGAAGAACTGCTGTACTGCCCTGTACGTGGGCACTCATTTTTGGAAAGATCTAGTAAGGCCAATTAAGTATTCCAGTACAAAACGTATGACACGATAAAAGAGACTGAGTAAGGAAATACACGAGTGCCACAGGCTCTACTGTCTCTCTCTCTAAATAATTTTATTTATTTATTTAAAAAGCATAATCTGGACATGCATCCCACTCCCCATTCCCAGCTGGGTATCAAGCACTACACCGCAGTCAGGCTCCTTGTTTGCTCTCTGCCCCGAGTTTGGTTTCCTCTGCTGTGGAGACCCCCACGTCCAGCTGAGCATCCCTGACCCCAACTGCCCCAGGGCACGCTTCCCACATCCCTGTCTCCTGTCCGTTCTAGAGCCACGGGGAAATTACTGCACCCCAAACGCAAGCCCCAAACACCTTCTCCTTGGCAGCAGCCTGCACGCGGGGTAGCACAGGGCACTGCCCAGAGGACTCCAGCCCTGCTTTGCATCCCAGCCTAAACAGCCACGCCGTCTCACAGAGCTATCGAGGGCTCATTTAGCTTTACTGCTTGAAACTGGCAGGAGATCGTATCAAAATAAATACTCACTCTCTCATTCAGTGCACAGGATGAACTGTGATCTCTCAGTGAGCAGATCTGTTTACCAGTCACTATTCCAAAGTTCTTTAAATATTAATTCTGGAATTAATTCCTTGGGGGGGGTGTAGTTATGATGGGTTTACTACAGCACTGAACACTTTACAAACAGCAATGATTTTTTTGTATAATACCTTTCCCATGTAAAATGATATATTTTATTTATTTTACATGTGGGGAGCAAAGAGACAAAAGCCTCTTCCATCCAATGCAAGATACTCAAAATGTCCAGGAACTAGTGATTTGGCAGTCTCTTTTTCATGCTCCTGTAAGAAGCAGGAACACATTGAAAACTTCAGTTTAGCAAAATACAATCACACACAGAGAGACAAAAAGAATTACATCTAGCATAATTTGTAGATGCCCTGAAGCATCTTGCCTTGCCTCCTGCTGCAGCCCCAGGAGTTTTCTGTGTCACATCTGCCAGTCCCACAGGGACATCTAAGGTACCCTAAGGCATCAAAATGATACTATATGCTTATGTTCAAGTAATTGAATCTTATCCTCTTTAATAGAAAGTTGGCATGAAAACTTCATATCATATCAGAAATATTCTGTTTGCCACACCAAAAAATCTCATTCCTGCTCCGAACAGACTGAATAGACTTAATTGTGTGTGCAAAGCTGAGAAGCCTGCACAAGTCCAGTATTTCTCTGTTAATCTATTGCTGTGCCACATAAGACACTGCTAAAGGTAAAGGACAACCTCCCTGGCCTGGGGCCAAGGACAGGAAAAGCATCGAGATAGAACTCATTTCTTAGCATTAGAATTGTCTTTTCTTCCTTGAGTCAAGGATATGGCACAGAGGTGATGAGCATGAGGCAGCTGAGAAATGAGTACATCTTCTGTACCTCCGGCTTCAGACCAGCTACTCACATAACGTGCAGGACAACTACCTTCCTCTTACCTTCCTCGTGCCACTCCAACCACCGCTCTACAACCTCCTCTGCCTGCAGAGGAGGACACTAACCTCCCTGTCTAATAGTTGCATCCCTGCCAGATACAGTTTTCTCTTTGCATGACCATTCCTGTAACCCACTTCTGTCAAAATATGTTTTAATAACAGAGTTATGAATTGCTTACCTTCTCGTTTAAAACAGAGCCAACCCAGATAGTATGTGTATTTCACCTCTGTTCTGCACCCACATGGACATTTATTTTTATATGTCACTACTACAGATATAGCTCTGACAACAAGATTACTGAAGTCTCAGTGTCTTCCCAGGTATTAAACAGTACAGAAAGTTACCAGATTTAAGGCTGTATGATCCTAAGCTAAAATTCACAGAAGTCAGCGGGAGGTTTTTGTTACTGAATAAACCACCTTTGGATCAGGACTTAAAACAGCCTTGAAAGTGGTTGGCGTCCAAACCCCATGATCTTCTGTTCATTAAATTGCATGTTAGATCATGTTGTACATATTGAGAGGGAGAATTAAAGTGTCTGTTACAAGTTCCCAACATGCTTTTTGGTCCAACTTTTTACTGAAGTAACAGCTAGCTTTTTACTGAACACTCAAATGGCATAATTTGTCTTCACTGCTTATTAATTTCTGAGAAAAGCAAAAATTTGCGAGAAAAGCAATGGGAAATGGTGAGCTTTCAAAGGCGATTATTATCAGCAGCCAGCATATATACTTGAGCTTCTTTAGAAAGAAATATTAGAGGCACGTTGGAGCTACGCAAAATTTCAGACAAACTTCCTTTCAGCAATGCATGTAGACTCGGGTTAACTTCCATAAATAATATAATATGAAATAGTAAATTAAAATAATAGTAAATTAATATAATTGAAGAGGATAAGATTCGGTTGCTCGAACATAAGCATATAGTATCATTTTGATGCCCTAGGGCACCTTAGATGTCCCTGTGGGACTGGCAGATGCGACACACACAACTCCAGAGACCTGCATGCTCCTGGGGCTGAGGCAGGAGGCGAAGCAAAATGCTTCAGGGCATCTAGAAATTATATTAGATGCAACTATGTTTTTGTGTGATTATATTTTGCCAAACTAAAGTTATAAAGGTTAGACTAAGGTATATCAAAGTTAAGGAAAAAAAACATAAAAAAACCCCAAAGCACATTTGTTGTTTTTAAAAGAATTGAAACCGCTGAATATTTAATCTTGACACTTTTTTAATGGTAATATCTGTTTCAGATTTAAAAAATCTCATTTTAATTTGACATTTATTTTAAGTTTAAAAAATCCTTTAAAATACTAATCATGAGTATACCTCCTGATTTTTTTTTTTTTGCCAATGGTTTCAAAAGCAAAATAAGAAACACAAGTCTAGAAAATACACCCTACTACTCAATACAATGACTGCCTGCTACCCTATGATGCTTGACCAATTTACCACAGCATTAATATCCAATTTGTAAAGGACAATTTTACATATTAGGAAATAAATTTGCAGTAATGGGTGATTTTACAAAGGACAATGGAAATTAAAACTGAAATGTTAATCATCCAGAACCTTCTAAAAGGTTTAAACCGTGGTTATCTCCCCAGCGTGCAAAGCACACTGGGAAGGAAGTCACAGGTCAAATAATTTTAGATTTACTGCTTAATAACAGATTTGTAAATATTATCAGATACTCAAGCACTAAGGAGACAGGCAAATCTTCATCTAAAAGGTTTACTTGCTCATAAACTTCTGAAGCAGAGTCCAGCTAACACAGAGTAAGATGAGGTTTGTAGACAGGATACTGTCTGTTACTAGGTCAACTACAATAAGTGAAAAAGTCAACCTTTTTTAAGTCTGACAAAGAGGCAAAAAGTCAAACCTTATATATATATAAGGTTTGACTTTTATATATAATATAATATTATTATATATTATTATATATAATATAATATATATTATATATATATATTATAATATATATATATATATAAAACTAATATAAACAGTTGCTCTAAGTTTAGTTATATGTGTTAACTGTGTTTCAGTGGCTCAAGAGAAAGCAGTACGACAAATTATAAGCAACTGCTCTCAACTTCCATGGTATTTTGAAGTCTTTACTTCAGACCTGTTGAAGGACTTTCCATGAAAGCTTGTCTATTGCTTTTCCAACTGACCTAATTAAACAGAGTATCGCTACATAGAAACCTTATCTTCTCAAGGTGGGCACTGTTTCAACTGTCTATAAGACACTAATCCTCACTGATGATAAACTGTCATCCAAACATTAGATCCTCTGCCATTAAACCTGTTGTTCAGCAGTTAAGTCTAAAAATAAATATATATATCCCCCCATAGTTCTCTTTCTTCTATAACCACACTTCCACTTCTATATTCAGACAAATTCTCTCCTGCAGGATGCTCCCCTTCACAGATGCAAAACTGCAACATCTGAATATTACGTATGGCCAATCAGCCATGTGTTGTTCCTAAAACTTCAGGAATAGAAGTCTCACAGCACAACTTTAATGGACTGAAACTCATTTGCAAATATGAAGACTCACAGCTGTTTTCCCACGCATTACTTAATGAGTTCTGTACAGAAAAGGGATGAATAAATATCTTTGTGTCTGTCTGGGGGAACCGATAAAACATTGATTTATAATCTCCAGTAAATACATAATCTCAGCTGGTCCGCAGTAGATATAAACAAAATACCTCATTTAATGTCTCCATTACAAATATATCAACACCCACCACATCCCACCAACACTGCTGGTGTAACAGAGCAGACCTTCTCTTCCCATGGGTACTACTGAACTATGAATACGCAACAACCCAGAGGGTCCTGGCAGCGTTTCTGTACCCTTGTCAGCACCCCCAAGGCCATGCATCTCTAGCCTGTGGGTGCAGAGCAGCTTCCCTTGGCTGCATCAACTATTAGGTGAGGTGACCACCAAGCCCCTGATCAGCAACTCACAGCTTGTAATTAAGTGCAAGTGCCTTGATAAATGACACAGAAACTGCTTCAGCAATAAGAAACTCCCTGCCCTATGTGTTACTGTGAAGAGATGAAGGAAAATTCCCATTGCTAGGTCAAAAAAGGAACCCAGTGCATACTTTAGAAAGTATTGACATCTTCAAAATCACTACCTAAAGCAATTCTTAACTGGCATGTCTGGTACCAGTTTGGAGGAAGTGCAGGCAGATTTCCATCCAGATACACATAATCAATCCAGGCTCAGAAAGGCATACAAACACCTGCTGAAATCGGCAATTAGCTGAATAAATGCTGAAAGGTTTTCTTGTTCTGGGTTTCTGTGTTTTTTCTTTTTGTTGTTGTTGTTGTTGGTGGTGGTAGGTTTTTTTAAAAGATTGTATTCAGAAGTTCCTTTCTTTGTAAGGGTGTTTTTCTGAGCTATTCTAAGCAGATACCATGCCACTATGGATTTGAGCAGCCATTTACAAGCACCAATGTATCTCCTGTGTCCTTAGCAGAAGTTTTAAAATACTCTTCTGGGAAGGCTCTAGCCTTTAAGTCAGAGTTTTGCATTTTACTACAAGAATATAAAGAAGCTTTGCTTCTGTGCTTTTAAGAAACACTGTACAAGCTCAGCAGTCCAGAGGAATGTCCAGGGTAACTTGGAGTCACCTTTTGCAAGTCTGTCTCAATGGCAGAGCATTTACAGGAGTACTTGAAACCACCTCCTCAAACTCTTGCACCAACCTTAGGTGACTCCTGGTCAAAAAAAAAAAAAAAAAAGAAATTGGGGACCAGAACTGATAAGCCAAATTCCTAATTTATTTTTCCCATGTCCTACACTAATTTTTACTCTTAAGTTCTTACTAAGAACTAGCAATTTATATACTACAATAGGCTCCACAAAGCAGCACGTTTCTAAGGATATAAACTGTCCACTGAAATTAACAGGACTACTCACATATTTGGGCATACAGTTTAGTTAAAGTCACTGAGCTCAGGTTTAAGAGCCTTAGGAAATCACTCTTCAAAAGTTCAACACGAATACACAGAGATCTTTGCACTGCAAATTGTTATATATAATTCTGTGTCCAGTTAGTACTTCACAGAATCACAGAATAGGTGAGGTTGGAAAGGACCTCAGGAGGTCATCTGGTTCAACCTCCCTGCTGAAGCAGGGTCACCTAGAGCCGATTGCCCAGGACCACGTCCAAATGGCTTTTGAGTATCTCCAAGGATGGAGACGTCACCACCTCTCTGGGCAACCTGTGCCAGTGCTTGGTCACCCTCACAGTAACAAAAAAAAGTGTTTCCTGATGTTCAGAGGGAACCTCCTGTGTTTCAGTTCGTGTCCATTGCCTCTGGTCCAGAGCCTGGCTCTGTCTTCTTTGCACCCTGCCTTCAGGTCAATATACATTGATAAGATCCCCCTGATAAGATTGCATATATCAATATACATTGGTAAGATCCCCCTGAGCCAAGCGCCTTCTCCAGGCTGAACAGCCCCAGCTCTCTCAGTCTTTCCTCAGTGCTCCAGTCCCTTCGCCATCTTAGTAGCCCCTCTCTGGACTCTCTCCAGTCTGTCCATGTCTCTCTCGTACTGGGGAGCCCAGAACTGGACACAGCACTGCAGGTGTGGCCTCACCAGTGCTGAGCAGAGGGGAAGGATCACCTCCCTGCTGGCAACGCTCCTCCTAATGCAGCCCAGGATCCTTTTCTTTGCCACAAGGGCACGTTGCTGGCTCGTGTTCAACTTGGTGTCCACCAAGACCCTAGGTCCTTTTCTGTCAAGCTGCTTTCAAGCTGCTTTTCCTTTTCTGTCAAGCTGCACTTTTCCTTGTTGAACTTCATGAAGTTCCTGTCTGCTCATTCTTCTATCCTGTCGAGGTCCCTCTGGGTGGCAGTATGACTCTCTGGCCTATCAGCTACATCTCCTAGTTTGGTGTCCTCTGAAAACTTGCTGAGGGTGCACTCTGCACCATCATCCGGGTCATTAAGGAAGATACTGAGCAGGATTGGACCCAGTATTGACACCTGGGGTACCCCACTAGTTACTTGCCTCCAACTAGACTTTGTTTTACCTTGTTATATTTCTAGAATATAACTAGACAGAATGAAGATGTTACGTTTTTCTTTTCTACACAGCCAGATGTTTGAAATCATCACAAACAGGACACTTTGGGAATTAGAGTGATTCTGGAAAATGCTAAACTAGTGGATGCTTTAGTCCTACTCCAATGGAAGCTACAAACACCTTTTTATATTCTGTCAACAGCATGCATCCATGAGGCATAAACTGCTTTCATTTCCAAGATGCTTCACACAGTGGCAAGAGTTCACCTGCGTAAGTTCTCCTTTGTCTCTTATTGCCACAAGAGCTCTCGGTTCTATATTGTGAAATAAATTCTCACTCATATCTTGAAAGATAAATATCTTTAACTATAGTCACTATCATGGCTAAAGGGGAAGATAAACATATAGAACAAAAGAGCTCACAGAAAAATATGAGGAAATTGGTTGATTCATACTTTGTGTTATCATGCTAATGTCTAAGATTCATTTCAAGACCATCTCCAACAGACCCTTTTGTCATTGGTGTCCACCTGCAGGCTGCAGGTCCCCAGAGCAATTCTGAATTGCTTTCTTTTCTCATCTCTAATTCACTGACAGTTTTTAAGGAATCCTTGAATATGAGTCAAGAGTCTTAGGAAGAAGGATCAGTTAAAAAAAAAAAAAGAAAAACAAGGAAAAAAGCACACTAAAAATGACGTTTTGACAAGTAAAATCAAAGCTTAGTTTTCAGAACAGCCTTCAGCTACACAGGCTGTACAACCACCTATTCTATCACTGTCTATTTTAGTGCAAGTGAAGGAGTACTTTTAAAAGAACTTGGTAAAGCAAAATGAAAATTTCCTATACAAACTTTCCTAAATACACAACTATCTATCACTTCAAATATGTCATTTTTAAGAGGTCTTGTAAAGAAATTTAGAGTTTGACACGGCATCTACAGAAGTTCTTAGTTTGATTTAAAAAAAAAAAAAAAAAAACACGAAACCCAAACCCACAACTATTCCTTGGCAAGGTCCACCTGGATAAAGAAGAACTAACTTGAAAGGGACTCATCACAGAGATCTTTCCTTACTAGACATATAGTACAGTGTCTATGAAGGTCATTAGTCCTTTCCCAAATTTAGCTCATTTTACTGTAGAAATTGATATTTATATCAACGCCAGAATTTCTTTGCTAAAATAATCAGTTGTGGGGGGAGGACAGTTTGGCCAATATCACTATGTGTCACAGACTTACTTCCAGCTAACTCCTTTTTTTAAAAACAGATAATTTCTAGCCAGATATGCATTAAAGCTGCTCAAATTCTTCAGAAAAGTGGAATGTAAAACTGTAATTCATGTTCTTTCAATGACAAAGACAACATCCAATTAATAAAGTTTGTAACCGTAACCGCTTACATGGCAGTTTTGTAACATGGTATATTCCAAGTATGTTTAAAAAAAGATCGAGGAAAATCCAGACAAAGACAGCATGTCATTTAAAGACAAATTTGCAGTCTTCCCTGGTGTACTTTGTTTTGCATTGCTTTAAGTGTTTACCCAGCATGGGGTTACCCCTAGGAGCTGTCAAGCCTTAACCCAGCCTTTTCTCCTCAAGAAGCCACTTCCCATCTCTGATCATTGCTGCTCCCTCCTGTACCTTATATGGCTCGATTACACTCTTTTTAAAGCAGGATGACCAAAACTACCTGCAACATTCAAGAGATGGACACATCAGGAATTTTACAGTTTTTCTGTCTGCTCTACATTTTTTTTTTTTTCTGGAAACGCCTACCGTAGGAATAGGGATTATTCAGAAAGTGTTACCGTAATAAGTCTTAGGATGCAAGCAAAGCAAGGTTTTTAGGACAACATACCATCCACTATGAAAGAGAGCAATATAGTTAGACAGGCTTGTGGGTGCATGACCGAGAAACACTTGAAGTGTATGAAATAGGGTTCCCGAATTTAAAAAAAAAAAAAAAAAAAAAAAAATCTATTTTTCCATTGGCCTACCTATGGCAAACAGCTGTTCTGGTCAGAGAAGCAGCCGGAGCCAGCCAGCCCCACTCAGGGCAACTCCAGGGGAAACAACTACAGCTCGGCAAAGCCTTACACATCACAGGAAAGGGGGCTCAAAGCAGAAGTCTGAGGAAAAGACGGCAACAGGCAACAATTCCAGTTTTATCTGTCCTGCATACATACACATGCTGCGAAACATTTTTTCCCCCCTTTCTCATATCTGTACACAGATGAAAGAGATACTGACGCTCAAAAAAAGGGTCATGAGGCTCATAAAAATACTCAAAAATGAGGCTCATAAAAAAAAAATTATTAATCTAGTAACTACAGCAAATGTATTCATAAACTAAATCCTCTATCATTTAAGGAAAGATTAAAGCCCACCTTCATTAAACAAGCTGAAGCAACAGAAGAGAAAGCCTGGTGGTCTACAACATTTAAAAGATGTTACCATCCTAAGGAAAACCTTTGGAGCAGGACATTACATGCAGGAGGAACAAGAGATATCTGAGGATACACGGAATACGCCAGAATCAGGCCAGACAATATTCCCCCAAGACGGTAAGTGTAAATTTGAACTTTCAAAACTGAAGTTGACAATGCGCTGGCCTTTGCTTTGCAGGGAGCGATCTGTCAGAAAAATGGACTGGCTGATTAAATTGCAGAATTACAGAAACAGAGAGAATGGAAACACCTGAAGGGCAGTGTTTGAAGAATTGACATGTCTGAAACAGTTACTCCTTATCTTAATATCTGTTTTTTCCTACAGTCAGATATATGGAAAGCTGCACAAGCTGCACATACAACCAAAAATGCCCCAAATTAAATAACCTTGTAGCCAGCAGCAATAATTCAGTGCCCACATTACAGCAGATAACACGATTGCACTCCTGTGGGCCAGCACTGAGGTGTCATCTACAGTTGCCATGGCTTCCTGAAGAATTAAGGGCTCTGGCTTACGGAACACTAAAACAAGATGCTAGCGCATGAAAACAAGCACACTTCTCTCAGCAGTCAGGGTGGTGGGGAGAAGCAGGTCACCAGCACGTAAAGTGGTTGTGCTCTGTAGTCTGACCACCAGCCAGCTTTACCATCGCGTAATTTCCCAAACCTCAGCGGAGACATAGTAGAGGTGGTTTCCCACAGGTTATGACGGACAAGCATCAGAACCTTGAATAAAAAGCATTGCTGGGATTTGTTGGATGGGAGGGAATTAAGACAGGGGAAAGAAAATAAGAATATCAAACCACAGCAGCAGAGGACCAGTGTCATGACTGCAGCTTTTCTCCTTCGGAATAATCACTCTTGGTGAGCATTGCTCACTAAAAGAACACCTTCAGACTTACTCTAAAATTAGTACCTCTGGAGACAAACAGAATAAAAGAATATATATATTATATTCAGAATCTATATAGAATATATATATAAAAGAATATATATGAGATATATATAGATATATATAGATATAAGATATATATAATAATATATATCTATATATTCAGAATCCAAAAGAATGCCTGTATTTAAGTATTACAATCATTATTAGATTTTTTTGCATCTGCTCTTTTTTACTATAAAAATCGGATGTAGTAGTGTTTGGCAAGTTCGTGTCAATATGGTATGACAGGAAAAAAAAAGTAAAGGCACTTCTAGAATATTTCAGCCAAAATATTTCCAGGAGAACCAGGAAATAAGTGAGTACTTCATATAATTCTATTTTTACAAGTACTATTTCATCTGGGTTATCTGTATAATCTTGTTCTCTTGGGTTCAAATTTAAAACCAGAATTGGTACAGAGAAAGGCACCTAGGATGAGAAGGAGATTAAAGAGCTTGTTTTACTAGAGGAGATGAAGTCTAACCTGAAATGCAAAGATCACAAGTGATGGGGGGAAGAGAAAGGAAACACACTTCAGGGGGTGCCGGGGGAGGACGGGACAGAAAGAGAAAGCTATTAAGGGATAAATAACAGTTGAAGAAAAGAATAATGAGAATAAGCTGACAGAACTGGCATGAAAAGGTATCAGAAGGAAATGAGAAGATCCTCAACCATCAGCCCTTCCAGTAGAAAGCCTGGGAAGGCTGAAGGCATAGGAAATAGCCAACCAGCCTTAAGACAGTCACACAGCCAACGCTGATCACTGCCCCCCAGCACCGAACCTGGGGCTGCCCACATGCCTCCTGCTTCACTTGGACTGGTCTTCATAAATAAAAGATTGCAAAAAAATCACTTTGCGGCTGCTTAATGTACTTGACACAACAAGCACTAAGGACTTTCTGAATTGCCTCAAGTAATAAGTGCTTCAGAGCTATTTTTATCACACTTCCACACTTAAAGGAACACTGTTGCATTCAATAACAGAGGAAGTTATCAATTAGGTTGTTAATAAAAGCTTGTAAGGCTATGTCCCACAGCCTACATAAACACTTTCCTTTTCTGTGGAAAGACTTCTACAGAACCACTGAAGGCAACAACCTCATATAATCCAGATAAATGCATCAAGCTCCAATTTAGAAGTTAAATTTTCTGCTCAAGCTACTTCAGCTGGGAGTCTGTTCCAAACACCACTCTGCTGAATTTCAGCATGGAATTACTCACAGAACATTTATAAAAAGTTATTCTTGTAGCAATACTGTCATTGAGATTAAACCACTCTATTCCCTCTGTCGTTCTTGTGTAACATGGTGCAGTCAGTTCCTCTCCCTTCCCTCTATTTACTTGGGCACACAAGCAATGTTGCTGTCATCTCTTACAAGACAGGACCTCGGCCAGGCTTGCAGCCCTCTCCATGTCCATTCCTGTTCCAAATAGTCTCTTCCAGCAAGATGCCCAACTAGGTCTTTGTCCCTCCTTTCTTCAAAACTGTCATGGCTTAGATACTAAGGTTAATAACCTCCTAGATGCTTGCTCAAGTTACAGGTAATAGATACATGAAAGCGCTCAGGAGAAAATTGTTTTGAAACCATGACAGAAGACAAGTATTTGTAACTAGTATTATTTACAACTGATTCTGAAATAAACAAGCAACAAACCACAGAGCAACAAAATACACTTGTGAGGTTTTAAGCCATGATCGTTAAAAAGCTGGACTTAAAAAAGGTGATTTTCCACATGCTGGTGCAAACAGTTGCGCAGAACAGTGATCATTGGCGACAAGCTCCTACTGATCACAGCTGTCCTGTCTATTTTCTTTAAACAATTTATGAATTTTACAAAGGTAGAATTACACCACAGAATAGTGTATTACAGCCTTGGCCTAAGTATAACACAGTGACCTCAGGCTTCAGAGGAAAGCAAGAGTTTGCTTTACAGTTACAGCTAAAATCATTAATAAGACACCATGAATGCATAGCTGTCTCCAAAATACAGTGGCTGTGGATCTGGAAACTGGCCTCACTTCAATGCAACAAAGATTTCTCCAATAGAAGAAAAGGGAGAAAAAAAATTAAATAATATGGGAAGGATTTGATAAGGAGCTTTTACATCATTAGGGAACAGAAGTCATGATGTGACTTCATGAGATGCTGACAACTAGAAAATAGCCTGCAAATGTCTTGAACCTACTTTTGAACTTGATTAAACAAAGTGACAGAAATTTGAGCAAGGTGTTTGCCAGGGAGGGGAGAGGGGAAAGCGTTGCAAGGACTAAAGAACTCAGAAGGAGGGGAAACCATGTTTGCTGCCTCCCAGCTTCAGCAGAAGTGAGCTGATCACATGTACCCTCTGCAGCAATGTCCTCTGGCAATGACTGCTGTTCCTGGTGCAAACCTCCCACCGACTTCAATGGGAACCACACGAAGCTAGGGAAGAAAATCCTGGCTTGACTGAAACCAACAGAAATTTTGATAAAGCCTTCAAAGAAGGATAAGACTGAACTAGGCAATCATATTTCAAACAGCCTGAGGTTCCCCTTCAGTGCTAAATTTTACTAATATATTAAAAGGAAAATACACCCACATACCCAACTGGAAAATTCAAGCTGGCTCCAATAATTTTGCTGGAAATATGCTAATTCACACCAGCCAAAACTTTGCTCTTTTTACATGCTGATGTTACCCATCTTGAAAAGAACTAATTCTACAGATAAAGCATATTTCTTCTTACATAAATTAATGGCTAACTTTAGTATGCAGTTAATTAATATTAAACCATTAAAGTAGGTTGTAGAAGCAGAAACACAACCTCCATAATTTGGTAGTGACAACAATTGGGAGGGAGGGAAGGGGAGAAGAGAAATAAAAAGAGCAAGAGTAAGCTGAAACCAAGGAATAAGTATTTCCTACTCAAAATATCTCAAAGACCTCACAGGGAAATAAGAATTTGCATGACACCTCACCTTTAAAAGTGTATGCATGTTTCAAAAAAAAAAAATCTCCAAACCAAAAAAACCCTACTACATAAGAGCTGACATATATTCTAAGCAGTCGAATCAGCCTCTTGACATTTAATACACTCATTTGTAACAGACTAGCTTTCAAAGCAAGAGAAGGGACATCTGCAGAAGCCACACAACAAAGGTCAGTGAAAGCCATTTTAAGCTTTTTCCTAAATTCTGTTGCTTTGGTGGGGGGGAGTAATCTGTCCTTCAATAAAGGGTAAATTGAATCAAACCATTTGCCTTCAGGAGAGCTGAACAGGACAAGTGAGCCTCAGGATAAAGGGACTGAATAGGAGAGCCAGTCACACAAAAATAAAAGTGTCAGGGAGGATGGTATCGTGTATTTACAAAGGAGTTGAATTTGGATGGACACAGGAGGACAAGCTCTCCTCACTTTTCAACTGTTTACTACTTTTGCTGGCTGTCAGAAGGGATTCTTAATTCAGGTTTCATTGCGAGAAAATTGCTGCAGACGTTTCCTCCACACTGCCTTGAAGATTCATCTCTGGATGAAAAGTATTTCCAAGTGGCAGCCTGAATAAACCTTGACTTCATTTATTCAGAGTAATGACGACATCCAGTGGCCACCAAGTTAATCTCAGCCTACGACAGCAAGATAACCTCTTATATCAGAATGGATAATCTCTTTCCATAAAGGTGTGTATTAACTCTGCTCTTCCACCTCCTAGTGTAAAAGCAGGAGTGCGTTACAAGGAATACTATAACCATTGAGCAAGAGTCTTCCTATCCAGGTCCTCATACAAACTCTAACCAAGCCTTTTGCAGTTCTATCTCACAATGAACGATTATAAATGAAAAACGCAAAAACTCTTAAGTACTTCCATGGTACCCAAAGAAACTGGAAACCAGCAAAAATAAAGGTACATCAAGAAGGGCGGTGGGGTGGGAAAACCTGCATATGCACGCACACAAGCCGCTCAAGCTATTAAAACTGCTTGCCACATCTACCAAACTCAGTCACATGTACACGCTTTTAAAAGACATGGAAGAAACCACTTTTCAAAGTGCTTCAAAACAAAAAACAATGTTTCTATTTTCCACTTTTGTAAGGAACTCAGTCAAAATATGAAAATAAACACTTTAAGCATGCTTGCATTCTTTCGCAGAAAACATCTGTTAAATACTTACTTGCCCAAATATTTCTGGCAGCCCCAAAACTTGACCAGTGAAAACACCAATACAGATGAAAATTGCTGTGACCTGACCCAATGAACCACGGATTTCCTTAGGAGATATTTCACTCAAATACATGGGAAGGGCACTCAGAGAAATGCCTACGAAGGAAGGAAAAAAACATATATTAAGTCAAATCACCTTTTCATTATGCCAGGTACAAAACAAACATCTATTGAAAGGAGTCTGAGTGCTAATCTGCTCACAACAGTTGCATAAAAACATGCGAAGAACAGAATTATATCCATCCACAGATAACACGAGTTATCTTCTCTGCATGTCTAATTACTCTTGCAGCATTTAACAACTATGGGATTGATTATCTGTTACAGATCTACAGTGATATGCGTAGGCTGCTATTTGATGAGAAGTACCAAAGGTTACTCAGAGATGAGAATCACCAGGAGAATGGATTTTATGTTTTAAATTTGTTCATTCCAAAGCAAGCAAAATCACATTAGCACTGGTGCAGGTAAGGAAAAAAAACCCCAATGAGTCAGAGAGAGCAGACACTTCCAGGTGAAATATTTTTACTGCAAAGGGTATTGGCAGATGCTCCTCTCAATACAGGCTTACAGCTGCAATGAACTCTTAATAGCAGGCAAAAAATAAGGGCAAGAATGCTGCTCAAAGCCGGGAGAAAACAGATGCATGACCCTGGTTAGTACAATGACAATATTTACAAAGCTCCAGAAGTTCGGTCATGTGGTGGTAATGTGAGACAAAAATTAGCAGTCAGCACCAAAACTATCCATGAACATCACATTGCAAGTGATGGACACATCCACTTTCAAACTGTAGTCTGTGCTTACTAACAACATAGACAAAGCTTGCCAGGAAGGGGGCTTAGCAATGCAAAGGTCAAAGCATGTTCCACTGTTTAGAGTAAGGTAATTACACTGAGAGTGTAAAACCATCTTAATTCATCAAGTCTGTCTCCATGTTATTTCTCACCATCTACTGATCTGTGAAGTGGCTGAGAACCTCACTGCTAGCTGCAAGACTATTCTGGTGCAGCAGTGCCTCCACGATTTACTTTTAAAGTGGGAAGACCATGTTGCTAGGAGAGAATGATGACGTACCGAACCTTCCACTTAATCCTACTGGTATTAGCACGGGATCCAACAACTTCTAAACACAAAGCAGCAAGCAGCTTTAATAAATAGACTACACCCTCTTAGCCAAAGGATTTTTATGGCATAAAGACAGAAACACTCCACCACTCCACCAGGGCTGGAGGAGGAAATGGGGAGGAAGAACCAGGGTGGACAGCAGTGGCTAGCACCCATTCCAGTGTCTTCTCCAAACATCAGATCCTCCAACGCTTATTCTACTGGTTTGCCCCAGTGAAATCAGTGTGGCTAGTCCCCAAAATGCCTCTTTAAGGTAAAGAAAGATCTAACTGGGGGAGAGGAGAAAGATTATGCATGGTGCCAGTATTTTGGATATGTACGGCATGATTAAAGCTTACCTGCATCAACACCCATTATAATGCGGCCCAGTATGAGCATTTCAAATGACCCCGCCAACAAGGAGAGGGACATCAACAACGCAGCTGTCACTGCAAACACATTATTGAGGAGCAATGTACATTTCCTAAAAGGAAAAGATATCTTATGTAAATACCAGCATCACGACAATTAAATCTAGTCACATTCAAAGCACACTAGGCTATCATTCTTAAATATCCATAAATAAAAACAAAAAGTGCCTAACAAATACTGTCTCACATGTTGCGTAGAGTTTCAAAACACAACACTATACCCAAAAGGATGCAGTTCCAAACCTATGCCACAGCTTTAAAATCAAACATAACATAGTTAACTAAAGAGAGGTACTTCAAAGGCATGGCAATTAGGCATCCTACACATCCTAAGAACTCAAGTGCCATGCCTGAAACTCTGTATATGAATATAAATAAGCATACTCTGGGTAAACGTATGCATGTCGGAACCAGAGAATATACTTCAAATAGCAATAAGATGATATAACTATAGGCATTTTTATGCTACATACAGTTTTTGCCATTTTGAGAACTTCCTAACACTGACATATTTATGTCATTATAATTAATCCTTAAACCCATGATATTAAAAACATACACTGAAGAAAATTACTTACTACTTGTAGAGTTAGAAAAAACACTTGGGCTCACAGGAGGGATAAAAATCAACCTCTTTTCAAAAATTGTTGAAATTAACCAAAATATTGATTCACATCCTTTTTTTTCCCCAATTTTTAAGTTATTTCATTCTATAGCAGTAAAATAAGATGTGAAAAAAAATATTTCTTTCAAAGAAAAGAAATGTACTTTATGGAAAATTATTACTTTGTTGAAAAAAATACAAAGAAAATAATGAAAATATGTTTTAAAAATTTCAAAACATCTCAATTTCTCATTCACACTATACCAACAGCTGTATTTCTTACAGTTTTCATCTTACAGACCTTTCTGCTCAAGTCTGAGGGACTCATTAATTCAACAGTGACTTGTAAGTCTCATAACTTCTGCAGAAGGAAATACTTTACAAAAGAAATTATATGTAGCATTTCATGGGCTTTTGACAGTCAGATTCAAACACTGACATCCAAGGTGTCATTTCCTGAACACGTGCAAGAAGAGTGGTTAAAGATATAAGATCAATAGCTCTGCTGCAGTGATTCTCTATTGAAAGATGAAGTAGAAAACCCACCCAGAACTGAGACAATCACTGCTACCTTATACACACCTCTCCACAAATATGGATTTAAGTGGCTTTTTGCTAAATTACACCCTGTAGGTGAATGGCTGGAGAAGCCATTATCATCAGGTTTAGCCTTGTGAGCGACTGAAAAGTTTCTTGCAGTTCCCAGGCAGACTCACAGCCAGGGCTGGGATATCTGCTGGAGATGTGGTGGCCTCTCCACAGCACATCACGAGACAGCTGCTTTGCATTGCTTATGATCTAACACAAGACAAAACACCACAATTTTCACAATTACATGGCAAGAGAATGATTGTACACTATGTTTTTCATCTGTGAGTCACCTCACTTAGTTATATGTGATAAAGCAACGGACCTTTGTCTTTACCAGTCACATAATTAAGCACAGTCTTGTTTTGGCTCTAGAGGTACAACTCAATACTGGAGCCTCCAATCCCACTCAGAACAACATATGAAGGAAACAACTGATTTGAAAACAAATTTACCTGGAGATAAACGTCACAGATGATGTAACTTATAAGGATTCTATTAACTTTGACAGTAAATGGTGCAGGCTGAAAATATACTGATTTTATTTAAAAACAGAAGTGGTATTAAATTTGTAAGTATTCTCAACAGATTTTCAATCTCTATATACTGTAATTTCCACGCAAAAGAAGAGCAATGACCAGAAAGGCTGTCTACCTTTTTCTTTTCCAAAGCAGGTAACAAACTGACCCAGAGGTCCTCATTCTTCTTGAGTTCAACACATAGGTACCAACTGGAAACCAGCTGAACCAGTTGTCCAACTTGTTACAACAGTCAACACATTTTTGATAGGAAATATTTTTAATACTTGTATTTCTAATTAGTTTTCCTGCTTTCTAGTGTTTTTTTGAACATTGTTTGAATGAATAACATTGTCTGAAGATCAAACAATGAGATACAGCTCATTTAAAGTATATGTTTATACAACATAGCTGTCAAGCATGACGACTTTACCATTTGAAACAAATTTTTCAAGTGGATGTAATTTGAGAGGGCTAAAGTGATATAAATAATACCAGCAATGGAAACAAATGTTCATTCAGGTCAAACAAGTGCTATACATTCATCTGAAGTAACTACCTTTTTCTTCTTTATTTTAACCTACAAAATATTTATCTTTTTAGAAGAAGTTGGCCAGCCACCCCTTATTCTATGCAGCCTAACTAACAAAGATAAAAACAAAGGATTTTGTCTTTGCCAGATTGGAAAAAAAAAATGAAAACAAGAAAGTAATGCGCTGTTTAGAGTGTTACTATATAAAGCATGTACATTTTTGGTAATGAAAACACTGTGCTGGGTGTCTGTGGCAGGGTTTTGGAAGTGAAGGGGCTGCAGCGGTGGCTTCTGTGAGGAGACGGAATGAGGGAATAACAAGGTCAGTGGAGGAGAAGGTGCTCCAGGACTGAGCAGGTACATCCCCAGAGGGACTGCAGCCCATGGAGGACCCACGCTGGAGCATAGGAGACGAGTGAGAAGGAAGGAGCAGCAGAGGGAAGTTGCTGTGCACTGACCCCGACGCCCTGCACCGCCTGTTCCCTTACTGAAGGGACTGAGTGTGACCTGCCGTGGTACCAAGGGGGAAGAGAGGAGCCTGGAGTGATGTTCAGCCTGGGAAAGTGGGAGGAAAGGTGTTTTAATGTTTGTCTTGTTTCCCAGTACCTGATCAGTAATTAAATATTCATGCTAATTGGCAATAAATTAAGTTAAATTCCCCAAGTGGAGCCTGTTTTGCCCATGACAGTAATTGGTAAGTGTTTTCCCCTTCTTTAGTTTGACCCATGAGTCTTCTTGCTCCTGTTCCTATTTCTCCCCAGTCCCGCCATCCCACTTTGGGGGTGAGGAGTGACGAGCAGCTGGGTGGGTGCTTGGCTGCCAGCTGGGGCCAGGCTACCACAAACATAAACAGTGGAAACAACTTCTCATCATAGGTCCTAAGAAAAAAAATACAGCAAAACCCTCCAAAGTCCCCATGCGTCTGAGTTTACTTCCAGTCAGGTCATACATTCAAAATTGCTACAATCATTAAAAAAACCTATGCTTTCCTGGTCACGCAGGCCAAAACTGTATTACCTCAGAAACAAGGCATAGGAAAAAGAAACAAATCAAAAAATCCCAACAAATCACTGCTTGTACAGCTCTAATGTAAGTGATACAAAGATACCACACTTAATAAAGCACCACAGCAGACACTTTTGGGAACCTCCAACCAGTCTTGTCAGATAACTGTGCTCACCACACTTACAAAGTGTAAGTGTGCAAACTGCAACACTAAGCCACCATAAGAAAAGACACGTGCTGGTGTGTTGGTCAGCTGAATAATTTCTCTCACATTCCAAATCACAAACTGATCAAGCAATTGTCCAAATGGTACATGAAAACTATTGAAGTATAAATATCATACCTAGTCCTCACATAGCACATTTCATTTTTCAGTCTTGCTGAAGGTTATAGAGCACATCAATATCCCTATTTCTGTAACTGGGTAAACAGAGGAATAGATAGTGAAGTGGACTCGACCTAAAGCTAATGTGCAAAACAGTGCCAGACCTGGGACAGGGAACCTGGACTCAAGTTCCAGTCCAGAGCCCCACATGGTTCTGCTGCAGCTATTGCACTAAAAATACTAGACTAGCATTCATTTAGATATGAAGATTTTTGAAGATTCCTTCCATTCAAGTAATTCAGAATTTTCTCCAGCCAAAAGAAATAAAGCATTTATGCATTCCAAAAGGAAGATGCTTTCAAAAACTTCCAATTGAGCGCAAAGCATTTGTCACAAGCAGCTACATCCTAAGCCAAACAGTAAGTTTTGCAACTTAGAGCCAAAACTGGTTCTAAGACTGACTATCCATACTGTTGCAGGAACATAACTTCCAATCCTGTACTCAGTCTGAAGCAGTCCTAAGAGAAGACCCATTTGCTCAGTAGAAATCGGTTTCTATAAGCATTCCAGCTGAGACAGTTCACCCATCAGCGAGACACAAATAGAGCTAAGCCTTAAGGATTTTTTTCTGCCTTTTTCTTTTTTAGGTATTTTGGATATTGAAAACACTTGAGAATCTCTTCCTCAGAACTGTCCATGCCTTTTTGCAAAATCACATATGATTAATCTCTTGTGATTTCAAGGTTGTCATTTGCTCTCATTATATTGGATAGTTCCAGAGGCCAGAACAGAATCCTAGCGACTACGTGCCCTCCAGGGCTGCAATAACTTTAATTAAGGATATGAATTAATAGTTCTTTTGTCTAAAACTTGCAACTAGGAAAATGACAGAATTAAAGTTGCATCAAAAATGTATTGTTGTCTCAAAATTCAGTAATAAGAAAGACTCCAGAAGCTCCACCCAGGAGCAAATATGATACCTTATACAAAAAGTACAGTAAGGAAACCAGGTGTTTAAATAACAAGCTGTGTGTTCTTAATCTAGGTGTTTAAATAAAAGCCAGTAACAGATTGAACACTGGATGACCATTTCAACTACAGTAGACGACTTCAGAATAAAGAAGTGGTAGAATTACTAAAATAATCCAGATAAATTCCCTTAATCACTTCATACTCAAAACGGTTCACTGTGCTAGAGGGAAGGCCTTGTCCCTCTCCTGCAAATGCCTCCCTAGCAGTGGCCTAAGCCATCCACCGGCCATATCACTCTGCGTGTCCGGGATACGCAACAGCAGCTGCTCTTTGGTAGAAGAAGAGAATTTAAATTATGAAGTGTCGAAGCCACATTTGAACATGGGACTTATGCTTACGTGGATGAAGGCTCTCTTTGAAAAAATTGCTCTACATCTCTCAAAGTAAGTAGGGCCTAGAAATCTGGTAATTTGGAAATTATGTTATTAACCTTACAGCAATATGATTCAAGAGTGCTCTTTTTAAAGTCATACATTATTTCTGACTAATGCTTTTGATCCCACTTAGTTCATTATTCGGTGTCAGTGTAAATGGAGCTCTGCTTCATCATACATACAACCCTCCAACCTACACTTGAACAATTTGAGAGCGAAGTATTTTATTGTTCTGTCAACATTTCATGTGCTCCTCAATTACCGTACCAATAAGTCAGTCTCGTTTCCTAGACCAGACAAACACACTGCAGTGTGAACAGCAAACTCAAGAACCACGCTGTGACGAGCAGCCTTTACCCAGTGTCCCGAGAGACGCAATCCCTTCCCATCTCTAATCAAATACTCGTACACCGTATCTATGAGAGAGCTTTTTCACGGTTTAACAGGGATGAACAATAAACAGGGGCAGAGTCTGCAAGCTTTGAAGCTCTGCCCTGGAAATATGATCTGCTCCCATCAAAGTGGCATTCATATGACTGAGATCAGCCACCACTTTAACAAACCTGCACACAAAGCTGTTCTACTCTTCACCAAAAATTCAAGCCTTCTACAAACCCATTTTTTACTTCACTTTTTAATAAAGTAAAGAAGAGTCAGTGGCAATTCTAGGAATTAATCAGTCTGAGTCAGGCATAGTTTCCTATATTTAAGACGTGTGTAAAAGCCAAATTGATGATTTGGCAGAAGAAATTGCAAACCTAAAAAAAATAATGTGATTATGAAAAATATTTAAGAATTGAAAATCAAATGATGAAGTGAAGGGACAGACTACATTAATGAAGAATGGACAATAGATTTACTGTAAGCATGAAATGGAAGAACCTGAAAACATACTCTGAGGTGAAAAATGGGATGTCGAAGAGTTGGGAAAATGACAAACAGGCCTAGGAGAGTACAACCTAAAGTGACAGAAATAGTCAAAATGTAGAACAGAAAAGTAAGAACAGTGGAGGTGGATGATTATATTTAAGCCTCCATGATGACCTTCTCTAGTGACTTAATTGAGCAAAAATTATCAAATTATATAGAATTTACAATTAAGGAAAAGCCAAATGAGCAGTTAAGATGAAGGCTATAGTGGCTTTTTTTTTTCATGCCGTTCTAAATATAGGTAAATTACAAATTACTTTTAAAATTCTCTTTGGAAGACTGTATGAAACAAAAATTTGACAGAAATATCTAGTTAGTAGTTTCAGCAAAAATGCAAACATACACCAGCACAAACATTCCTAAAATACTCATGTTCCCTATGGTCAAGACTTGGTCAAATACTGCATTGCGTAGAGCTTGGAAGGCGTCCCCAAGCTTGGGGAAAGCCAAACACAAGCTTCACCCTAGTTTAGTTCTTCAAACTGTATTTTAAGTTGACACAAGGAAGAAATAAAAAAAGAGCAATTTTTTATTACAGTATGGCAACAAATGTCGTTGAGTAGCAAATGAGACATGTTGATGGCTTTATTTGAAAGATATTCAGCAAGATACTCAGCAGACTCTTGAAACAAGAATCTGCCAATCCTTTGTGAAATCTTTCCTATTTTATGGTATTTTCCTTTTGCACTCTTGACAATTCAACCTCCTTGACATTTCAACCCACTGCCCATTCAGAGGAAATGGCTTCTGTGACTCAAATGATGCACAGTAAGGCCAGAGAGAAAGGTACTAATTTTACTCTTGGAAATCAGGAGCTCTTAGAAATGAGCTTTCATAATTTGAAGATGTTTAAATTTGCATTCTGGTGAAGAGGGTTTTTAAAAAAAATAAAAGTAAAGCCTCCTAGAGAGGCCAAGTGAGAAACTGCTTTAGAAACTAGAAGTTTTCCAATACACTTACCGTCCGAAGAACTTCACAATTGGGGTAACAATAATGGCACCCACAAGGCCACCAATGGCAAAAATAGAAACAGTTATAGACCAGAGGAGAGTCAGTGTGCTTTCATCCACTGAGAAGCCGTATCTTCTTTCCCAAGTTTCATTGTAAAACTTCTTGATATACTGAAAGAAAATACATAATAATAATACATGTAAAAATCACACTTTAAGAATACAGCTGACAGAAACAGAACTAAAAAAACAGTAGCTTGCTTGCAGGAATCACCCTTGCTCTTCTATCTCCCTCCTCCAAAAAATGGGGCCTCACTTCTAGATGCAACTGCAATACAGACTAACTGAACCAGTCAAAGCATACATACATTTAACTACATGCCAGTCATAAACAAGGTGGGGAAAAAAACACAGGTAGACATGAATGTAGAAGAGGCTTATAAAACAGAAACTCCTATTCAGCAAGGATGTTACCATTTAGGTTGTCAGTAGATTAACAACAGTTTGTTTTAGCCTTACTGTGTACACATATATAAGCATTTCAGCCCGAACTGGGGCTAAGGGCTCAGATGCAGAATCACAGAATGGTTGAGGCTGGAAGGACCTCTGCAGACCATCTTGTCCAACCCCCCTGCTCAGGCAGGGCCACCCAGAGCCAGTTGCCCAGGACCGTGCCTGGAGGTTTTTGAATACCTCTAAGGAGGGAGACTCCACAAAGTCACACCACCCGCGCTTGGCAAGGTACTGCGCGTCAGCTGAGCTCCACGCTGAGCTCCACGCATGGCTCACATACATACTCTTAACCTCAGGCAGGTGACGTATCACATCCTAGCGTAACAGGATGTCCTTTTGGACAAGCCAAGCAAAACTGCACTGCCTAGCATTTGCAATGACTTTTAAAAAAAGAACATGCATAAATGCTAACTACTGTTAGTCAATTAATTGAGACACTGATTATTAAGCAGACTCTTACATTAGGAGCAAGTAGTTTTACTGCTTTTTCATGGATCTATAGTACAAATAACTTGGAAATACAAAAGAGGGAGGGAGGGAGGGAGGCAGGCTCCAGTAGCTTGCAGAAGGGAAAATGTCTTAAAGAAGTTGGTGAATTGGCAGAAATGCAAAGGTAATGAAGAGGAAGGGAGTTGCAACCAATTCCTGCCAGACAGCAACATGACTGACATCACGAGAAGAGTTTGGCTTGCCTTACGGGACAGAGCACCAAGTGCCATTTGTTGATAGGTTTGGGTGTGTGGGGGGGAGTTCACATGTAACTTAGGAAATGCCCTGGAAAAAGTTTAAAGATGCTTTAAAATTTATGTAAGTAGGAATTCTTTTGGTAAAAGCCTACACTGTGCTTACCACGAAAAGACATTTATCATCTCTATTTTGTATTTCAGTCCTAAAACGTAGATCTCAGATTTGCTTAAAATTAAGTGCCTTTCACTAGACTATTTTTTCCAAAGGGCCAGTATTGTAACTCTATAGCAATTCTTTAGCATAACATTAGAAAAAAAATAGAGTGAATTGAAAACAATTGGCATTCATGGATTGAGGGAAGAAGGGAGGCTGCGTCCACTTTTAAACTGTATTTATGACACTGCCCCATCTGGCAGCCATACAAAATCAAGGACCTACTAAGCCAAGCAATGAAAGATAACATTTTTCTCCCAAAGAATTTACAGCCAAGACAAATAACTGTTAGAGGAGGGAGGCAAGAGCTGACAGCTGTTGGTTTGATACTGATGGGGGAAAAAAAAGCCCACAGTATCAGTCAAAAAGAGCTAGTTGTCTGACACTGTTAAAATTAATAATCTCAAATCACTTTCGTAAGTATGTTATAGCTTGTCCCCTTCAAATTTACATATGCTGTTTTTTGAATGAAGTTCAGGCTGCTAAACAAGGTAAGCAATTTCTTTTCAGTAATGAAAGATGTATCAAACATGAAATCAGACACTTAAGATCCTGATACGAATCCATCTGCCAGACGAGCTGGTTCTCTTAAGAAATGAGCATCTGAGACCTACCTTCTAACTCTTCAGCTATCCTCAGATCTACATTTTTCTCCCATGGCAGCTTAATTTCCTTAAGAGCCTTCCATAAGGGCCCTTCTAGGGTATGATTTGAAAGTCCAAGTGCCTCTTGAATCCCTGGAGAACTCGGACAGAGGCCCGAGTCACGGTTCTCCTTTGCAAAAGCCACGCCAGCTCTTCCCCAAATTCTCACTTTTCTACTACAGTTTCTGCTAGCTTGTCAGGTACAAATAACTAATTCCTAGCATGTATGTTCCAAGTTTTCCCCCTAAAAACTACTTTTTTCTTAAAGTCACATTAACCCTCTCAGTCTCTCTGTTACTGAGGCTATTTAAAAAGAAGCTGAACTGTGATACGAAGCCTATATTTTGGGTTATTTTTTCAGTCTTGAACAAATGCTAAGGTATTTTGGCAACCTGACACAAAATTGTCACTAATTTTATTCCATATCTCTACTGACATTTCAGCTTCTCCAATACATTCCCTATAAAGAAGGTTCCAGTGTGGGACATCCCCAGACTTTTCCAATCCAAAACATTAATTCAGGTTTCTCGTTACGTCCTTGTATTTTCTGAACACCCTTTTTCAGCTTCATCTATCAGCCTTATATCCCCAAACCCTCTGTCTGGACATTTTTTACACCTGCTAAAAGTACGCAAACTCCAGGACCAGCTCACTTTTTAGCCTTCAATGTGCCAGAGTTTATATTCCTTTTCTGCTTTCCTCACATGAGCACAACTGCAGGTTTTTGAAGGATGCCTTCTAACAACTTCCCTTCCCTGATGTTCAATTACATCAAAGTTTATTCATCTTTCTAAAAGGTAAAGATGTCATAGCTCCAGTATGACATTTTTACATAGTCTCTGTATTGCTTGCAGAGACATCGCCTATTTACTTTCTTTTTAGTCAAGCGTCCTTATTTTCATGCTGTTCCCATTTTGAAATCAAGCAAAGCTCTGATGCCACCGTGGTGTCTAATGCACTGGCGAGGATACAGTACCAGGCGGTCGCTACTGCAGAAGGGCACAGCACGCTTGTGTAACGCTATCACCCATTCTGTGTCACTGCTCCCCGACAAGCTTTACAGTATCACAGAGTTTAATCTTGGCACTTTTCCCCAGTTTCTTCTCAGATTTCCTCCAGCACGTCATAGGTACTAAACTACCCTGGGGCAGGACTCAGCAGTATAAGCCTAACACCACATTTGCCCTGCTCAAACTAGGAATTTCAAACTTTAGGTATTTCAGCCTTGGGCACACAGACTGTCTGATTTGAGGGCTTTATTTAGTTTGAAACACTACCTCTCCACCTGCAAAGTACCTAAGAATGGTGGAGGCAGAACGTACCACTTACTGTCTTCCTTCTAACAAGCTTCTCATAGGCCTCTTGTGCCCTGAATTAAAAGGAGAACAGGGATATTTCTCCCATCCTATGTGGTTCTATACAAACAGACAGAAAAAACATACACACACACACAAAAAAAGTCACTTTGGTGCTTGGTCCATTTAGAAGAATCTCACAGTAAACTTTCAAATGAATCTGCCATTAAATCAAGCAATACATCTTATCTCTTTAACACCAATATTCAGATTATATTTAGATTCAGTTATCTTCTTGTTTATTTGAAGTTCATTCCTCATAGTAATGAATAATAAGAGAAAACATTTTTAGAACGTTATTAGCATTTCTTGCTAATGATAACGGCTAAAAATAGTATGCAAATTATTCTCCCCTTGTGTTATGACTAATTTTCTCAGCATAGCTTTTTTTATTTACAAGGAGACATCAAATAACTGCAAATGTTCAAGAAAAGAAAGTACAAACTACAACACTCAATAGTAACAGATAAATGTGCTGGCATGTACATCACCTGTGTCCGGATTCCCACTGCCAATAAATGGGAAGCTAATAACACATACAGGTTTTGAGGAGTTGCACATGAAAATGAAAATCCAAAGAACAAAACAAATCTGATCCAACAAATCCACTGGATTTGAATCCACTGAATTCTGTGGAAAGGCTCCTTTGGGATTTTAATCAGTTGTCTGAACATCACTAACGGCATAAACATGTACACAAAAATTTTAGCCCCTAACCAAAGTCTACAAGGAATGGTAGCTGACTGATATCAGTATCTTGTATTCTGCTGCCTCAGTTCATTAAGGTAGTAGTGCTAGGGTGGGAAATACAAGGAATACATATATTTTATGTCTTTATACATATATATAAATATAAGGGATATATTTTAAATATAAAGGAAATATTTTCCTTGTCTCTTTAACTGTAAATAACTTACATCAAGGGAAGAGATGAGCTGGTCTTTAGAGAAGAAAAATGACCTTATCCATAGTTACAAGGGTCACTCCCACATAGTGACAACTATCCAACTGGTTGACACAGCAGGCTATACATTTTTGCAATACTCTCACTTCCCCATATCAGCTCTAAAAGGAATGTAGAGCTGCAGCCGCCCGCAAGAAGAGGGCAAGGGCTGCACGGCAGTAAGTAGCAGGGACTTCACTTCCCGCACAGAGCACAAAGCGCATCATTGTTCTACAGACCTTGCCCACAACCAGTCCATGGAATGAATTGTAGAAATTCAGCTCAGAAAAAGACAGCTTCAACTTGTATTCAATTAAAGCATTTGTCTCCTTACTGCCGAATGCTTCCATGCGTTTTTAATAAATTCTGGTAACTCTTTGAACAAGCCCACGGAGACTTGTAATTCTGGGTTTCTTGTGTGGTCAAGCACTGTGTGCAGGGGGAAGCACACCTGCAATGGGCCACTGCTCTTTCCCACAGAAAAGTAGGGGACTGAGTGGGAAGTGATCTCTGCTCTGAGCAGAGCTGGTGCAGTTTATTCCCCCCTTGCAACAAAAAGGAAGTTGGACTGAATACCTTACGACCAGCAGTAAAGTTCACCGGTGAGAACTGTAGGGGTATTCCCCTGCAGTTTGATGAGCTGGCACAACTTTCAGCACCGAAAGGGAACACACACAAGAATTTACAAACACTTCTTCAATGCTTCAGTCTTAAATGAACTTCCCTGCCCCCCAGCTCAGTCATTGTTCTGACGTGTTCAGTTCCAGGATCCTGGAAACATCCCGTGTTTTAGTCAACAGTCATTATCAAGCATTTTTTCAATACCTCTCAAAGCATCATATAGTCCTTCTCTAAAGTATGAGGACTTCAGGCATCAAAAGGAATTGTACTGAAGTAAACAGAGGCAGAAGATATCCAACATCCCCGACAGATGCTCATACAATGCAGGCTGTAAGCTGCACGTCACCAGAACAAGTTATTTGTCCTACCAAGTTTATAAACGAAACTCAGCTTACGGCTTTTAGGAATTACTGCACTCCCAGTATAACCTCTTAAAAGAGTGCTCTTTATCTACAGCTAGAAGCTGCTCCCCTTTGATTTTCCTCAGTCATCTTACATCAGTATTCCCAAAGGGTCACCTTGCAGCAAACTGATTTGGTGACGTACAGGGGGAAAACAGATGAGGTAAAGGTTCCTTTTCTTGTGCTGCAAGAAGCACAGCTTTGGTATGGCTCGCTCCTCTCCACCACGGCTACGAGCAGAGCCCAGATTCTTCCCTTCAACCCGGTCACTGCAGCTCTGGGAGCAGGGACAGGAAGGTGGCCTGTCCTAGGCAAATGGATGCTAGGGGCTAGAGAGAGGACCAGAGGTCACACTGGTATTTTGCTCTTGAACTACACAGCTATGTATTCCTTGTCAGTAGGGTGTATAACAAAGACTGGTCCTTAGCCCAAGCTAATGTATGGCTTAACATGAATAAGAAGGACACAAAGTTCTCTAACACTGCAACACCACGCTGGAAAAGGGCAGACTTCATGCATACCTGTCAAGAGTATGACCAAAGCCATCAACATGGTACCCAGTTTCAGTCCAAACGCAACAGTAAAGATTTCAAGCAAAAATGGACAGTCCTGGAAGCGCTATTAACCACAAGGCCTGGAATTTTGTCATGGTACAGTTGCACCTTCAACCTCTCCACCCGCACTCTGGTCACCATTATAAACTATCACATGGTTCAAACCTAACTGTCTAGTGTTGCCAAAGAGCACACCCTATCATCCTTTCTTTCCTTTAGTCCTGCAGAAAGTTGCAGGAGGGCTCTGATTACCAGGATGGCTCATTTTTTAAATGGCGCTTAAAAGTTTAGAAATCAGATCATTCTCACTGCTCTGTTGACAGTGTCGAGGCAGTGCAAGAAGTACATCTACCATCAGGACAATTAATACCATTGCTCACAGAATTTCAGATTCCTGCTGATTTCTTCCAAGCCATGTTTACCTTCTGACGACTGCAAGGTGAAGTGATGCTTAGACACGTCATGCTAGAATAAACATCCAATCTGTCTAACCCTGTCCTATTGGCACAAAAAGTACCAGGAACTTCAAGAAAATTCCCAGAAGTTACGAAGGGGGTAATTAAAACTTCCTACACAGTGAGTCTCTTCCTGGTCCTTTGGGTTGTCAGTTTACAAAATAAAACACACATATGAAACATAAATTTAAAAAAATTCTTCTTTCATTATTTGCATAAATATTGCATCCATCTTTAATGTGACCAACCCGTTTAGGGGGAAACCTAGCCACACATTTTATAACAGATTTCCATAAAAGAAGGAGCTTAGCTTTGGAAAGGACCTATTTTGAAATGGAATTTCCACAGTTAGTTGCCAAAATTTACTAGCTATGTTTTTGAAATAGTGTTGCTTGTAACTCCACTGAATTGCTTACTGCTATGCTTAACTGAATTAAGAGGATCTCTAGACAGCCAGAGTTAAAGCAAAATGTTCAGATTTCCATTTGATAACTGATATTTTAATGAAATCCCCCCAAATATTGTACACTGATTTCACAGTATTCTATTCATCAAATCTATTCCATATGTTGCAGCCAACAGATGGTCAACACAGCAGTTTTGAATTCAGAACCAAACAAGGCATCGTCACGAAACACAGAAGAGGCCCATTATTGAAGAGGAAGCCAGAGGCACTATTTATAATATCGGTACTGTGGGAATGAAATGTGCAACCCTCCAGAACTGAATGATGTGAACTGAAGTTGCTGAACATGTGCATAGAGCTACCAAATACTCACTAGTCAGAAAGACAGACTATTAGAAACACCTTATCACGCAAAAGCATGCGAGAAGATTTAGTATTATTCTGGGCTTGGGGAAAATGAGAAACAAACCACGTGCACCCACTCACCTCAACAGCAGTGTTTCGTTTCCTGACAGGTACTGAATGAAACAGTATGGTTTCACCCATGAGGGTGAATTCCTCATGGGCAGCAGAAAGAAGCTTTCAGGCAAAGGAAAGTTACCATATGAGATTTAACCTCTTCTACTACATCAGGAGGATTACGAAAGCAGGATGTTGAGGAGCGCACACTAGCTGGACAAGGCTGCCCTCTGCTGCTATACTCAATTCCAGTTTTGTCAGTCACTTACCACTGCAGGAGCGTTCACCACGGAGAGATTGTAACCATAAAGAAAAGATGACCCAAAAGCACCAGTTAGAGAGGCTACAATAAGACTCCCAGACCAATTCTGAAAAACAAAGAAAAGATGCAGCTATTGTTAGCACACTTTAAATTAACGTACCTCAGGTTTTAAACACTCCTTACGCTACCTTGCATAGCTCCTGCAGCCAGATCTCCTTGCTGCAGAATGGCCTGAAACACTTCCCCTTGCTGCAATCCGTGGAACAGTAAATTTGAAGTGACAGCATCTCAGTTAACATTTACCGAGGCACAAGTGAACATCCGAATTTCTTTCAGCCTCACAGATTTTTGCTGCAAGCATCCCATCAGTGCCCACACCAAAAAGTAAAAGGCTGAAGAAGCATATTCTCAGCAAAGGAAACTGTTGGCAACATATCACTAACACAACGAAGCAAGGAGTAGCGTGTATTTGATGCAACAGGTCTGTGGGTAGACCTGACTTAGGTGAAAGCCTGGGAGATGGTGTATCCCCCACTCCCATGCATATAAAGATTAGGGAAACTGTGACCAAACAAATGAAAATGATGCCTACAAACTAGGTTTTGTAATCCACGTGCAAGTCTCCAACAGTAATTTGCTGCCACACACACACAATCCAGTGGAGACACCATTTGCCCTTTTTTCCCAGCGACACACCTGTACCTCTCCCTTTTCAGCTCTCCTTCCTCCATCCCCCTCATCCTGTTTTTAGCCCACCTCTGCTAACAATTTCTTCTTCCACATTAGCTGTTGAATAAAAGGTAGGCCTGCTTAGATACTGGAGTTTCAGTCAGTTGATTTGAGAGATTTTGCATTTCAGAGTCCTTTCCACCTTCCCCAGTATTCCTTTCTGCCACTCAGTTCTCCTTCTGCATTACCGAGAGTGGCAGAAGTGACCGTTGCCATTCCCAAGACACGTTAACGTTAGTGTTTTGCTGGTTGTTTGTGAACCTTGTTTTGTAGATCATGGAAGACAACTCACCCTTCTTGACTTCCGAGTATGTTAAAGTGGATGGCTTTCTAACATGTTTTGAATTTAAAAAAACCCAAACTCTGCTAAGAATCGAGAATTTCAGGCACAGCTCACTGTCATTTTATGTCCAGCCTCATCACTCATTGAAGCCTTGATCCTTTCAAAGGGAGAAAGACCTGCTCAAAGGAGGCTTAATAAACTCAGCTTCAGTTATATCACTTATAGCAGACACAACATGTTAATGAGTCAATACATTCTCTCAACTGCACAAAGCTGTATGTTTGCTTTGGAAGATGGAGATTTGGAGCATGAACTAGCTTTGTGTAGCTAGCACATGGCATAGCAGCAGTGACAATGGACTGGAACGAGCTCCACCAGCCTCACAGGCACAGCAGGGCAAGTGAACGCCCCATGGTTGTCCACATGTGCCAGAGCTCACGTTCCACACTGTCGCTGTAGACTCTGGTCTGTGAAGAAGGGATAAGATACTCAGGTGCCAGGGCAGGGACCGCAGCGTACAGCCCAGCACGCGTGGGGTGTGCCACGCTCCGTAGCTGCCACTCCTAAGGGCTCAAAACGTGCCCTGTGGGACAGCTGAGTGTTTTAACTTCTTCCGCATGGTGTGGGAACTTTTTAAGAGATTACACGGTTCATTAACCAGCCTGTTTTTGGTCAGGTCAGGAGGAAGTGTACAGGGGGGAAAAAGCTCCATGTAAGAAATATATCCCGTTGAGTTCATTACATAAGCCAAATACAATTTCTTCTTATTAGCCAGCTTCTTAAAATGAACCTGCCACATACACAAAGCTTTGCACCATTACTTTGGTAGCAAAAAGTAGAAATTTTGACACAAGGCTTTATTTAGCCACTGGTGGTAACACCACATATTAGGTGTCCATTATTTCTCTACTATGCACAAGCATTCCTACACTTAGGAGGAATAGCTGCTAGTCTGAACTAATGAGGAGACTAACGAATGACACTGAGGAGAATTTTCCTGGAGGTCTACCAGGCTGCTCCCAAAGGGTTCACAAATGATAAGCGCGATTTCACAAATGCTATGCGGTAATCTTGCTGCAATATTGCTAAAGGGCTCTGCTCCAACAATGCTAGACCCATCAGAAAAATCCTGCAAAGGAAATGATTCGGATCATATAGCCTAGTGTATATTAAAAACTCCAGTGAACGCTTAAACCTTTCAGCACAGGCAAATTATATGCACATGGAGATAAGTGGAAGATAATGCAGGACAAATCACAGAAGCGCTGCCAAATTAGAAAACCCCACATCCACTTTATTTTCAAGTGTTGCAAATAGCTGGGTTTAGAGCCTACTTCAATACCAAGAATTTTACAAGTATACAGCCTGCTGCAGAAAACCTCAGACTTACTCAATCCAGAGTTTTATGGTTTTTAGAACACGAACTTCAACTTCTCCATGACCTATCTCCTCACACACTATTTTAAATATTTGCTCAGGCTTCAGCAATGCCAGATAAAAGATGAAAGCACAATGAAGCAAGAACGCAAAAAAAAAAAAAAATCATCAAACTGTTGCTCAGAAAAATATTAACCCTGTGGCAACACTAACAAAAGGAAAGGAAAGAAAAAAAAAACCCAATGTGTTTTACAGTGACCGGAAAACAAGGCGACCACGCCTCCCTCATAGGTGTTCCTTCACCGCCACCCGTGTGCTCATGCGTGGCTCCCGTCAGCGCAAGGGCAGGTAGGTGTGACCGTCACCACTGCGAGAAGCGTGCAGCCAGGAAAGCTGCCTCTCGGTTCACAGCAAAGACCTCCAGGCACCCGTGAACTGCTTCCTTATGAGAGTCTGCTTTTTTGGTTTTATCACAGATCCCAGGGCACCCTGCTCTGGAAGATGCTTTTTCTCAACTCCCGTCCTTGTTCATCATAGCATTTGTGTCAGCTACTATAAGCCTTAAATTGTCTTTTTTAAAACGCATGCCAGTTTGCACTTCAGTTTTCAAAACAGAGTTTAGAATACTGTATTTTGGTTAGTTAGTTATAATCCCCTTCTCAGGTTAAAACACACTTGTAAGCGTACACGAGGAAGTTTTAATACTCTTAAACAGATACTGCTAAGACTTTCTATTGATACTGGGAACCTGGATTTTGGAGCGCCTTACCCGCTACCCTTAACGAGACCCGGTTTTAGGAAAGCACCAAGTACCCAAGCAACCCTGACCGCGGAGAACGGCCGCGCCCCGTCAAGCACCGCCGCGGGCCGGATGGCTCCCGCCAGGTGCGCCGGTGGCACGGCGGGCCTTCAGCTTGCTCTGCCCCTGGGGGCTGCGGGAGAAGAAGGGGAAGCTCCAGCCCTCCCTCCCCGGGTTCGCCCCTGCCCTGAGCACCGGCCGGTGCGGGTGGTCTCGGGACGAAGCGGCGAAGCCGCACGCGCCCTCGCCTCGCTCCGTCCCGCCGCCCCAGCCGCGGGGTGGCTGCTGGCCCCGTGCGGGCGCACGCCGGCTGCCGGCGCTGCCCTCCGCCCGTCCTCTGGGTCCCGGCTCGGCGGCCGCGGTATTTTTAGCTCTGCCCCCGCGCCTGCCCGCCGCCGGCCTCTCCTGCACCGGCACCAACAACTTTCCGAGCGGGGAAGGGCTCGGCGCCGCCGCCGTGCAACCTGAGCTCTGCCTCGCTCTCGGGGGAGCAGCGGGCAGTTCCTCCGGCGCCCACAGCCACCGTGCAGCAGGCGGGCTTCTCCTCCCTCCCCACCACGCTGGGAAAGGCCTGAAGTCACCCCCTCTCCCGTTAATCGTCCCCGAGGCGCGGGCAGCGCAGGCCGGGCTCCCCGCCCGCCCTGCCTGCCTACGCCGCCGGGCTCGCTCCCGCCCCGCTGCCCGCTCCGCCGAGGACCCACCGCTAAACGGCGACGGTCATTTCCAAAACAAAAAACCCTCGGGGAGACGCCGCGCTGCTCCGCGCTACTTACGCTCCTGCCTGCGCGGCGGCGGCCGCCCCCCCGTCCCCACGCCACCAGCGTGGCCGCCTCGGGCCCCGCCGCACGGTCCATGCTGCTGCCGCACATCTCCGGCGGGCAGCGCGCGGGGCGCAGCGGGGGCGCGGCCGCGGGAGGCGGCGGCGGGGGCCGCGCCTGGCGCTCGGGGGTGCCCGGGCGGGCGGCGGCGGTGCCGGCGGCCCTGGCCCCCTGCCGCAGCGCCGGCCGCGGGAGGACATGGCTCCCGGGAGGGGAGAGCGGCAGTGCCGGGCGCACGCCGCCCGGGGGCTGCAGGCAGCGCTCGGGGGCTGGCACACCCCGCGGTCATTTATCTGCGTGCTTCTGCATAGCTCCAGCAAGTGTGCGTGCCCGGCGCCGTGCGTGCGGTTTCCCGGCAGGCCTCTTCCCTCCGCAGGGATTTACCCAGCAGCGCAGGCAGGGCAGGGAAGCGTCACGACCCCCGCCTGTAAATAGTTCATCGCAGCCCCCCGCCGAGTGGCACAGGGGCTGGGGACCAGGGCTTGCAGGGGGTGCCCGTGCCGCGGGTGCCGTCTGGAAACCTAGGCTGCCTTTCTGTAAGCACGACGCTAGAGTAAGGAGGGGAAGAGTTTGCCCGCGTTGCCGAGCCTGGGAAGTGAAGATACCACAAGCCTTGTAGCCAATTAAGATGTTAACCACAGGGTGTATGGATGTTCCCACAGCCGTAGGAGGTTTAGATCTGACACGCCACAGTACTGCTGTGTAACAGATGGTGATTAGACGTGCTTTCAGCTACTACTTTTGAAGGTACCTATTTGCAAGCATGGGGATTTTGAACTGCTAAGAGTTAAATTACACCTTTTGGTTGGCAATGGATGAGTATTAAGCGCATCTGGGAGCTATTCCTAGATGACTGCAGTTAATATTGGTGTAAATCTGTGCTGTTTCCACTTCTGACGTGCTACATACCTCACGGCTAGCTTAGAGCTCTCAAAGACACAATAAGTAATGCCATAAAGCACTGCAAGTTTGAAAGCAGTTTATGATGCAGCAACTTTGCACCTTGCTTTGAAGTGTCTTTGGCTCAGATCAAGCTGAGCAGCGTTTGAATAGAAAGCCAGATGCTACTCATTAACATGTAAAATTATTGTACATATTGAGAAATGTCAGCATAGCTAGATGATCTGAACATCATTTATAATCTTTTTGAAAGCAGTAAAAAAGTCAAGTTAGGAGAATCAAGCTTCTAAAATACATGGAGTCTATTTGAGATGAATCAGACACCTGTGTTTGATTTAGTTTCATTTTAAATAGCACAGTGCAAGTAGTTCAGTTCATACTCAAATACAAATAATATAGCTGCATGTGATGTACATAATTTCTCACCTTAACACACTCACATTTTTTGACCTTTTACAATCGCTGTTAGTAAGTTACAGAAACTAAACACATGCTACTCTCTACACCCCTCATATTTTCATCCTGGCAGCTTCCCCTTGCTCAAATCTCCATGTTCCCATGGAAAGAAGCATCAGTTTGCTCTTCTCTTACATGTCAGAGTGGAAGGGGAAAAAGGGGAAGAATACACATCTTTGCAGATTCTTGTAGAAGAAAGGTGTCAAGAGACAAAAATCAAAGCTTTTTTCCACAGAATACATCCTCCTAAAATTTCCTTTTGAAGGCACAGAAACTCTCCTCCAAAATGTTACCACTGTCCTCAATTACAGAGTCCCTCCCATAAAAGTGAGGCTTTAACCTATCCTAAAGTCATGTAATTCCAGAATGGTTTGCCTAAACAGTTTTTTGGCTAGTTCAAAACCAGACATACATATAAAGAGAAACACAGAAAAATTTAGTGGCCTGTGATGCAAGTGCCCAGTAAACCCATTAGCAGTCCAGGTACCAAAGGGAGAAAGGAAACAGCAGCATTCCTGTGTTTAGGACAGTGAGCCCATGCCTGCAAGTATTCATATAGGTTCCAAATAGTTATTTTCTGCCTCCTGTCCCCAAATAGCAAACAAATGTGTTAACAGAAGATTTGGGGAATTCACTTACCATTTTTTTCTTCACCGCCTTATTTTCTTTCATCTCACCATTGCTTTGCTGTTTGTTCTCCATTTGTTTATCTTGTTAGTTAAAAGCTGAGGAAGAAAAGAGGGAAAGTTGTGGTAATGTTCAGCTGAGGCATTGTTTTTTTTAATAAAATCATACATCTGACCCAGGAAGGACTTGAAAAAGTGTATAAGAAGCCTAGCTACTCCCTTCAAAAATCAGACCCTCGTTCAGGAAGGCACAGCAGAACCAAACTGCATTGCAGTTAAAAGCAACCAAAAATCCATGTTAACTGTGTTTAAGTAGTTTACTCCTGCTCTTTGGAGCAGCAATAGTAGTTCTTATCACAACTAAAGCATGAAGAGGAAAAAAGCTACGGTATCAGGCCCTTCAGTGAACTCGCTGTCTCTGTTAGAATAGGAACATCAGACCACTGCAACTACACAAGGAGTTTAGTTAGTCAGGTAGAACTACATTACTATGGCTGGGTTTCAGCCAGGACATTTGGATTAATTGGTGGTGTGATTCTAATGATTGTTAGACCTTATATTAGCTGGGACATTGCCTGAATGTGTTTGCAAAGGAGGGGTCCATTTATTTACTGCTCTGTCAAGAAAATACTTGCCTGAACAGAACCATATGTGCTTTAATAGTGTTAAAGAAACTGTATTTGTTAAGAAACTAAACTGATTTCTGGGGTTTCGGAGATGGTGGGTTATCTGTTATTTACACTGTGCTTCATTGTATGATCTTGGGCAGTCTATCAGTCTGTTCAGTTCATTTGGAATATGGATTACTGGGTTCTTCTATCTCAACATCTTGAGATGACAGCACATTTCAAGATCTTTGCTTGCTTGGACATTATGGTAATGATAGATCCATTCTTGAATGCAAGTTGTCTTGTAGACAAGACAAAAGGCTGGGACAAGGTGCTTCAAGATTGTCCAACTTGAGAACTTTGGTTCCCTATGCATTGTACTGGAAATAGGTAGGTGCTTCAGAAGACCTTTGGTTTTTTTGATTCAACACTAAAACTCTAGTACAACTCTAGATGGAAGAGAAAAGTTTTGAATCTTACTCCTATCCTGTAGCTTGTGTGCTTTAGAGCTACTGCTGCTACGTTTTTCCCCTGAACTCAGAGCCGAAATTCTCTGTGGCTGACCACTTGTGCCTTTCAGTAAAGGAGCCATCCTTGCAAAACTTAAGCTGAGGACTTCCCTGTGCTTCCAGCTGGATGCTTCAGTTACTAGTCTACGGCATGTACTTCAATGAACGTGCTCCTCTCCCTGGTACTGTAAATCACACATACGCACTTACACAAAAGAAATCCACCATTGATTAATGAAAGATTGATTAATTAGAGCATCCAATGTGAAGAACACATTTCAAGTTTCTATGTCCCCCCAATCAGGAACAATTTTTGTATTAGATCCTGATAAGTGACATAACTGTCTGGTGACATAACTGTCTGTCTAGGTGTTCTGGAACTCTATTAAGAACCGAAGGGATTATTTTCTTCTCAAGTATTTTTGTTAAGCTATATCTATTCTGGTGCAAGTGAGACTGTACAAGTCAATGTTTCTTATACTGTTTGTGGAAAATGTCAAACAGTCCCAATATTAAAATACCATTGCTGGAGTCAGGTGTGGCATGACTTTAATTTGGCACAAAGCATTCCTATGGTACTGAACCATTTAGTAAGTGTTGATCTCAAATACTGTAGACACCCCAGCTTCCAGAAATACCTCTTCTCTTAAGTAATCACTTGACAGTGTTATGTCTCTTTTTATCTATATAGATTGTGTATTTTTATCTATTTTTATCTATCTATTTTTATGTGTATGTCTCTTTTTATCTATATCTGTAGAATCAGTCCTAAAGTGTCTTTACAAGATGATGAATTATTGTATCTGGATTTCAGTATTTCATACGAGTAACAATCTGATCTCTTCTACTGAGAAGGGGAAAGATTGAATTTCTATTTCAAAATGAAGGTGGTTTTTTTAATATAAAGTGGGGGAAAAATTAAAGCTATTTTCCATAGAAATCTATTAACCAGGAGAGGAAGACAGAGATTTCAGAGTTAATGACCGCTTATATAGAAACTGAGTACTTGACTAGCACAGGAAATCATTTGTTTACAAATTTCACAAAATTGGTTTATACCAAGATAAATCTATTCCTCCCTCCCCAAGTCAAACCCTTGAGAGCATTGCCAAATTTGAGAAGTTGCTCCAAAGTATCAAGTCCAGCTTCTAGGCGCTACTCACCGCTTATCCAAAGTATTCTTCACTTCCAGTGATTTCTGAAGTTCAGTGCAGCTCAGAAGCAGCCCTCTTCAGGATTGCTACAGCAGCCCTCTTCTCTGAAGTAGGGACAGTTAAAACATTGAATTACATTCAGAGCCAGCTTTAACTCTTTTATACCTTTTCAGATGTAATAAATAATTAACAGTAAAAACAAAGGATAGTATGACGCTTCAGCTGGAATTCATGCAATAAATCTTTACTAACCAACAGAAACCAAACTGCCTTGTATGGCTGTAATACCATACAAGAGGTCTTTGTTTCAGTTGCCACACAACATGAAAAAGCTTTGCTTCCCACATTCGAACCAATAGACGTTTGAAATGCAAGTGCCTAAGGCTAGGACTCACATTCATATACTCTTACCCGATTACAAGTGAGTGACCAGGTGGAGGAACACCCACAGCATTCCGTGTGCTGTAAATGGCTTTTAACAGTGATGTGTTGGGCCAGTACTTGTGCATGTGAGACAGCGTGTGGTACTTGTCAGGAGTCACCCCTTTGCAAGGTTTTGAAAGGCTGGGACAAGACATACTGTACAGCAACAACACCCACAGTAGTTCATAAAAAGATTTACCTTGTCTGCTGTTACGGCTTTGTGCCATAGAGAGGAACTCCGTATCAGTGTTAGTTTAAATACTAAACAAAACATGGGTCAGGATAAGTGTGTAGCAGTTCTGACTTTGCTTTTGCTATCAGTTCCTTACATCCCAAAGCTAAGCAGAGATAAGAACGCTCTTTGGTGTGAAGAGGTGTGCTCTGTTTTGGCTTTTCCCTGCTGGTACGTGTATTGCTTTCTCTGAAAATCCAATGTTAAATTAGGCTCATCAGCATTTCCTCAAGGACCTTAATAGATAATTGGATTGTCTGTAAGCTTGCAGATGCTAAGCTATCCAAGATGCATTAGGTAGAGAGGCAGCTGTACAGACATGAGTTGGCTGAAACTAAATTCTGGCTGGGATTTGAAGTAACCTTGTTCTTTTAGGGAAGGTGGCATTATTGAGCATGTGGTGCTTGATTTGTATTTCAGGTTGTGATTGTTCTGGCAGCTCCTACGGATCACTTTTGACCTTGTTATGTAAAGCTCAGTGAAGTTCTCAAAAGATATTACCATCAAATTTGCTTCAGCTAAATGTGAGCATCTTTCTACGGTTACAAGATGCTAATCAATGAAAACACCACTTTGGGGGGACAGAAAAGAAGTTCTGCATAAGATCCCCTAGTGTATTTTATCTAAAGGTGTCTTAAACTTGGCACCCAATATCTTACAATTAACAGGAAAAAAGTGAAGTCTTGTACCTTAGCCCTTTGTAACACAGGTGTTACAGTGGTTTGAAGGAAATAGGAGATTCTCTCCTCATTCTCTGGCGTGAGAGTGAGGGAGTGGACAGGTGAGGTTCAAACATATCTTGTATCTTAGATGCAAGTGACAGATGACACCTTCCAGACCTATATACATTTAATTTACATTTTACATAATCTACATTTTAACTGAAATCTTCACAACTTTTAAATTAATCCAAAGTGATTAGGTTTGTGACATCTAAAAGCAAGATGCACTACTTCTTAGTAGCATCCGTCATTTGTGGAAAGGACTTGTTGCTCAGCGTGTCCCATGATTAGCATAAGAATGGGAAAATAAGCAAGACAAGGCTATAAAGCTGGCACTGCTACATTATAAAACCAGTTATACGTGGTTATGTAAGCTTTGGGAAGACGTGCCTGTTCAAAAAGCATGAATTCAGTGATTATTGAAGAGAAGCCCACTCCATGCTAGAACTAATCCTTTCAGACTAAACAAAGCTACCTCTTTGATCCAAGTTTTCCCAAGTTTTAGATGCAAGTTTATAAATTTGGCCTGTATCAACCTGAGCAAGAATACAAAGAAACCATCTCAAGGGCAACTTACGCAGTCATGACCAAGAAAGAGGACAAACAAGAACTGCTTTGTTAGATACCACGCAAGAAAGAAGCGAAGATTTTTTAAATTGCAATTTAAACACAACAGAAAAAAATAGAGAGAATCTTTACAAGCAAGCCTAAGTTGAAAGCTCACCAACTGAATATTCAGATAGAAGCCTGTGAAATTTTAATTTCAAGTTCCAGATGAATTTTTTCATTGTTAGGAAATTAGAAACAGAAATGCCAGCGTACACGTGATAACCAGAGAGTATGCAGTGTCTGTAACTATATGTGTGAATGCTCATTCATACACGAAGATTTAGCTGGTTTCTATGCAGGTAGGTCCCTTTGGAAATTCAGTCTCAAATTGGTAAGCCAAACCGATGCTTTTAGTTCTATAAAAATGCCCTGATATGGCAACGCAGTAGTATACAGTTCAGTTTTAAACCTAATTCCATAGGAAAATTAAGCATGTACATAAATACTTTGCTAATGAAAGTGAGAACATCTAGCTTCTCTCTTAGTCAAACCCCCCAAACTGGAATTTGGTCTCTTTCATGGCTGCATGTCCTTGATGGAAATGTATCGTGTTCCTGCACTGCTAAAACCATAGTTTTGAGAGAAAAGCCAGAACACCAACCATTTTTATTTACTAGTCTTTTCAGCTTAAAAACATCAAAGTTCCCAATACATAGGTGTCAGTACAAGCAGATGTAACAGATCGGGGGGGGGGGGGGGAAATGGAACAAGAATATTGAATATTTGAAAATAGTTTTTACTGATTATTACATAGCAGTGCCTTGGATCAGCTACAGCAGAGTATTTCCCAGTTCTTTGGAAGAAAAAGTGGTTAATAATTACCCTTTGTTGTGTGGGCTGTTAGTGTTGTTTTAACCATTTTCTCTCATTTACACATGCAAGTCTGGTATGTCATCATTTAGGAAAAATCTTACAAGCCATGAGTTTAATGTTGTCATCATGTTAGGGTTATTTCCAACATTACCTTCCATGTAGATTAAAGCTAGTTAAATCTTTGCCAAGTTATTTCCAGTAAAGTCAGCCTAGTATCCGCCTGCCATTTAGTAAATGTTGAATTAAATATTGACAAGTAAAAGCTTTCATGTTGTCAGGTCATGCCCTGAGTTAAGACCAGAGCTGCTCCTGGGTACAGGTTCTTTCCAGGTGGAAAGGAAACACACTCAAAGTAACTCTTGTTGTAAAGAAGGATTATGCCCCAAAATGGAGCCCTTCTAGGGTGGTAATTTTGGGCTCAATCCCGAAGAAGGCAGAGTACCCAGCATCTAAGGGGTTTTTTGGTTGAACATTGGAGAATACTTTCAAAATTCCCAAGACCAGTAGGTTTGAGCAGCTTCTGTTGCCTTTATTAATGCTGTAAGCGAGGAAGCTTCTTCTCAGCAGGGTACTAGGAGCTTGAGCCTTCCTCCTCTTTTAGTGTAGTAGCAAAACCTGCTTCCAGCAGGCAGATATATCCTGACAGATGAATTCTTTACACATCTTTTCCTAAAGTCTCATTATAGACATCAAGAACAGGCAGGCAATTTCTACAGAAATTGTTTTTCCAGTCAGCGGTCCTATTACACTTAAGAATTGTTTCCTACTACTCTTAAAATCTTCAGAGGAGAACCGATGATCTTTTTGAGAGATCACTTAAAGTGCTAACACATCAGGCTCTAACACAAGGCCCCTTCAGGTGAAGCTCCATGTTCTGACTCACAGTATCATCCTCGACAATATAATGACCCCTTCTAGCCTTAGACATCACTCTTGACCTCTGTGGAGGGGGAAATGAAACAAAATGCCTTTGCATGCATTGCACTCTCAGCCGGTCGCTAGCTTGCTCAAAACTTGAGTTGCAGAGCTCGAGCTCCAGCCCCTTGGGAGCAGCGAGCACTGCTCGAGCCCAGAGTCCACGCATTCCTTACAATGCTGAATGTGCCTAAAAAGGAGGCAGAGCAAGCCCAGAGTAGAAATATATACTCATGTTGCTTTCTTGTGAAAGTTGGTCCTGGAAGTCAAGATAGGAAAATAAACTTTGCCAAACTTTGCCCTATCCAACCTGCCCAGTTATTTTAAATAGCCCCAATCCCAGTTTCACTTCAAGCTGCCAGACCCTTTTAACTTGTCTAGCTGTAGTTTTAGGTCTGATATCTCATTTTTCTTCATCTAGGGACTAAAAATAATGCAGAGATATTTGTGTAACAAATTATTCTCTCCATTATATTCTCTCTGCAGATTCATGAAACCTGGCAAGCAGCAGGCCACAATTTATTCTCTTGAAGGCCAAGAGATATTACCAAAGTATTCCCCTCTAAAAGTAGGGAAAGATAATGTAATATAAGAATTGGCTTTAAAGTGTCACTACCTTAATTTGTGTAATTAAAGCTTCATATGTAAATATGGTAAAATTCTGCATGTTGTGAACATAGGTGTGTTTCTCCCACTTTGAGGAACTGGAGAATGAAAGAAAAAACTGTGAGATAGAGCCTCCCGCCTCTCCCAAGCTTTAGCTGTGATTTCCAGGTGCATTTAAATGTCTTTTGTTGTAGCTTTAAAAACATTACAAAAAATGTTTTGTCACACTCAGTAAGTTTCAATTACAGGAGCATAAAGATGTGAAGCTCCCTTACATTTCCAGGGCTTATGAAATACTGGAAAGGCTAATGGCTGAAGTGCCTGCTTTGCATTTCAAAAGCTATTGGGGTCAAAGTCTGTTATTTATTACCATTTTCATCAGTTCGTGGTGTCAGGGCCCCGTGCACATCCTGGGCTCAAGGCCAGCCTTAGAGGATGGTGCAGGCACCCAGCCGTGAGGAGAGCCTCTTTGAACAGCAGGGACTCCCCTCCACCTGCACTCCGGAGAGCATGGTAAGGGGACGTTCTTGGCTGTTGTCCTCAGTCCAGGTTAAGCTGATCTGGACCTGTACCCTGACCAGCAGGCCTGACTTTGCGGCTCAAACTCAGACCTGCCGCATCACCGCGGACCTGCCTGTTGATCACAGGGCTGTGCCTGACCCTGGGTGCTGGGATCACAGGTCTGACCCTGACTTGCTGACTTTGGTTCTCATCTGAGCCTCAGACCTGCCTCATCACCAGGGGTTTGTCTGCAGATCAGAGCTCTTGGCTAAACCTGGCCACTGCCACCAGGTGACTGGCAGTCAAACAAAGAAATAGTCAACAAAAACAGTATCTAACATACATAGAAGGCACCATTATATAGTAAATTCAGATGTCATGTGGAGCTACAGACCAATAAAAAAGAACAAAGGACTGGAGGTACAGATGACTTGTCATAACCCGCCCCCCACCAGGGCAAAACCATCAACCTTAGGGCCTGGAGGAGCAGGGGATGGGTGAGCATGAGGCTAGGGAGAGGAGCAGCAGCTGAGGAGTGTGTGTATAACACTTCTGACTCCATTGTTATTCTCTCTTCCTCTGTAATAAATAGATCTGGATTAATAACGAGACTCTTAAAATTCCATTTATAACAACAATAAACTCACAGTTAATAATAAATTCTTAGCAGATCTAAGGTATCCTTCCTCTTTGCCCATAAACAATATCTTGAGCATAACAGTGTTTCTGTTCCATGTTTTTCTGCTCTGGAAACCAGAGTCATTTGAACTGTGATCTCTAGAAAGGGAGGGGGATGACACTACAAGAGTTTAGTATAGTATCTTTATTTGTCATAAGCAGGACCCTTTCAGCTGGTTTAACACTAGTAACAGCAAAAGGAATTCTCCGTAAAAAAAGAAAGATTGTGTTCGCTTCAGTTGCAGTCAAATTGTAAAACAATTTTTCTGCAATATACTTGATTTTCAGTCTTTGCTCAAGACGATAAGTAATACTTAATTATTTACGTGGTCTAGTCATTTATAGAAATGATTATTTAAGCAGAACAGTGTATTCCAAGAAGACATTAGAAATGGCATTAATTTCACTGTGATTTCAAGTGAATAAGGTATCTTTGTATGCAATTTATGGAATAAACAGGCATTGACAGAAATTCATTATTTTGGATCCAAACTTTTCCTATGGAGAGGAAGAATAACTTGTGACAGGTGAACTTACATTGCTCCTCTTCACACAAGGTTTGCTACATTTAAAGCCCATTTCCACAGGGAGCTAAGCATGTCTCCTGCAGTGGGACTGAAGGTTAAGGATTACTTTTTCAGGAATAACCACTCACCAGTTCAAATCTTCTACACCATATTATGAAATAGCTCCATAAAACTTATTTCCTGTGCTCTCCCTGTGGCGTTGATTGTCGTGTAGTGGACAGAACACAACTTTGTAATTAAGGGCATGGAGGAAGAGTGACCTACCCAGGGACTCTTGAAGTGTTTCACACTGCAGTGTTGCAGGCACTGATTACTGATTACTCATGAAGAACGCACCCTGAGCCTTCAGAGAAGATGCCTAAACCCCACAGGAAGGTATCATGCAATTGGTGAATGGCTCTTAGCAAAAGGGCTCTTCCAGTGAGAAGATAGCCTACCCTGTAACTGCATAAACTTCCAGACAGATGCATGCATAGCTTCTCAGGTAACACAAAAGCACCAAGTTATAAATCTGCATAACACCCTATGTGTGCTGGTTTTGGCTGGGATAGAGTTAATTTTCTTCACAGTAGCTAGTATGGGGCTGTGTTTTGGATTTCTGCTGAAAACAGTGTTGATAACACAGGGATGTTTTTGTTACTCTGAGCAGTGCTTACACAGAGTCAAGGCCTTTTCTGCTCCTCACCCCACCCCACCAGCGAGGAGGCTGGGGGGGCACAAGAAGCTGGGAGGGGACACGGCTGGGACAGCTGACCCCAACTGACCAAAGGGCTATTCCATACCCTATGGTGTCATGGTCAGCATATAAAGCTGGGGGAAGAAGGAAGGGGGAGACATTTGGAGTGATGGTGTTTTGTCTTCCCAAGTCACCGTTACGCATGATGGAGCCCTGCTTTCCTGGAGATGGCTGAACACCTGCCTGCCCATGGGAAGGAGTGAATGGATTCCTTGTTTTGCTTTGCTTGTGTGTGGCTTTTGCTTTCCCTATTAAACTGCCTTTATCTCAACCCATGAGTTTTCTCACTTTTACCCTTCTGATTCTCTCCCCATCCCACCGGGGGGAGTGAGCGAGCGGCTGGGTGGGGCTTAGTTGCCAGCTGGGGTTAAACCACGACAGTCCTTTTTGGTGCCCAGTGTGGGGCTTGAAGGGTTGACATAATGACAGATCTGACCAGAGCACGTTTAAACAAATTTGTTCTAAGCATTCGTTATTAGGTTAATAGTCGCTGCTCGCAATGTTGACTTATTTGCTCTCAGAGCTGTGTTATGTAGCACTTTACTTGCTGTATATGTTCCCTGTTGTGCTGTTTATCATCTCTGGGGGCTGGATTAAGGTTATCATTTTGCTGTGCTGGGTAACACTGGCTTACGATATGATAAAATTACTGGTCTTGAGACTAATCTGGTATTTGTACTCAGCATTGCCATCAATTCTGTACTTCAGGAACCATCTCTCAGAAACTATTAATAATTACACTCTTTACCTTTTCTCCTCAGAGAGCCAATTTATGGGGGAGCTGGCGGGGGTGGGATATGGCCGCTGCTCAGGAACTGGCTGGGCATCAGTCAGTGGGTGCTGAGCAATTGCATTGTGCATCACTTGTTTTGTATGTTCTTTTATCATTATTATTATTTTCCCTTCCTTTTCCTTCAATTCTTTTTATCTCAACCCACGAGTTTTACCTTTTTTCCCAATTCTCTCCCCCATCCCACTGGGGGGAGTGAGCGAACGGCTGTGTGGTGTTTAGCTGCCTGCTAGGTTAAACCACGACACTATGATAGCCCAATATCCTCTGTTTGGGTTGCTACTGACAGCTACCATAGAAGGTTTCTTTCCACCTTTTCCACTTTACTCATGCTCAAGCATTTCCCGTTGTAGCAACCTTTTGGTCTGTTGAGTCTTAAGTACTGGCTTTTAAGCTCAGTTGGAGTTGACCTCTGCCTGCTCTTGCTGGTGAAGGTCTGCAAGTTGAGCAAGCTACTGTAATTTTATGGTGTAAGCTAGTACATGAAAGGAAGAACACTGATATGATATCAGGCAAGTCATTAACAGTAAGTTTGTCACTAGATTATCAGAAGAACCTAGGACATTTCACGAGACTCAAATTTTATTGCCCGTTATGCCAAGAGGATGTAATAGTGACTGAATTACATCCAAGTGCATGACTCATGCCCTGTATTTCAGAAAAATCCTGGAACAACACTATGTTACTGCATTCCACTTTGCTGTTGGTTCAAGGGGCATTACTTTCATGTTAAGACCTATGTTGTTAATTAGTAAAACATTAACCTGAGAACAGAAACAGGAATCTATAGGTAGTACACACTAAGCCATCACGAAGAATGTACAAAGTCATGAGCTTATTCCCCAAGTGAGTATTGAAATAATTGGTAACTGCATAGCAGAGTTTTGGGTATAGATCCCCTTACTTCCCCATTATGGTTGTAGTGAAAAATCAAGGTTTTAAGTACTTTGCGTGACTCGGTCTGTGACAGGTAATTCACTGTTTCAGACCAGTACAGGATGCAAGAACATGCTATCTAAGCACACAAGCAAGTTATGCAAGCACTAAAACACCATACTAAACTGGATATTGGTCATACTGCTGACTTTAGCTACTTCTGCATAAAATTAATTCCATCAAATGTTAGAGTAATGCACAATACCACCATTATCTGGGAATTGTATTGCTCAACCTATCATCGAGTTATTTTGAAAAGGAGGGCAGATGTGAAGAGAGTGTTTGTGTAACAGTGTACTGAGGACAGTCAAATCTAAAGCTGATTGCAGAGCTGTAGAAAGTCACTTTGTGTTTTAACTGACAGATAAAATTAATTGCTCATACATGCACATTAATCAATGTAGAAAAAACCTTAATACATATACAGTAATGGACTCACAGGTAGCTATTTTGATTTGGGAAGTTGTAGAAAGAATTGTGGATAGTCCTAGGAAGCTGTCAGTTCAGTTCTCTGAGGCAGACAAAACAGGCAAAGCATGAAAATAAATCTTAATAAAAGAGTCCTTGTGTTGCTACTGACCCAGACTGCAGCCAGCAGTACATTCTGTTATGGACCTTCCTTCTCACAAAAGATGCAGAGAAGGACAGAAATGATGAATGCTACTGTGTGACACTGAGACTAAGGCACTCCTTAGCTTAGGAAGGAGATATGCCCTTTCCCTCGAGTTGTCCTTTCCTTGCAGAACCTTTGCAAGGTACAGATAACTACACAAACAGTCTCACTTTAATAAAACTAGCCAGCACTCTATTTGGTCCAGCCCTGTAGTCATGTCTTATAATGGATAGTAGTGGATATTCAAGGATGTAATAAGAGACAAAGCAAGTATAGGAAAAGCCTTCCCCAATTCACCTGTCCAGCTTCTGGTTATCGGTTTCTTAGGAACTTCCTAACTAGAGTATGTATTTGGATCCACTTTCCATGCTCCTGTTTCACTTCTCCACTTTATTTATATTTTTTGTTCCAAGATCCTAACAGCAATGAGTTCCACAGGATCGATACATGAGATATTGTCAATTTTAGCTTGTTTTCTGATGACTTCTCTGGAAGCTCCCTAATTCTTGTGTTGTGAGACTTATCGGCCATACCCTACCTAAGCTAAGTTGTGCTGGTTTATATGCACATTTGTGCATCAACTGTTTGGTTCCCTGGGCATACTCCTGTTGTGCCACATTAAGCAATTACGCCTTACAGGCTGTATCTAAATTAGTCATTAAAACAGTTCTCATTATCCTAAACTTTACAAGACATCCAGTTCACATGCTCCAAGACTTCTCTGCCTCACAAGCCAGAACACGTCTTTGTTTACCGCAATTCAAACAAAAACACTACTGTGGTTGCACCATCATCTTCCCAATGTGCCCAAGGAATCTCTCCTCATCTAAAGCTATAACAGGCAGCCTCAGCCTTAGGTTTCTCCCCTACCAACAGTGGTTTAGTATATTTATTTTAAAGAGGAATTGCTCTGCACAGGAAATGTCTGTTTTGGTACAATTCTACACTTTTCCCGAGGAGCTGCAGTACTGCCAGGAACTGGTGCAAGGGATTGCTCAGAGCAGAGGCAAAACAGAGGTGAAGCCAGACCCTCCAGTTCAGAGAGAAGCAGGGTGCCACAGCCAGCACTGCTTGCTGGGGAAGCCAGCAAAGGGGAGTTATCAACAAAACGGAGCACTGCAGCCTACGAAGCAGCCTGTTGCTAGTATGGTCCTACAATTTAAATACCTTCTCTTAGAACAGGAGGCTGAGAGTGGGAAGGGAAGAGCAGAGAAGTCAATCACATCCTGAGGAAGACTGGACTACTATCAGACTAGTCTCAGTTACTAGTTTGCCTTTGGGGCAATATTTTATTAATTTCTTTTTTCCTCACCTTTTCTCCATCCTCTCAAGCTTCCTGCAATAAAGTTCTTTGTTCAGTTGTTTACTTCCATTTCAGAATGGGTTTAATTGAAGTTCTCTCCCCTTCACTCCCATTATGCTGTTTCTACTTCAGTTGTGATACAGCAGATCTTTAGTGTCTCTGGGGGAGAGGGGTCTGACAGCTCCTGGCTATCTATTCCTAAAGACCTGGAAAAGGAAATATTGTAATTATATAAAACTGTATAGATTCTTGCCTGGTTTTTGTGGCTGAGGAATACAACCCATCAGAGTGTTAAATATCACAAGTGTCTGTCATGCCTTCTCCCTTTTCCTCCCCAGCCCAACCCCTCTCTGAGAGGACTGCATGCACATTAAGCGTTGAGTGGTTTTTGTTCACTGACGTTGCGCAACAAAGGTTTGTGCACATCACATGTGTAGGGTGTGCTCCTGAGCCCCACAAACTGCTCCGATCCCACTACTCTCAGGTCTCACTGTGGAGGTGCACAGGGCAAACAGGCCTATTGACAAACTCATTAACTGTTTTCCTTTTATTTATTTTCTAAAATAAGAGTGGATTCTCAATTAGCGAGCCAGGCAGGTAACTGTAGCAGCAGAAACAGACATGTCTTAGAGGAACTTCTGAGAGCTTTTAGCACTATATATATAGTAAAATACTTCTCTGGTCTTATGCACATTTTCTGTTTTTCTCCTCCCCACCCTCCTGACAATTAAATTCTGAACATGAAACTTGCAAGTCTGATATACAACAATAAGAGCTTTGCTCAATAGATGGTTAAGTCTAAAACTGCTCATTGATCTTCCATAACACATCACGTATCAACTGGTGAGATGAAGACAACATATGAATCCTTTCCCTGAAAGAATCTTCTGCATGGCATTTAAGCTTCAGACTAAGCAGTGTAAAAAGCATAACATGATGTTTTGAAGAAACACTGAGAGCAAATATCCACCCTGTAGTTTAATAACTGATTATCAACAAATGGTATGACATTTAAATAGAACCAAATACTCTTTTATCAGCTGCACCAGAACCAGCTGATAATCTGGAAGCAAACATGATAATAATGCCACTGCAGTCAGTTTTTCCAGCTTTGTACTCAAGATCTTAACAGATGTAGAGAGAAGAGCCAGGATGGAAGAGGGAAACACCATGAATTTGTCTAAACTGAAACTCATGATGATGTTTCACTGTTTAGTACAGACTGTTTGCTATTCCGTCTTCTTTCCTAACAGAGAACAGATCAATTCTCAAGCAGTTAATAACAGCTGGAAACTTGCCTGATTGTTTCATTTGGCTGCAAGAGCATAACCCAGGGAAGCAGGAACAGCTAAAAACTGACTTGTGTAATTACTGTTGCAAGAGAGGCATGCAGCTTCTAGCCAGCCTGTAAGAAACAGCTATCTAATGTACCAGAATAAGCTACACAAACTTTTAATGTAGCTACTGTTACTCCTGTATGAATTCTTACAGTCTCAAAGGAAGCAAAATGATGACATAGCGTATGGACGTAACATCTCTCACTGCAGTACCTGCCATCATAACTGCATTAGGTGGGCACATAAGCCATACAATATAGACATAAATGCTATTTCCATGGAATACCCTGCCTATTAACTTCTTGAAATAGTTCAGTGCTGGTGTCAACTCTAGTTTGATGTGCTCTCAACAATCCTCAAGGCAGCAAGGAAGTGTAAATGCTATATTCTGCAGATCTGAGAGACTTTGCACTTCTCTTGAAACAGACATTTGGACAATTTTGGTGATTTCTTCCATTCAGTCTCCTGTGGCTGTTTTTTCTTACTATAATTTCCCATTCCACTCCCCACAGCATTTGACCAAGGCACAAAATTCATTCCTGAAGCTCCTGAACCTGCTGTCCCCATCTTGCCTTTCCTCATATTTCTGCAAGACCAGAACATGATGTTATCCAAGGCTGAGTTCTGCCCCATGGCTCCCACATCCTCGTGCCTTGGTTTGTCACTTAATCGTTTTGATTAATATTTGTTTCCCTCTAGGTGCAAAGCACTACCACAGCATCCTGCTGTCTGCAATTATCCCGGCCTCAATTTTGCTTGAAACCCTAGCTTTAACTCTTCAACTCCTTTCTCTGTGCATAAGTAATTTAGACCTAATTCTAGTTGGAATGAATACATAATGTGCTGTTCCTCATCTCTTTCTGGGAGATTACCCTATGCTCACACTTCACCCCAAAATCCACAAGAGCAGATACTAATGCCAAAGACTGTTTACCACACCAGACCCTATGGCATTCAGACCTCATTAAGTGACCTTTGTCCTGACCTACATTGGTTGATTAAAGCCTTGTATCCTTTGTGGGATAGGATATACCAAGGACAAGATAATCTCTCAAATCAGAGGTTAGATTGCAGCACATTTACATGCACATCTTTGCTGTGACTCATGCTTGTACATACAGTTCCACAGAAGCCACAGCCCTCTCTGGCCAAATCAAGACTTGTTTGTGTTACGCAAGGCTGACTGACCATAGATTTTCGAGGCAGCAGATTACATGTGATGTTACTCCTTAGATCAATGCTTCTCTGTTGCGGTGGGCTGTATATGAAAGGGAGTATGGAGAAGACTCCGACTGCATTTGGACACTGAGCATCCAAACCTATCCCAATTCACCATCACCTCTAAGCTGAAGTGATCTTAGCCAATGATACCAATTGTTGTTCTACCCAGGTTGCCAAGGAAATGCTTGGAGATCAAAGCAAGGGAGCTTGCAGATATGTGTAGTGAAAGGGATAATGTGATGGCTTCAGATAACTACAGAGATTGAGAACAAGACCTCACAACTTTTGATCACATGCTGCTTAACTTCTTTTTTCCAAAACCCAAGGAGGGAGGAATCTGGCTGTGACTTTCTTTTAACCTGCCCTCTTCCCTACAACATGTTCTTTCATGTTTGCAGGGATTGCCTTGAAATACTGACAGCTTGGCAAACAAAACATTTTTTTAACTATAGTTGTTTCTCCTCAAGGTTACTGTTAGGTGCTTCTGCATGAAATGGATCCACTCAGTTTCTGTAGCAGCGTAGGGTGACTCCAAACCCTTTGTAAGACTGTAAGAGTTGATACCACTCTCTTCAAAGTGATCTGGCAATACACACTCTGTGTTATGATCTCATTCTATCTGCTTCACTTGCTCAAGAGCTCCAATAAGTTATTTTTTAATCCTTTTGAAAAACAGCTTGCAATCCAAAAAATTTGTAGTGGAATAACTTCCTATTATAGAACCTTTTCATCTGGAAATCCAGGTATCGTCCAATATTACCTATTTGTTCTTCCTTTTAAACTTAAATTAAAAATTAAAATTAGAGTTGTTGTATGGCCACAAAAAACTTTGCCACTTTGTAAACTAAGTGGTGTACTTTATTACTACGCTTGCAGTAATAAAGTAATGGAACAGTAATAAACATTATAGCAAGCTGATTTGACAACTCCCTAGTTAAACAAATCTCTACTATTTTTCCTTCTACCCATTGTCTGTGATGTCTGTTCATAAAATTTCTTCCTAGTAAAAGTCTAGGATGAGTCAAAAGCTTCATTGCCCTGTCCACTACAACACCAGGGTTAGGAATGAGGAACAACTTCTGGCTGCTAAGACAAAGCCATGAGAGCACCATGTCCCTCGGTAGGGTTCCTCTGTTTCAGTGCAGTGGGGAAGAGAAAGAAAACCCCTTGCTCCATTACTTTTCCATTTTCTGTTTTCTCATTCATGGACCAGTTTTGCCCAATTCAAAAGACAGAAATAGATATAAACTCTTTTTAAGCAGTTTGGATTATAGCCTAGCACCAGAAATATGGAGTTCATTTCTATTTCTTACCTGCCACTGTTTTTACTATGAAGGAGGACTGAAGAATAATCTTCAGTGATTTGCTGCACATTTTTAGAACCTATAATTTGATGTTTTGTTACTATAACGTGAGACTCACTGGGAAACATACACCCCTGAGGTACAGAGAGATAACCAGGTGGTTAGGGTCTGGCGTTGGATGAGGGAGACCACCTCATGCTTCAGCACAGTGCTATTTGGGAGGTTTTGTTTTGGGGAAAAAAAAACCCAACAAAACCAAACCACACAGATTACCAGAACTGAGAAGCATATTTTTCTGTCTGCCACCTTCTTCCTCCTCTTCTGCCCTTGCCCTCTCACCGCTATGGCTGAGCAACACAGAGAAAATCTCATCCTCAGAGTGAGGACCAAAACTCTTCCTCAGTGTGAGGAGGAAAGGAAGGGATGAATGGGGTATATGAGGATGACAAGACTAGAACAGGGGCTTATAGGGAGGGATCGAATACTGTCTGGACTAGGAGCCTGGGAGGCATGAGGTCTTGTTGCTTAAGGAGCAAGCAGGGCTGCATGCAGAAGCTAGCATCAGCTGGCTCTCTGCCAGTGGTACTGAGCGAGTCAGGCCAACCATTGCAGATATCTGAGACTATTGGAAATATTTGGATTTTATACACATTTTGACTCATCCTCTTGTATTACAGTTAAATACATTCACTAGGATAGTCTACCAATACGAGAGGGAAGTGCTTACTCCCAGACTATGGTTCTCGGCCAGCCTAACTTCCAGCTTTGCAGCCTTAGAGCTTTGCACTTTATCACTTAGTGCAAGTGGATTTCTTAGCTATTCCAAATAAAGTATTTTGGGGATCGAGCCATTATGTGGCACTCCAAAACACTGGGGACAACAGATGAGACCATTTCTGAAAAAATACACAGAAACAAAGTTAATAGTAAACCGGTAAACAAGCTTACACCCTCCACCTCTGGTTTTGTCAGTTATTGCCTCCTGCCTCCGAGGACAGATGCCCCAAAAAAGCACTTGCAGAAAGAAGGTATTTTATATGTCTTGGGGTATTGTTCCTCTTAAAAATCTTGAAGCAAAAATTTACTCCAAATCAATTAACACCAAAGGTTATTCAAAAGAGATGTTTTTTCTGATCTGCTTGACAGACTTCAGGCAGTCTGTGTTCTTTGCTTGCCTTTTACACTGTGTGCCTAAGCAAAGGGTGCTTTCTGTGATTTGCTTTCTTCTGTCTTAGGACTCAATGAATGAATAAAAATGAATAAATAATAAATGGATAATGAATTAAAAAAGATACAAGATCAGAACCTCAACTTAAGCCTTCAGTACTTTTCAGTGTTTTTCAGGAGAACAGCTTAATATACAATAACATCTTTCCTCCATGAATTGCCTCACCATAAGTAACACATGTAATACAGAATTAGGCCCCTTGACTAAGGAATGTATTTATTTCACTGAGAGGGATATGGTGCAAAGATTTCCCAACCCCACTTTCCTGCCTTCCAGTTAAGAAAGTATCCTTCACAGTTTTAAAAATGTATTTAGACCTAAACTAGACCCCATAAGAACAAGTGGAGAAATTCCCATTAACTTACACAAATATTTGATCAGCCCTTTTATGAACATACATAAGTCTATGGGACCTGATGAGATGCATCCCAGAGTCCTGAGGGAATTGGCTGATGTAGCTGCCAAGCCACTCTCCATGATATCTGAAAAGTCGTGGCAGTCAGGTGAAGTCCCTGGTGACTGGAAAAAAGGAAACATTGCACCCATTTTTAAAAAGGGTAGAAAGGACCCTGGGAACTACCGACCTGTCAGCCTCACCTCTGTGCCTGGGAAGATCATGGAACAGATCCTCCTAGAAGCTATGCTAAAGCACGTGGAGGACAGGGGCGTGATTCGATACAGCCAGCATGGCTTCACCAAGGGCAAGTCCTGCCTGACCAACCTAGTGGCCTTCTATGATGGAGTGACTACGTCAGTGGACAAGGGGAGAGCTATGGATGTTGTCTATCTGGACTTCTGTAAGGCCTTTGACACAGTCCCCCACAGCATCCTTCTCTCTAAATTGGAGAGATATGGATTTGCTGGGTGGACCGTTCGGTGGATGAGGAATTGGTTGGATGGTCACATCCAGAAGGTAGTGGTCAATGGCTCAATGTCCAGGTGGAGATCAGTGACAAGTGGCGTCCCTCAGGGGTCCGTACTGGGACCAGTGCTGTTTAATATCTTCATCAATGGCATAGACAGCGGGATTGAGTGCACCCTCAGCAAGCTTGCAAATGACACCAAGCTGAGTGGTGTGGTTGACACATCTGAGGGACAGGATGCCATCCAGAGGGACCTGGACAAGCTCAAGAAGTGGGCCTGTGTGACCCTCATGAAGGTCAACAAGGCCAAGTGCAGGGTCCTGCAGCTGGGTTGGGGCAACCCCCAGTATCAATACAGGCTGGGGGATGATGTGATTGAGAGCAGCCCTGCAGAGAAGGACTTGGGGGTACTGGTGGATGAAAAGCTGGACATGAGCTGACAATGTGCGCTCGCAGCCCAGAAGGCCAACCGTATTCTGGGCTCCAACAAAAGAAGCATGGCCAGCAGGTCAAGGGAGGTGATTCTGCCCCTCTACTCCACTCTGGTGAGACCTCACCTGGAGTACTGCGTCCAGCTCTGGAGCCCTCAGCACAGGAAAGAGGTGGACCTGTTGGAGCAGGTCCAGAGGAGGGCCACAGAAATGATCAGAGGGCTGGAACACCTCTCCTATGAAGACAGGCTGAGAGAGGTGGGGTTGTTCAGCCTGGAGAAGAGAAGGCTCCAGAGAGACCTTATTGCAACCTTTCATTACTTAAAGGGGGCTTATAAGAAAGATGGGGACAAACTTCTTAGCAGGGCCTGTTGTAGTAGGACAAGGAGTAATGGCTTTAAACTAAAAGGGGGTAGATTTAGACTAGAGATAAGGAAGAAATTTTTTACAATGAGGCTGGTGAAACACAGTAACAGGTTGCCCAGAGAGGTGGTAGATGCCCCATCCCTGGAAACATTCAGGGTCAGGTTGGATGGGGCTCTGAGCAACCTGATCTAGTTGAAGGTGTCTCTGCTTATTGCAGGGGGGGCTGGACTAGATGACCTGTAAAGGTCCCTTCCAACCCAAACTATTCTATCATTCTAAATACAAACAAGCAAGGATACAAGCAAGAGTCTCCATCCATCTGTTGCAAGTTTTCACATACATTAGTACATACTCTAAGAAACCACCATACCTACCCCGCTTTTTTCTTTAGATCTTACTATTATAAGATTATTTCCTTGTGTATTAGTTAGAATACTTATGCCAGACCCCAAGTTTACAACCCAGAATTTGTGCCAAGGAGCTGAAACTCCCCATTATTTTTTTTTTTTTTTATAATGAGCATTTTACTGTGCTTGAAGACAGAAGCAATTTGCAATAAAGCCACTTGCCAAGTTAGCATATGATTAATCTATACTTACATCAATGAAAGAAAGCATTAGAGAATTTGTTGCCTCCGAGGAACGCCATGGTTACAGAACAGTGCCTTCAGAAGATAAAAGCTGTGGCGTTACATGCACAGACTCCTCTCAGAATCAGAAGATTTCCCTTAAAAACAAACCTTTTGTGAATCAGTAAACAGATGAGTGATTGCTGGGCACCCTCTGCCGTGCTGGCGCTCAAGTGAAATGATGAGAAAGTCAGGAGCGTCTTTCTTCCCTCCCAGTCAGCAAAAGGACTCCGGACAGTATTAGGAAAGACAGCCAGCCCCTATGTTTGCAAGTCGGATTCAGTCAGTGCATGGCTGACGGAGGTGGAGGAAGGCGTGCCTGCTGTCCCAATTGGCTAGAAACTGCTAAGGTCTCACTCTGTCCCTCCTGAGTACGGTAACTAAATACATCATAAAACATACCTCTCTGTTCACCAAGAAAACTCTTCCTATGTCCAGCACATTTGCTCCCAGCACTGGGGTGATAAGTACTTAGCTTTAAGTTTCTCAGCAAGAGGAAGAAGCTGAATGGTACCTAAGGAACAAAGTCAGCTAGCAGGCGAAGAAATGTACAGCAACTAAACCGATCTGTTGGCTTACTGTTAAGCCATTAAGTGTACTAGAATAAAGATGAAAGAACAAAGATCAGCATAGTAAGTCTTTATTTGCTTTGTTTCATTAGTTTTCCTGTCAGTCAATCTGTTTTACTGCAACAAAAGCCTTAAAAAGACAATAGCACCTATCACGGAAAGTCTTTGGGCTAAGAAAAAAAAGAACAGTTTCCTATATTAGACATTAAAGCACTAATACAGAATTAGTATTCATTGAAATATCCAGCTCTGTACTTGCTATTTTTTGTTTGATCTTACCTTACAGAGAGTTCTGAGGAACACACGAGCTGAATATTTAAAGGATAGGCACATCTAAGAAATCCTGCATTTTATAGCTTCAGTCACATGGTTGCTAATAAATTAATTAAATTTGAAGTTGACTCCAGAATCTACTTAGTTCTTTCAGAATTCTTTTCAAATCAGTATCTTTCCTTGCGTGAACTTTACTGGAACTCAGCCTTGGGCTCACAACTATCATGGAGATTAGCAAGTTCCACAGACTCAGCGCTATCCAGCCAAAGTGACCACACACTGCTTGAATAGGCACTGAGAAAGAACACGCTGTTGTATTTATGTTAGTGGCTCACTTAAGGGTCTAAGTGTGCTTCCTCTAATATCTGCCAGATCTTCTGGCTTGGATCCAGGAGACTGTAATAGCAGTGCCAGTAACACTTATGGGTGATGCACCCTTTTTTCCAAAGAGCCATTATCATTATCACTGGTATTAAAGATTTACACAGTAGTGACTACAAGCCCCAGGATCAGCATTCTACTTCACTATCCAATGGATAAATAGTGTCTTGGTAGGGAGTTCACGGCACCTTTGATGAAGAAAACAAGATGAGAACAACAAACAAAAGAAGAAAGGACAAATCCCAATTAGTCATGCGATACGCTTGCATCTTATCCTGCTGGAACCTCCTGGCCACCACAGTACAGGATTATTCTAAAACTTTGATGAGGTTTTTCAGGAAATACTGAAGAATTATCCTAGTTTTCAAGACTATGGCTGAGCCATGAAGAGTTTGCTGGGGAATTTGTGTCTCAGAACTATGCAAATGCTTTAAAGCATATACCATGGACAGTGAGTCACAGAGTGTGCTGCCAAGTTTGTCTCTTATAGTCACATCATTGTTACTGCTTTGGAGATTTACGGCTCAGAAACCTGCTGTGAGGACAATGCCAGCAGCCATTCTTTGTGGGAACAGACTAACAACCACCACCTGTTTGTTTTTCCCCTAAAATCCCAGGACACTTATGATTCTAGCAATACCACTGCTATCACCTGTAACAGCCTAGGAAGTGGGAAACTTGGCGTCAGTCTCTTCCTCAGCATAAGGAAATTCAGTCCCATTCCTCTAGTACCTGCATAGATCAGGCTCAGACTATGGGAGACTTGGAAGGGCACTGCTGCAACCTGTCCTGATAAAGTGGTACCCATTGTGCAGCAATGAAGATGAGGCTCACTAGGGAAAAACAGTTTAGCTAAGGGAAAGCTTGAGGCTGTGGCATAAGTGGGTATGGCACTCCAGTACAGGGGCAGGTTCACAGCCTAGGAGACACTCTTGCCAAACAGGCACAAGAAAGACTGTTGTTGGTATGATCTTTTGCAGAGTGACACAGTCCTAATCCCTTCACCCATCCAAGAGCAGCTGACAGCCTGTGACTTGGGGTGAGCAAGCCTTTGAAAGTCACTGAAGAGGGCATTGAAGCTGCTCCTCCAGCGACATGTCCATGGCTGCCTCTTTTTTGTCAGGTCTGGTCCTAGCTGCTGCATTAGGGCATGCAATAAGTACACCTGCTCAGAGAGCTTCTCAGCATGCTCAGAGAAGATTCCTGGTTGAGACCATTTCTCTCACTTTAGCCCAAACTGAGCACTAGGGCTACTGCAGAAGCAGCAGATGCCTAGAGAGGGTTACCTACTGTGCTTAGGGCTATCAGCTTCACACAACTGAGTTTAAAATCAAAGTTGGCTGGGCTTTTATAAGGTCAGTTTTGAATGTTCCAATTCCATCTAAATCATGTGTTGTACTAAATCTAATATGCCAAATAAACCCCCATATAATCCTGTTAATCTGCAGTCACTAACTAATTATCATTCCAGCCTGGAGTCAGATTTACAGAAGATTAGGGTGGAGAGCTCTCCAAGCTGGCTCAGAGACAAGAGGCAGTGTTAGGCACATCAGCCCACATCAGCCCAGTGGCCACAGAGCTGCACATGGGGAAGGGCACAGCACAGAACCAGACCCCAAGACCTCACCTTTCACCCTGGGCTGGGGGGGTTGTACCAGCTCAATGTGCTAGTGTGAGTCCCCGCACTATGCTCCTATAGTCACTGTAGAAGTAGCTGCAGGTGGGAAAAATAGACTGTGCACAGACCACGCTAAAATAAGTCTTAAGGAGTTTTCCTATGAGCTCTGATACATTAACAAGACAAGATGCTGAAAATGTTGAGCTAGCAGGGTAAGTATGAAAGGCTGTTAACCCCCCATTGGTCAACTTAAACTGAGCTTAGATACATCCTGGAAGGACACAGGCCATAGCTGAAAACAATATACAAGTATTCAACCCAACCCAATCTCAAGAGACAGCGTGCAGGTGTTCATGATGTCTCCTGTACCAGAATGGCTTCTCTGTGGAGCTGCATGAGAACTTAATCCAGAGACTAAAAGCTGATGAAATAATGGAAGAAACCTGTTGAAATAATAGAAGAAATTTCACGCACTTCAATAATCACTCAAGTATATATGCAGTCCAGCCATACATCCTTATTTTCCACAGGGAATCTTTTTCTATATGTACCTAACCTTATGCTGAACCAGAACAAGCCATGCTTAATCTTGGAGCACAGAACAAGGAGTACAATTTACAGAACTACATGGATTAATTTATATAAGGCTTTATGTGAGCACAGTACCAGGAAAAAAACCCCAAACCTGTATATATGTATAAAGTAATTCTACATTCATACACAGAAATAGAAACCTTAGAAGATAAGTAAAAACCCAAACTTGGTTTCAGTGTATAATATTTATGTTTTGAACAACTGAAGACCTGGCCTTTAAAATTAACTTGGTTTCTTTTTTAAAAACTGTTAGCTATGCATAAATGCTTACTTGAATTTGTAAAAAGCACAAGCTATATTTATTATTTCATAACACAACATTTATGTAACAGATATTTCTGCTCCTTTCTATTAGTATTTGCATTGATTGTTACTTTACTCTACTTCTTAGGAAGATTATCTGCACCTAAACCAGAGTTTAGTCTTGCATGAGAACTTCCTGTTCTAACACCCCTCTCTGATCCAACTAAATACCTGCTAATGTGAGAGGTAGCATTACTGGACTAGATTATGCTAATAAATATGCTCCAGTATGCATAATGTGATGAACGAAGATTTTGTGGAATAAAAATATGCCTTTGGGATTTTATGGTAAATGCTAAGTTTTATTGAAGAATAAATTGTGGTTAATTATGTGTCTCAAAGGATGGAACTTCTGGGGTTCTTATTGCTAATGCAAACAACCACAGTGTCAGTTATTTAGAGGTAGTAGCAACGAGAAAGTTATCCAAAGGAAAAGACCCTTCCTGGAATTTGTGCAAACGCTGTAGGCAGGTCGAGGAACATAAACATTTCACAGTTTTAAGGTCTGTTATAAATAAATTTTTTTTGAAAAGTTGCTTAGCAGTGTTTCTTTTTTGACCTAGAAGCCATATCCTGAGTAATTTGAACAGAGTAACAGATATGAAGGTGGATGTACAAATGGAAGAAAAACCCGGAATCTGATGTGAGCCAAGACAACTGTAGTAGATATGTTAAAAAACCCCATGCACACCCCGTAAATTAAACACTTGCCTGACGTACAAAAAAAAATATATGGAGACATAAGTGATTATAAGGAGACAGTATCAGTCAGCATGTAAGGAGTCTGGTCATATGAGCTTTAAACAGATCACAACCTATGCCAGCATGCTGTATTTATACAGTTGAAAAGGGAACAAAATAGCCACCCATCTCCCCCTGCACACATACACTCTTCTCTTAACATGCTAGCTCAGTATGCCTCAATTCAACATCCCAGCATGTAAGCAACTACATAAATATATGGGGAAAAAAGCACTTATTTTATTAGATATAGTCTTCTACTTACTATATCCTTAATTCAGGCTGCAATTTATTCTCCTACACATTCTTCCAGCAAGTCTTCAGTTCTTCCTCTTCAGCACGGCCAACCCTCTTTTATACCACTTGTCCTAGGCGTGTTTGTACATCCTTAATTCAGATAAACTGACTAATTAAGCAAAGCAGTTCAGCTGCTTTCCCTCTGCTCAAGTGTTCCTGGAAGGGGAGGAACTCTCAACCCCACTCTGAGAGGAAGTTTCACACCTAGTGACTGTTGAGAAAAATGGACCCATTTCCTTGAGCATTTTTCTATGGAGATTGCTCTTGAAAAAAAATTAAAATAGAACATGAATTATATTCAATATAAAGCAAAACCAACAGAAAAATTTGCTGTTTATTCAGTATTTTCAAAAGTTCTCTGATTTCAAACAAAGCAAAATTAGGCAAGAATAAACATTTAAAAAATGGTTGGTGATTTCTGTAGAAACATGGTAAGCTAATCCTGAATTCTTTCATAACACTTACCTCTTATTTTTAAGCATTAGTCTGTGGTAGGGGTTTAGCTGCTCTGGGATATCAATACAGACCTCTAAACTCACACAACCTAGAGAAATTCCCAAATTAGATTCTAGAAGAAAAATTATAGCTCTGAGATCTTTTCAATAATTCGTTATTTTAATTCTTTAGTATTCTAAGAGATTTCTATATGAGTAAGCACTGGTCTTAAAATGTGATTACAGGAGGAAGGCTAATGGCACCCTGGGCTGTAAGTCAAGGGACATGATAATGGACGATGACTTGGCGTTTGCGATGCTGCCTCTGCAATACCCTGTCACGCTCTGGGTCCTCTGGGACAAGAGAGAGATGTGCAGATGGGTGGGAGCTCAGCTGATGGCTACGAAGCTGCTCGCAGGGTTGGAGCATCCAACACAGAAGCAGAAGCCGAGGGAACTCCAGACTTGTTCAGTCTGGAGAAGAGGAGGCTTAGGGGTGAATTTAATTGCTGTCTTCCCCTTCCTGAGGAAGGGGGAGGCGAGAGAGGGCATAGACGAACTCTTCTCAGAGGCAATGATCACTGGGTGCAAAAAGGGAAATTCTGGTTGTACCTGGAGAAGCGCTGGCTTCTGAGCAACCTGATTTAGTGTTGAAGGTAGCCCCACACCGCTAGTCCGGGAAGCTGGCCTAGGTGAAGTCCAGAGGTCCCTTCCAACCTAAATTATTTCATGATTATCTGACAAAAAAATGTTAATAGACATAGCTTTTGACAACATAAATTATACAAATTCCCTTAAGGAAATAAATTATACTACCAAAAGCACTTTCTAATTGGCATACTTAAATTTATTTTAGGGCTTTCCCTGTATATAAAGACCACGAAAGCAGTCAAACTGATAAAACCATTGAAGACAATGTCATACTGACAACTGTCTAGTGTAGTTCCAGTCTAAATCTCTAGTCAGTGGTCAGCATGAGGAATATACATATACAAATCATAAATCTTTCTGGTTAAGTCTAGAAATTAAATCAAGTCTTGAGGAAAACACATTAATGGCCACAGAATATTTCAGGCTATTCATCATTCTCCACTGGACTTTGAACTGCTGGACTTTTAGCTAATACAAATGAAAAGCTCATTGTAATAGGCACTTCCCACATTTACAAGAAATGGTTAATTTGTTGTCTATCCCCAGATTTCATTCTTCCCAAAAATATTCCCCCATCATACTTTGGTTTTTTATTTCTGTCGTACATGATATGCCTAAAACAAGTGGTCTGCCAGTCATATTTTCTTTACATCTTGACATTTGCCAAGGGCAAGTGAAAATCTGAGAACTCTTTTTTAGCAGCTCCATAACCATTGGCAAGTTGGTGGTTTGAGGAGTTAGTTCCAGGCAACTCAAAAAATCATGCTAGAAGTAATTGATTCATTGATATGTTTAAACTAGAAACCCCTTTAAAATGTAGGAGTTGACGGATCAGGATGTATATCCCAAGTTGGTACTTAAATTACTTATACATCATTTACTGATCTAAAAGACAGAAGTATCTGTTCATCAGTCAAACCTCAAAAATATAATTCCCTGTCGACAGACTTCAGCTCGATTAGGTTTAGGCAGAAGGGGACTGAAGATTAAAGTTAACATCTCATATAGACTTTACTGTGTTTGAGATCTCTGTGCCAAATTATAAATGTAACATGGATTCCATGACCTTAAGTAATGTTTTGTTTCTGCTTCATTTTGTAGCCTGGCTGCACTGCAGATAAAGCCAGTTATTGGTACAGTCTGTAAACATGGCCAGTGATAAGGGTTTTGAAATGGTCTGAATGTTGGAGTTGGATAATAATTATGAGTTGTTTTCATATTAGAGATTATTTTGACTACATAGCTGATGAGCTGGAGCATTTCAAGGAAAGAAAGTCAAGATCTGTTCCCATCCAAATATTAACCTATTTCTGGTTTACGCTCTTGTGATTATATAGCTTACTCAATTAGATGGTTATTTGTCATTATCTCTTCTTTCCTGCTATTTGTGTTTTTAGTCTTCTCTCCTTCTAGTCCAGCTACATTTAACATTACTTTCATATCTTCTTCTCCTTCCTTCCCTGGAGTTGGGCACCAACATATCATACATGCTCAGGAAGAGCCCTAATCCACTGAAGTCCTGGCCGTTGCTACAGAGTATCACCCAGCTGTCCCTGACCCTGAGAGTCTTTTCCAATTTAAATGATTCTATGATGCTATGACAGGCAAGAAGCTGGGGTGATGGCCCTCTTCGCCACCCAACGCCCTCTGCTCATGATGAGACTCCCGGCTCTCTAATCTTTCCTGTTTGGTTCTTAATTACCTGTCTCCCCTTTCCTTTTCTCTTTGGCCCTCTGGGAGTCTTGTTCTGCCCATAGGCAGCTTGCTCTCCTTCAGAGGTTCAGTCCCTTCCTTTGCCATCCCCTATCTGTGATGGGATGCAAATGCTCATTTCTACTCTGTACCGCACAGTAGTTGAGGTCCCTGGTGTCTCACCTACGTCCCAGCACTATGCTTTTCAGCCAGCAGGTAAAGATATGGAGTGTTTTGATTTTGTGTATAACGAAGTAGAGCTGAGGGGAGACTTCCCTCTGATAGAAATGAACCTATGGTGGATCTTCAAGTACCTTTTAAATTCAAGAAATCTCCAGGTTGAGAGTTTATACATACATTGGACACTTGATTTACACATCATTTAAGTACATGAAAAATTTTACCTTTATCATCAACCCTTGTTTAGAGATGAGGAAACTGAGGCATAGAAACTGTAAAGTCCACGATTCTGATATTCACTATCATGCCACCTGACTGGAAAGAGGTTTTAAGGCTATGAGCACTTGTTCAATCCTGACCTCTTCTGCCTGACTAGCTTAAAGTGTCTCGTTGGGGAACATACAGAAGACATATTTAGGTCCAAAGTCAAAATCAGAGTGTCTCAAAGAAATAAATGTAAAATGCAATATGTGAAAAAAGCAAAGTGAAAACCAAAGGTGGAAATATGACCCTCAGATGAAGAAATAACTTATTGCTCAAACTGGAAGCACAGGCCAGAATAAACCCCTACTATTAATTAAAGACCACCCCGATATCTGTCTCTGGGGAAGAGTCACCTGGCACTGTAACAGCGCAGCATGAGCTCTTTTTTAAGAGCTGAATAAACAACAGAGATTCTGAGTCCACATCTGGGATCCTTTCAAATCCTGCTCCTCTGGTTTGCGTATATTGGATTTCTCCCGGTTCATCTGAAAATGATAGCTTGGGAGGTTCACTTGAAGGCTTGAAGCCTTGGTGTCTGCACAAACCAGGGCTTCTAGAGAAATCCTTGGCATTCTTCCTTAGGCTCTTGTGAACCTACTTTATTTTCCTTTAGTGCTGTCAGTGCCCATATGCCAATTTCTTCCTTTGTTTTCCTCTCAGAAAAGGTTGTCCCTAATTCATGAAGGACTCTTTTCTGCTCCAGGGAGAGATCTCCCAGGGTACAGTCCCTTCTCACAGAGCATGCAGAGTAACACAACATGTCTGATTTTCCCCTTAAGGATAGAGGGGGAATAGGAAAACTGAGGAAGGTGGTGCTAGAACACATCTGCTAGACTCCAACACCACCTTCATTTCTGTTTTCAGGTTATGCAGGCTGCTTCCATCTCTGAGTAAATCATGGTTGTCCTTCCATTTATTTCAGCTTCCTGTTTATATATGTAGTTTGTTCATTTTTTAAATGCACTTCTCATCCATACAGTCCAGGTGGCCTATTTTTTGTACCTAACAGCCACAACGGAGAGGTGATGATTTCCTTTGCTTTATCTGTAAATGTGACTCACTGGAAATTAGGGCACTTTGTAAGCACATAGGTCATGGTATTCACTTCCTACTGGAACTTGGATGAGTTAGTCAGACTTGGCATTTGTAAAGACATACGGAAACTTGTTTACTAGAAATATAACTGTTCTTAATTGTTGGTAATTGTTTTGTGGATAATTGCACATCATCCTCAGATTTGGCTGAGAAAATATAAGCACAAGTCAATGTGGTTAGTAGGCTGGGAATACCTATGATTCCCTAAAACCCCTATGCTATTGCTATGGGCTGGCTGGGCTACTTGCTTGGCTGAACTCAGAGCTGGCAGTATTACTGGTGTACTCACTTGCTTTAGTGTCCAAAATGCATGGAAGGACAAGGACCCAAGGGAACCCACTCTGTCCCTTTTCCTTTCACTGGAAGATAAATGTGAGGATTTGAAAGAAATTGCCCATACTGAAGAGCCATTGATGTGCAAGAGTAAGGAATGACCACCCTCTCCCTCACCTCACCTGTACCTTATGATTGCACAGTGAAATATGCAACTACTCGGACTCAGGAGTTAATGTTGAATGTACAACTTGCATTCCTGGGGGGTCTTTTTGTATATGTACTATGGTATAGTCTTTAACGATAAAATCATATACTCTTTTACAATTCTACAATACAGAGACTCAGTCTCCCACCAGCCTTGACCTTGTATTAGTGGTCTTAATATGTTTTAATTGGTAGTGCCTTATGAATCCCTATTCTTTTTAGCATGCTACATTTTGTGAATGACAAATTTGAAATAAAAATACCTGTAGATATATATCATTCAGTCATATTGCCCAGGAACTTTCAGAAATATTTCAAAAGGAAATTCTTGAACAGGAGATTTTTTTTTTAAAAAGGTCATTTTTGGGAATCATAGAATAGCCCAGGTTGGAAGGGACCTCAAAAGATCGTCTGGTCCAACTTTTTGTGAGAAAGGGAGCCAAGATGAGAATATCCAGCACTCTGTCTAATTGCATCTTGAAAACCTCCCGTGATGGGGACTCTGCCATGTCCCTGGGGAGGTTGTTCCAGTGATTGATGGTACTCACTGTAAAAAATTCCTCTTTTATCGAGATGAAACCTCCCCTGGTGCAACTGGTACCCATTGCCGCTTGTCTTCTCCATGTGACTCCTTGTGAAGAGAGAGCCTCTGTCCTCTTTGTAGCCTTTAAATGCTGGAATACTGTGGTGAGGTCCCCTCTGAGCCTTCTCTTCTTCAGGGAGAAAAGACCTAACTCCGTCAGTCTTTCCTCATAGGGCAGCTTCTCCAGCCCTTTGATCATCAGATGTATCACTTCAGAATTATAGAGACCGTGCAAATGAAACACAACCTATTTTGAGCCGTCTTGCTTGCTGTCTTCTCATAATACGAAAATTACACGCCCATTTTGTATAAAGCTGGACTTTTATTCTAGCCATTGTTTTTCTAGCACATTGGTAACAGCTTTCCAAACACAGCTATTAGTAGATGGAAAATTCTAGATTACAGGTTAAAACACTAGGTGTATGGTTAATTGTTGCTTGTTGTGGGATCAACAGATTTTGCCAAAGATTTTGCCATAACATAAAAAATGCTTCATATTAGCTATTGCTTAGTAAAACATTCATGTAACAGAGCTCACAGAGAGAAAAAAGAAAAAGGACAACATTTATACATTGAAACACAAACAAAAAGTTTTTTTAAAAAATAGGTAGGCCACAGCTTATAGGCAATAAACCCATAAACTTTGCTCTCAGTGTCATGAATTTCTTCTATATGCCGTTCTTCCCTTTGATGTCAACAACCATACACTCAAATTACATTTGAGCTTCTACTTCATAAAAAGTGATTCCTCATTTATACTTATCCATGAGAACAACAGATGTAGATTGCAGCCCACCTCCATCTCCTATTTCCAGGCTAAAAGTAAGCACTTCCCTTCAGCTTTGATGGAAGATATGAGGACATTTGCTGAGAGTGTTTTGGGACTGGAAGCTCATGGAGGATGCAAAGACAATCTGCCTGTAAGGACAAAAACTCCAAGGACTCAAGTCTTTGACTTCTCATGTATGAAGAGCATCTTCAGTGTCACTGTTTTCACACTATAATGATGCAATCTGAGCAGTTTCCAACCCTACTCTGGCTGGTTTTAGGCCACAGTTATCATCAAGATCATGTTAAATAGTGGATACTAAACTTTTCGTCTAGGTTCTGCAAAATACTGATTAATAAAGTATCTAATTCATTCTTACTGAGTTCTTATCATTAAGGTCTGAAAAGATCACCGTGTGGAGTAGCCTGCAATATATGGAAGCTGGGTGCAGCATTTAGCATGTCAGAGTCTTTAGCCTGATAATTTTCTATGGCTTACTACAACATTACATTTTGCATATGACAATTAATTATATGGATTATATGTTTTTCTATATAATTGCAATAACATATTGCAAGTCCAATTGCTATTAAAGTGTATGATTCACTACTATATTACATTACATAATGCATTTTTATATATTGCATTATATAAATCTTACAACTTATTCCAGGAATTATAACTTCAGTTTTCATCTGCAGAATTCAGATGAAATTGTATTGGCTGAGCCTTACAATTTCCTGCCCGTTACCTCAAGTTCATTCTATTCCAAGAAGATCAAGACAGAAATGAAAAGGATTTAGGAACAAAGTTAACTATACTTTTCAGCATAATAGTACAGTGAAACATTTCTCCAAGTCATTGAAAATAATACAAGATTACTGGTACATCGGATCTCCAGGTTACCGTTTCAATATTCTGGATGAGCTCCCTTGCTGAATACTCCTTAAGAAGGTACTACCACCAACTCCTCAGAAAGTTTCAGGCCCTCCAAGCTGTGAGTGCCTGTGTTACCAAATAGCTCTCCTGCCTCCAGCTGCCACGTGAGAGACCAGAGTCCTTGATCTAATCGCCTAGCCCTGGGTCTAGTAGTAACCCCTCAGATGGACACAGTCCCCTTTAAAGTTTGAATCTTCTGATTTACTGATGATCTCGGGTTTACAGATGACCGACATAAACAAGCAGATGCACAGAAATAGCCTTTGGAGGGAGTTTTTAACATTCTATTGTTTTTTGTTCTCAGGATAGGAACAAGAAAGTAAAGATCATTTAGAAATGGCCCATTTCGAAAATGCAATGCCCCTCTTTGTGTTCACCCTTCACTTCTGATTCCTTTCTTGAAGCCCAGAAAAGCCAGGTCCCCCCTCCTTCATCAGGCTGCTGTAAGCACAGCTTAGTTCCTCTGCTGAACTTTTGTCTGGCTGAGGACCAAACCCTCTTTGTTATTTTTTAATCATGTCTCCTGCCAAAGTCTTCCTGTGCAAGATGTACTCTTCTAACGCCTAGTTTCTTTGTTCAGATCCTGATAATGTTCTATTGCTCCAAGGCCCCTTCTGAGGGGAAAAATAATTTATTTTCTGATTTGTGCCAACTCCTGACAATTCACGTACTTTGTTGGTCACAGTGCAATTGTTAATAAATCTTTTTTTCCTGCGGTAGGAGTACTGCCCCACTCTGACTGAGGAAGCACCCCTGAATGGGGCTGTTATGGGATTTGTAACTGAAGAAAAACTTGGGGAGCGGGGGAAAAATACAAATGTAAACAGATATTACAGTAGATCAAGTGGCAACAGTAGACTGCATTAAGGACCAACACAGTGGTAGTGTGTGGGATTCTCTGCCTGGCTCTATATTCTAGCTTCAGGATAGGAATTTCCTTCCTGAGAGCTCCGGTTCTTTTTCCCTGACTCCGGCTTCTGGGCTAGGGAATGGAAAAATGCTTTGCTGGTGCAGTCAGTTCTTAGGTAGTGGAACAGGCCATGGTAGTTATCAAGAGCTAGCATAAACTGCAGTAACCATTTCTATCACTTTTACTCGATTCAGACCCCTGGATTCTTGGGTAAGAGCTGTCATCAGCTCAGAACACAAGGTTTTACAAGCAGATTCAGAAATGTGATACTTCAACACTGTGCAAAGAACATAATTTGGTGTAGACTCTCACAGTGCACCTTAAAAAAATATATAAAATTAATTGCGTCTTAGTTGTAGAATAAGTCCTTGTAAATGACAGGAGTTGGTCACAGTTTCTACAGCAGAAGCTACACTGTAAATAGTGAGGAAGCCACTCACATTGCTACTTGTTGAGCTTTTAATAGGTTTCAATGTTCAAATGAGAAGAGTGTCTTCCTGAAGATAGGTAGCAATAAACAACCAAATAAATTATTTAGAAAGAAAGGAACACTGCCTTTTGCTCTCTATCTGCATTTAAAATGTGCTTTCAGAAACACTGCAGTCAGCAAAGGGCCCGTAGGTGCACGTCTGACACAGAACAGAATAGGATCAAGGTGTGAAAGCCTGTCTGCAGAAATAACAAAATTCTCCACCCTCTATTTCAGCTGCTAAACCTATTACTCAGAATGATAATGTCAAGAATGCTTTACTGCAACATTGTTGGAAGAAACCCCAGGTTAAGAGATTAGAGCATTGTACAAGCCTTAGCCACAGGAGGAAGTTCTCTTAGCCCTGAAATGAAATTCTCTCCATTAATATACCTTCTTATCTCCTGCCTTTCTTATACTAACAAGGAACCACTTTAGTGGTTTCCTGCATCCTCGAGTGCGCTCCAGTCACTGTGCTGCAGTCTCTCTTCTGGAGGCAAGACAGGGAGAGCTACCATCATCATTTTCTCCTGGTTCCCCATGAAAGTTTAGTCCAAATGAACGTATTTTCAGAAATTTTCAATTTAAAGCCAAACTATCAGAGTGTTCCTGCTCAATCCTACTAAGCAGGTGAAGCAATCCAGAAAGTTAAATATGCCACACTCTAAGATAAATAGGGTAGTGGTTTTTTGGAGGTAATAGAAGAGTAACAGACCTGTGGTGAACAGGTAGAGCATGACTCAAGTCTATACCCATCTCCACTACTTTCTTAAGTGCATTTCCGCCGCAGTACATTTCTTGAATTTCCTTCCTCTTACACAGAGTAAATGACACAAAGAGCAAATACAAACATCAAAGAAATAAAAAATAACCATGCCTTTTTCCCAGGATTAATATAAAGACTACATAGTAGTTTCAGGAAACAACTGCCTGGGGAAAACCTTTTTTCTACCTTATACAACCCTGAACCTCCTGCAGATGTAGATCGTAATGACGTCAAGATCCTCTGACTGACTTTGACCTGTGAATCCTAATCCTACCAGCAAGCAGATCTCATTTAATTTCTCTTCCTTTTCTTCCAGACTATTGTTAATTAGTTAATACTTCCTGAATTGTTAACAATATATAGTTATCTCTGTTTATATGCATTTGCTTCAAAAGATAAACTGTGAGTCAGGAAATGCAAACTCCCTCTGGGAGAGGAAGTGGGGAAGAGAATAAAGAATAAGCAAGGATGAGAACAAGAAACAGGAGAGTTTATACGATGCACATTCATAAGTAGAGCTGGTTTGGAATAACTTCTCTCCTGGCTCATTTTAACTGTCTTTTATAAACACCAAAATAATTATTGCTTTAGTGAAAGTTAATGCAAAAAGGAAGGTGGGGTTGTTTTCCCCATTTTTAATGATTGATTTTTTTTTGTTTTTGGTTTACCTTTTTTAAGTGTCTTCTCAAATTTATGTAAAATGAAGAACGCTCACAGAAAAGCACATTTCAATGAAAAACAAACATTGTTAACACTGCTGGTAAGGATTTCATCTTTTTGTGCTATGATCTTTTTTTAACATCCCAAAAGACACTATTAGCTGGGTTAATTTTCCCTATTTAAAAGTGTGTCCTATTAAGTTGAGATGTTCATTTAAATAGAAATGCTCTAAAGCTGTTTTGAAATGAGACCTGAAGGAAGCAAAGGGTTGGGGCTTGGGGGAGGTCAAACAAAATCATATATTGCATCTCTCTTTCTTGGACAACTCTCTGTTGTTCTGTGACAGTCAGAGAATAGTTACATCTTTCCATACATTGACCTAGGTTGTAAATGCGATGGATATCAACTGCATTTGAACTGATATAACAGCGTGAAGTCTTTTGAATTCTGTAAAAGGTGGTCTAAAATGCTTTCTTTATCATTAGCTCCTGAATGTGATAGCAGATGTGAAAACTACCTGCTGAAACCAGGAACGATTAAAAGTATTTTGCTAGTTGTGCATCTTTCTGTTAATTATTAAATTTTTAACCTGAAGGTCTCAGAACCTTTTTCCTTGTGGGACAGACCTAACTGTGAAAGAACAATGATATTTGAAGAACTCCTTCATAAATGGCCCAGAAGAATCAGGAGAGACTGTAAGGAACTTTTCTTTCCAGAAGTACAGAAAACAAAGAAAATGTTCAAAAGTTTTCTGTAAAAGCCAGAGGCAATGAACAAATACAGATTCTATAAGCAATCAGATCAGCAGTCACCTCTATATTGATTCATGTCTGCGGTGACTGATCTCTCTTATACATAAAAAGGATTTCAGCACTGGGAAGGAGAAATTTCCTGATGCCAAAATGGCTATGACAGCCAAGTGTACATTTCACAAGCTTTCCAGAGGCAGAGGCGGCAACTGACTTCCTGCCTAAATTATTTTTTGTCTATTTGCTGGCTCAGATGTATGTGATGTACGCAGGCTTCTTAGAGATCTGACACATCTCCTGTCAACCTAATGAAATTTGCGTCATCCTGAACTTTCAGTATAGACTCCCTGCTTTTTTTAACATCAGAATACCTCAAAAATTCAAGAAAATGTCAGAAAACATTGGAAACAAAATAAGTTAGTGATATTCTTCTCATCTGGTCTGAGTCGGGTTTTTCTTATCAGCTAATTGTCATATATCAAAGTTAAAATCCACTATGAGCCATTCTATAAAGATAAACATTTTGAATGAAAGAGGAGAACACAGAATTAAAATAAAAAGACTAGGAGAAAGCATAAAATTAGATTTTTCTTTTTTGTGTGAACATGCAACACAAATCTTCTGCAGTGCTCAAATGGTGCTGTTCAACAACAAGAAATTTCCATTAGTTCACTTTTAGCTGAAGTTTGCATGCTTCACTAGGTTCTCATTTGTATTAAATGAAAATGGCACTTTAAATATTAAAAGCAATATTAAAAGAGGACAAATGTTAACGTATTACTATGTTAGTATAGGGCTGTCCATATCCTATGTCAAGGAGATGCAGAATATTTTCTCTGTAACTGCACCAAATGGCTGTTGTGACAGACAACGCATCGAAGAGGCTGAGCAGTAACAGGAGTAGGCAACTTCCACAGTACCGGCAGGTCAGATTTAATCACAAGACTTCAGAATTGAGAGCTGCTGGCCAGGAAGCATGGATAGTGAAGCTGGGAATATATTAATTCAACATACGGTCTTCTAGTGAAACCCCTGTTGACTCATTATTAAAGGTTAAATCTACCCTCACATCAAACACTGTATGATAAGGCTTCCTTACTGTTCTCTAAGTGAAGTGCCCTAAGACTCAGCTCTGCAAGGAAATGCCCTCCTCACAGCTTTCAGCAGTTCAAAGCCTCAGTTTGTCCTTCTACCTATTGTTAGTTAATTTGAACAATTTTCTAGAAATTGAAGGCTTTTGACCTGTTTTAAATTTCAAATTTACCTTTTAGAGCAGGTCTTCTATGGAGTATCCTTTCCCTCTAAGAGAGAGAACATGGCTGGACAAAATGGTTGCATGCTCTGTGTGGCGCTGATGTCTCCCTGGGTACTTCTGTAGGGCATGAAGCAGACCAGGTGGCCTGTCCACAGCTTCTCCACCCTAGGGGAACACTGAGCCTTTCTCCTGAGGCACCTGAGGCAGCTCAGTCATCCGTATTGGCACCGCAGCGCTCTGGGCAGATCCGCAGTAGGATGCAAGGAGTATAGCATTTTTTTTGTTACACACAGGCTCCAAAATAACTGGAAATGGACCCCAGTTCTTACCTTGAATGCACTTGTGGAACTAGTTAAATATAATCTGAGTTTCCTAACAGCAAAGAATTTACTTGGGTGTAAACGTGGGCCCGGCTGTCACTTACAGCTCCAAGACATGCAACATTGAGTTCTCTTTTAAGTAGATTTGTATGTTACATATAATTAGGAAGTGCACTTCTGGAGAGAGAAAGACAGAAAGTGAAGAGAACTTTTGCATTTGTACAACATCTAAAGCAACAGGACCTCAGGTTTGTGATTCCATGATTTGCGATGGATAATGAAATACAAATGAATGAACGTGAATGAAAAGTAATGGGAAAGGAATTCAATAAACTGCAAGTTTGGAGTTTTCTTTATCTGCTTTGTCTCTGTTAGACTCAGTTAAGTGGAACCTTTAAAACTCAGGATGGTATTAACAAGGATGACAACATAACAAAATTATGAGCCTGTTTGAGCTAAACAATTAATTTGACACAAATTTTTGAGTTTTACAGCTGTCTAGCTATCATAAGTGCATATACATTTATGCATTTTTAAATGCTGCAAAATACAGGCTTATTTGTGCAGATGCCCGGCTTTCTCCATGGGCTCCAGAAACACCTCCTCTCCCTCCCTAAAGAGCTTACCAGCTCAGATGGAAAGAAGAAGGTAGTTTTCAGAAGATTCCTTGCCTACCCTTATAGGAACAGTTGTTTACTTGGAGGAAAGAAACTGTCATTTCAGGCTCTTGCACTAAAAGATCCCTCCAAACATAAAAGATCCCTCTTTTGTCCAGAGAGGATATTTATTTGGGTTCACAGTCCCTTTGTAGAGGTGTCAGCCATTTCAATGTCAGTCAGAGGTAAAGGACCATCTGACTCCAGATGTTTTACTGCAGAATTTATGCTAGCAAACTGCAGAGAATCTCTGCAACTCATCAGTTTTCCAATACTATCCCATATGTTAGCACCAAGTGAGAACACAGAGGTGGGTCCAGTCAATTACAGAGGGTGAAGTTTATATGATAACAAGGTATGACATTATATGTGCCAGTTGTCTCCTTTCTAACAGATTTTAGGAATAATAACACATTATAAATACATAGACAAATGCTAGCTGCAGCTGCATGTAATCTTCAAAAATGCCAGTAGAGGTTCCCTGATTAGGATTAGGAATAGAACTTCAAAATCCCTGATGTTTGCACTCCTGTCTCAAAAAGCTCAAAATTTGTGCTGATTTGTGCTTATTTTTCTTTAAAAAGGAAGACAGAAAGTGGAGTAGGTATCCCTTAGTCATATCTAGGATAAGGCCTCAGCAGGATTTATCTTTATCATTGAACCAAAAATGCTACAGTGGGTGTGATTTCATTCACAAGCAATAAAGTGGCCTGTTCCAAACCTTTGCATCTTGTCATGTAACTTACTGGGGACAGTCTTGGCCTGATCATGGCAATAAGGAGAAATGTTATAACATATCGATATACTAAAAAACGTACAGGAGTCGTAATTCTTGTTTACTGATAAAAAGTCCAAGTTTTTAAAACTTTAGTTGTAATTCACATGCTTTTAATTTAACAATTCATTACAGTTATGAGTCCCTTGCAGTTGAAGATCATGGTACTGGGACTGGGATGGGTTAAGGCTAACACGTACTCTCCTGACCTACTTGCAAAGGGCATCTCTATTGCAAAATTAATGACCCTTTTTAACCTATAACCTGGCTTGGCATTGCCACCACATATTTCACCTCAATACTTGTCTTAGCCTTGCTGTGCCATGGTTGCTCAAAGATGCCATAGCTTTCCCTCACTCCAGATTTCTGTTGCTGCTAGTTCACAGGTAAGACCTCAAAGTTGCACTCTGCTGTTGTGTTTTCGAGGCACGTGAAAAACAAACCACACAAGTGGACAAGGAGTCTGGTTTGCTCTAGAGAAGCACTTTTTGGTGTTATTTCTTGTTATATCTGGATAATTGTTTTTATTAAGGTCTGCATGAGCTGTGTTCATAATAGTGACAGAAGGACTCCAAACAGCTATTTAAAAATGTGTTAAAGTACAAGATACCTGGACTTGTAAAGAAGACAGGCTGATCCCTTGTGCAGTGAGTGGGGCACCAGGGACCAGTGAACTGCCCTGTCCTGCTTGGTCACCAGCTGCAGAGGGGAGATCCTGCTCTGATTCTGCTGGGAAAGGATTCTTACATTCAACTCCTTTCTCATGTTCAATATTCAAGGCCCATTGTGAGAAACATTTCATAATCTAAGACACAGCAAACTGGATTGAAATCTGCAGCAAAACCCTTGAGTACATGAGAGGGCCAGGAAGGCTGTCGTATGCAGTAGCATGGCTTTCAGAAGGAAGAATCCCTCCCTTTTTAATTAATAACATGGTCACAGGCAGCACCCTGGTTAGTTACTTAAAGATTAAATTCTATTGACTTGCTGCTAGTTCATGGTTTTGATTTGGTCACAGACGTTTTGTGCTGAGTGCTGTCATGAATCAAACTGGAGCTGAATATGAATTGGGGAATTTAGGACACATTGGCAAAGTAGGTCTTTAAAAATTATCAGAAAAGAAAGACCAAACAGTATGGTAGACTGTATTGCCAAGAGTCCCAAAAGGCAGTTGACAGTTTGTGAACAGTTTTTTCAAGGAACTGGCAGATTCAGGAAAACCAATCTAGACCACGATAGACTTAGTCCTTATTTCCAAAATTGTTTTCCCAGACAAAAGAATTGAAAATATTTTTATGAACATAACTGAAAAAACCCAAACAATACTCCACAAAGGGGTAAACATTCTGTATGGGGTCTCTAACATGGAATCACGGAGTACACAGACTCCTGAGATCGGCACTGCTGGAGTTATGAATCTACTCAAAGACACCAAAGAGCTTGGCTGGGGATGATGAAAAGGACAAGTTTGCTCTTACAAAGAGCCAATGATGAAATTATAATTAAAAGTCATCCATGAGTGTCAGGAGGAAGTATTTATGCTACTGTTAAGATGTCTAGACATGATCTAGACACAGTGCTGGGCAACTGGCTGTAGGTGGCCCTGCTTGAGCAGAGGGTTTGGACAAAATGACCTCCAGAGGTCCCTTCCAACATCAACCATTCTATGATTCTGTATAGGTATTATACATATTAAAAGAGAATGATTCTTTTTAGAAGTCAACTAGTTTTAATGGCTGTGGCAAAGCCACAGTGAAAAGAGCATGAGGAAACAGAAACATAAAGTATTGCCTCTATGTTTTTGCTTGATCAATGACTGTGTTCCTCAGTTTTTATGTCACTATAATTTGACTGAAATCAGCTTTTTCTGGCACCCCAGGGGATTCTACATCCAGCCAGTTCCTTGTCTAGCAGTTTGTTACAGAACCAAGTAATATCCTGTGATGTTTAAGTAGGTTAGTCCTTCATTCAGTGTTGGTGCTTTTAAGGGGAAAAGACAGAATTATTCCGTCACCATCCATTTTTCATTTATTCAAAAAACTTACTGTTCAAAGAAAATCCATCTTTAGTCAACAAAAAGCTTGCATATATGTCTGCCAGGAAGGCATGCAACTTCTTCATGGGTTCATGAGTCCAGGGTGAAAAGACATGTCAGATCTTCTTACTGGGTTTGGGACTCAACGTCCCATTTCTATACTGGTTCTTAATCTGAGCTGGCATCACCTTCTCCCTAAATCAGAACTGCTGCTTGACACAGTTACAAGCTATGGGTATGCTGCTAAGTAACAGGGAGAGGCAGCAACCTACAGCACTGTAGTGACTGTCAGTATGTGGCGTGGCTTTTGATCTGTCCCAGTTAACCCACTATGAGACGGTAACTGGGCCCAGTCTGGAAGACAGCAGACTACAAGGACCATTCACAATAGGCATTATGGACAAAACTGTGCCAGGTTTGGCTTCTCTACAGTACACAGTCCTCCAACATTGTCCCAGCAGACTTTGTACCCTCAGGTGATTCCTGAAGGCACGCAACACACCCAGGTCATGTTATGTTATCAAACTATGCCCCTGATGGGTTGCAACACAGCACTTACATGTATTTCAGACATGTTGAACTTAAAATTGTGTCTTAGGACCCCAGAAACTGTAATGTTCAGGAGAGGTACAAATCCAAGCACTACGTGGTGTGGACATGAATAAACTGTTCCACTTTGACCATGCTTTATCTTGCAGTATGTAGCTGGCCCTGCTTTATTTTGCAGTATGCATGCAGCCATGGGATCTTTGGCCTCCAGGCTTGTTAATCCTGGTGAGAGGAAGAAATAGTATTTCTGCTGGGGGTAGAAGGAGGGGTCAGTCTTGTTAAGCACCGGACAATGGTGTAGTTTTATCACCTGAAAACTTAATATGTAACAAGTAAGACATTCCTGGGTGAAATTTAAATGCCTTTGATATGCATCAGGCCAAATTTGATGATCTAATAGTTCCTTCTGACCTTAACTTCGGCAAGATATGCCACCCAGGGAGGTAGCTCACCAGGGGTCATTGGGAAGCAAACTACAGCCCACAGAAAAGTGGCCTGAAGTGTTTCCTTTAGCAATTTTTTTAGCATGACACATTACTGTCTTCTCAGGTAATAAATGACAGGGGAAGCCTTTTCTTGCCTAAGAAAAAGGAATTTATGAGAAAAAAAGTACTAAGACAGCACTGTGTTAAATAAGGTAACAGCAACATAACATCAAGTAAAATTCTCCCATAAAATTTACTGGCATGTAGCAATGATTATAATGTAGGTGTTATCTTAGGTGTAACGTGGATGGTACGGATTGCAAAAGAGACACGGAAACTATGGTCATGCTGGATAGCAAACAGGAAATTGTTCCACTTACAGCACGCAAAGAAAAAACTCTCTTCTATAATCAAATAAACCTGACTAAATCATCAGGATATCATCAATTGCACTTGACGAATGGCCACTTATACTGTGCAGAACACAATTTTGGCAAAGCATCATACTGGCACAATACCAATCCCGCCATGCTCGTGAGGCAGGCGTGTGTGACTCAGCAGAGAAATATGGTGGTGTTGAGTGACTCTAGGCTCCTCTTCTACCAAACCCATTTGAAGTGAGACCTTTTGTGCTGTGAATGGGAGGTGGGCACACAGTCAGCACATCTCTAAAGGGCAATGCTCCCCAAATACTCATAATGTGGTTGCTGGTGGACATTTGGGCTCTCTTTCTGTATTGAAAGGGCACGTACTAATAATAAATGAGGCAGACAACAGAGCAAAACAAGGAGTTAAACAGATAAATAAATAGTGCAAACCAGTTCTACATACTTTCAGTAATGCATACTGCACTAGCATCCTGCTGGTCATGAAAAAACATCACCTACGTATTTGATATGTCATGCATTAGCCAGTAATGGACAAACACATATATTTTTTGCTTCCCATATAACCCATATAAGTTTGCTTCCTGTATTTTACAGGAAGAAGATTTTTAGGTATAGAATTCCAATTTTTAAAAAGTTCTGTTCCAGTATACATACCAGTAAGTGCATTGTTGTTATTACAGGGCTTGCCTAGGTCATGGTAAAGAAGAAGGATTTTACAGTTGAAGAATTTTAAGCTGTTGACTTCTACCTAAAAGAGTAGCCAAAATACAGCTTAGTTGATATCTTTAAGAGCTTATCTCTTTAAGATCCAAGTTTCTATGGAGAAATCAAACCACTGTGAGCTGAATTAGGAAAATTATGATTTATATATTAATCCCTCTTAGAAGTATAGTATTTTTTATGCTGCCATCATAATCTAATAATGTAAAGTTTAATGATTTAATGTGAACTTCACAATCCAATGCCAAAACAGACATATTTATATTCAAAAAGAGTATCTATTCTATTTATCAGAATCTGGCACCATTTAGAAAACCACTCCTAGGACATGTTATCTTTGACACTCAGGTTCCCATTATCCAAACTCGCTTTTCTTTTCCTTAAAAATATCCAGAAAGTTAAAAATACTTGGCGTAACTTAATTAATTTTGGTGATTGGCACACTATATCCTAAAGCCCAGTATTACAGCATTGCTGCTTAATGTATAATGCAGGTGTCCCAGAAGTTAATACTTATATTAGTTTAATGACAAGGTGATATAGCGACTTGAAAGCAGTGATACCTGGGAAAGCAAACTCACTTCTGTAAATAATCACTCGAAGCCAGTCTTACATTTCCGCATATCGCCAGGCAGAAGGAAAAGATGTCAAAGAAATGATTAGCCCATAAATGTGATATCTGCCCACAGTGCCGGGTGGATGCTGCATTCCAGTAAACTCTCCACGGATCTGGGAAAAACCAGCAGCGAGAGTACATGGTGTACTTTCTCTCAAGCTTTCCTTTCAAAAACCTGGCAGTAGTTCCTTACCTTTGGAACAGAAATGGGGCAATCTGTGCTGTCCATCTGTTATCTTATGGAAGGGAGTGCATTGGTCAGGTCATTTACACAGTACTCCAAGGGAACAGGAAGAGATGCTATAACCTAAAGAGTTTAAAATAAGTAGCTTCTATCTCAGGACAGCATTTCCAAAGGTCTAGCAGGACCTCGTGATGACAGGCTAAGACCCTCTGGGAACCACAAGAGTCACGTTGGAGCTAGCGAGTGCTGGCTGGTGAGATCTTGTTTCTCTTGGAGCACACAGAATGGGAGAGCAGCCACACCGATACCCAGCTATACACCTGATCTGAATAAGGGATGAAACAGGCATCTAGTGGAAATACGTTAGAAGCAGAGGCCTGATTTTTTGGTCTGGAAGACTGATCTTAGGGAGGTCTTCCTCAAAGATACACTAATCAAAAGCCATGATGTGGCTGGGGCCTGGCAAAAAGTAGCAGATTCTTATCATTGTCAACATTGGAAACCTCATCAAATAAAACCCAATAACTTCTTGGAGAAGACAGAGCAGTCTGGCTGGCTGAGCTGGAGGTTTTCCGCTACCTGCTATTAAAAAAATGCTCTCTTTCAGCCACTTGTCCATATGGGTGTGCCACAATGTCTGTTCTCTGCAGATGGGCCACTGTTGAGAAGAAATGGTAAAAAACCCTTGAACTTGTTAACAGCTGAAATAGTGGGAACTGATACCAGTTGATGACGTAGGTGCCCCCCCCAAGCTCCCAATGATTTTTTCTGGAAAAAAAGAAGTGCCAGGTAAGATACGCAAAACTCAGATCGTACAAAACCTGCACCCCAATCCCAGTTGCTGTGACAGGAACCTGACTCAAAAATGCAACTGACTGTGCTTCTTCCTTAAAATGCACACTGCTGGCACGTGGAAAGAGCTTTGACTCTAGATTATAACACAAACTTGAACTATGGACTTTCAGATAAAGAAACTTTCATCTTCTGGAAAAGGTGGGATGAAAAAGATTTGTAAACAAGTCTAGCCAACTTTACATAGTCTCCTCTGGATGCATGGGAAAACTGTCTCCCTCTGTGCCCAGGTGAACCCCCCGCAGGCCCCGGTGCTCTCCCCGTGGGGCCTCCCAACCCACGTGCCCACCTCCGGCTCTCCTGGTGTCTCCGCTGGGCCCAGGTATGGTGAGGGCAGGCACAGCCCCCCCGTCCCACCAGCATGTTGTCCAGGGACCAGGGTGCCATAGGATGGGCAGGGCCAGTGGGCAACATTCTTCCTTGCTGTCCAGCCAGCTGCTGTGCACTGAGCCTTGTTCACACTAGACATGCAAATCAAGCAGCTATATGGTCCAGCATGGTGCCTGGCCATGCTCTCCTGGACTTGACCTTGACAATCCAACAGCTGAGTTTCTTTGTATCCAGTGTGGGCCTCGATCTCATTTCTTTTTTGGTATACTGTAACCAGGTACAGAGGAGTCCTCCTGAACACCTTCAGAGATGAGCAAAGAGATTTCCCCAGAGTCATAAGCTTTTATGAGAAGAGTCCTTGAAAAGAGACTGGAGTTGGAGAGCAGACCTGGAGGCTACAGCTAAGAGAGATGACCTCTAGCCCAAGATTATCTGTAGGTTGGTGTATTCTTGGAGTAAGATGAACTGTTCTGGGAGGACACTGAGATGGTGGCTGGAATCACGGATGGTGGTCAGCCTCTCTCCACTGCCCTGCCAGAAATGCTGCATGTGAGAGGAGGAACTGATGACATCATCAAGGGAGACTACTGTGTGTGGAAGCCCTTCCTCTTCTTTGGTGGCTCTGACCATCTGTGAGAAAGAGAACAAGAATGGTTGAATAGTACATGCACTGGGCAAGCCTTGATTTTTCTCAGTCATCTCCTGTGTAGAAGGACTGTTGTGCTTCAGATTTTTTTCAGGCATACCTGCGTCACCAAGAAGCTTGGAGAAAGCTATGCTGCCCGGAGACCTAAGTCAGGTCAGGTGGTGTCTTCTGGGTTAGGTGCTATCCCTGTGCCTCTCGAGCAATCTGCTGATGGCACATCCCACATTGCCCTTGGGGCCCTGCCCACATTGCCACCGCAGGACTGGCTCTGCAGCAGAACCAAACCAGTCAGCTGCACTCGGCTGCTCGCAAAACCCAAGAGCACTCCTCTGCCAAGGAGTGTAATCTAACCACCTTGAAAGACCTTTCCTTCATATCAGTCCTTTGTTGGCTCAGCTGGTCACTGACTCTTGCACAGTCCAGCTGTGACGTTCTCTGTGCTTTCATGGTTATCAGGGTAGGGTCAGCAACTCTCTCCGGTTCTAGCTTTTCATGCAATTGATTTTGCCTTGTTATACACTGCAGATTTTTCTTCTGCTCTCACTGACTCTGTTTACCTAGACATTAATAAATCAAGTTGTGCTGACCACAATAAAGAGGAACTGATTTAACTTGTTTTGTTGGTAAGTCATATATGATCTGGTCCCCTGATAAATAAAAGCTCATTTGTTCATATTTTGTTTCAGTATCGAAGCCACTGTACAAACCTCCACTGTTTTCAGCTTTGAGTTTTCCTTAACTGATCAAGCACCTCGTTGATTCTCTTCGCCCTCTTCTACCCCCACAGTGACCACAGGTGCCAAACCTCCAGTGCATGCATCTTCTTCCATCAGCTCCTCCCTCCTGCCTTGTGAACGGAAGACATCACCTTGTCTTTGATTCAGGTTTGATCAGCCGTCACTTCCTCTGCTCTTGTAAGGAAAGATTGCTACAGACTTGCCCTTAAACATAGGCCTTAAACATAGGCTTAAACATAGGCATTTTTACTTAAATATAGTAAAAATTTAGGAATGCATATGTCTGGCACTGCCTACCTTTTCATCTCTTCATTTACTTTTGCCTGTGTAAGTTCTAGCCCCCTCAGTGGCCCTTTTCTATATAGTACGTAATAGAAAGAACCGTCTTTGCCGGCATGGCAATATGCTGATCTGACATGATGTACTGACTATCGACTCCTTGTTAAACGGCCTTCTTCCCCGTTAGACACGCTGCTCTCTTCTGTGGGACCTCGCGCACTGATAGCGCGGGGTAAATGAACAGCAGCAGAAGAGAGCCGGACGTGCGTACGGACGCGTAGCACACGGAGACGCGAGCTGTTTGGCCAGGGCTGTGAACTACCCTTGTTACTGTGTGTGCCGCAGGTTGCAATCCCACACGGGACCAGGTAAATCGTTTCCGAAACAGAAATAATTTCCAAGTGTCAGTCTGGCTAGGACAATCAGCTGAAAATAGTGGGAAAAGCCGGCGTGGGAGATGCACTCGGCAGTGCTGCCCTGCCACCTGGTGCCGGAGCCCCGTCCCGGCGGGTCCCGCAGCCCCCCGGCCCCGGCAGGTCACCCAGCCCTGCCGCAACCCTGGCACCCACGGCCTGCCTGTCAACGCTGCCGGCGTTACAGCTAGCGATCTAAGACGGACATGCACCAGATTGCTACACGTAACTATTGAAATGCTCTTTAAGTCTTCGAATACTAATAAATGCCACTCCCTTTGCACAGGGCAGTGCTGGTGACTAAACCCTGTCCTAGAATGTGGTAACTACTGGTTGCAAAGATGTAACTGCTAGTTAGCCATTTTTTGACATTTATAGGCATTATTTTCCTTCTTAATGTCTAAGTCTAAAAAGTATCAAATATGTACGTGTATGATCTGATTAGGTGTGTTCTTAACCCCTTCCTTACCTTGATGTTTCTATTTTACGTTTTTCTATGATGCAGGTGTTTCTGTAGTCGTAAACTGAGGCACAGCTTAGTCTGCTGCACACACTAAGGATTTGTTTTTTAACTGCTTGGAAGTGGATTCTCCATGAAGATTAGCAAATATACTCAGCAGAAGGGGCCGTTTACTACCTCCAAATAGATGCTGTTGAGAAATCTGTAGAAAGGCTGTGTCTGAGTACCTTACACTTTAACTTACTGGGCTGTAGCTACTTGCCCACACAATTTCCCCATCCTGAAACCACTGCCCCTGCCTTGTGGGCTCGTACCTGAGTGCAGTCTCCACCTCTAGAGTCTCTGCACTAATAGTGATACTGAGACCCTAGCAGAAGAGCAGCAGGCCAGTGCTGGGCCCCTGCAGGTCAGTGGACATATGATGGACCTTCAGGGGCAACATATGCAGCAAGCCCCTAAGTTCTGTATCGGCCACGCACAGGTTGCAGGCTGCATGTATGCAACAGGGTACAGGAAACAAAGGTTAAATATGCCAACCCAGAAATCTGTGTCATTTTTGGCTCTGTCTTCAGAGCATATGAATCACAGCATAGACACCTGTTAATATTTATTTGGCCTAAATATTCACCCCTGGCTACCCTGAGGAGAATCCCCCCTTCCCATTTTAATGGTTCCAAGCTTTACAGAGTAAAGCAAATCAACAGGCAAACACTGAGACCTGGCTGACACGTTAAGCAACTCAGGTAGTCAGATCCTCTGACAACCCAGCCTGAATAATGTTGATAAACCATGTTTTCAGGTGTTGCTAAATACGGATGACTCATTTGTTCATGTGGATCAGACTTACTGGCAATCCTGCACACCAGGCAATTGGGAATGACAAGCATTTCTGGGTATCCAAGAAGAAACCCCTTTTGGTGTCAGGGATAAACCACACTTCAAACTTCTGTCTTTCTCTAAGGGAAATCGGAACTGACTGGTCTAACTCACAGACATGGAAGGGCTGACTGCCCACAGCGCAAGCTGGCTGGTCTGAACCAGCTGCAGATGCTCATGGTTACATAGGCAGTATACTTAGCTGCCAGCTAACCTACAGAACGGGAAAAGAAAACAGCTAAGCCTGGCTTGTATTTTGTGTGTGCCTCTCTCAGCTTGGCTTATAGAGAGCTAGTGTGAGCCATGAACTGTGGGCCTTCATGAACCTGCAGCCATCTACAAACCTCCTCTTGTCAGGATGTAATTGTTTTTACAGGTACATGATTGAATATTTCAGAAATAAAGATGGTAAGTTCAGAATGAGTTTGAAAGTGAGGCATATTCCTCGAACTTGATATACTTCCTGCAAGTCCCAGGCAACTAGGCCACATAAAATAAACAAAGTTTCTTCTACTGTCTCTGCTTTAATAGAGAAACATGGCAGCGCTTCAGATATTTCTAACAGTGCACAATGCAGTTTTTTCTCTTGAAATTTTCAAGGCAAAGTGGTGACCTGTTGTTAAATGGGGGAAATAACCTGGCACCAGGTGATAGAAAAAGCTCAAGTACTCAACACTTTTTGGCCTTGGTTTTCACAGCCAGGCCTGCTCCCAGACCTCTGAGTGTGGCAGTGTGCTCTGAAGAGGAGAGGGGTGGCCATCAGGAGGAAGCAACGTTAGGGTCTACTTAAAAACTGGATGCGTTCAAGTCCATAGGGCTGTGGTGGGACCCACCCAGAGCTGTTGAAATAGTTGGCCAATGTGATTATGAGATAGTTATCTATCAATCATCCCTGAAAAAATCACATTTATCATGGGAGGGCCTGATGACTGGAAAAAGGCTGACGTACCCAACACACTGCTGCACCTTTGAATAAAAGGAAGACCCAGGGAACACGGGCTAGTTCGCTTCCACTGCAGTCCCCAGAGGGATGAAGGAGCACTTCCCATTGGAATTCAGTCCTAAATACTTGCAGGACAAAGGAATAGCCAACACAGACTTGCCACAGGCAAATCACACTTGACCGCTTGATAGCTATGCATTTCACCACTGATAGCAATGCAGATGAGGTGAAGGAGCAATGCAGCACATCCGGACTTCATACACCTCCTCCCACAGCAGTCTCCCTTGGAAGCTGAGGTATGTGGGTTGAAGGAATGGACCACGGGGCTGAGAGAGCAGCAGTCAACAACTCAACATCCATCTGGTGGCCAGTGGGTAACAAAGAAAGTATTCCAGGGGGACAATACCAAGGCCATAGTGTTCAACCTCCTCCTGCTACTAACAGAAAATGTAAACAAGGAACAGTGGCCACACAATACAGCTTGGGAGTCTCAGGATGGACATTAGGAAAAACTTGACTGGAACAGATTATTCAAAGACGCTGCATAATCTCCATCCTTTTACATTTTCTAAGACTTGTCTAGAAAACAAAACACAGCTGATCTGGTCTGGTATTGCTCATAGCCCTACTTCATGCATGAGATTAGACTAGATGGAGGGACGAAGGGGATCTTCAGGGTCCCTTCCACCAATATGTCTATGAATTTGCTGTAACTGATTTCATACCTGTCAGTAAAATTACTGGTATTTCAAAGGAACTGCTTTTAGTATGCAAAAGACATGCATTTATTCATCGCAATCTATAACTTTCTTATGGCGGGGGGGGAGCAGTGGAGGGGGAGGTGCTGATCTCCTCTCTCTGGTGACCAGCAACAGGACACAAGGAAATGGAATGAAGGTGCGTCAGGGGAAGTTCAGACTGGACATTAGAAAAAGGTTCTTCAGTGAGAGGGTGGTCGGTCACTGAAACAGGCTCCCCAGGGAAGTGATCACGGCACCAAGCCTGTCAGAGTTCAAGGAGCATCTGGACAACACTCGTAGTCATATGGTTTAGTTTTAGGTAGTCCTGCGAGGAGCAGTGAGTTGGACTTGATGATACTTACGGGTGCCTTCCAACTTGAGATATTCTACGATTCTTTCACTGGTTAGCTTCATTCCCAAGCCTCTCTGGGGAGCTCTGCACTCTTAGCACAAGCATTTGCTGTATATATGAGAACTTGCGGCTTGCTCTCAGCCCAGCCAGTTAACTGCATCATTCCACTCCTGGGCACAGGGAAGGCACCTTTTTCTTCTCAGTATATTTTCATCGCAGAGATAGCCATGGCTAAATTTATCGTAGGGAAAAGGTTTGATCAGCAAATCCTTCCTTGTGCCACAACCATGAAACAGTATCTGCAGTCACATACTAACACATGCAGTAGGAGAAATTCTTGGATTCTCTGCTTAGAAATGTAGCTTCAAAAAATTCAATTCCGGCTTGAAGGATCCCACAGCTTTGGCATTTTGCTTCAGAAAAATATTCATGTAAATAAGATTTTCAGGCAGTTACCCTCACTCTGAGAAGCTCTAATGGTTAAGAGCAAAAGCATTTAGCAGAGGAACAGAGGTGCCAGAACATCTGTTGTGGGTCTATCCATAATTCTATCATGTGTCCAACTTTCTACAAAGCAAACAACTTCCATCTCCAAATGGATTTGTGATGTCCTTTACCTTTCCATCTACCCATTGCCAATTAAAGATATCGTTTAGGATTTGCTGATGATATTCCACAGAACAGCTGCTGTTAGTTTCTGGCTGACAGTATAGACCAGCTTCTTGGAAGGCCAATGTTCTGTACAAGCGTGGCAGAAATGGAACAGGCAACTGGGATTAAATCACACTGTTAAAGGGGGAGGGGAGAAGAACCCCTGCAGTACAGCCTTGTGAGGAATTACTGCTCACATTAGTTCTCCAAATCTATCCCTGGCCTCATTAAGCTGCATTTTCACTGTAAAGCAAGTGAGCTGCCAGTCATGGTGAAGTGAAACCTGCTTTCCAGTCACTGCCAGCTAGAGCTCAAAACAATGTTCATGCTTAAAACAGAAACCTTTAAGAGAATGGGGCTTGAAGAGCCATGTTTGGGCACGGCTTGAACTAGCATTAAAATACTCACAACTCTTAATACAGCAGCACCTAAGAGGTTGTTTTGTTGTTGTGGTTTCATTTTTTTTTTCATTTGCATTCCCACTTACAGCCTAGTTTCACATTCATGTCAAGTATCTCACATGTTTCCTTTTGAGGTCACTACAATCTGCACAGTACTGCTGGAGAACAGAATTTGGGGATCATGGAAATCAGGACCTCGTGACAGTCCATCCAGTCTATTCCTGCTGTTTCTCTGTTCCAGAGCAGGCCAAGGGGTTGACAGCTTGCCACAAGACCAGCCTGCCACCAGCTGCCATCTCCACGCTCTCTCTCATCACAGGCAGAAGAGAGCTCACAAAATGGGAAAGAAAAACAACGGTTGAAAAAAAAAAAATCACAATTTGTCCAACAGAGAGAATGGTTTCCATTCCTACACATTTTATAGTCACCCTGACAGTGAATGGCTATCCCTATTGTTTTGCAGAGGCTGACAGTCCACAGTTTTCAGACCAAGTGGGGTTGTTGAGGAGAATGCTTAAACTCAGCAATGCTCTACTTCCATGTAGCTATCTCCAGAAAGGTCTGCAATCTCTTTGGAATAGGTCTTTTGCTTTATACAGCCAAATAAGAATTCAGTATTTGTTTCCCCTTTAGAAAAAAAAAAAAAAAAAAACAAACCAAACCCTAAACCACGATACCCCTGGCATTTTAAGTTATCAGTGGAAGGCTCAGTGAAAGAAAACCCAACCTAAGGGTTTTTTGTGCAAGCAAGATTAGAAAGCAAGAGGCAGACTGTAGCTAGGTGCTCCTGCCCCATCACTATTTCTTGACTTTTGAGTTTAGCTCAAGACTTTTTCAGTCTAGGGCAAATACAAGTAATATAGGGGCCTGATTCAGAACAGTACAATGGGGCTTCTTCGACTCAGTTTGTGATCTGCCTATGCTGGATAAACAAGCAGCCTGTGCTATGACATTTGGTCTAACAGAATATCTTTTCAGCTTTGTAGTCAGGATTTGCTATCCAACTACAAAGACCATATTAGTCCTTAAGGAAGTAGAAGCTCAGGCCATATGCCAATAAACTAATCCAATGGAAGCTGAAGCACGAGCAACCACCTCCACAGGCAGGCATCCAAACACAAGTCTTAATACAGGGTTTCTAGCTAACCAGCATTCCACATGAGCAGTATTACAAGGTCTTCCAGGAATTAAAAAAAATACCTTGTCCTACACATCACCTTTCAGACATGGTGCACAAGCCCTGACGTGCAGGAAAGAATCAACTTGTAGTGGTAGGAGGCTTCAGGAAATTATACCATTTCCCTCAAAAAATACATTTCAGTAGCAGGTCCATCTCTTACAAAAAGCAGGATTTGCCAGTGAATTCTGCTCTTTGCCCATAGACATCTGCATAACTTTTTTTCCCCCCTTTTATCATTACTTAAGTGACAGGGATTCAATTACAACAGGAACCCACTGAGCAGATTCAATAGCAACTCTTCCAGATCAGACTCTGGGAACAAACAGATGTATTGCACAGGGACTAGCACAACAATAGCAGAACAAGTTTTATGGGCTAGACACAGAAATCTTGTTCATTTATATCTTATGCCTAATTTCAAACATGCCCTTTTCCAGAACTTCTTGTCCTTGCATTGTTAATAAACAGACATGCAAAATTGCTAATGGAGAGATGCAGTATGCACAAAGAAACCATGATGCAAAATATTCTGCTTCTTAGATAAAACCTATGTCAACTGTTCTAATGTATATGTTGGTTTGCATGCCAGAAGACATCTGATCACCAGTCCTAAAAAGAAATCAACATTTTTCCTTTTAAAGACATGTTTCACCAAGTCATTTTTGACAAGCAATTTTTTTCAGCAATTGAGCAATGGTCCACAGTATGAGAAGCAGCAAAAGCACTTTATTTGCTGTATAATTAGTGTCATTAGAAATATGATTGGTAAAAAAAACAACACACAAGTCCACACAGAAAGGAAAGCTTAATAAAAACCAAAGAGCACTGGAGGGCTGGTGGTGGTGGTGAAGACTTAGCAGAGAAGTTTTGTTTTTTTTTAAAAAAAGTCTCCCAGAGTTCTGGGCAGCAACAACTTCTTTTGGCCACTAGAGATGGTAACAAATCTTCCTACTACTTTGCATCAGAGTGTCCTCCTCCACCCTTGTTGGATTGCTAGCTTCAAATCACTTAAATGTGTTGTAGAGTGTGAGAAGGGAACTAAACACAAGATCATGATCTGTTCGCATTAGATAACGGCTTCCATGCAACTGTTCTGCACATGCAAAGGCATAAAACTTACTCAGCAAACACTATCTTCTCAAAAATCACTTCAAGTCATAACAATGGTTCACTTCAATTCCTGCATTTTTGAAAAGGTGGTAGAAATACTGCATTTTTTAAATCAATAACATGCTTCTCCTCCTTCAAACAGAAAATACCTTTAATCTTTGAAACAATGATTTTTTCTCTGACATTGAAATGACCAGACATTCTTAATTCATGAAAGTAACAAATGTGTTTCTGAAGCAAGAAGTTGCCACAACGATTATTTGTAAACATTATACCCACAACAGTAAGTACATCAAAACCCCACACTTCCACCTTAAAATAAACCACAAAGCTTTGACATGAAATACATAAAAAGTTTATTATGTATGTACCCCATTTTGTTATCTGGAGGAGAAAATCTGAGGCAACAGTTTGGTGCAGTACAGAGAAGCAAAGCAATATACAGTAGCTGCACACAGCTTGATTGGTTTCAGATCACAACTAAATACTCTTACTATGACCGTTAGTACAGAAATGTTCTGTAATTAGAAAAAATGAGAAGTATTACTCTCATGCTGTACAGTCTCATGTTTCTTGGTTAGAAAAGAACAACTGATTGAGTTTGAATCTTTCACACCAACTCGCTTGGCTGTTGCCTCTGGAATGTTCAGCACAAAGGTTAAGCTCCAGACATAATTTAAGTGCTTTTCATGTGCAAACTGTTACTGGCTAAAGCTTTCAAAGTACATTTAATTACAGATATGAACACCCTGTAAAGATATGAGGATATGATAGTAGACCCAGAGGCCAATACAGATTCTTTAAGAGAAATGCTATGTTCCACTGCAGTAGTTCTAGTCCCTGATTAGGTCCTTCCAAAGAGAGGGCTTATTTCAATCGTAGGAGATAGACCACTCTTTGACTGAAGCATCATGGGATGTTGTTACCAGAGTATGTTCATCCAACCACGCCAAGCCGCTTACATGATGTAGTCTGTGAGCATCTGTATGGCAGTGTGAAATAACAGAAGAGGATTAGGAAGGCTAGGCTGACAAAATAACTTCAGCACATATCCCAAATGTGATTTTCAGCTGCATTAAATACTAGTAGTGTATTTTAAAAGTGACTACAAAATAACGTAACAGAAGAATTCTGGCTATTTGTTGTGGTTTAGCCCCAGTCAGCAATTAAGCACCACACAGCAGCTTGCTCACCCTCCCCCCCTGGTGGGATAGGGGAAGAGAATCAGAAGAGCAAAAGTAAGAACACTCTTAAGTTGAGATAAGAACAGTTTAATAACTGGAAGAACAACAAAATACTAAGGAATTGTAATGAGAAGGAAAACAACAGGAGAGTGAGAGAGGAACAAAACCCAGGAAAAAACAAGTGATGCAACTGCTCACCACCCGCCAACTGACGCCCAGCCTGTCCCCGAGCAGTGATCACTGCCCCCGGCCAACTCCCCCTAGTTTCTATACTAAGCATGGTGTCATATGGTATGGAATAGCCCTTTGGGCAGTTTGGATCAACTGTCTTGGCTGTGCCCCCTCCTAGTTTCTTGTGCACCCGGCAGAGCAGGGGAAGCTGAAAAGTCCTTGACCAGTGTAAACACCACTTAGCAACAACTAAAACATCAGTGTGTTATCAACATTATTCTCATCCCAAATCCAAAACACAGCACTATACCAGCTACGAGAAAGAAAATTCACTCTATGCCACCCAAAACCAGGACACTGTTGTAGCTAGAGATTAGCATAAAGGCTAAATTAGTTTGGGAACAAGGGGAGAGCTACGGATGTTGTCTATCTGGACTTCTGTAAGGCCTTTGACACGGTCCCCCACAGCATCCTTCTCTCTAAATTGGAGAGATATGGATTTGCTGGGTGGACTGTTCGGTGGATGAGGAATTGGTTGGATGGTCACATCCAGAAGGTAGTGGTCAACGGCTCAATATCCAGGTGGAGATCAGTGACAAGTGGTGTCCCTCAGGGGTCTGTACTGGGACCAGTGCTGTTTAATATCTTCATCAATGGCATAGACAGCGGGATTGAGTGCACCCTCAGCAAGCTTGCAAATGACACCAAGCTGAGTGGTGTGGTTGACACATCTGAGGGACAGGATGCCATCCAGAGGGACCTGGACAAGCTCAAGAAGTGGGCCTGTGTGACCCTCATGAAGGTCAACAAGGCCAAGTGCAGGGTCCTGCAGCTGGGTTGGGGCAACCCCCAGGATCAATACAGGTGAGAGGATGAAGGGATCGAGAGCAGCCCTGCAGAGAAGGACTTGGGGGTACTGGTGGATGAAAAGCTGGACATGAGCCGACAACGTGCGCTCACAGCCCAGAAGGCCAACCGTATTCTGGGCTGCAACAAAAAAAACCATGGCCAGCAGGTCAAGGGAGGTGATTCTGCCCCTCTACTCTGCTCTGGTGAGAGCCCACCTGGAGTACTGCGTCCAGCTCTGGAGCCCTCAGCACAGGAAAGACGTGGACCTGTTGGAGCAGGTCCAGAGGAGGGCCACAAAAATGATCAGAGGCATGATACACCTCTCCTATGAAGACAGGCTGAGAGAGGTGGGGTTGTTCAGCCTGGAGAAGAGAAGGCTCCAGAGAGACCTTACTGCGACCTTTCAGTACTTAAAGGGGGCTTATAAGAAAGATGGGGACAAACTTTTTAGTAGGGCCTGTTGTGGTAGGACAAGGGGTAATGGCTTTAAACTAAAAGGGGGTAGATTTAGACTAGAGATATGGAGGAAATTTTTTACAATGAGTGTGGTGAAGCACGGGAACAGGTTGCCCAGAGAGATGGTAGATGCCCCATCCCTGGAAACATTCAAGGCCAGGTTGGATGGGGCTCTGAGCAACCTGATCTAGTTGAAGGTGTCCCTGCTCATTGCAGGGGGGGTTGGACTAGATGACCTGTAAAGGTCCCTTCCAACCCAAACTATTCTATGATTCTAACATTCAAAGCCTGCTTACCATTAGTTCTAGGAAACAGGTACTGTGTTGGATTTCAAGAACTACTAGCAACTGACAAAAGTAAGATTTTGAAGGAAACATACCTGGTATCTTGACTCTGGTCTCTGGATCACTTACGGTCCAAACATATACCATCATGTCCATGCCTCCAGAAGCAAAGTGTTCATTGTCTGGTGACCAGGCAACACAAACAATTTTTGCATGGTGTCCGTAAAAAACATTGTGTTCCTATTTGAAATTTAGAGATATAGTGTTATTTCATTAGTTTAAGCTACTTCAGGAAGTCACTGGCTTTTAACATGTAGCATCACAATAAACTACTGCAGGACTCCAGACAATGTACATCTCAGGTGCAAATGGATGCCCTACACAAAGTGGTGGCTTCATTTTATGCTATGTATTTGAACACTTATCAGGCCAATAAAATCTGAACCTTTTGTAAAAAACACTTTAAAAAAAACCAAACCAAAAATACACCACACACACAGACAGATGCTTATTTTTGTAAAAAAGACTTTTTCTGTGAAGGCTGGATCTGTAAAGTGCATGTGCAACAAGTCACTTCTTGCTTAGAGGCTTTTAAAATAACCCCACAGATGTTTCTAAAACTAAATTCTTTACATTTTTACTTAGAAAATGAAACATTTTTGTGGAATGCCATCCTGCAGTTTTTACTTCACTGTAGTTTCGGTCAAAGCTTAATGACTTTACAGGCTGATACACATATTGACTGCTCAGCTGGAAAGCGGAAATTGCCCATTTTTTGGTTCTTGGTTAAAAGACACTACATTGAATGATAAAGTAAGATTCCCTGCCCTAACGCATTCCTTTCATTGCTTAGTTCTTACCATGGAACTGTGTGCCATAGCTGGCAGAATTTTATTGCCAAGTCTGCTTTATTTGTTTCATTAAACTTTATTGTACTGCATGATTCTTATCAAACTGAGCCTGCATTCTTGTCCTTTTACAAAAATGCACACAAACTCTAACAGGCATGCATATATTTTGTTGACCTTTTTTCCCTTTAAAAAAACCACACTAGTGATCCAGCTGACCTGAACAAGGAACATAAATACAAAAATTTACAGAGTATGTAAGTACTGCTAGCATGTGGAAGTCCAACCTCTCCCCCATTTAACTATGTGTTTGTTATTAGATGGGTTTGAGTGTTTTCCCTGTAGCCAACCTACACCATACATTTCCTCATCTAGTCTTATGATCTGGAGGCTTCACACAGGCTGCTGTGAAAAGCAACACTAACTCAAAATACCAGGTAAACTGGCAGTCACAGAAACACCAAATATACATCAATGATTTAACAATTGAGTCTCACCAGCTGCACTATATTTCACCACAACAGATTTAGATATGAGATGCCAGTTGATTTGTTTTTAAACAAGCAAAACTCCTTGTACAACAATTCTTACCGCATAGCCATCAGAGACACTGAAGACAGTGACAACTTTGTTTGCATCACAGACTGCAAGAAAGGCACCATCGTGAGAATATGCCAGGTCAGTAACAGGACCTTTAGCTTCCAAACACTTATCATCATTTTTCAGAGAGGTTCCTTGGATCGAATACAAACGGACATTCCCATCCTGCCAATGAGTAGTGAAGAAGGGGGGAAGGTACAAAAATCACTTTACAATAGAAAGAGGAAGGCTTACTGAGTTTCTGGAACTTTTTGCACCAATTCTATCTGGTGGTGCTTATATTAAGAAATAGTTTAAAAAACCTGTCATTTATGCTGGCTACAATCCACCAAGTCTAGAATATAGACCTGATTTCTAGGATTTGCCTACTGTAAGCATACACTGGGTAAAAACAAGTTGACAATTTAAAAACAGCAAATATAAGATAAAAAAAATGAAACAGACATTAGGTCACAATGGTGGGAGAACTGGGGGAAATGAAAGCCCAATTACACATAGTTTACTTGTTACAATGTTGCTGTTGTTACAAACTGCCACCTACTACTTCTCAACACAGAATCACAGAATCATATAGGTTGGAAAAGACCTTTAAGATCATCCAGTCCAACCATAAACACAACACACCTACTATTATTAAACACTTCTGTTACTAGTTCCAGTGTTCAAAGTAGTACAGTTTTAGGAAATGCAACCTTACCGCTCCTCCCACTGCTGCTGTACCTCCTCCGGGGTGAATGGCTACAGCTTCTGGCTCATAGCCAAGGTCATCAATTGCAAAACATTTTTTCTTATCTTTCATCAAGACAATCTGTAAATAAAAAACCAGAAACTAAGACCCTTCTTCAAAGTGCTTAATACAAAACTATGACTAAGCCACATTGCTTGTCATAAATACAAATCTACTCTGATTGCTCAGAAGTTTACTATATTCTGATCTTAAGGGAATAGTTTCATTCTTTAAAAAAAAAATTGAAAGAAATGCCTATGTGTGGTGACTAACTAATCCACTGTACTGGAGTATTTATGTGCTCTAAATTAGGTAGTGCAGGGCATGCTCTACTACCTTCAGCTTCGCCTCATTTGGTTTGAGCAGGAAAGAAACATGGACAAGACAGTATTTTTAGCAATGCTTACTCCCGTCCTGGTTCACTGTTAAAGGAAGGGAGGCAGGAGCAAATCAGTAGCAAGTTAATACTGCAATGTTAAATTTTAAAGGGCTATTTCCTATGGACAACTGGAATTATAGAACTGGATAGTATAACTCACGTGGAAAACAGGGTTGGGGAACACTACTGAAAATCCCAAGCATAAAACCAGCATCCATACAGAAGGCATAAATCATTACAAGTTAAGCATGCTTTGATACAATATAGTCCTGGTGCAATCTCTCTGGTTTTGCATGATCTGAATACTACCGGCAAGCAAGCTAGAGCTACCTATGCTGTACAACAGCATTAGTTAATTGGTTAGTCAGATTATTGCAAAAAAAAAAAAAAGATAAAAAAGCAGGAGCAAGACATCCTTTCCCCAAAATCGCATCACTAAACAGATCAGGCAAGAGCATGATTCAGACTGGTATAGCCTTCCAGCACAAGGCTGTATTGATAACAAATTCAGATGCATCCACATGAGGGACCATGTGAAATTTAAACCTATACATAAGACTGTCAAATTGGTACAGGATGCAAAAAGACAAGCCTATCCAGTATCCTGCTTAATTATGTTCCCCATAGCTCTTATTAGGAAATTCTGCAGATGTGCAAGGTGATCCCACACTGAACAGGTTTGTCAGAAACCATCGTGTTACTATACACAGCATTATTAACAGAGCAATTGTGTTGATTATCGACAAGTTAATACTTACTTGTCCAATGCACAGAACTACAGTATAACCACCAGGACCCACAGCTAAACATTTTGGTTGAACATCCATTTTCACAGCATCCTGGCCACTGGAGGAAGGTGTGCCAAGGAGGAGAAGCAGGAAGGACAAAGCAGAAAAAAATTATTCCATGCCTACCATTATTTAAAGTTGCCTATTCAAATAATCACCCACTAATGATCAAGAACATGCATAGTTTAATTTTTTATTATTGTTTTTAATAATTTGCAAAGTTTCCTTCTGTTTACTGTTTAAAGCATTAGTATCTTGATCACTTAGTACACCTTCGAAGTGAAAGTCAATGTTACTATACTAGAGTCTAATTTTTTAAACTAACTAGGTGATCTTAATAGGATTCCTTAAAAGTTTTTTGCTTCAGTTGTGGTTTCCATGAAGAAACAGCTGTGTCCCACCCCTCCTAACCACATTTATTACAAATATTCCTGTGTATTTATGAATCGTAAAATGAACACCCTTCCCACAGTTCCTTAACTAAGAGATCTGCCTTGTATCAGGTGGCTATCTAATCTGTGGAAGGGATAAGACAAATTGAAAAGTCTGGGATGCATTTCTTGTTGTCACAGAAAAAAAAGCAAGGTTGGTACAGCAATAATTTCTACAGTTTCCATGGCAACTTAAAACCTGAATAAATTGCAGCATAAAATTATTTACCATATAAAAATCAACAAAACTCTTGCTGTAAAATAATTAGGGCTGCAATACTACAATAGAAGGCAACATTTTAACTAACCTGTAGTCCCTCTTGCTAAGGTTGGTATAGCGCACAGTGTCATCCATGCTGCAGGTGACCAGCTGATCCATTTCATCCACTGCCATTCTAGAAACCTGGTTTGTATGGCCTTTCCCAGAAAAGCCATCATTCTCTCCAGTTTCAGAATCCCAATAATGTGCATAATAGAATTAAGGAACATTTGAAGATAGTGGTGCAGTCAGATACAGCGTCATAAAAAGTTAAATAACGGACAGAATAGCTAAGGTTAGAAGGGACCTCTTGAGATTGATTAGTCCAACCTGCTGCTCAAATCAGTGTCAGCTACAACAGGCTGCCCATTCCGTTGGGTTTTGAGTATCTCTAGGGATGGAGACTCCACAAGCTCCCTGGACAACCTGTACCAGGGTGCAGCCAACCTCATACCCTCAAAATATTTATTAAATGAACCTCTGATGTTCTGTAATGAGCTAAATGACCTACCGCAGACAGCAGCAAATACTGGAACAATTAGCATTAGGTCTGAGGATAGGAAATACTTTTTAAAGAATTACAGTTAGAAGTCCTGCAACATTGGCTTTCCCTGATGTTATATGTTAACATCAGTTTGAACTATTAACACTATACTACAGGTTTGTAAAGAAACCAGTCCTGTATTTATAATGGTTTATGCCAATGTGACATCATTTTAATGCATCACAGCAAGCAGGATGAAGGACTGCAGTTTTATTTATAAGCTTCAGAACATTGAAAAAAAAAAAAAGCCAAGTCTTCTAGCTGAACACATCCCAACCTCACCCTTTAAGATGCCCTTTTCGGGAACCAGGCTGCATTCCCAGTGTTTTGCTCCAGAAACCAAGAGGACTGAAATAGAGTCTCAAAAGAAGTACAAGTTCTCTTCAGTAGTGAGAAAGCCTGATGACATTTAGGATTCCAAATAAACAACACAATGTGTCACAGAACTACAAAAAACACACCTTAACACAAGTGGGAAAAAAACACAACTGTAAAGAGAAATGCACGTTAATGGGTCAGAGATAGATGAACAAGAGTTTATCTTTCTTGTCCTGAACATCTAAAAAACAAGATACATGACTTTCAGCACATGTTAAGATCTACCTATCGCATGTAACAGCAAGAGACAGCAATACATATTTTGCCTGTATGACAGAATACTTGGAAAGTTACAAGAGCCTAATTTATGTATTTACTTGCTCCTGTATATTAACAGTCTAACTACCACAAAGAAGTGACAACTGGAAATTAAGAACTTGCTTATATTTAGCAGGCAAGTTTAAAGCAACCAGTAAAATAGGCAAGTTAAGGGAAAGCAAAATAAACTTCTTCAGACATAAAATCATAGAATCATAAAACAGTTTGGGTTGGAAGGGACCTTTACAGGTCATCTAGTCCAGCCCCCCCTGCAATGAGCAGGGACACCTTCAACTAGATCAGGTTGCTCAGAGCCCCATCCAACCTGGCCTTGAATGTTTCCAGGGATGGGGCATCTACCATCTCTCTAGGCAACCTGTTCCCGTGCTTCACCACACTCATTGTAAAAAATTTCCTCCATATCTCTAGTCTAAATCTACCCCCTTTTAGTTTCAAGCCATTACTCCTTGTCCTACCACAACAGGCCCTGCTAAAAAGTTTGTCCCCATCTTTCTTATAAGCCCCCTTTAAGTACTGAAAGGTCGCAGTAAGGTCTCTCTGGAGCCTTCTCTTCTCCAGGCTGAACAACCCCACCTCTCTCAGCCTGTCTTCATAGGAGAGGTGTTCCAGCCCTCTGATCATTTTTGTGGCCCTCCTCTGGACCTGCTCCAACAGGTCCACGTCTTTCCTGTGCTGAGGGCTCCAGAGCTGGACTCTCACCAGAGCAGAGCAGAGGGGCAGAATCACCTCCCTTGACCTTGTGTCCAATAAACATAAGTTTTTGTCTTTGGCAAAGCTTATTTTTTTTTCCCTCCTAATGAGCTCTCTCAGACTATAAGGCTAGAACATATATCACTATCATTCAAAGGATATTAATATGACCATCATTACTTCCAGAGTAAATATAGGACTTTCCACCGTTTTTATGTACTGTAAGACACTGAATTGATTTACTGTGACCCTGTGAATGGGACACAAAGAGTAATTATTCATGGGCAATTTTTCATCTTAACACATACATAAATCAAACCTATTTGAAAAGAATTATAGGTTATTTAGAAAATAAAGTATCATTTTATTCACAAGCATTGAAAGTCACCCAGAATACAAATCAGTAGTTAACGGTGCAGTCACTTAACTGTTGCAGCATTGCTATTTCCATGTACCACTCCTTGAAGAGAAGGAATAGACACCGTGAATATCGTTATTAGCCTGCTGGGCTAAAATAGTTTAACGGCCTTTTCATCGACAAAGTTTGCTTTTCAGGCACTTTATGATTCAAGGAAGAGGGCTAAATACGGTCATGTACCCACACCAACTGCCAGAACTATAGCAGCAACAGCAAGAATCTGGGACGTCTGTTTCTAGTTCATGTAAAAATGTAAGTTCCCATGAGAGTGCTGTGTCAGCGAACTCTTTAATTCCTAAAATTAAAGCTCGATCGCACACTAACCATAGTCACCTTGTTCACAATACACTAGGTCTGGTAGAATGAGACATCACTGGTAGTTTTCTATCTATGCTGTATTTCTTTTCTCATCTCAAGAATGCTTAAAAGCTGCTATGAAAGATAAGTTGATAACCTTAATTGAAACCAAAATCAGTCTGTATATTTGCACAAAGCACAGTATCACGCATGTAACATTTTAACTTCCTCATTCATGTGCCTGCAAGAGTCAGTCACACACAGCTTCTCTGGCAATGCTAATTTAACAAAACCATTTTTCAAGTTATTATTCCATCTAGACAACTTCAACCACCGAGTCATTTATTGCAGAAACTGGTGCAACAACAGAAGTTTAACCTACCTTTATGACACGTAAAGGCTTATTTGGATTGTTCTTGTCCAAATAATTGATATAGCCAGACAGTGAGATAGTCAGTAAGTGATCTTTCTGCCACAAACAACCCAGCTGCTGATCCAACACGTTTGATCCCATGTTAAAAGTATTGACAACAGAATTAGCACCAACATCCCAGATTTTAGCAGTTTTATCTCCAGAAGCAGAAAGCAACTGACTACTGTCAGGGCTCCAACTAATCTGTAAAAACAAATGTCACCACAAGATAGTAAATGCATTTATTACTGCAAGACTTCACAGTCCATGAACTTGGTAATGAAATACTACGGTCCATTTATACAAATGAAGTGATACTTACAGCATAAATACCTCCATCATGAGCTTTGCCTCCACCAAGAGCACACACTTTCTCTCCAGTCTTCCCATCGTAGACAAAAATCTTAAGAGAGCACACAGACATATAACTTAAAGGAAAAAGCAGTAACAGAAAAAAACCCAAGAACTGAAACACTGTTACTTGCACTGCACAGATCATTCTTTTGTTATATGGCAGGCTTGCAGGTTTGTCAAACACTAGATTTTTTGAAGAAGAGGCACAAGTATTCCTACATTTAATATTTAAGACTAAACAAATGAGATGACAATTGTAAATAATCACAGTAAGCCACTCAGTACATTGGATCCTGACATTTGAAATTCTGGAAGATGTTACATTTTTGACTCCTGCTGTGATGGCAGCTGCTTCGCACTGCAGTCATGGGAATCTGCTCTCTTAGATAGAGGAGCTACCTATGGTATCAGTGTCATTGTCAAACCTGCCCTCATCAGTAGGGACTCCACATGGAGCTGGGTTGCTATCTATGAGTTTAGTATTTCAGCCAGACTTCTCAGGATCCTAACAATGACATAACATATTCCAAAAGTCTAGTATGTTCCTGCCAAGATAACCTGTAAGAGAAGTAATATGCTAGGGAGATGAAACAAGGAATAAAGCTGAGTGACAATAGTCTGTTTGACATCAGTTGTTTGACATCAGTTGTTACAGCTTTATAGGATGATACTTAGAAGTTTAAGCCAGTCATTTCTTGGCATGAAAAAGGAAGCAACATGTATTTTACAATACTAATCCTATTCCCAAAATGCACAAGAAAATCTTCTCGTGCTAAAATCACTACAAAAAGAGTTCCTTGGTTTTTACCTGGCCATCTGCACTAGCTGTAGCAAATCTGTTCCCATCAGGAGAAAACCTCACACAGTTCACAAACCGTGTATGGTCCTGTAGGAAAAAAGTAAGAATCAGCACACAAAATGAGAACAGACCTTTTTACATAGAAGACAATCCAGTAACAATGAAGTTCTCTTACATGCGAGCCATAAATTAGCTGTGTAGGAGATGCCTGCTGCAGAGAATTGCTATGGAACAAGTCTAGCCTCTATCTAAAGAGGATCATGGGGATCAAGAACAGTCCAGGGAAGAAACTGTGACATCAATACTGATGTAGTTCAAGTAACTTAGCACACCACCAGGTGAACGAGTACCCAGTTTCAGGGATAGGTAGAAAAAAAATCCCACAGCTGCAGCCTAGACAAACACAGGATTCTTCCCCTCTGGTCACTGAATTCTTCTGCAACATTCTCCAGATTTTGACTCTTCCTTCATTGTACAAGTAAGTTTGACACAGAAGAGTACTTTATCCTTCTTATTGTAAAAAACACAGGCATGAAGAATAAATTATTATTTTACTGGAATTCCATTTCTGGGAGATTGCATTAGTGGTAGCTCTGTGAAATAAGCAGGCAAGACTGATGTATGCTCCCCAAATAGACTATTTACAAATAGGAGACTATTCAAACCATGCTAACTAGAAAACACGCGTTAAATAGGGAAGCACCACAATGAGGCCAAAGCTCCCATGTAAAGAGATTTGGGAGACTATTTTTAGTACTATGAAAGGCAGGTTCTAACCTACTTACTTTAACTATAGATTTTTTTTTTCCTGATGATACCTCAAGCTCTAATCTAAACCATATAACTGCCTGTACCAGAATCCCATACATCAACTCAAATATCACTTTAAAAGGAAGACTGCATCACATACCAGTCTAAGCAGCACTGGTAAGCGTTTCAGACTTCAGAGTTCCAAAAGAACAAGCTTAGCAAAATGCAAGTATCAACTTAAGTTCAGAAATATATTAGGCAACTACATCATTTCATTGGATTGCAGAGCTCAAAACAATTCCTTTTCTAGAACTGGAATGGAATCCTTACTAAAGTCAGTGTACGAAGACTACTCAAGGCACATACTTAAGAAAATAAAAGGCCTACTACTGTGTTTTTAAAAATGAAATAAGAACTAAACATCTTGAATTTACTACTGCAATAACATCCAGTATCTCTGCAATAGTTTTTTTGGTTTTTTTTTTTTCTGAGGCAAGAGACATGTCTTCTGCCATCAGAAACAGCTGCAGAAGCTTTTGGCTTTTTATTTTCTTTGGCCTCAAGTAACAATGAATGTCTTAAATGTGGTAGTTCCCAGCTTTGTTTCATTTACATAACAGATTTTAACTAGCACAATAAGAAACAAAAAGTGAAAAGGAATGTAGAAACAGAAAATTGACCACAGAAGTTACATACCCATTCCTCATCATAGAAATCAGTTACTTTTTCAAACATCTACACTCATCCTTTCTAAGCTGCCCTGGGATTTCAGATTTAAGCACACTTAAGCAGATTGGAAAATTCCATTCACACCACCATATTTCTTGAATCAAGCGCCTTGGAGAATATTAAGAAATTCTACGCAGGTCTGCACTGGGAAGCAGAGCTCAGAAAGCACCAATAGGGCCAATGAAACATCCTACTTTGTAAGTTACAGAAGAGGATGAAGAGCCATTAAAAGAAAAAAAAATTGCAAGATGTGCTTCAGATTTTCTTCTTAACCAAGCATTTATTTCAGTTTTCTTGGCGTGAGACAAGCCTTCAGTTATATTCATACATGGGTTTAAGAAAGCCACTTGACACCAACAATACCTCAAAAGGGGGAGCTAAGAGCTTGTTATAACAACTAGTCGTGACAAGAACTGCAAGCTTGTTGGAAAGCTTTTAGTCAACTTGCTGCACAGTTTAACAGAGCCATATCTAAACTTAAACTCACACTTATTGTAAACTTGAACTTGAATGGCGGTCCCTCAAAGAAAGCAGCACAGTTGTCATCACTGCCAGTTGCCAGACGATATGGTCTTGTTTGTTTAATGTCCACACTATTGATCACTTTATTGTGCCCAGTAATCTCGCCGACAGAAGAACCACTATCCCACAGGAACACTGCTCCGAATCTAGTTAGAAAACCACACAATAACTACAATTCATAAAAGTTACACGTAGATTAACTCCTTGAGCATCTGCAAACAGCAGATTTGAGTGCACACAAAGAAAAGAAATTAGGTCATCTTATTAATCTCACACAAGCGCATCATAGTTCCCTGAAGGATATTTGAGATCTTGCTGGAGAGAGAATCTAATCTTCAGCAGGAGACATTTGCTGAAGGGGACAGACAAGCAAGTTTTATGTATAAAGCTTCTAAAATTCAGAGATCCAAGAGATAATTCTTCAGTAAGTCTGTTGGTTTATAAAAGAAAGCAGTAAGTTATTCTGTCTGCCTAGTCACTACACAGAATGCAGAAAGCTAGGATAACAATGTCATCTGATCATTTATCTGATTATTTAGCCTAGATCGGGTACCATCACTTTTACAACTATTATTACTTAAATGTTTAAGGAAGAAGAGTTATAACAGCACTTCTGTCAGTTCTTACTTTAAATCACCTTAAAAAAAAAAATCAGCATAATCAATACAGTGGCATTAAACTGCCAGAGCATCGCTATTAAAAAGCAGTTCTATAGAATCACTTCAGCAAAATTCTAGACCAAAAGCGCTCCACCTAACAGGAAACTGGCAGACTTTTTAAAGTAGGAAAGCAAATTTACACAGTATCTAGCCAGGGGCAGGTGGGGGTGGAAGGAAGGATGGAGGACAAAGAATCTCTCTCAAATACCAGGACACAGTACATGATGGTGATTAAAAAATGGTGCAGGGCGTGAGGGAACAGGACCACATCATGTTTTTCAGACCTTTAGGCATAAGACTACCTGGTCTGGACTCTGCCTTAAAGATCTGTCAGTCTTTAAACATTAAAGAAAGGACACAAACCTGACTGTAATGGGTACCTCATTTAGTCAGACAAGGACAACTGGCTGTGATTTTCTTTTAATTAACATAGTAAGGCCTAAAAATACAGGCATGTTGCTGAGACAGAAAATTCAGATACACTTTTTTTTTTTCTCTCTTATTTGATCATGTCCTCTCAATTTGGGAGGGGTGAAAGAGGAGGGAGAAGAATTATCATGTGGTTCTACCTTCCTACTCTATCAGAATTAGACAAAAAAAATCCACCAAAAGGCATACTGAACAGCTATTATTGAATGCAATACCCACCTCTAAAAAACAAACAAGACCCACACAATTTTAAACTGAGCAATTCTAACAAAACTGTATTTTCTAAGTAGTCTTACAGCTGTCAAATACTGCATAAAGAATTCTGCTGCAGAACAGCACAACTTGAAGTCTGAACAGGGAACAAGCCATGATTTTCTTCCCTTGAAAAATTAAAAGCTTTCTGCTAAGAACCTGCTTTGTTAGAATACAGAGCTTTACAGTATATGTACGTGTGTGTATATTTGTGCACGCGCATGCACGTGCACAAAAGAATTACTCACTTTTCCCTTCCTTCGCCAACCACAGCAATTCTCTTGCTGTCTTCAGTCCAGGCAAGGTCCTTTATTTTTCCTGCAAATGGCTGATATTCATACTTCAGTAGGTGTTCCTTCTGTGTAGTATCCCAGATTCTCAGCTTTCCAGAGACATCTGCCATAATAAAATAAAATATAACTATTGTTGTTCCAGCATGACTCAGTCACATGACTCAGCAATCTGCCAGGACACAGATTTTCAGCTACAGCAAACATTTGTACTGGGGACCTATTATCTTACCCTATACAATTACTACAAATCACTTGATTTAGGAACACTGAAGACTACATCTGTTTCACTGAAGTATGTTTTTAACCAGATATTAAGGTTCAAAACATGCAGCAATAAATACAACACAGAGACAACTTTTGCAAACAGACATGTGAAAAAAGTTGCACAGTAAGAGGGTAGAAACTCTAAAGTTATCAGCCAGTATGCGTTAAGTATCTGTGTCACACACAAAAAAGAAACCCAAACCACCCCCACCTCCCCAGAAGCTACAAGATAGCTTACCCACACTTCATTGGGAAGTAAGCCACCCTACGTCTACAGTAAAGAGCAATCTGATGGACAGTAGCTGATGCACTAAAATTCATACCTCAGCTTTTTTGTACCTTCAAAGCAAACCTGTTTTGCATACAAATACCGGGTATACATAAACATACAAAGATATTTCTGCCCATAGAACTCAATTAACGCACACTCATCTGCATAGTTTTTCTATACAGAAGCATGTACACACTTAATGTTGCATGTGGATACCTGCACTACCTGGATTACTACAAAGGAATCCAACATTATATTAAAAAATGGTAATGTCACAAGCAGCAGACATAGCACAGTTCATAACAACTTAAGACTTAATATAATGAAAGCTTCCTTGGTCACCATTTGCTCTCAGTATTACACAGCCCTAGAGCTTGCTTCTATTCAGAGCAATTACTGTGGTGCAGCATTGTAACCAGAGGAATTGTTCTATACACAGACGGGTTTACACATCTCTAATGAAACCCACACAGCAAATTCTGTGTGTATTGGACACTTCATAAAAGCCACTGTTTTAGAATAAACCACGTGCTAAAATATATACCTTTCACCTCAGCAGAACGTTTTTGAGTTCTGATCACCATTTATTGGTGCGTCTTCACAGTTCAATTTAAACATACAGCAACCCTGTATCGTTGAGACCTGATCATAGACTCATCTTCTCCGCTTCTGCTAAAAGGACAGATGCAGAATCCTCCATTTTACATAGAGAACTTATTATTGAAACAGAATTTTAACGTGGACTTCAAAATCTAATTGTTTGCTCCATCTATTAATAGATAGGAGACATATAGCTTTAACTTTGTGGAATCTCCCATTACTACCTCTGTTATGACTGCAGTAAGAAATTACCATAAAAGTCACAAAGCATATTGCCAAAGGTTTGTCTCATCAAGCACATGAAGTATTAATGCAGGTTGCATGGCTAATGCAAATTTATAGATAGAGAAATGAATCTTACATGTCATACTTAGAAACAGCTTAAACAGCCTGATACTATCTTCAGACTCCATGCTCAACAGTATCACAAAACTTTATAAACAACATACAGAAGATACTTTTTAAAAGGGAAATATTACAGCTGAAACTAATTTACTTGGGTATGACAGACAACTTCTGAAAAGAGTCAACTGAATACTCCCCCTCTAGGAGCAAGGAGCTTCCTTAAGCTGATCACTAATGAAAAACTTCTTCACAGATCAGGCTATGTATATATAACTGTTCTTTTACAGAGGACTGAAAGTCTGCAAGGCTACAAGAACAAAATAGATGGTTATTCTGAGGATTAAGTACAGCACAAACCTAGAGCACCAAGTCTGTAGAATAAACAATGCAAACTGGATTTTAAGAAGGTATTCAATTTGACATATGGTCCACACACAAGACTGAGCCAAGAAAATCCTGGCTCTGGTTCCGGGGGGGAGTGCGGGGGGGGGGAAGCTGTGCTATCAGTGTTCTTAAAGCTTCCCCAGTACTCAAAAGATACATATTCTAATACAGCTTTCTGATATGCATGAAGCAAAGAAGGAAACAACATTTTAAAAAAATATTGTTTCCTTAAAGTTGCTGTGAAAGAAATTCCCATTCTGCTAAGACCTGTGCATGAGTCTGGACTCCCTTTCTAAGGAGCTCATATTCAGAATGTTTTATTTTCAGATATACTACTTAGAAAGTGTTTCTGTATTTGGACATGCTTCTGAAGTGTTTCTAATTGACAATGGCAAGCAAGTTAAAAAAAAAAATCCATAGATTGACCGTAATTGTTTTTAAGAAATGGAAGCTATAGTATTGTATTTATCAATATTCTTTAACTGTATACCAGTCCTCCTGAAAAAAGATCAATTATTTGAAGCAAGCTTCTATTAAAAAGGGTTTGTTTAGTTCTTTGTAAAACTAAAATCAAAAACTGTAGCCATTTTGGCTAGCAATCCAGGAAATTCATGCTGTATAAATTCATGTCACCTGTTCTCAGACTCTTGATTCACATACATTACATGGAAACTGAGAATCAGCCTCCTTCCCTGCTAACTTACCAAAGAAAGCTTTTTTAGTTTAGGTTACAAATGTAAGAAAAATCATGCCAAGTCTTGCCAAGTTTGGTCAGGAAGAAAGGGGGAGGGAAAAGAAAGGAGTATACACTCTTCTAGAACCCCTCCCGTCCTCAAAGTATAAAAGTTTATTAACAAACTGAAACAATAGCCCTGTATTTCAGAAATAACTTTTCATTCTGCTGCACGTACACAAGTCATTCATCACACTAAGATTTGTTCTCTTTACGCTTCACACTAAGTATTTAAACTTCATTTTCAGGTTCTTTTTGATTTAAATAATAAATTTTAAGACGACCAAGCATGTCACTAAACTCACTGCTTTAGAAAGAGGTTAGAGGAACAACTGTAGAAATCGTTCCTCCCTCAGGCATATATATGTAATTCCATTGAAGCATACCACATTGACTATGTATTTTCTGTACATAAATGCAAAGCGTTACTACTCTGTTTTGCCAGTAAGTTTTGCGTCAAGCATTTTAACAGCTCTGTCCACATATCTCATGCAGCATGCGCACTGATACTTTACCTCCAGATGCTATGTAGAATCCACTGGGAGCATACTTGGCAACTACAACCTGATGGGCATGCTCAGTGTAGATGTCAGCAACTGCAGGATTCTAGTTTAAAGGAAAAAAAGTTACTAAGTTGGATTTCCTGGTTTTCAAAGGAGTAAAATCAGAGTTTCAAAGATAAAATTCAGAATTTCTCCTCACGCTCCTTCTCCCACACCCTTCCTTCCAGCTTACATGGAGCTATTGTCTAAAACTGAGAAGTGCAGTACACATTGCAGAACACTGCTGTCCAGTATGACTAAAACAACACACTAATTTCTAACAACTGACACAACTAAAGTACTTCCTCTAACAGCCAGATCCTTTCCTCTCTAACACCTGCTGAAAGGTAGAAAAACACTCTCCAAAATAATAGGCCAAGCATCGGACTTTCTTTTTATGGGGCTAGCCCAGGTAAGGCAGTTACCCAAGTAAATACTAAACATGAGCTGTGGTTTGCAACATACATCCAGAAGTTCTACTATAGTTGAGTATGAAAATCAAGCATATGGTTAACCATATTGCATGGCTGTTAATCATCACCATGTACTCAAGATCACTCAGTAACCAATGAGGCGTGCAAGGCTTGCTCTTTCTTGCCAATTGCTCTCTGGTTAAAAAGCTAGTAGATGGACTAGCTGCAGAAAAGATGTTTTCCCTAGTATTAAGAGCTGTACTGGAATTCTGAAAGAAATTCACTGCCACTCCATCACAATTTTATCTCTTCAGTCTTAAATATGTTTTCAGATGCTTCAGGTTGGACACTAAAACTAACTCACTGTCTCAGCAGATCAGTAGTGTCATACTACAGAGGTGCCACACAAATCAAAAAAGGATGACATCAAAGCAAAATCTGCTCTCAAATTAACTGTATAAAGAACCCATTCTGCACATCTTCCAAATACAGTGCACATATGCTACAACAGTAATACACTACTCCTTAGAAAAATTTTTCTACCAGTTAACAGGTATCTTCCAGCTCCAGAAACTTGACTCATATGGTCAAGACAAAAGTCCATTTTAACTGCTATAATTAATACAGATTTATTCAACCAAACCAGAAAACCACCTGATGTTATGGTATGACTCAGCCATCCAATCAGGAAAAACTAAAACACCTGCTCTGTGTTAGAAGCACAGTCTCCTGCTTGCAAGAGTTCTTGCTGTTGCAGTACTGTTACATCTCAGGAGACAGAATACAGCTTACTCATGCAAGAAGCAGCTCTTTTTCATTCCGGCTTTTATACATTGCTTGAGTGCGTTATAGCCCTACTTAAGTTACAATCATCTGCATTTACAGTATGCACATTACTCTCCATTCTGCGTGCAACTGGATTTTATCTAAGCAAGACAAGATAATGTTTTCCCCATGCTATAGCTGCATCACCTACAAGTTCATGGAGCTCAAAAAAACCCCACACTTCATTAGTAATGGCATACATTAGTAGCTGCTATTTTACAGCAAGAATCTCCAAGAGTCCAGGAAGCTAAGAAGATGAGAGACTGGACTTAACAGACTGACGTAAGGGGTTAAATGAAAGATAGACTCCTAAATTTAAGATATAGTAAATAAAATCAGGAAGCCAGGTAATAAGTTAGAGCTGCCAATTTAAATGCCATTTGATTACATAATTTCTGCTTGTAAAGTCAGTTTTTTTACCTTGTATGTCTTTCATATCAAAACCCAAAAAAACCCCCACTTCTAAAGACATTTTAGGATAAGATTATATTGTTAGCTGGGACAAATGCAGTACCTAATACTAGATTCAACAAGAAGAATGGGCTTGTGTGGCTTATTTGAACACTGAAACCAGAGCCACATATGAAAGTGAGCAGTTGAAGTTCCAAGTTTCAAAGTAGGTTTAGACCCATGAAGACAATCAAATATTAACGAGGTATGAAACCTTACAAATATCACTAGCACTTCTGACTCACAGTGCTTTTCCAGCACCGTTCTAGGACTTTTTCTCATTAAAGTAAGCCTCTAGGTCATGCTCAAAGATTAAGCATTAACCCTGAACACTATATTCATCACCACTGATTAGCTAATACTAGATAGCTTCAGACTTAAAAGAAAGGTGATCCCTGCATTTTGATGACCTGTTTTTTTAATTAGAGTAAAACCATCCCACTGGAGAACTGTTCATGGACGAATTACACACAGACCTCCCAGTATTTCATCTGGTTGTTGCAAACTATTATACAGGCTTCCATATTTTTCAGAGAAGGCATAGCTCTCAACTAAGAGTGGAGACACTTCCATGTTGGGTTCGGAACAAACTGCAACGTTCTCCAACACAAAAGCCATAGCACAGGCTTTAGTCAGTTTTTGTGTCACTGCTACAATACATTCTGTAGTTGTCTGCAGAGCATCACCTGTCATTTATTAACAGTAGCAGACTCTCCTTGCCAGTTAGGTAAGTTTGCATATTAGCATGAATTACACCATAAAACTGAAGGATTTATGACTTCCATTCTCAACCTCCTTGGAGAGTTTAAACAGTCTAAGTTGAATTCCCACAACCCCACCTCGCCTGTACTCTGACCTTGCCATGCGCTCTACATTCTGGCTCATGCTGAGACTAACATTTGCACTGAGCAGATCTTCAGTGAGCTGATTCAGGAAGATAAAAGCAAATTGTTTTCTTCCAATTTAACCCCCAAAATGGGGTCAGATGAACACTAATGACAGTGCAAGGGAGGAGGTCACAATCCATAACTTGGGCAAAAACTGTAACATAAGCAGAGTGGCTTTTCTCTCTTCTCTCATCACACTGTGTGCCATTACAGTGTTTAAATTTGGGCTTCTGGTTTCAGAAAATTGAACTTCTTGATACCAAGAGTGAAACACTATTACAACAACATTATATTGAGACATTGAAACCAGAGTGGAAGCTCATTTTTGTCTTCAAGTGGATGAATTTAAACTGATCTCAAACAAATTTGCAAAGAATTAAGTTATTAGTAGCATTTCTGTATTGTGGCATGACAATGAAGAAATGTCTGAATATAGTGCGGATGACGAGATGAGTCAGGAAAACAGCTCATGAAAATTCAGTTTGCAAAGGTGATTTACAGAAGCAGCCATAAACAAATCCACTGTTGTGGAGACCTAAAAATTCCAGAGAGGTATGACTTGTCCCCCTGCAGCCCTCCTCACTGCAGGCCAAATCTGCAGTGAGAGAGGAAAGTAAACCTAGGGGAGAATTCGATTTTCTAAAGAACAAACATTTACTTTGAAGAAAAGTATTTTTTGAAAACTGGTAGCAAGACAATAGCCTAGACTTGTAATGCTTCCTCCATACTTCTCAAAAGGATGCCATCTTTGAAAAGAAATAATTTAAATAACTCATTTAACATTTCTCTAGTTACCACCAGAGAAGAAAAAAAAAAAAACAAAAACAAAACAAACCTCCACACCACTGAAAACATTAACTGGGGCATTCCAATATTTAATCGATGGGAAAAGTTCCCTGTGAGCAGGCCTGAGAACTCAACATGCTTGCCACAGAGTTAAGCAACTGACAACTGTTTTGATTCCTGGAGCAGGAGGGGAAAAGCTACGAGCTAATGCATTTAAAGGTAGATGTTTGCAACTATTTGCATGCTTCTCTTACAAGCCAATGCAAGGGCCCAATACGGCAAATAGGGAAGAGTTCATTTATTAGGCAAATACAGTGCTCAACTTCATGATAGTGATACTTAAGAAGATAAACAGGGCCAACCAGAACATACCAGTCTCTCATCTGTAAGTCCTATGCAAAGAGAGGGAGGAGAACTGCACATTTTGCCGAGATTTTCTACAGGTTTTTACAGTCGCTGCCCATGGTTTTATGCCTGAGTCATGCACCCTTGCTTATTCCCCTGCTGCTGATCACAGATCTGTGACCTCAATTGAAATTACCAAGAGCGAATGAAGCACAGGCTATTAAGGGAGAGGGGCCGGGAAACAAAATGAAACTTAGCGAAAGCTCTATACTACGAAACAAAGTAAATTAGGATACATTACATCAATGTTTCTGATGACGACACATTTTCCATTGGTATAAAGAAAATTGTTGCCCTTAGGATCACCTCCGATAATTTTGGAAACGCCTCGTTCAACCTGCGGGAGGCTGGCGAACACTTTTTCTACGGGAAAAAGAAAAGGGGGGGTAATAAGCGTTTCATTTCTCCCCGTTAACGGACGCCAGCCGAGCAGCCAAACGCCCTGCCGGCAGGCGCGGTCACTTGTTGCTGTCAGCAAGCTGTGAGGAACCGCCGGCTCCGCGCCCGCCTCCGGGGCGGCACAGGGCCGCCCGGCGGCCCCCCAGCCAGCGGGGCTCTGCGCCGCCGCCACCCAGTCCCCAACCCGGCACCTCGCCGCTCCGGCCCCCCCCGCTCCGCCTCGCCGGGGGCTTACTGATCTCGTACGGCATCTTCGCCCACTTGTTACTGCGGCGGGCGGTGGCGCTGGAAAGGAAGGGCTGGGAAGGGGGGCGAGCGCAGCCCCGCGCAGCGCAGGCGGACCGGCCTCTCGCTCTCCCCGCCGCCGCTGCCGCTGCTACTGCTGCTGCTGCCGCCTCAGCCCCGCGGCGCCCAGCGGCACGAACCAGGAAGCGCCCGCGCGGCCCGCCGCTCTCCCCTGCCTTTGACCATATATAGTCAACTCGCTCGCGCCGCGCCGCTCCCCGCCAGCCCGCGCCTCGCTCCCTCCCCCGGAAATGCCGTCGAGCTCGGCCGGGCCCGGCGGGGGCTGCGCTGGGGCGGCCGCAGGAGCCGGCCCCGCCCCGGCAGGGAGCTGCGCGCAGGCCGCGGCGGGCGGGGGAGCCGCGGCGGGCGCCACACGGCGGCTCTGCCCGGCCTCGGGGTGGGCGCCGCCGGGCGGGCTGCGCATGCGCGGGCCCCTCCCCTGCTGTGGGCCTCCTCGGCGCGTGCGCACGAGTGGCCGTGCAGCCGCGCTGGCCGCGGCGAGGGGGGGTGGAGGTGGGGGTGGTCAGCGGCGTTGTTATGGGGACAGCCGGGCCGGTGAGGAGAGGAAATCCGCGCTGATCCCCAGGGAAGGCGGGGTGCGGGGAGAGAAGGAGACGTAGGGACGCTGAGGGAGCGGGAGCTGCGGGTGCGTGGAGAAACAGGCCGGGGGGAGCCCCCCCCGCTTGCCATGTCGCTCCTTTCCCGCCCTCTTGTCATCGTGTGGTGAGCGGCTGCGGGGCAGCTCCCACCGGCTCTCTTCATCTTGAGGCAGCAGCCTCCGACTCCCACGGCATCGCTAAACGTAGCTGCTGTGCGGAATTTGTCCCGGTGATAGCTGTTGGGGCACCGGGTCTGTGCCCTAACTTATTGAGAGGACAGACTTCTAGTTTTGCTTGGGAACCACCATATTTATAAGTAGGGATTGCGTCAGCTGTAGTAACCTCCTGCAACAGAGGCTATGCAGGTCTTCTGGTCCTTGATTTCCTCCTTTTATAGAGGTGTTGGGAAGGCACTTCCTGTCTGCAGTCAGTATTTCATCTCTTAAACATTTATGATTATGTTATAATTAGAATCATAGAATCGTTTAGGCTGGAAAAGACCTTTAAGATCATCAAGTCCAACTGTTACATTAATAACAGGGCGTATTCCCATAGTTTTATGCTGTCCAACTCCAGATATCGCTGAGGTGCTTTACAAACTGCGAGTTTATCTCAGAGTTGTCCCCTGAGGTCAAGTTGGATGTCCGCTTAAATTAACGTGGACAGTAAGCCGTAAGGAGAACAACATACTATCCTTCATGTCTCCTATTATAGCTTTGGAGAAATTGCATTTTTCTCTCCTTCCAATGCTAATAATATAAATCATGAGTATACCATCAGTTCTGCATGATACAGCAAGGCAAAGCATTTATATCTAAGTGGCAGAAACTCCTGAAATAGGTGCTGGTTCGTACTTTTGTCCCTTTAACTTGCCTCATTCATAAAGTGAGTTAGTTTTTTCATATGAAATGGGAAAAATGCATCAGGATAGATGGGTATGACAGGAATGCCTTGCATGGCATGTAAATATAGTATATAGCAATAGCAATGCTCTTGGTGTGTTCTTGGCCAATCGACCTGTAAAACAGGCCTGGGGAAGCCCTGTGGGACTCTCCGTTGGGGGTTGGGAGAACGTGGGGCGGGGGGGGATAAATAAAGCTTTAGATTCTCAAATGCAGAAAGAACCAGCATTGCAGTCTATGGCTATAGAGACTTTCATGCAGGCAGCTCTAGGCAGTTCAGGATGAAAGAATGCCAAAACTTCCCCAAGAACCTGTCTTGAGTTGGCTTGTGTAGCCACTCTGCTTAAGGAACATTGAGAGCAGCACACAACTATGCTGGGATTACTGTAAGGGGTTTGTGTACTTCTCACTTCTGCACTAAATGGATTTGGGGTTTTCCCTTGTCCAGTGTGTGGCTTCACAAAGTTATCTTTTCCTTGAATGATTGCCATGTGCCCAGTAAAAAGCAAATTATCAATATGAAAACATATTTTTTTTCTTCACCTGTTTGGATTTTTTGGAAATAAATGAACCTGTATGTATTTATTATGTCAATATTTCATGGTGAATACAACATAAAAATTCTACATTTGCCATAAGATGTTTTTGTGCACCAAAGCTGTATTATCTCTTATGTACATGAATAAAATCTTACGTGCCCGAAATGTTTACATTTTTTCATCTACATTAGTTCATAGAAGATATTTTCTCTCCCTGCAAGGGTTGCCTTTGTAGTTTCTTCAAGCACTGATCTCTGCTCACATCCTAAGATTTTTAGTGTAAATTTGATAATTACTTGAAATTATGTAACTAATGTATTATGGACATTTTGCTCATTAATTTCTCATAAGTATCCAAATAATGGCCTAGGCTTAGAAGTAGCAAGTATGCCTGCAGAGATTCCTGTGAAAAATGTGGAGTCAGAAGCAATTTTTTTTTTTTTAGGTGCTTCAAGTATTTAAAAGGCTAGAAATCCAAATCTGAAGTAGGCTGGTAAGACTCAGCACGGTGCTCCTGGAGCTTCCATTTTTCAGCTCATAGTGGGGGATGGAATTGATGAATTGTTACTTTTCCCTCTGCAAAGACTTGACTTGGTTTTTATTACCTTCGCTAGCAAGTCTTGCATTTTTTTCATGTTTCCACAATCAGCCTCACACTTTAGCAGAGTCTTGGGGTTTTTCTGAATGGAGATTTCCAGCCAGCTCAAGCTGCAAGTGCTCAGCCTCTTGGGTAATCACAGCTGACTCTTATTTGGTGGCAGATTTATTTGTAATAGTTGAAGAAATTACTGGTCCTAGCTGTCATGCAGCTCTTCTCTTGAACGACTACGTGGGCATCTGCCAATGTCAGTTTGCATCGGCATACCTGTGGAGAGGGTCTTTGGCAGAGGGTGGGCGGCAAGTGCTAACTACTTCATTCCGCCGTACTAAATCTGCCAGAAAAGTGTGCCGCCCCTGGGCTTTACGCTTGGCACACATTAAGACATTTCTAAGTATTTTGGAAAGCCAAGTTTCACTACGTCTTTTTCAAGAGTGTGAATGTGCCACCTGCTAGAGTAAGTGCTTCATCTTCATAGCATTAATTACATAGTGAGGACATGGACATTGTATTAGGTGGCTTTAGAGAATGCTCAAATGTTATTATTTACTTAGTTGATCACAGATACATATAGTGGCTTGTAAAACATGTAATGGTCAATTTCTATTCCAGAAGGCTCATAATCTGCAGCCTCACAAACATTCTCCAGGCATGTAGATGTTTACCATTAGGCATGTGATATCAAAGATGTTGTTAACGTATTTAGGGTAGAATACTAATGTTATGCTTAAGGCTCTGGGCCAGCATTAAGATAACAATACACATAAATAACATTGTGGGAGGAAGGTGTGTGGACTTAAGGCTGGACTTCAGACCAGTAGCTAAGAAAGTAATGAAAAAAATCAAAGATTACGCTGTTGCATTCCTCAGCACATGGAATTTCTAAAATTCATAGCAACTTTTCACGTTTTTTTTAGCTTTATTTACCGTTCTCCTTTGCTCACTAACAAATATGACTTGAATACTGATGAAAACACGCCCCTTAAATTTGCAACTCAGCAGTATAGCCTCAGGCACATGTTAACAACTCCTTAGAAAGTATTTCACAGTCTTTTGGTATTTCCACATCACTTAGCATAGCACTGCATTTATACACAAGTTTTGTCTGATGCTGAGTAGCCATCAGCTTTTCTAAAAGGAATGTTAAATAAAATACTTCTTTGTGCTGTGTTTTTTTTTTCCAGGCTGCAGCTAGTTTATCTCCATGTCTTGAGGTCTAAATGGTGAAAACTGCTCCCAATTAGTCAAAAAGAAATGGAACAAGAAGTTTGAAATGAGAATTAATGTTACACATCATATCTGCTGCTATTATGACATGACTTCAGAATACCAGATGTCAATATGTAGGTGCTTTAGATAATATATTATTAATAAAATTTCTATTACAAATACCAACAAGATAAACACTCTGTTTTGTGCCCTAAGAAATACTGAATTTTAATTCCAGCCAGACTTGTGGGGTCAGTCTCAGAATGCTGATCATCAAATCAATGAAAAAAGACAGACTATGATGAATATTTTCTGACCCTGCTACCCTGAAAGCTAAAAAATACAACAGTTTGATTTACTATCTTTGTAGAAATACTATAGCAACATGATGATTCAATATGTAAAAATGCAAACATACTAAGAATTAGGGTGAAATTTTGGTTTCACTGACCTTTGTAGGGTTAGAATGTGTTCCAGATGATCAAGTTCCCTGCAGTTTGAAAGAATCTAATTCTGGGTTGCTGCAATCCCCCACTTGTAGTTTCCCCAGGCCACACCTTATTCCCCCATCCCTTGTTCAGATACTGGCATTTGTGTGTTCCTATTCCTAGATCAGAGACCTGAACTGGGCCAAACCAAATGACATTTTCACCAGGTTGGTTTTCAGTTAAATGAACGCTGGCCTATTTCAGGGGACTGTTAAATGAGCTCAGAGATTGGTGCAAAAGGTTGGGAATGTGTGAGAGGAAGGTTGCAAAATCAGCAATGCAGTTTTAGATTAGTTTCAGCTGTTACAGGGGTAAACCTTAGTTATTTCTCTCTTTTACAGGTTCTTAGCTTTGACAAAGCTCTGACAGCTTTGTCAGAGAGCTAAGGGAAAACTGGAGGGAAAGCCTGAGTGTCATGAGACAATTGGAATAGTAACCACTTGTGCACTTCACATGCTCCAGCAATAAGAAATGGTTACAGAATCCCCATCTCTCTATGACCTCTGTGTGTTGAAAAGAGCTGTGGGAGCCCTAAAAAGCCAGTAAAAAGTAAAGGCTGTTGACACTTTAGGCTGTGGATCATGTATGGACCTTTCTGGAAAAGCCAAAGTTCTGTGCTCTTCTCCAAGATATACAATATTGATCTCAGATGCTCTGAAATACAAGGTTTTCTGTTAAAATACTGTTGTTGGTCCCCCTTCTCCAGAAGCTACATCCCTCTTTATGTTTGAATCAATACAGCTTTACCTGGAGCTATTAGTAATACAAGGATATGACCTTGTTACACTATACCTCAACAAAGGTAGTAACATTGACAAAAATGTGAAGATGTATCTCTAGTACCCTCAGCTGTATAAAGGAAAGGAGAAGGGTATGGAAAATTTAAAAAAAAAGAAAAAAAGAAATAAACCTGTTGTATCAGCCCAGTCTGTGTTTTCACCAGTAATATAGCATTCTGTTTTGGACATCTTGTCAGGAAATGTATTGGAAATAATCTGAGGAGATGACAAAATAATTAACAACTAGGGAGAAGGAAGGCGTTTTGATACACCATTCAGTTAAATTGCATAGAAATACAGCACAGGAATATAAAAGTGAATTTCAGAGGGGTAGGCAGTTACAAGTGGTCCACAGGGAGGCAATTAGATCCTTTTCACCTTCTTAAGGGGACAGTCATTGAAATTAAGAGGCAATTGATTTAGAAGTGATAGAAGTATAATTAACCCATGGAATTCTTTGCCACAGGCTAACTTCCAGTCGAATTCCTTCACTGAATTCAGTCACTTACAAACATAACACTTAAGATGATACATACATTAGAATACTATCTGTAATTGCCTTAACTAAGAAGAAAAACAATTGTTTTCCTGATTAAAGGCATAAAGTATACATCACCTGGAAGTAGGTGTAAATTCCCCCATGTGTAACATTACTTGAATGTATTGTGGAGGTTTTATGTCTTAGAGTATATAGCTTTGACTGGTGTCTGCAACATGATACAGGCTATGGGCTACTCTCTTTTACTCTACTGAAAATTATCCTGACTGAAACAGCTGAGATCATGATCTTTCATAAAGAAGGCTTGGGAAACCATATATATATTTATACCTCCATATTTCACAACAGCCTAAACCAAATTAAACGAGGCAATTTACAATTGCCAAGGTTGTTGAGCAGTTAAAGCTTCCGTCTTCCTAACAAGCTTAAGTGGTGTAAAAAAGGATCTTTATTACAGCTGGGATTACAAGACAGAGTTGTCATGTAATGGAACACATTATACATTTGTTACGATGACTGCTATGCTGTAGATACTCTGCTGTTAGCAATGTTTCCATGTCTGCTGCCACGCACAGGAGAAGCCATACCTGTGTTACTCCTAACAACAAAAGGAATACATAGCTTCTAAAACAGGCAAGCTTTTGTTCTTCCCAGAGATGTTTTATACACTGTCTGTAGTGAGACACAGCTACAAACAAAACATATTCCTTTCTAAATGCTCATTCTTTATTTGGTCTGACAAGAAAGGCTGTAATATTTGGTTACAGTGCTGTTATCAGCGTGAGGAGAAATGTGAAAGTATATTGGAGACAAATAAAAAGCCTTGAAATTTCTCATCATACAAAGAGTTTTAGCTATTTCAAAAAAGAACTAAGAGTATTATGGCCAAACATAGACTTTTAAAAAATGCATTGGCTTCCAGCTGTCACGCATGTACCTGGGATATCCCTGAGGGTTAGGCAGCATCCTTCATTTGCTGATGCTCTTGATGCCGTATATGGGATTTGAATTTGACATCAGCATCTTATTTTGAGTCGTGATGCTCTTTCCTACATGTTGGCTTTGCAGCTGATAACTGGCCACTCCATTTATAGTTGTCACGTTTCACTGGTGACTTAGTCTCTGCTCCCTGTAGCATACCACTGTCTCGTCCCACTCGGTGGGTTGCGAGACGAGTGAATCTTTTCGATTCCCCGACTGTCTGAGTACCGACAAAAGCCGATCTCTGCTCGGCAGAGCCGCGTGGTCGGCAGAGTCACGACAATGACCCAGAGGAACAGTCTGGCCAGCAACTTTATTAACTGGCGAATTCCGCAAACGGACAAACTTAACTACCTGACGAGTTTAATGAACGAACAAAAGCGATTTGGCAATGGAGCTATTTCCGGGCAACCCGATCCCAAACTTGCATATATATATTGGAAAAGCAGAGAAAAAGAGAAGAGAAGCAAGAAAAGGAAAGAAGAAGAGAGGAGGAAAAGAGAAAGAAAAAGTATCACCACCCTTGGATCCCGCGATGGCGATGCCACACGTGGCAATCCTCCAGTGGTGGGCGTGCGCGCGCTTCCTTGGGGGGGGACGGGGCGGGGCCAAGCCTTTTACTGGCTAATCCCCGCCTCCAGGTACGCCCCTTCAGGACTTACATGGTTATTGTTCTAGAAAGTTCTCAATCTTCTGCGCAGGCGCTGGAGGAGGGGGGTGGTCATGAGGGGTCTCTGGGGCGGTTGCAAGCCCCTTCCTCAGATAAACTCTGTGTGATCTCGGTCCATACATGGTCAGGTTTGGCAGAACCTGGAACCGCGCATCCTCCGACGCCCTCTCCACAGCCCGCTCTTTCTCTCCCCCACCCCATGCTCGCAGACCTGCTGTCGCCATGCAAATAGCGCCTCAAATCGCCACAATGTTTGAGACATTAACCCTTTCAGTCTCTCACAACCACTAATGCCACTGGTAAGAGTCAAAATAATTTTGACTGCCATGTGACATTGCACACTGTAAAATACAGCTCTCTGGGATGCAGTAGCTGTCCTGTGCCATTCAGTGTACTTGCTTGGATTCGGTGTGCTCTGATTTTTAACAGCTTGAACCCAAACTAAAATTGTCAAAGCTGAGCACGTTGAGGAATGCCCTTTAGGCCTCTAAATAAGGTTGCCTCATTTTCAGGTGTAGTGAGTACCTGCATGTTCCTTCACCTCCATTAAGAGGGGTGTGTGTGTGTGTGTATGTGGGTACCACCATAAAAATCAGACCTATAATGGAAACAGCTTAAAGTAATTACCTTGAGGCACCCAAATTTTGAAAGTGTTGATCTTCAGCCTTCTGATGGTAGTAGCTTGTATATGCTTATGGTTCCTATAGCATAGTTAATAACATAAGGAATATTTCTTATATCTTGAGGCATGAGAAGGTTCTTCATCCTAACATTAGTATTAATCTTGTACTGGAGATTAGATTGCTTTCCAAGAATTAGAATCATAACACAGCTTCTCCATTCTACATTAACAAGCTGTTTAGGAGCTGGGTTTGGTTCTCATTAGTAGAGCAGAACTGTACTCTTAATTAAGCAAATGAGGCAGACAAAGACTGACATATGCAAATTTGAAAGAAGCCTGGTAGGCAAGAGGAACAAAAAGAGGCAAAAGACTTCAGAAAAGCAGTAGCGTCACAGGATAATTTATCTAACTACAGGGAACTACTGAAATGAGTGTGGTGAAGAAAGATTCGCAGCAGTTGTGACGATGTATCCAGACAAAGATGTAATCCAAAAAGCTTTACTTAGAGCTCTGGAAGAGGGGCTGTCTCAACTCCAATATGTAAACCACCAAAATGTTCATTTACATGGGGGCTTACTCAGTCTAGCAAAGGGAACTCTTAATTGTGCAACATTTATGAGAACATACTTGAAATGAACTACAGCCAGGTTGGTATCATTTTCCATGTAGTGAAAATCTGATTCCGACCTATTGAAGTAGCCTTCAGAGACCTTTGTTTTCCATGCTTCTCTGAGCTTGATTTTTAAGTAGAGTCTGCCAAGATGACCCCATTGAAAGGAGAATCAGAGCTTCTTAAATGAGAATCTCCTTAAGTGAGATTAGATTAACTCCATTTGTAACCAATTTCTTAGACGACTATACTCGGGGAATTCAGTGTGTTAAATGTCAGGAAACTCTTCCTATTGCATAGGAAGTAGTTCTAATGTGCTACTAATTCAAAGCCCAATATATTCAGTAAGAGTCTTGCCAATAACTTTAGGTCTATAAAGTTCAAAGCTCTACAAATTTAATAGTTGCTAGACAATACAAAAAGAAAACTTTATTTCGGAGTGCTTTAATGTACATGCAAAAAGTGCAATGCTAAGTGGCAGAACAAAAATTAAATACAGTGGTGAAGTTTCACATCGGCTTCTTAGCTCTATTTGTCTGTGTTCAGACATTATGATAGAGTTGTTTTTTTAATGGTGGAGTTATTCATGCTTTAAAAGTGGATTGCTAAATATAGTTGATAATGATCCAAATTTCTCCTAGAATTTCTGGATCATATATAATGACTAACTTCCACAGAGCCTAAAGAGCCAAAAGCTAAAATCATCAACACTGAACTGTCCGGAAAGCAATGGTGATCAATCTACTATAGAAAGACAAAGGCTTACGTCCTTAAGGGAATTAGATGTCTAAATCCTGTTTAAATTGCCTTCTTTCCACTGAAACCACTGAGGATTAGGTCTTTAAATAGAAGTTAAAACCTAAATCTCTCTGTGGTGTTGCACCAAAGTCATCACCTGCAATATCTGTGTATATAATGGAAACACCATAAGGAGATATTAAACTGTTTTATCAAGTCATCTATTGATTGTTGTGCAATCTGTGGGCATCTTTGGGCTACATAATAATTGAAATTGGAGGAAAATAGCTTTTGGAACAGTTTACATGTGAGATAACCCGTCCATGAATTACTGTAGACATACACCTCTTTTGGATCACCTCATGTTAGCCAGATGTTATCATATAAGGAAGAATTTTGAATTTTTAGAAGGAGAACTCTCTGATATTGCTGAGGATTTTGGCATGATTATTAATGATGGCATGTTGTCAGGCCTGTCCTTAGACAAGAGGCTTAACAGCATTTACTGGTGGGGACATTAGATTGTCCTGTGGGCCTGTTTGTTAGATGACATCTCATTAAAAATGAAAAATTTTAGAAATGGTTAAGTTTGTGACACAGAGCACTTCCTGTAGATGCTCACATCTTCACTTCTGTCATGGCAAAACCATGCAGAATCATCAGCTTACTGAGAGGAATGCACTATAGTAATAGTAACAATTATTTTAAGCTGGAATTAATAAAAAATTGGTCTGCCAATTTCAAGAGTCAGCTCAATTAAACTAAATATATCGAAAAAGGACATACATGTGCCAATAATGCCTTCTCTCATGTTTATCCTTAGGTATCCTCTAAAAAATACAGTAGACTGTAGTTGCTTGTGTAGGTTTTTTTTTTCCTACAGGTTAAACTAATTCCTCTTCAGAGAAAGAGAGCCTTTGTTTTTCACCCTTTGGTTCTCACTTGATCCCTGCTTTAGAAAGTTTAGATGGTGAGCAGTCCTGTGCTGTTATTTGGCACATATCAATGTCATTCACTCTGCTCCTGACAACTTCCTCTAGAGAACAGGGAGAGAGCAGACTGAAATTCAGGCAATCCTGGTGATGAGAGACACTTAAATGAGACATACCTATTAAAAAACTAGCTTCAACTACTGAGTAAAGCAGGGGAGTCAGGACCTGAAGTCTGTTTTCATATAAACTCACTATAAAAAAAAAATCCAGCTCTTGTAAGGCTCTGTGAGATCCCCTGATGAAAGACTTTTCGTAAATGCAGAGAATTATAATATGAAGTAAGCTGTCAAGAAATATTGTCATGCTATAGAGATCACAGGCATCCCATGAAAGAAGGAGGTGTGACATGTCATTCAGAAGCCTTTATGAACCTGGTGTGGCTCTTGCTAGACTGGCAGAGCTTACCTGGGCTGGCAGAGAGCGTGAGTCCTTTTTTCTCATTACACTGAAAATTTTAAACTCAACCGTTTCATGATCACTGTGGCCAACACAGCCACCTACCATCACATCTCCCATGAGTCCTTCTCTATTCACAAATAGCAAGTCTAGGAGGGCGTCATTCCTAGCTGGCTCACTGAGTACCTGTGACAAGAAGTTATGATCTCCTACAAACTTCAAGAATTTCCAAGACCTGCTCGTCCCCCAGCACTAGGATACTCCCCGTTGATGTCTGGGAAGTTGAAGTCTCCCATAAGGGCTACCAGTACAGAAATTTCTCCTAATTGCCTACAGAATAACTCACCAGTGCTTACGTTCTGGCTGGGCGATTGCTAGTAGACGCCCACTACAACATCTCCTTTGTTTTCCAGCCCCCTAATCCTCACCCAGAGGCTCTCAACCACATCGCCGCTAACTGTAAGGGCTGTACAAACAAACCTCTTCCTTGCATATAGCACGACAACTCCACCTCGCCTGCCCTGCCTGTCCCTCCCGAACAGCCTGTAGCCCTCCACCCCAGCACTCCAGTCGTGGGACACACTCCAGCAAGTTTGAGCACCATTGGAGTCGGGACATGCTTTCTTGTGTTCAGATGGAATTTCATGTTTTTTCATTGGTGGCCATTGGTTCTTGTCCTGTCGGTGGTCACTGCTGAGAAAGGTCTGGCTCCCTCCCATCGGGTAGATGGGCACAGAGGCATCTTCCCCTTTAAATGGAAGCAGAGCAGAAAACTGGGAAAGGAAGGAAAAAGGGGCCAGGGGAAGCATTCCGTTTTGGTACTACTGTCCTACCTCAGAATGCCTCCCCACTTCTTTTGCATCTGCGCAGGTAGCAACCTGCTGCCTGCCCCCATTCCCCAACAAAGCGTTGCACAGACACTTGCAGACAGCGGGTTGGTTAAAACAAGCTAGTTTATTGTCCTATTTGCTTTGCATAAAGGTCCCAGAGGCAATTGACTCTTTCCAACAGGATGGGTGGTCCCATCCTGTTACAGGTGGTAACAAGAGCCCCAGTTGCAAGGGCATCTTCAGCTGGACCGGCGGAGATTCCCCAAGCTCTGCTTATGCTGAGCTCCTCTTGAGCGGTGCCATCTCCGTGCCTAGTTTGCTCAGATCTGTGGCACAGACTGCGCAGGCAGTCTGTGGGACGAGCGGGTTCTCTGTCCCAGTGTCCGAAATTGTCCCCCGGGCCCCACCAGCGTGGGAGGGAAGTAGGTCCTCAGGGTCACAGGCATGGGTGGAAAAGCCTGTGACCACCAGGATATGGGTGCAGAGCCGCAGACCTCTGAGGTGGAAATTGTCCTGCTGGGTGTGCCTCATCGTGAGTCTGAAAAGCGGCAGGCATCTCGACAATGGCGCAGCTCTCTCTCCCGCCATGGTGTGCTGCTGGTAAAGCTGGCCTCTGCCTACTCGAGGCTCGGGTAGGTGCCTGAGCTGCCTTGCTGCACTGCAAAAATCATCTCAGTGCAGACGGTCACGTTGGAGGTGCTTGTCAGCTGGAACCTGCAGGACTGGGAGGAGGGCAGCACCGTCAGCCGGCAGTGCTGCGACTGAGGCAAAAGCAGCCAGGCTGATCTCACCAACAGTTGGACCCAGCAGGCGACTTTCTCCATGTCTAAGTAGGAGCATGTGCAGAGGGCGCGTAGGAGGTACGAGCTCTGATCCCTCGGCAGCTTGTCGTCGGGGTGGTGGAGAAAGCACCAGCTCTCCCCCAGCAGCTGCTCCCTCGAGCACGTGCACTCCAGCACCACCTGGATGCTGGAGTGCCTTGCTGGCAGCTGCCCCGTGGTGTCCAGCTCCAGGCTGAAGGAGTGCCCGGGGGGTGGCCGCAGGAGCACGAGCAGGGAGTAGGCGATGCTGTTCTCGCCGACGCTCCAGGCTTCATAGGTGCCGTCCATCCCAATGGCTGGGTGCATCTGCGGCATGAAAGTGCTCTTGCAAAGCACTCGACAGACACCAAGGAGGTCACCCACCAGCTCCTTCAGCACCTTGCACGTGTCGGGCAGGCCCTGCATTGGCGATGGCGTGGACACAGCCAAAGACCTGACACCGTTGTCTGCACCATTGAGGTCTTCCTCCTCCTCGTCATCCTCCTCCTCACTGCTGGAGCTGTCCTGCTTGCTGCAGCTGTCAGAGGCAAGCTTCATTTCCCTGGCCAGCCAGCAGGCGTTGGCGAGCAGGACCAGGGCTCCTGCAGCAGTCCAAAATGTCCACTGCCGCAACACAGAAGGGAGCGTGGCTTCCTCCGCGCCCCTGGTCTGCTCAATCTCCTGCAGCAGCCGAGTCATCTGCTGATGCAGATACTCCTCACGCTGCTGCATCCGCTCGGCCGTGGCCACATCTATGTGGTGATCGTGCTTCAGCCCGTGCTGGACGGCCAGCACAGCCAGGACGAGGGCAATTGCCGCAGCCATGGCCTGGAGGAGGTGGGAGAAAAGGGGGCTCAGCGGGGCTGGGTGGGAGGGAGCCCGGGGCTGGGGGAGCGGGGCAGGAGGCGCCGGGAGCTGGGGGCCGGTAGGAGAGGGGGTGAGGGGGGTGGGAGGGAGCAAGGGCAGGGCTTGTAAGCACCGCACGGACGGGAGCCACGGGCTGTCCCAGGAAAGCGTTTGGGCACTGGTGTCGACAGGGTCGAAGGCGCCGCAGGCCCTGGCTGGAGGCAGCCTGGGGCCCATCCTGCCCAAGCCGCCCTCATGGCCGGCCAGCCCCTGCCTGGGCCGTGCCCCGTGAAAAGGCAAGGGACACCCGAGCAGAGTCTGCCGAGGCCCCATCCCTGCCACCCAACAGCGTCCCACGGAGCCACGGGCACCCGGCACATCCCCAAAGCCTCTCCGGGCACCTGCCACTACTGGGAGCCCCGAGCACCTCTGCCCCCAGCCCCGAGGGCGGTACCGTGCCCTGCCCTGAGGGGCTGGGCTCTCGCTCTGGGTTAGAAACCCCCCGGCCCTCTGCCCCGTCCCCCGTCCAGCCCAGCCTTCCCCCTGCATGCTGCACTCACCGATCGCCCAGGTCAGACAGCAGTGGGGCTGCCTGGCGATGTCCCTGGGGACGGCTCCCATTGTGACCTGTCCCCGTGATGACACAGCCACCAGAGCAGCATCACCCAGCCGGCAAGCCCCAGCCTTCGTCCCCACCGCCCGGCCCAGCGGGTCCTGGCCATCACACCGAGTACGAACCCGCCCGGCAGGAGCGAGCTCCCCGGGGCTCTCTTGCCAAAGCGGGCAGACACCCCCCAAAGCCGTAATTGGAATGGAAACAGGGACTGTAGGTGGATGTCCCTGACTTACGTAGAGAGGTGCAAAGTCTTCTGGGCCAGGTGGTCTGACTCCGAGTTGTCTTGAAAAGCAGAGCTACGAGCCCTTGGGCAGAGACAAAACTCCTCCTGCCTCTTCTCCTCTTGGATTCCTTCTGCCGGGGCAGAACTTAGCCCTGCAAACCCTGACGGGCAGGCCACCCAAAGGAATCCAAAGTGTGCACGTGTGAGAGAAGTTGACATGGCCCGTGGATGGTTTACTCCTGCTCTGCCACCCTGTGAGATGTAGACATGGTGGTGCTCTTGGTGCCTTTGTGACACTGATGGGGGGGTGGTGATGGTGTCTATCCCTGTGGCGGGATGAGGCCTCTCCATGGCAGGGTCTCTGTCCTTGCTGTGCTGGTGGGAGATCAGTGTTCCAAAAGAGACTCTATTTCTGAATGGTGATGGAGGGGTGCAGGAGGGGACGTGCCTGGTGCTGTGGGACGCTCCTCCCTCCTGCGCCTGCCCTAGCTGTGCCTCCAGCTCTCAAGCTGCTGCTCTGCATTGGCTCGTGCCCAAGCCTCCCACCGGTGCAGCAAGCAGAGCATCCAGGGCCCCACTCCACACTCGTGGTGCTTGTTCCCTGGGCAGAGGGCTCACCACTTGGAGGCTGTGATGTCCACCTCCCCAGGGGTCGCCCTGGGGCAATGCTGTCGGGCTCCCAGGGGTGGGTTTCCACAATTTCATCTTGCGCAACCCCCCTGCGCAAGCACAGCCACCTAGAGCAGGCTGTCCAGGACCGTGTCCAGATGACCTTCAAAGGTTGGAGGCTCCACAGCCTCCCTGGGTAGCCTGTGTGAGTGTTCAGAATAGGCTAGACTAGACTAGACTAGAGTATTTTCAGTTGGAAGGCACCTACAACGATCATCTAGTCCAACTGCCTGACCACTTCAGGGCTGAGCAAAAGTTAATGCATGTTTTAAGGGCATTGTCCAAATGCCTCTTAAACACTGACAGGCCTGGCGCATCGACCACCTCTCTAGGAAGCCTGTTCCAGTGTTTGACCACCCTCCTGGTAAAGAAATGCTTCCTAAAGTCCGGTCTAAGCCTCCCCCGGCGCAGCTTTGAACCATTCCCACGCGTCCTGTCACTGGATACCAGGGAGAAGAGATCAGCACCTCCCTCTCCACTTCCCCTCCTCAGGAAGCTGTAGAGAGCAATGAGGTCGCCCCTCAGCCTCCTTTTCTCCAAACTAGACAAACCCAGAGTCCTCAGCCGCTCCTCACAGGACATTCCTCGCAGCCCTTTCCCCAGCTCTGTTGCCCTCCTCTGGACGCATTTGAGTACCTGAACCTCCTTCTTAAACTGTGGGCCCCAGAACGGCACACAGCACTCAAGGTGAGGCCGCACCAAGGCTAAAGACAGCAGGACAACCACCTCTTTTGACCGGCTGGTTATGCTGTGTTTGACGCACCCCAGGACGCGGTTTGCCCTCTTGGCTGCCAGGGCACGCTGCTGACTCGTATGGAGCCTGCTGTCCACCAGCACCCCCAGATCCCTTTCTGCAGGGCTGCTCTCCAGCCACTCCTCTCCCAAGGTGTGCTTGTGCCCGGCGTTACTCTGTCCTAGGTGCAGAATCCGGCATTTGGACTTGTTAAATTTCATCCCGTTAATCATTGCCCAATGCTTCAATCTATCTAGATCCCTCTGCAAGGCCTCTTGTCCCTCAAGAGAGTCAACAGCACCGCCCAGTTTGGCATCATCAGCAAGCTTGCTAACGCTGCATTCAACTCCTGCATCCAGATCACTGATAGCTGTATGGAACAGAGCTGGCCCTAGAACTGAACCCTGAGGCACACCGCTGGTGACTGGTTGCCAGGCAGATGTAACCCCGTTCACTACAACCCTTTGAGCTCTGCCCTTCAGCCAGTTCTTCACCCAGCGCACCGTCAACCTGCTCATCCCGCGCTTACCAAATCAGTTAAGCAGGCCTTTCCCTTTGTGAACCCGTGTTGACTATGGCTGATGATTGCATTGTTCTCTAAATGCCTTTCAATAGTACCCAGTATAATCTCTTCTGCAATTTTTCCAGGAACTGAGGCTAGACTAACAGGTCTGTAGTTTCCCGGGTCTTCCCTCATGCCCTTCTGGTAAATTGCCATAATGTTGGCTAGCTTGCAGATGGCAGGGACCGCCCCAGGCTCCCAAGACCTTTGGTAGATGACCGAGAGGGGTCCTGCCGTAACATCCGCTAGCTCCTTCGGTACTCTGGGATGAATCCCATCAGGCCCCATGGACTTGTGAACATTCAGCTGATACAGCTGGTCCCTTACAATTCCAGTGTCCACAAATGGAAAGTCACTGTTCCCACACTCGTGGTCCTGCGACTCAGGGGACCGGGCAGCCCAAGGTCTATCAGTATTATTAAAGACTGAGGCAAAAGAAGCATTGAATGCCTCTGCTTTTTCTTCATCCCTATTAGTCAGGTGACCATCTTCAACAAGTATCGGTCCAATGTTTTCTTTAGACCTCCTCTTGCTATTAACGTACCTAAAAAAGCCCTTCTTGTGATCTGACACAACACTGGCCAGTTTCAACTCTAATGGAGCTTTGGCCTTTCGTGTCTTCTCCCTGCGTATACGAACCACAGCGCTGTACCTTTCCTGCGATGCCTGACCTTGCTTCCAGAGATCGTACAGTTTCTTTTTCCTCTTGAGCTCCACGAGGAGTTCCCTGTTCAGCCAAGCTGGCCTTCTGCTCTGCTCTGCTTGCTTGACTGCCGACACAATGGGATTGCCTGCTCCTGTGCTTCTAAAAGGTGGTTCTTAAAAACTGACCAGCACTCAGGGACTCCTAAGCCCTCAAAAGCAGATTCCCCGGGTAGTCTGCTAAATAGCTCCCTGAATAGCTTGAAGTTTGCTCTCCTGAAGCCCAGGGGAGCAACTCTGCCATCCTTTTTTCTCATTACACTGAAAATTTTAAACTCAACCGTTTCATGATCACTGTGGCCAACACAGCCACCTACCATCACATCTCCCATGAGTCCTTCTCTATTCACAAATAGCAAGTCTAGGAGGGCGTCATTCCTAGCTGGCTCACTGAGTACCTGTGACAAGAAGTTATGATCTCCTACAAACTTCAAGAATTTCCAAGACCTGCTCGTCCCCCAGCACTAGGATACTCCCCGTTGATGTCTGGGAAGTTGAAGTCTCCCATAAGGGCTACCAGTACAGAAATTTCTCCTAATTGCCTACAGAATAACTCACCAGTGCTTACGTTCTGGCTGGGCGATCGCTAGTAGACGCCCACTACAACATCTCCTTTGTTTTCCAGCCCCCTAATCCTCACCCAGAGGCTCTCAACCACATCGCCGCTAACTGTAAGGGCTGTACAAACAAACCTCTTCCTTGCATATAGCACGACAACTCCACCTCGCCTGCCCTGCCTGTCCCTCCCGAACAGCCTGTAGCCCTCCACCCCAGCACTCCAGTCGTGGGACACACTCCAGCAAGTTTGAGCACCATTGGAGTCGGGACATGCTTTCTTGTGTTCAGATGGAATTTCATGTTTTTTCATTGGTGGCCATTGGTTCTTGTCCTGTCGGTGGTCACTGCTGAGAAAGGTCTGGCTCCCTCCCATCGGGTAGATGGGCACAGAGGCATCTTCCCCTTTAAATGGAAGCAGAGCAGAAAACTGGGAAAGGAAGGAAAAAGGGGCCAGGGGAAGCATTCCGTTTTGGTACTACTGTCCTACCTCAGAATGCCTCCCCACTTCTTTTGCATCTGCGCAGGTAGCAACCTGCTGCCTGCCCCCATTCCCCAACAAAGCGTTGCACAGACACTTGCAGACAGCGGGTTGGTTAAAACAAGCTAGTTTATTGTCCTATTTGCTTTGCATAAAGGTCCCAGAGGCAATTGACTCTTTCCAACAGGATGGGTGGTCCCATCCTGTTACAGGTGGTAACAAGAGCCCCAGTTGCAAGGGCATCTTCAGCTGGACCGGCGGAGATTCCCCAAGCTCTGCTTATGCTGAGCTCCTCTTGAGCGGTGCCATCTCCGTGCCTAGTTTGCTCAGATCTGTGGCACAGACTGCGCAGGCAGTCTGTGGGACGAGCGGGTTCTCTGTCCCAGTGTCCGAAATTGTCCCCCGGGCCCCACCAGCGTGGGAGGGAAGTAGGTCCTCAGGGTCACAGGCATGGGTGGAAAAGCCTGTGACCACCAGGATATGGGTGCAGAGCCGCAGACCTCTGAGGTGGAAATTGTCCTGCTGGGTGTGCCTCATCGTGAGTCTGAAAAGCGGCAGGCATCTCGACAATGGCGCAGCTCTCTCTCCCGCCATGGTGTGCTGCTGGTAAAGCTGGCCTCTGCCTACTCGAGGCTCGGGTAGGTGCCTGAGCTGCCTTGCTGCACTGCAAAAATCATCTCAGTGCAGACGGTCACGTTGGAGGTGCTTGTCAGCTGGAACCTGCAGGACTGGGAGGAGGGCAGCACCGTCAGCCGGCAGTGCTGCGACTGAGGCAAAAGCAGCCAGGCTGATCTCACCAACAGTTGGACCCAGCAGGCGACTTTCTCCATGTCTAAGTAGGAGCATGTGCAGAGGGCGCGTAGGAGGTACGAGCTCTGATCCCTCGGCAGCTTGTCGTCGGGGTGGTGGAGAAAGCACCAGCTCTCCCCCAGCAGCTGCTCCCTCGAGCACGTGCACTCCAGCACCACCTGGATGCTGGAGTGCCTTGCTGGCAGCTGCCCCGTGGTGTCCAGCTCCAGGCTGAAGGAGTGCCCGGGGGGTGGCCGCAGGAGCACGAGCAGGGAGTAGGCGATGCTGTTCTCGCCGACGCTCCAGGCTTCATAGGTGCCGTCCATCCCAATGGCTGGGTGCATCTGCGGCATGAAAGTGCTCTTGCAAAGCACTCGACAGACACCAAGGAGGTCACCCACCAGCTCCTTCAGCACCTTGCACGTGTCGGGCAGGCCCTGCATTGGCGATGGCGTGGACACAGCCAAAGACCTGACACCGTTGTCTGCACCATTGAGGTCTTCCTCCTCCTCGTCATCCTCCTCCTCACTGCTGGAGCTGTCCTGCTTGCTGCAGCTGTCAGAGGCAAGCTTCATTTCCCTGGCCAGCCAGCAGGCGTTGGCGAGCAGGACCAGGGCTCCTGCAGCAGTCCAAAATGTCCACTGCCGCAACACAGAAGGGAGCGTGGCTTCCTCCGCGCCCCTGGTCTGCTCAATCTCCTGCAGCAGCCGAGTCATCTGCTGATGCAGATACTCCTCACGCTGCTGCATCCGCTCGGCCGTGGCCACATCTATGTGGTGATCGTGCTTCAGCCCGTGCTGGACGGCCAGCACAGCCAGGACGAGGGCAATTGCCGCAGCCATGGCCTGGAGGAGGTGGGAGAAAAGGGGGCTCAGCGGGGCTGGGTGGGAGGGAGCCCGGGGCTGGGGGAGCGGGGCAGGAGGCGCCGGGAGCTGGGGGCCGGTAGGAGAGGGGGTGAGGGGGGTGGGAGGGAGCAAGGGCAGGGCTTGTAAGCACCGCACGGACGGGAGCCACGGGCTGTCCCAGGAAAGCGTTTGGGCACTGGTGTCGACAGGGTCGAAGGCGCCGCAGGCCCTGGCTGGAGGCAGCCTGGGGCCCATCCTGCCCAAGCCGCCCTCATGGCCGGCCAGCCCCTGCCTGGGCCGTGCCCCGTGAAAAGGCAAGGGACACCCGAGCAGAGTCTGCCGAGGCCCCATCCCTGCCACCCAACAGCGTCCCACGGAGCCACGGGCACCCGGCACATCCCCAAAGCCTCTCCGGGCACCTGCCACTACTGGGAGCCCCGAGCACCTCTGCCCCCAGCCCCGAGGGCGGTACCGTGCCCTGCCCTGAGGGGCTGGGCTCTCGCTCTGGGTTAGAAACCCCCCGGCCCTCTGCCCCGTCCCCCGTCCAGCCCAGCCTTCCCCCTGCATGCTGCACTCACCGATCGCCCAGGTCAGACAGCAGTGGGGCTGCCTGGCGATGTCCCTGGGGACGGCTCCCATTGTGACCTGTCCCCGTGATGACACAGCCACCAGAGCAGCATCACCCAGCCGGCAAGCCCCAGCCTTCGTCCCCACCGCCCGGCCCAGCGGGTCCTGGCCATCACACCGAGTACGAACCCGCCCGGCAGGAGCGAGCTCCCCGGGGCTCTCTTGCCAAAGCGGGCAGACACCCCCCAAAGCCGTAATTGGAATGGAAACAGGGACTGTAGGTGGATGTCCCTGACTTACGTAGAGAGGTGCAAAGTCTTCTGGGCCAGGTGGTCTGACTCCGAGTTGTCTTGAAAAGCAGAGCTACGAGCCCTTGGGCAGAGACAAAACTCCTCCTGCCTCTTCTCCTCTTGGATTCCTTCTGCCGGGGCAGAACTTAGCCCTGCAAACCCTGACGGGCAGGCCACCCAAAGGAATCCAAAGTGTGCACGTGTGAGAGAAGTTGACATGGCCCGTGGATGGTTTACTCCTGCTCTGCCACCCTGTGAGATGTAGACATGGTGGTGCTCTTGGTGCCTTTGTGACACTGATGGGGGGGTGGTGATGGTGTCTATCCCTGTGGCGGGATGAGGCCTCTCCATGGCAGGGTCTCTGTCCTTGCTGTGCTGGTGGGAGATCAGTGTTCCAAAAGAGACTCTATTTCTGAATGGTGATGGAGGGGTGCAGGAGGGGACGTGCCTGGTGCTGTGGGACGCTCCTCCCTCCTGCGCCTGCCCTAGCTGTGCCTCCAGCTCTCAAGCTGCTGCTCTGCATTGGCTCGTGCCCAAGCCTCCCACCGGTGCAGCAAGCAGAGCATCCAGGGCCCCACTCCACACTCGTGGTGCTTGTTCCCTGGGCAGAGGGCTCACCACTTGGAGGCTGTGATGTCCACCTCCCCAGGGGTCGCCCTGGGGCAATGCTGTCGGGCTCCCAGGGGTGGGTTTCCACAATTTCATCTTGCGCAACCCCCCTGCGCAAGCACAGCCACCTAGAGCAGGCTGTCCAGGACCGTGTCCAGATGACCTTCAAAGGTTGGAGGCTCCACAGCCTCCCTGGGTAGCCTGTGTGAGTGTTCAGAATAGGCTAGACTAGACTAGACTAGAGTATTTTCAGTTGGAAGGCACCTACAACGATCATCTAGTCCAACTGCCTGACCACTTCAGGGCTGAGCAAAAGTTAATGCATGTTTTAAGGGCATTGTCCAAATGCCTCTTAAACACTGACAGGCCTGGCGCATCGACCACCTCTCTAGGAAGCCTGTTCCAGTGTTTGACCACCCTCCTGGTAAAGAAATGCTTCCTAAAGTCCGGTCTAAGCCTCCCCCGGCGCAGCTTTGAACCATTCCCACGCGTCCTGTCACTGGATACCAGGGAGAAGAGATCAGCACCTCCCTCTCCACTTCCCCTCCTCAGGAAGCTGTAGAGAGCAATGAGGTCGCCCCTCAGCCTCCTTTTCTCCAAACTAGACAAACCCAGAGTCCTCAGCCGCTCCTCACAGGACATTCCTCGCAGCCCTTTCCCCAGCTCTGTTGCCCTCCTCTGGACGCATTTGAGTACCTGAACCTCCTTCTTAAACTGTGGGCCCCAGAACGGCACACAGCACTCAAGGTGAGGCCGCACCAAGGCTAAAGACAGCAGGACAACCACCTCTTTTGACCGGCTGGTTATGCTGTGTTTGACGCACCCCAGGACGCGGTTTGCCCTCTTGGCTGCCAGGGCACGCTGCTGACTCGTATGGAGCCTGCTGTCCACCAGCACCCCCAGATCCCTTTCTGCAGGGCTGCTCTCCAGCCACTCCTCTCCCAAGGTGTGCTTGTGCCCGGCGTTACTCTGTCCTAGGTGCAGAATCCGGCATTTGGACTTGTTAAATTTCATCCCGTTAATCATTGCCCAATGCTTCAATCTATCTAGATCCCTCTGCAAGGCCTCTTGTCCCTCAAGAGAGTCAACAGCACCGCCCAGTTTGGCATCATCAGCAAGCTTGCTAACGCTGCATTCAACTCCTGCATCCAGATCACTGATAGCTGTATGGAACAGAGCTGGCCCTAGAACTGAACCCTGAGGCACACCGCTGGTGACTGGTTGCCAGGCAGATGTAACCCCGTTCACTACAACCCTTTGAGCTCTGCCCTTCAGCCAGTTCTTCACCCAGCGCACCGTCAACCTGCTCATCCCGCGCTTACCAAATCAGTTAAGCAGGCCTTTCCCTTTGTGAACCCGTGTTGACTATGGCTGATGATTGCATTGTTCTCTAAATGCCTTTCAATAGTACCCAGTATAATCTCTTCTGCAATTTTTCCAGGAACTGAGGCTAGACTAACAGGTCTGTAGTTTCCCGGGTCTTCCCTCATGCCCTTCTGGTAAATTGCCATAATGTTGGCTAGCTTGCAGATGGCAGGGACCGCCCCAGGCTCCCAAGACCTTTGGTAGATGACCGAGAGGGGTCCTGCCGTAACATCCGCTAGCTCCTTCGGTACTCTGGGATGAATCCCATCAGGCCCCATGGACTTGTGAACATTCAGCTGATACAGCTGGTCCCTTACAATTCCAGTGTCCACAAATGGAAAGTCACTGTTCCCACACTCGTGGTCCTGCGACTCAGGGGACCGGGCAGCCCAAGGTCTATCAGTATTATTAAAGACTGAGGCAAAAGAAGCATTGAATGCCTCTGCTTTTTCTTCATCCCTATTAGTCAGGTGACCATCTTCAACAAGTATCGGTCCAATGTTTTCTTTAGACCTCCTCTTGCTATTAACGTACCTAAAAAAGCCCTTCTTGTGATCTGACACAACACTGGCCAGTTTCAACTCTAATGGAGCTTTGGCCTTTCGTGTCTTCTCCCTGCGTATACGAACCACAGCGCTGTACCTTTCCTGCGATGCCTGACCTTGCTTCCAGAGATCGTACAGTTTCTTTTTCCTCTTGAGCTCCACGAGGAGTTCCCTGTTCAGCCAAGCTGGCCTTCTGCTCTGCTCTGCTTGCTTGACTGCCGACACAATGGGATTGCCTGCTCCTGTGCTTCTAAAAGGTGGTTCTTAAAAACTGACCAGCACTCAGGGACTCCTAAGCCCTCAAAAGCAGATTCCCCGGGTAGTCTGCTAAATAGCTCCCTGAATAGCTTGAAGTTTGCTCTCCTGAAGCCCAGGGGAGCAACTCTGCCATCCTTTTTTCTCATTACACTGAAAATTTTAAACTCAACCGTTTCATGATCACTGTGGCCAACACAGCCACCTACCATCACATCTCCCATGAGTCCTTCTCTATTCACAAATAGCAAGTCTAGGAGGGCGTCATTCCTAGCTGGCTCACTGAGTACCTGTGACAAGAAGTTATGATCTCCTACAAACTTCAAGAATTTCCAAGACCTGCTCGTCCCCCAGCACTAGGATACTCCCCGTTGATGTCTGGGAAGTTGAAGTCTCCCATAAGGGCTACCAGTACAGAAATTTCTCCTAATTGCCTACAGAATAACTCACCAGTGCTTACGTTCTGGCTGGGCGATCGCTAGTAGACGCCCACTACAACATCTCCTTTGTTTTCCAGCCCCCTAATCCTCACCCAGAGGCTCTCAACCACATCGCCGCTAACTGTAAGGGCTGTACAAACAAACCTCTTCCTTGCATATAGCACGACAACTCCACCTCGCCTGCCCTGCCTGTCCCTCCCGAACAGCCTGTAGCCCTCCACCCCAGCACTCCAGTCGTGGGACACACTCCAGCAAGTTTGAGCACCATTGGAGTCGGGACATGCTTTCTTGTGTTCAGATGGAATTTCATGTTTTTTCATTGGTGGCCATTGGTTCTTGTCCTGTCGGTGGTCACTGCTGAGAAAGGTCTGGCTCCCTCCCATCGGGTAGATGGGCACAGAGGCATCTTCCCCTTTAAATGGAAGCAGAGCAGAAAACTGGGAAAGGAAGGAAAAAGGGGCCAGGGGAAGCATTCCGTTTTGGTACTACTGTCCTACCTCAGAATGCCTCCCCACTTCTTTTGCATCTGCGCAGGTAGCAACCTGCTGCCTGCCCCCATTCCCCAACAAAGCGTTGCACAGACACTTGCAGACAGCGGGTTGGTTAAAACAAGCTAGTTTATTGTCCTATTTGCTTTGCATAAAGGTCCCAGAGGCAATTGACTCTTTCCAACAGGATGGGTGGTCCCATCCTGTTACAGGTGGTAACAAGAGCCCCAGTTGCAAGGGCATCTTCAGCTGGACCGGCGGAGATTCCCCAAGCTCTGCTTATGCTGAGCTCCTCTTGAGCGGTGCCATCTCCGTGCCTAGTTTGCTCAGATCTGTGGCACAGACTGCGCAGGCAGTCTGTGGGACGAGCGGGTTCTCTGTCCCAGTGTCCGAAATTGTCCCCCGGGCCCCACCAGCGTGGGAGGGAAGTAGGTCCTCAGGGTCACAGGCATGGGTGGAAAAGCCTGTGACCACCAGGATATGGGTGCAGAGCCGCAGACCTCTGAGGTGGAAATTGTCCTGCTGGGTGTGCCTCATCGTGAGTCTGAAAAGCGGCAGGCATCTCGACAATGGCGCAGCTCTCTCTCCCGCCATGGTGTGCTGCTGGTAAAGCTGGCCTCTGCCTACTCGAGGCTCGGGTAGGTGCCTGAGCTGCCTTGCTGCACTGCAAAAATCATCTCAGTGCAGACGGTCACGTTGGAGGTGCTTGTCAGCTGGAACCTGCAGGACTGGGAGGAGGGCAGCACCGTCAGCCGGCAGTGCTGCGACTGAGGCAAAAGCAGCCAGGCTGATCTCACCAACAGTTGGACCCAGCAGGCGACTTTCTCCATGTCTAAGTAGGAGCATGTGCAGAGGGCGCGTAGGAGGTACGAGCTCTGATCCCTCGGCAGCTTGTCGTCGGGGTGGTGGAGAAAGCACCAGCTCTCCCCCAGCAGCTGCTCCCTCGAGCACGTGCACTCCAGCACCACCTGGATGCTGGAGTGCCTTGCTGGCAGCTGCCCCGTGGTGTCCAGCTCCAGGCTGAAGGAGTGCCCGGGGGGTGGCCGCAGGAGCACGAGCAGGGAGTAGGCGATGCTGTTCTCGCCGACGCTCCAGGCTTCATAGGTGCCGTCCATCCCAATGGCTGGGTGCATCTGCGGCATGAAAGTGCTCTTGCAAAGCACTCGACAGACACCAAGGAGGTCACCCACCAGCTCCTTCAGCACCTTGCACGTGTCGGGCAGGCCCTGCATTGGCGATGGCGTGGACACAGCCAAAGACCTGACACCGTTGTCTGCACCATTGAGGTCTTCCTCCTCCTCGTCATCCTCCTCCTCACTGCTGGAGCTGTCCTGCTTGCTGCAGCTGTCAGAGGCAAGCTTCATTTCCCTGGCCAGCCAGCAGGCGTTGGCGAGCAGGACCAGGGCTCCTGCAGCAGTCCAAAATGTCCACTGCCGCAACACAGAAGGGAGCGTGGCTTCCTCCGCGCCCCTGGTCTGCTCAATCTCCTGCAGCAGCCGAGTCATCTGCTGATGCAGATACTCCTCACGCTGCTGCATCCGCTCGGCCGTGGCCACATCTATGTGGTGATCGTGCTTCAGCCCGTGCTGGACGGCCAGCACAGCCAGGACGAGGGCAATTGCCGCAGCCATGGCCTGGAGGAGGTGGGAGAAAAGGGGGCTCAGCGGGGCTGGGTGGGAGGGAGCCCGGGGCTGGGGGAGCGGGGCAGGAGGCGCCGGGAGCTGGGGGCCGGTAGGAGAGGGGGTGAGGGGGGTGGGAGGGAGCAAGGGCAGGGCTTGTAAGCACCGCACGGACGGGAGCCACGGGCTGTCCCAGGAAAGCGTTTGGGCACTGGTGTCGACAGGGTCGAAGGCGCCGCAGGCCCTGGCTGGAGGCAGCCTGGGGCCCATCCTGCCCAAGCCGCCCTCATGGCCGGCCAGCCCCTGCCTGGGCCGTGCCCCGTGAAAAGGCAAGGGACACCCGAGCAGAGTCTGCCGAGGCCCCATCCCTGCCACCCAACAGCGTCCCACGGAGCCACGGGCACCCGGCACATCCCCAAAGCCTCTCCGGGCACCTGCCACTACTGGGAGCCCCGAGCACCTCTGCCCCCAGCCCCGAGGGCGGTACCGTGCCCTGCCCTGAGGGGCTGGGCTCTCGCTCTGGGTTAGAAACCCCCCGGCCCTCTGCCCCGTCCCCCGTCCAGCCCAGCCTTCCCCCTGCATGCTGCACTCACCGATCGCCCAGGTCAGACAGCAGTGGGGCTGCCTGGCGATGTCCCTGGGGACAGCTCCCATTGTGACCTGTCCCCTGTGATGACACAGCCACCAGAGCAGCATCACCCAGCCGGCAAGCCCCAGCCTTCGTCCCCACCGCCCAGCCCAGTGGGTCCTGGCCATCACACCGAGTACGAACCCGCCCGGCAGGAGCGAGCTCCCCGGGGCTCTCTTGCCAAAGCGGGCAGACACCCCCTAAAGCCGTAATTGGAATGGAAACAGGGACTGTAGGTGGATGTCCCTGACTTACGTAGAGAGGTGCAAAGTCTTCTGGGCCAGGTGGTTTGACTCCGAGTTGTCTTGAAAAGCAGAGCTACGAGCCCTTGGGCAGAGACAAAACTCCTCCTGCCTCTTCTCCTCTTGGATTCCTTCTGCCGGGGCAGAACTTAGCCCTGCAAACCCTGATTGGATATGATAAAGGTAAGGTACCACTGTGTTCCTGTATTCATATATTTATAGAAAAAAGGAATATGGGAATTGAACAATATTTTTAGTAGTCTATATGGTAGAATAATTTAAAAGCCTATGATGCTGAGAAAACTTAAATCAATATGGTAGCATTATTACAGGATCTGGGACTGGTCTTCCTTCATTAAATTTTTCTTACAGTATGCCCTTCAAATCTTGGAAGTGGCCCAACCGTCTTTTGGTTTCTGGCAGAGTTTGACATTGATCCTTGAACTGGCTTGAAGTGTTGCTGAAAGTCCACTCTGGGCTTGAGCACAGTGGAGACAATGTTGTGCACCATGTGGCTTTTTATCCAGAAATAGCGTCTCGGGGCAGGAGCCTCCAGTAGTGTAGAAACAGCTTTTGATTCTATCTGTTCTTGGTTAATGGATCTATTGAGACTACAGGCACTGTTCATCAGTCAGGAAGTCCATGATATGACTGGCTGTGCCCCCTAATCTACCGTTTTCTGGATAGCTGCTGTCATGACCTAAGGGGTTACTTGGCCTGCAAGTGTATAGAGATTGTGACCGTAGGTTTATAGGATTTTGTAATATTTCTCTACTTTATTACAGAGTACCACCATAGCACAAAAATCACCACTAGCAAGTATACCTATGAGTAATAAAGCAAAGAGATATATATCAGGCTATTACAAATTAGTATTAGCAATCAGTACTAAAGCAGTCATCAGTAGTATAGCAACAACCAATTATAGTAGCACCCAATAATAGCAGTAGTCAAGCATATATATATATTATTACAAGTTACTACAAACTTATTACTAGTGAAGCAAACATCGATAATATAACAGCAGATATGGTTATGATTGGTTACTTATATATATGCATAGTACCAAGTGCATTGAACAGATCTCAGAAGGGGATCCAACCATCCCAGAAGTAGGACAAACCAAACCAGCCCCATAAGTGGGCCCAGAGGGGGACCAATAAAATAACAGGCAGAGTCTCACTTTGAAGATGATCCACGTCAGTTTGGAGTCAGCCAGGCATCTCTGGCGAGGGTCCAAGATCTGGTAGAAAGTTTGTGCAGAACTGTTTAGGAAAGGGAAAAAAAAATGCATGCAGCATGTACTAACAGCTCTTTCAGTTGAAGCTCCAATAGCAGCTACACTCCTACTTTCTCAGGATGTTTTCCCCCTTTTCCAGACTATTTTTCACCTTTTCACATGGTAAGTTGCTGTTACAGTTCCTTGGTTTTGCCCTTATCAAAGGTAGGTCAGGATATCTCTGGTTTCTAGGTACCCAGCTGTACTTCAAGATGCCAGCTGCACTGGCAAGGATGTTCTGGTTCACACGCGTAGTTCCCAGGCCAGCAGGCATTTTCTTCTGTCAGTATTTTTCCCTTCTAACTAGGTCACCTTCCTGGCTGCTCACACCTGCTTGTATGACTGTCTTCAGTTACTGAAGGACAGTGGGACAAGCTCTCCGCTGGAACAAGAAAAGTCCTACATCTCAAGGTGGGGCCACATTCATTACAAGGCAAGACTACTATCGTGTTCCGCCATGTGAATTGCTCATAAATTGGAATTCAAAGGGCAACACGTAGCTGTGGGTGTGCACAGAGATTTAAACAGACAAGGGACAGTGCTACTGAGGATAGAGAAGAGCTGATGAAGAGCCAAATGATGAGAGAAGCAGGTGGATGAAACTGAACAAACATGACATGTGCTTTGAAATGGCCATACATCTATAGCTATCTCATTAATGTATATTCACATTGTATCTCAGTTAATCTGTTTCCAAGGGTCTAATGGTATCTAAAATACAAAATGGCTGATATCAAGTATGTTTCATTCTGTATATAATACTTGAATAAAATATCACAGAATAGCAGAATAGTTAAGGTTCAAAGGGACCTATGGAGATGGTCTAGTCCGACCCTCCCTGGTCAATGCTGGGTCAGCTAGTATAACTCTATAGAGTTACTCTATCTAGTATAACTCTAGAGAGCTAGTTATAACTCTATAACACGATAGATACCAAATTCAAGCAACACACTATTTACCCTTTAGCAAACCATGTATTAATTGCATGCAGAGACACAAAGACATGTGCATGTACATACACTTGGCCATTTCATTCAAAAAGGTATTTTAAATAACACCATGTGTTCTTACAAAGTTGATGACCACATCTGAGTTATAAATAAATATTTATTAATACCTATATAACATTGCATCCAGCCTATGTTTTAATACAATTTAGATTTGAACAGTCAAAGCCTAGTTTTGGTGAACTCACTTAAAAGGAGGAAGTGCAGAGGGCACCCACTTCAGAGCCCTGTGACACAGGATCACACCACAAGCATTTAAGGAACTTAGAGTAAATTCACTCTTGTTGCTTTAATATCAAGACTAAATTATTTGAAGGATGGACTTTCCTCTGGCTTTGCATCAACAGTTAGTTTTGCCTGGAAACATCCATTTTTGCATCATTATGCTGTACCCAGCTCTTACACACATGTAGGAAAGCAACTAAGAGCACATTCTCCCCACTCCTCTTCAATCCAAATTACACAGGCAGCACATTCAAATTTAATGTAATATCGATAATCTAGGGCACCCAGTATTGATTTTAAACAACTTTTTAAATCACCCAGTTTATGAGTCCCAATATACCACAGTAAATTATGTGCTAAAAGCTTTGACTTTTTGGTTTGGTTTTTTTTTTTGGCTGTTGCTATTTCAGGAACACTGAGGTTTTATGGTCTAAAACATTTCTGGCAGATGGAATTGTTAAATCATTCAGATGCTGGTTCTCTCAATGTAGAATAGTGAGTTTATAGGTACGATATATTCTCAGCTATGAACTTCAGTGCCTAAAAGTCATTATTTAGCACATCAGGCTTTGCAGAACTTAGCACTGGGAAGACAGTGACAACCCTGACATGGCCAAGTGTACTGCAGTATTGAATATGTAGAAAATCAGTTACCTTCACAAGAGAGTAGAAGTGTGCTTAACAGAGGGGGTTTTGATAGTCATAGTTTTTACACATGTTCTGTGAGCCTCTAGAGTCACAACAACCAATATTTTTGAGTCTCTTGTTATAATTTGCAAAGAGTGGAGCTGTAGAAGATATGGCTTTTGAGCAAACAGTTGCATGAGCCGCCATATGTCCCCTTCAGGACATTCAGCTCATTCATTTCTCATGAAAATTTTCACAGGATTTCACTAGCCAGTAGATTTCCTGTCCTCTTTCTCATACATATTATTTACCTGAGCAATATGGACCAAAATAACCATGTCAGGTGAGGAGTACCAAGGGCCCTCTAGAATTAGTGGTTGTACAGTTCCAGTGGAGTGAATGGACTGTGCCAAGGAAGGCTTTCTGGTGATAATGGACCTTCCAGACATGGGCTGTGCTAAAACTGGCGTAGCATCATTTGAGCTGTTGAGACATTTATTGACAGATCACTAAGTGCTGATACTTTAATGTCCGAGGCAGATTTAGAGTTGAGTCAACAGAAGATGACTGCTCCTCTGCATCAAGGAGACTAGCAGACTTTGGAAGCTCTAGGAAGGCAGCAGATGTTATACTTCATCTCTGACTGTGGTCTGTGTCCTCGAGGTGTAGTCTAGCGACTCTGCCCAGCACTGACAAGTGCCTGCCAGCCATCTTTGTCATTTGAGCAACTCATTCTGAAAGCAGAAAATAGGACTTTGGGCACTATTCTTTGCCTGCTTTTCTTCTAAGGTGTCTGATCCAGCTCCTAGTGAGTCTTTTCCATTGATTTTGGGAAGAATTGACCCTAGGAGTCTTTTTTCTGCCCCATTTCTTCATACTGCATAGGAATATAGGACTGGGAATGACCCTGCGTGCATCAATTATTGTCCTTTATTATTAAAGACACGGTATAATTAATGACTTTCAAAACCCAATTTAATAACAGCTAGGTTGTGGCTTTTTTTTGTTGGGGCCCTGAGGGCACCAAGAGGCCTTATAGTCCCTTCCCAGCCCCCCGGGGGCCTCCCCCCACCCTGCCCATGGCCCAGGACCCCATTTTAGCCCCCACCTGGGGCCGTCAGTCCCTGCCCCAGGGACCGTGTAGGATGCTGGTCTCCAGCTCCCTTGCCCAGCCATGGGCTCCCCTGAGCCAGGCCCATCCATGGGCTGATGTCCTGGGCTGGCCTTGGGCTGTCCCCATCCCCAGGGAAGCGCCTGATGCCTGGGGCTGGGGCTGCCCTGGTGCCCCCAGCTGCCCTGCTCCCGGGCTGGCAAGGCCCTGCCCTGATGGCTCCCATGGGGATCTCCCACCCACCCTCGCTGTGCCCTGACATCTTTTTTGCACCCTCCATTGCAGCTGGAAGGCTGTTTCAGGAGCTCAGCTTACTTCTTATTCAGAGCTTTTTTCTAATTTTCTACCCTAAAGCTATTTATTATGAGCCTATAATTATTAGTGATAAATTGTCGTCTCACTTAGAATTTTCCTTTCCTAGCAATGCAATGATGTATTTGTAATCAATGATCAAACCAATTCTCAGTGCTGCTTTGCTGGATTAAATAATCCAAGCCACCCTTATGTGATAGGGTCTCCAAATTCAGGGACATCCTGGCCATCTTTCAGTTTGTGTCCCTCTTGAATATGAATGATTGGAATGATACGCATTACCCCAGAGAAGACAGCAGAAAAGCTTCACACAATAACATCGATATTTTCCTATCTCTGCTTGAAGTACTGTAATTAATACATCCAAGGATTGCCTTTGCCTTTTTCAGAATTGCCCTTCACTGGCAGTCTGAAGTATCTTGTTATTTAGTACATCTAGATCCTCTTGCCTCCAAAACATGAGATTCCAGTTTATAACAGCAGTTTGTGTTGTAAGTGCCCCAGGACACAATCATCCATTGTGTACCTGTGGTCTCCTCTTTATTCTCTTATACTGACAAGAAATGGGAGAATGAAGAAAGCAAAGAGTATAGACAGCAAATTCCCAAAAAGTGATGAGTTCAGGAAAATGACACAACACCTTAGGGAAGGCTAAGCTATAATTTTGAACTCTGCATTGTAAACATATCAACATAATTTAAAGAGAATATTTTCTGATCTAAGGGGAAGACTGTAACTGTCTGGAGACCACCTGTGGGCCTCCAGTGCTGCAGGCTGTGGAGAGACATTCGGTTCTGTACAAGTGACATCTCACATTAGTCAGTGCATGAATAAGCAGTGACTAATAAGCCCATCTTCCTGGGCTTTGCAAGTCTCCTTGTTTTCTTTTTTTTGCATAAATATAATTTCATAATTGAAATCTTAGTACTTTCACAGAGCATCCTAATGGTTCTTAGCCAAACTCTGTGCACAGGGTGGCTGCTGTTCATTCACAGCAGTGCAGAAGCAGCAACTTGTAAGTAACATGAAACAGCACACAATTTTGATTTTAGTACAGAATGCTTTTTGTGCACACATAAGAAACACTCTAGATTAAGAAACACTCTAGATAAACTCATATTTAATTATTCATTTTTTATGTGTACCAAAGGACCTTTGAAATTTGGGTTAACGTTTGTTTGCCAGAAGTTCTACGGCAGCACACCTGTGCATGTTAGTAACTTCAGTAAGGGAGTTCAGTATTTGAAGACTACCAGCAATGAAGCAAGGCACACTTTAGGCAAGCTTGTTCATCCAAAGTGCTCTTTTTTTCTGCTTTTACATGAGGTATCTCAGCTCAGACAGCACAAATACAGAGCCCTTTTTGCATATTGAAATGGAAATTCAGACATTGGAAGTTTCATCAAATGACAAGACTGAGGTCCTAGTCTCTTTAGGAAAAAGAAGAGATACTTTCTACACTAAAGTCTCGGAAGAACAACTTATTACATTAACGATGGAATTAATAATGCCTGATTTCTAAGGCTTTGTGTACTCTTTCTACACTCTTCTCACTATATTATATCGGGATTTTCCTGCTGTGTCCCTGTGACATTCTTTGCACCTGTAATGCCTCCAGTAACCCTCACTGAATAGCTAACCATCATTTCCACACAAAGTCTCTCTTATACAGTACCTAAGTACAGCTGTGTCCAGTATGGAGCTGTGTTGATGCTGTTTGGATTTTGGCAGGGCAAAGAGAAGAGAAGACTCTTGAGTTTATACTGGGGCCTTTCCTTGAGGGACACTAATTTAGTTTGGTTTCCTCTCCCTCAAAGACAATTATATTCCTACAGGTTTCATGAAAACTGGTTAAACTTGTAGGAACCTAACCATCTTTGAGACTAAAATTGTCTGTCAAACCTAACTGATATTAGACAACGTCTCACAAATTATGAGAGGGATGGATGGATGGATGGATGGATGCACAATACAGTCACAAAAGCCCCATTTTTGAGGAAACCAGAATGCAATGATGGCTTGCTTCAGGCATATATTCAAAGTCTAAAAATGCAGCATGACTTGTCTCTTTCAAAACCTAAAAATAGGGAAATGCTTTACTTATTGGTTGTTTACATTTAAGTAATAGAAAACAAGTCTGCCCCAAAGTGTCATTAATAAAACTAAATTGTAAAGCAGCATTAACCATTTCAGCAAAACCAGAGGTAGTCAAATGTAGCAACTCCTTTTGACATTTTGTGGGAACAGGCATTACAGTTTCCTCAGTTTTGGGAAAAGAAATAGGTGATCAAGTTGTGCACAGACACTTGGGGTGTGAAAGTTACCAGTGCTGTGGTTTGCCAGTGGAGAAAGAGCCTTGAGAGAAGAGGGGAAAAGAAAAGGGGAAGAAAGGCAGAGTTCCTGTGGGTTCTCAGTGTTCGTGTGAGTGCTCTGTGTATCTGTGATCTGTGTGTCTGAGCACGTATGTATGTATATATGTCATATATATGTGCTCTGTGTACATTCATACTAGGAATACATCTTCAGCCTCACTACTGGTTGGACCTGGGGACATGGAGCTGCTGCAGCCTCGCCTCCCTTGGGTTGTTAGATCCAGCATGATATATTGTCTTCTAACAGTGATACTTAGCCTACAGATGCTAATACTTTCAAATGATAGAGCTGGTCTGTACCCAGTGAAATATATTGAAGACTGGATATGTTGCAGCACTGCCTTAGCACTCTGCAAAACTTCTAACCATAAACAACCTCTCTTTAGATAGATGTTTAATTTCCTAAGTGAAGGAAAACAGTAGGGTGGTTATGGTTTCCCAAAGAAAGACTAGCCATTATTAAAGGAGCATTTATAAAAGGTATGTTCTGACTGTGAAGGCATATTTTCTAGGAACAATTATTGAAAAGCACCAAAACACAACACCTCTACATTCTGTGTAGCAGCATTATTTGGTCTTTGATGTAGACAGACACCATCTGATATGCCTCCCACATTCCAGAAAGCCTGACTTCTCTGGGGGAGCGGGCAGAGGCGATGCTGACAGGCGAGCAAGCACCAGGGAGAAATGGCTCTTGCTTCTGACTTGAGCTTTAGCTTACTCCCAGGGCCTTTCTACCAGAGATACAGGATTTTTAAAATTTTTTAGAACTGTTTTCTTTACAGATCTGTGAGATTAATAGCAAGTGTCAGTCGACGTAGAAATGAGTCCAGGATCATCTGAAACTGTGCCATAGTCTAAAAATAAAAAGGATTTTCTTTTTTTCTTTCTTCTTTTTTTTTTCAGAAAGCAGTCATGCAATATTAACTTCAGGCCAGCAGGACTGTCTGTATGAAAGTGAGGGGATTGAGAAATGCAGATGATGCAAGAACATGAAGTGTGTCTGATCCAGGCAGGTGCCAAGAACGCAGAACTGAGTGAACGTGCTTGGGAAGCAGCAGCTCTGCCACGAGGTCAGTGTAAATCTGAGGGAACTGGTTTCCCCTCTGTGTACTGGGTTTTCTGCAGGAATAGCGGCTTCTCTAGACACTCCTTTGTAAGCATATAACTTTCTTGCTGGTGTATTTCTGGCAGCAAAGCATAGTAGGCTGAAAACACAGGATTTCTTCCCTGTGTTAAAGTCAGGTCAGTCACGTTCCCTACAGTCATACTGCAGCATTGCGTGGGCTGACGTGTTACGCCCTCAGAAACTGCACAAGAAAACGCAGCCTTTTGGATTGCATTGAAGATGTGTTCTTTGGCCACTCTGAATGAAGCAGAAGAAAGCTTCGCAATGACAGCCACTGGTTGTGGTTTAGGGATGAGGGAAGTATGAGTGTTTAACTGTGTTACCATGGCATTTTGTTCTGGCAAACCAGAATCTCTGCAGCAAATTAGATAGAGTTTACCAAAACAAATCCTGTTAGTTAATTTGATTAATTCCTGCAAAGAAAGGAGTCCCCATGATGACTTCTCTTGCATCTTTCTGGAAACTGTTAAAAGTTGCAGGGTGCATGGCTGGAGTGGAGATGTTTACTAAATCCCTTCCCTTAGCTGCAGAAATGAGTCAAGAAGACTGCCAGTACTTCAGATCTGGCAAAGTGAATGTACTGCATCCTTATATGGATCAACGTCAAACCCAGTAGCATCACAGAATCAAAAGGAAAAAAATCCTTTTTAGGAACCATTTAATGTTACACAAAAATGTACACTATGGCATAAGGATTATTTTGAGAATAAAAATAAACATCATGAAACTAAAGATATAGTTTGAGATGCTGCCAAAGTACTGTTCTGTTAGTGCTGTCTGTAGATCAAGAAGCATTAATAAATTAATGAAAGAAAGAGTCCTTCTGAAAAATTAACAAGAGCATAATGGGTTTGTCACAGTTTTAGGAAAAGCTATCCAAAGGCGAAATTAAGAAATCCCCTGTTAAAGCGAAGAATGACTGCTTTATGTCTCAATACACTTTCTTTGAAAATGGAGATGTCTGATAGGTTATGCCTGTTATGCAGATGATAAATAACTTGGAATTTTTCTTACAAGTGGTGCAGCAGTCTCTGAGAACAATAGCTTCTGGTGACATCTGATTTATGAAAATCCTAATCCTTGAAAACATAGCTAAAAGCTGCAGATGGCAGCCCTCAACCTCTGAAAACACTCCTGGAGATTTAACTGAGCACTCCAATGATGTTGGCTATCTATCTGTGTCATCGTTGTGATGAGAAGCCCTAACTGAGATCAGCTGCTTTAGATACTGCACACATTGATAGCGAGAGGCAAAGAATTTGCAGCTCAGATAGACAGAGACAAGGGTGAAAAAAGGAGTTGTGTTATTCCTGTTTCACAGAGAGAGGGATAAAAGCACAGGGGAAGTAAGGAGTTGTGGCACTCTGTTTCTGTGTTAGCAGAAGGGAGCTTGCTCCCTCTCGTGTGCCAGGCTATCCAGAAGCTAAGGCAGCTGCACTAACATGGAGCTGAATCTCAGCCCAGCTTATGAATTTGAAAGCTGCTATTAGGCCACCTTGAAGCTGTCTCTTCTTCAGGCTGAACAAGCCTAGCTCCCTCAGCTCCTCCTCTTAGGGCAGGTGCTCCAGCCCTGGACCATCTTGGTGACCCTCCTTTGGACTGACATCTTTCTGGTAGTAGGTGGCCCAAAACTAGACACAATAAAATCTTTTTCAGGTTCTTTGGATTTAGAAACGCACCACTTTCAGTTAAAAGAATTCCTTCTACTGAAGCATTCTTCAAAAGGTGGGTGAGAACTGCAGTATGAAACCGTGAGTTTCAGTTCTTTGCAGGGTACAAAAATCTAGTTAATCAAATTTTGGTGTTACTTGTTTTTAAGAATTGTTAAAAACCTCAAGAGGGTTTTATGGTTTGTAAGACCAGGGTTTCTAAAGATAAAAATTCTCTGTATTGGAGCAAACGCCAACCTCTAATTCTTGAGGATTCAATGGAAATATTTCCTGGAGATCAGTAATTCTCTAATCCTCAAGAGCATCACTTTTTTCTACCTTCTGAGAAAAACTTTGTTAGTTACCAGATACTGGGCTAGTTGGATGCTCCACTAATTTAATATGGCATTTTTTCCTCTTGTAAACATGATGCTCCACCTCCCAACTGTCTAGGATTGCTTCCTATTTTTAATTCACTAGCATTTTTCATGGCGCAACCTTAATACACTATTTCCAACCCCTCGGCTACCTCTGGGTCAGTATGAGAGAGAACAGGGGAATTTTCTTTGCACCACGCTGAAGGACGATAAATCTTTAACCCTGCATGTGAACGAAGCAGGGACCAATGAAATGCTGCTATGACTGAAGAAGGTCCTTCATCACTCTCACAGAAATATGCGAGGCATGCTGAGCGTGAAGAGGATGCTGCCCCGTGGCTCCCCCCCAACAGCGCGTGTGAAACGGGAACATGGGAGGCCCTTCCAGCCTTCCTGCCAGCAATGTGCACAGACGGAGATATCTATCGACGTCTATCTTTATATGCGCAGACATAACGCAGGGGCAGAGTTGTAGGCGTGTGAAATCCCTGCTGGGTGTTGGGGACTTTGCCAAGGAATCGAGGCTTCTCCATAGCCTCTCTTCCTGACTGATCCTCTCTGTTCAGGCATGGGTCTGCATCTGAAACGATAGTACTAAAAACAGGCTGAAGAAAAGGGCAAGTGCATTTACAGCAACAAGAACAAAAGGTTTCTATTCCTAAATATTGCAAATGCCAGCAAGGCACTAAAGCAGCCCTGCAGCAGGAGCCAGCCGTCCCCCCGGGAGACGCGGTGGCAACGACATCTAGTGTCAAGAGCTCAGATAGGAGGTTTCAAACCAGGATCTGTTCTGCCGGGCCTTTCTGCATGAAACCTATCCTATTTAGTCCTGTTTTCTTCCCAGTATCACACTTTCCCCCCGCTCCCCCTGCCCCCCACATAATCTTTTTAAAACTCATCCTTCTAACAGATATTGGCTTTGAGGTTGCAACCTCCACAGTTCATGGCAAGGGTCCTAACTTGTGATTCAGTTATATTGCGCTAATAGCCTGCACGGATGTGTTTGGTAGATAGATGGGACACGTAGTGCATCCCCAACTGAAGTTACAATGAAAATAGTTAGCCAGGTTCAGTAGCCATTTTGTTGATCACACATTTTCTCTTCCACTTGGTTATAGAAATTATGACCAGCTGCCAATCTTGCTGGCCTCTGCCAGCTATTTTATAGTTGGTGGTCTTAAGTGTTTTTATCCATTTAATCTGTCACAAGCTAAGGAGACAAAACTAAAAATATTTCATCTATCAGGATTGTTCCTCATGTACCCAAACATATACAGTTTCAGGGTTGACCGCATCCAGGATGAGGAGGGAGAGCTTTGTCTTTAGAAGTGGGGAAAGGTATTTTCCAGTGGCAGAACTACCACACAAGATAAGAGTGTGCTGGGAAGCTATAACCTCTGCAACCTGATATATCTACCTTATAATGTCTAAACAATAAAGTCTTTTTCCTGTGAGCTCAGCAGAAACGTAGTGATTTTTATGTGATTCTATGATTCTGTGAACTATTTCCCTTGCATACCAGGGGAAGAAATATGTCTGGCACTAGATTTTCTGCTTGCAATATCATACCTCTTCCTGCTCCTGTCCTGGAGCTGGGCAGACAGTCCAAACAGATTGACTTGATCTGGTGACATAAAAGCATGGATTTCCTAGGAGTTTTACTTTTTAAGGATTATGCCTAAAAAGAGTAAAACTGCAAAACCTTAATTTTAAGTGAAAACAGCAATTAGACAACTGATGTAATTATACTCCTGCTTATATCTACTTGCCTCAAATTTAAAGGAAGTGTAAGCTTGGACATCAGCTTGAGCATTATCTGGGGCTCTTTGCTAGAGACCCTGATTTCCAATGCTTATCCCTAGCAGTGGCCTCGAAGGCTTTTTGCAGTGATCAGGATTCCAGGACTTACTGTCATCTGCGCTTTGGATCTGGTTAAGTAAGCGAGGACATGGAAGGAATTCTTTAGCCACTTATAAATGTTCCTAGACAATGAAGATGCTCCAGCTGTGAGAATCTCTCTCTAAAAGAAGGCAAAGGCTGGCTTATCCTCTTCATGAGAGTACATTTTCATCTCATTAGTAGAGTACCACTGCGACACACGGATCATGAGATCAGGTAAAAAATGTGAACTGCAAATACCCTAGAAGTGTAAACAGCAATGACAAAGACATACAGTTCTCCAGTGTGCATAGATTTTTCTTTATATACGATCAGAGTGACCATTGCCGCCTTATAAAATTTCCTGCTCAAAAATACAACTTTTTTCAAATGTTATGTCAATGTGCAATGAGAAAACATGAAAAATATCAGCCGATTATGGCCTATTCAATTCTCCTGCAAGCAAATGTGACACAATGAAACAGTGAGCTCAGTGAACTGGGAAGGACACGTAAATTCAGTTTAAAATCTTCTTGAAGTCTGAAGGACTCTGTGGCTCAGATTTCAGAGAATGGTATCATTAATCAGTGCCGTCTGCAGGGAGAGTCCTTGTTCAGAATGACAAGATTCAGAATTTACTCTTCCCCACTGCGATCACTATTAAATGTAGAGCCAATTACATATAAAATATTTATAGTCTCTGTCTGCGTCCCTTTTTATGGAGACATGGAGATACTCCAGTAGGTTTGATGTTTTTGAACTGATGCTCATTCATTTGCCAATCTCATCCCTGCTTATGTTGTCTCCTGGGATCTTAGGCTGAGTTTTAGGAATTTCTGCCCTTCTTACCAGGCAAAACTGGTGAGTTCGTATGTTCTGTGACACTGTTCCCAGGGGTATTCCTGGTACCCTCAGGAGTGTACACGTGGCTTCCTGGAGGCAAGAAGTAGCAGAGATTTCCTCTCTGAAACAATTGCTCAATAACTCCTGTTAACTGTTATTCCTTACAGACCATACCAACAACACAGACAATTTTTGCTGTGTCTGTAAGTAGTTAGCCTTCTCTGCCAAGCTGACTGTATCTTATTATTTCTATTATTAGAATAACATTATAGTCTGTTATTGGTTAGTGGGCTTTCTGCACCCTTTGTGGAAATGGCAGCTTCAGGTTTGCTTGAAGGGCTTTTTGTTGCAGCTGCTAATCTAAATGCAAAGTGTGAGACTGCCTGCTCCGTGTTGGGTAGGAGACACTGCCCAGTAGTTGGTATTCCACTCTTTCTAGTAGGGCAGAAAATATACGGGTATTCTTCTGACACTATTCTCCTTGTCTGGCATTACCCTCACTTTCAACCCATCTCTCTTCCTGGTACAGGAATTAGAATCTGCTATACTTTTATATAAATTGCTGACATACATAAATTTGTTGGTTCCTACTGCGATCAGAAGGTGATGAGAACTCTTGGGTTGACTGCTGTTTGCAGGTAGGTATGAGATTTCTCCCCTAAACTGTGCTACAGCTGTTGCTGCCAGCCATAAACTTCTGGGTGGTCGATATTTGGAGAGTTGAAAGGGAGAAGTGTCTGTTTAGCCTTGGTCCATGGTAAAGAGATTAACGGCAGCTTTGTCAAATGTATTCCCCTATGTAATATTACTTGTTAATTCTAAATTAATTCAAGTTTTCAAGTTATCCTGAAAAGAATGGGACAGTGGTATCTTTTAAGTTGTATTGCAGGGACAAATGTCAGGATTACATTCACTAATGCCTAGTTATACGCTGCATGTCTTAAAAGCACCCCTCCAGAAGGCAGATTAAGACATGGAAACATTACTAATCGTATTTCACTGAATGAGAAACAAGTTGGCTTTATTCTCTTTCTGAATATTTGATTCTGTTCTTCTATTGATTTTTTACAAATTATTTTTATCTTAAAAAATAAGGCAGCAATAGTTATTAGCTAATAAACCCAGCCTTATAGGAATAGCCTAAAATACAGTTTCCTACTATACATATATGCGTTCTGATTTTTTTAATATGTTCGTGAATTTTTGTTGTAACTGACACTTTCTTATTATTTCATATATAAGATGTGGTACAGGTAACTTGTTTTCCTATATATCTGTTGAGTGCCTGATCCATTTTCAATTATAAGGCAAAAGAAAAGACCCATGTTAGGAAACAAAATCAATCTTGCTTGTACTAGCCTAAGTGAAAATAAACCAGAAATAGTTGGAGTTGGATCACAGCCGAATTATTAACATTTTTCTCTGTATATTTTTTTTGAAGAAAAGCTCTTACATTTTTTAGACTGAAATTCTAGGAATACAAAAAACCAGGTCAGAAAAGTAAAGGCTTAAAGTGAAAAGATTCCTGCTAATTTGGCAAAATAAACGAGTGTAAGAAGAGAAAATGGTAGATCAAAAATACTGAAGCTCTAAGAAGTGACAAAGCTTTAAAGACTCAAAAAGCTGAGGTACAGAAGTCTAACTCGAAGCAAGCACCATCTTCCTGGTCATTAGCGAAGACCTTACAGACACGTGCATGCTTTAAATATAAACTGCAGAAACTGTTTTACCCTGTAGAAAAGGATGCTTGCAAGAGGCAATGGAAAACTGAAGGTACCTGGGAAGGCATCCAGGCAGCCCTCAGAGCCGGTACCCGGCTTGGGCCAAAGACAGCAAATGTTCTGGAGGAAAGAGAGGAGTTTGTGGTATGGTGCTCAACTCACTGATTTATGTGTTAGACCTGAACAACTTCTTGGACTATTTCAGTTATTAGTTTTTCACTGGTGAATCACGAATCCACACCTGTCCTGGCATCGTGTGTCCAGTGCTGTGCAGACCTTCCCTGGCATGGCAGTGCATGACTCCCTGGCAGCTCAAGCTTAACACTGGCAACACCCAGCTTCTGATTTCGTGTTCTTAATCCTCTCAGTGCCTGCATCCTGTCGCTCAGGCTCATAACGTGAAGTAAGGACTCCTCCCTCCTCTACATCCTGACTTGGCTGTGAATGTCTTTCTGCTCCTTCCCTCCATTCAGTTAAACACAGGTCCTTTATTGAAAGGTTAACTATACCTGCTGTCTTTCAGGTATCTTTCTTCCCTTGCTATAACATCTTTCCTTGCAGCCTCACTGGGAACAGTCTCTCTCCACTCCCCATCACTCAAAGCACAACACCCTGCTAAACCTGCCACTGTTTCTCCTTTTTGCGCTTTTCCACCGGCTGGTTTAAATGTCTCATCTTTGTCTTGAAGGCCCTCATAGTGCCATCTCATTCAGCAGTCTGATCTTCTCTGTTACCTTGCTCCCCTTGCTCCAGTAATGGCTCCAGTCTTTTCTCCAGGTTGTTTTCTTCCTTTATTCCTCTCTGCAGGACCTCTTCCACATTGTATTTTTAGAGCTAGACCTGCCATCAGAGGCTCAAAGCTTTCATAAAGAGTATTATACTTTCATAAAGTATTTCTGGGAAGCTGACAGACACTGTATAAAACTTGACACACTATCAGTTCTTTAACGAGGTGCTAGTATGAACGCTTGAATCTCTGATGGGCGTCTCCCTCTCTTAACCTATGTCTGTCTGTAGGACTGCAATCTTTTCAGACAAGGGCTGGCTCTGACTGTTGTCTCTATTATGTGCCTAACTGTCATGCCTTGCAAGTAACTTTGGGAGAAATCTTGTAACATATTGCTATAGATTTTAAGATACAAGCTGTATTTTTAATTATATCACATATATGAGCAACCTTTTTCGTAATATTAGGTAACATATTTTGCTGTGTTGAGATGGCAATTGGGAATGCAAGTGCAGACATTGGGAACAAATTTCAGAATAAATGTCTTACTGCCTAGTTGTTGCTTTGGCAATATCTTTTAATCCCAAGGCTTTTTTTCTGTAAGTGTTCCAGAAAAGGAGCTGAGAGGTCTCTTTCTCCCCTGTATTTAAAATACCTTTAAATTTGGGTGAAGTTGTCTGATATTTCTTCCCCATTGATTCCGTTGTATGTGCATCTCATAGCTCGTTATACCTGCTCATTAAGGAAGGTGTACTGGTCTCATTTGCAGCCTGAATGCTGTAATTTTAACTTATTAAAATATTACCGTTCATCGCTTTGCCTATCAGCTGAATGTGAGATGATACGCGCATGGTAGAGCCTGGTGACAACTGAAGTACAATATCCAGTTGCGTTCTGCAGTCTAGGAAAGCATTAATGTTTTCCCCATCTGTTCTCACTTCCATTGTAGTGTTTGGCCTGCCACAGAATATTAAACTGCTGACTATCTCAAGCAAAACATGGACTGAATGTTTGTTCCTGTTCTTATCATGCTCAAACAGACCTGCATGTGGTTCTTATTTCACCATCACAAATTGAAATCATACACGCGGATTTAGCCGCAACATTCCCGTTTTACTATGCTTGTACCTGTAATGTACCTAGTAAACCAGCATTTAATGCAAATTAAACTGGATGAAAAGTATTTTATTTATATGTTTTGTTTAGATACAAATAGGAATTTTAGCAACAGTGATGAAAGGCAACACTGTACACAGCTATGGATGGAGAAGAATCCAGTATATATATACATATAATATATTGATTATATAAATAGAGAGGTTGCTAATATTATATTAGTGTTATGTCTATTAAAGCAGTAGATAATCAATGAAATATTTTCTTTACTAGCTGCCGTAATTTAATTATAAAATCCTGGCTTTCCCAGCCTGGTGAGTTGCATTCCCAGAGCAGTATGTGCTGTTTGCTAGAGGCCAGGCAGTAATTGTGAACAATAGGTCCGTCCTTTACAGCGTGTAAAATGTGGAGCTCACTCTCAGTTAAGAATGTGCAGTTTCAATTCAAAACAATTTTATGGATCTGGATGTATTTCATATCTTCACTTTTCTCTAGTTCTGGAGTTGTTTTTTAAACTTTGTATTTCTCAATATAAAAATGCAGAAAGCATAAGGTACTTGTTGTATGCCGTTGCTGCTGTGAAAAATCAAACAATCTGAAAACACAGAGTTAAACTCTGTGTGTATAAGAGAATATATATGTATTGTGCTTGTCATACCAGTCCTGTGTGTCATTATGTTGGCCTGATCAGACAGACAGTGTTACATGTGGGATTACAGTGCTGGCTTGTGAGTAAAAGTGGGACAGAAGGACAGTCGTATAATCAATGCAAACTCATTTATTATACAAACAAGCATCTCTGCTTGGTCTAGATGGATTTTCCTTATGGACAGGTGGTGGCGTGGCCTTCCTTTTGGGCAGATGAGGTGATCAGGCTGATCTGGTTTTAGAAAAGATGAGAACTGGGTTTGTAAGCATGTCCTTCCTTCTTCTTTTGGCTGGGTTTGGCTCTCTGTTCTTACAGGAGTGTGCACGGAGGGGAGTGATGAGCCCCCGCAGCCCTGCCTCACTCCACGCTGGTGCCAGCCAGTTCCCGCTCCTGCACGCGAGCTCTCATTACATGCAGGGCCAAGGGTAGGTGAGACACCTTAAACACAACAGTGCTCTGATGGGTCCAATGTGGAGTCACTTTGGCTTAAAGAAAAGTGTTCAAAAGCCAGGTGCGGTAGGTAGACTCCACTCTTGAATATACTGTATGCTCACTGCTCATTTCAGACCAAACCAGCCTTTTTTACCTGAACGTATTTTGCTGTTAATGGTGATGTACAGCATCACACAGCAATGGCACCATTTAATTCAAATCATGGGTTGTTTTCACCCAAGGTTAACTCTCCTCAAGATACACATCAGATTTCCCCATCCTTCTGCACTTGTTCGGGGTGAAGTCCCACACCCTCAGAGATGAAAACTGTTCTAGGTACCTACCACTATTCTCCCATGCACCTTGCCACCCATGACCACACTGTGTCAGGGCATACCCCTGTGTGATATTCCTAAATAGTTGGTTAACCTTAGGAAAAGCCAGAAACAGATTCTTGAGACACACCAATATGGGCATTCTGATTACCCAAGGATGCTGAAGGAACTGAAAAGCCATTGTAACAAGGCAGAAAGCATCTCCCCACAGAAGAAGAGGAAGGTGCCATTCTTTGTTTCCTCCATAAATTGGCTCTCGCAGAGGGAAAAGGTGTAGTTGTTAACTGTCTCCACGAGATGGTTCCCGTGGTACTGGGATGGCTGCAAAGCAGTGCCCAAACACCAGATTAGGCTCAAGGCCAGTGAGCTTTTAGCATAGTTCTCCCAGGCAAAACACAACCAGGTGCTACACAGCACAGCAAACTGCCAAAGCCAAAACCAGCCTTTAACAAACTCTCAAATTTGATGTACAGCAAGAGATGGAGCACGGCATGGAGCAGGTAAGGGAACAAAGTAGTGTTGAGAACAAATAAGTCAACATTGCAACCAGCAACTGCTAAACAGGTATAATAACTAGTTGCCTCTAGCATGCTCCGATCAAATCTGTCATTATCTCAAACACTTCGTGCCCCATGTTGGGTGCCAAAAAGGACTGTGGTGGGGTCACCCTGGATGGCAGCTCAGCCTCACACAGCTGCTGGCTCACCGCCCTCAGTGGGATAGGGGAGGGAATTAGAAGGGCAGAAGTGAGAAAAGTCATGGGTTGAGATAAAATACAGTTTAATAAGTAAAGAGATAAAAGAAAAAAAAAGAAAAACCAAACCAAAAAAACCCAAGTGATGCAAAAGCAATCACTTCCCACCAACCAACCAATGCCCAGCCAGCCCCCGAGCAACAGCCCCCTTGGAAAACTCCCTCCCCCAGTTATTTTATTGCTGTGTGTGTTGTTATATGGTATGGACTCTCCCTTTGGTCAGTTGGGGTTAGCTGTCCCAGCTGTGTCCCCTCCCAACCTCTTGCCCACCCCCAGCTTGCTCACTGGAGGGGGCAGAGTGAGAAACAGAGAAGGCGTTGATGCTGTGCAAGCACTGCTCAGCACAGCTAAAACACTGGTGTGATATGAATGCTGTTCTGGTCACAAATCCAAAACACAGCCCCATAAAGGCTGCTCTGAAGAAAATTAAATCCACCCCAGCCAGACCATGTACAATACTCTATGCTTGTGGTGTCTTTTAGATTTAAATTTGGATTTCCTCTTGGCCACAGAATGAGGGTCTTTGATGACATCAGGAGAAAATATCAGAGCCCTTCCTGAGATATGGCCCTGACTGGATCCCACGATGAGGAACAGAGGGTCAGCTCAGAGCCTCACAGCCTGGAATCATCCTTGGGTCTGTATCCCATATTGGGAAGCAAAGAGGCAGGTTTGGGCATGGTCAAAGGGGCAAAGATACTCAAACGCCTGCCTTACTGCCTGCTAACGCTCTGATCTGTACAATGTAACTTGGTTTTTTTTGTATGTCACATTCGATATTGCTTCCCCTCAGAACTGGCAGGTGGCGTGCACTAGCCATGATGAACGTGGATCAAAAGAAATTCTTTCAAGCCTGATCAGTTTTATTCTTTAATTCACCTAAGTATGCTAAAACATAAATAAAACAAAATATAGCTGGTATTTTTTGTTTGCCTGCTCTGCTTGTGTTGAGGGGATTTTTTCTTGTCAAAAGTCTTCAAATTCAGAAAACCATCCTCACTTTGAAGCCTGACAAAACACGTGAATTAGGACAATTGCAGCAATGAGAGTAAGTGCATAAATTTTGAAGCACATGGAGCATGTAAGTCTTTTGTACAGATTTTAAAGGAAAGAATAATTAAAGACATGAAGTTACCTGGAAAGTAGGGTAAAATGCAATATAGATTTACCAGGACAGATGGCATCTCCCTGTCTTGATAGCTCTTTCGAGAGAAATGAATTAATATGGATCTCATATGGCTTTCTGTAAACACTGTTATCAACTCATTTATTTTGTGAAATGTGCTTGACATTTCTGTTCAAGGTGTTAAATTTTAGATGGATGGATGCTGTCAGGGTTTATTAATCAAGAACTCTCCTAGTAGCCTTCCTATAGCCCAAAGCACTATATGGGAAAGTGCTAAGTAAGGTATAGAAGATGGGAATTAGTACAAGAACGGATAGGGAACTGGTGAAAAAGGAGGCAACAGTGGATACATTCCTTTGCTGTGCTGCAAAGGAATGTATCAGGTCATGGAGCAGTGAGCAAGATAGCTCCTTGAGCATCAGTCCTAGGACTGCTCTTGTTTGAAGTCTTCTCTGATGACTGTGACTCAGTAAGTGCTTAAAAATGAAAATTTCTCATTGCATTGGACTTGGATGCATTGTCAAAACAGAAGAGGGCCAGGATTTCATAAAGGAAGAACTAAACAACCTTTGCTACTGTAGAGATATAATTGGCACGAAATTCAGAGCACAAAATGAAAGTGCAAGTTCTTGTACTCAGGGCCTGACAGATACAAGTCCTCCCCAAAGCTCAGCACCCCATCAGAAAGCAAAGAAAAAGAAGGACCTGAGAAGCAGCAGGAGCTGGATACATGAGCTGATCACAGGATAGGTATCGCTCACTCATTTTATGTTGCCATGAAAAGGGTGAATGTAATTCCAGAATGTACCAGGAAAAGCATTTCCAGCAGTGCCGGTACGAATGGCAGTGTGAGAGCGCCTGGTGAGCCTCCTGGAAGGCTGTACAGGCAGCATCACTGATGTTTCAAAAGGACTGGGGAAGAGAGAGGCTACTGAGATAGCTGGGGAAGGGAAGGCTTAAAGGAGCTCGGTTTCTGCCTATAAATGCATGTTGTAGAAACTTCACAGGTGAAAAGAGGAGCTATTTAAGGTAAGAATAAAGTTGGCACAAAAGCAGAGATATATACCCTTCTCCTGAAGATACTTAAGAAAGAGTCTCTTTAGCTTCTGTGCTGGGTCCCTCTACGCCCCGCCTGCAAGGAGACCCCAAGGAAGCAGGTTCTCGGCTGTTTGACAGGATGCTTGGGCCAGGGGAGTCTACCCAGAGCAAACAGAGGCTCTTGAAGGAATTCTTATATGACCCTAGCCCCTTTAGCTGGCATTGATCGGTTAGGGTGGAAAAGAAGATTTAACCATTAGGCTTTTGAAGTATCTTAAAATAATTCTGATTTTTGAAAATACTACCAATAATAGAGAGATGACTGGTTAGAAAACAAAATAAACTTTCTGATTGACTATAGATTTCCAATCACAATAATATAATTTCTTTTAGAGATATGACTGCTAATTTTGATCACTGGACATAAGTTGCAATAATTGCAATAAGTTGCAATTATTTCTCTCCTTAAAGTAATTTAATAGCATTAAAATAATATTTTTTGGCTAGTTGTACAAGAATGAACAAAATTAAATGCCTGAATCTTACGTTAACATACCTTCAGACGCACTGTCTTGCAGCAGATTATTGTCTTTTTCTGCCAGTTAAATTACGAGTTCTCTGAACTGTGTAAGCTGCCATTGACTACTTGGAAGAAGAATAATATGTTTTGTGAAAAGGACGGACAAATGGTCTCCCAGTGCCAAACCTGCCCGGAACTAAGCAAGGAAGAAAGACATAGTCTTCCGTTCCTTATCCTTTCTGAGCATTTTCCTTTATTGACATTGAAGATTTGTCAGACTATATAAATTGGTACATTTTGTGAAATTAAAAATAGTCTATCTTTGTGGCTTTGAAACTACCATTTGTATCTTGCTTATGGGTGGGGACACATAGTGGAGGGGTGGAAAATAGTGTCCACAAAATTGTCAGGTAATAGAGGTTTCCTCAAACATAACTGCAGTTGCCCTAGTTCATTAGTCATGGTATTTGCAGATGGGCTTACATTGAAACAACAGCACTCTGCAATCACTTGATAGAAATATTTCTGGCAGAGATGTCTTTGCTCTGTAGACAAATCAAACCTGCCTTCTGTTATAGAGTAATTAGTTTTTGAAGCCCTGTATTATTTGGGAAAAAAAATCTACCTTTGAATTCCAGCCACTGGAACTTTTTATACCCTTGTCTGCTGACCTCAGGAATTAATTATAAATGCCTTCTCATTTGTCTGGATCAAGAAAAATCTAAAATTTTAAAATAAAATAAGGAGTGGTAGGCCCAGTAACTATCACAAGCTTCATTATGTTCTTTCTTCATTACAAATATTTTTTCTTAAAAATAATGAAGGAAACAGCCTAGTTTGCAAGAAATACACCTAGAAAAAGCAAGAAACAATGTTGTTATATCTCACTTCCCCATTACTCCTTTCCTGTTATAAGTCTCTTCTACCAGTTTATAGTGTTCCTAGTGATGCTTCTTCTCTACAGACGCACGCTGCCTTTCCACAGAGCTGTGGAGGTTTGTCAGGGAGCAGCACGAGCGGGGCCACTCCACAAGGGCCGGGAGCCGGGAGCCTAGGGGGACGGGCTGTGCCCAGTCCCCTGGGGCTTGAACGCGGGGGGGTAACAAGGTCCATCGACAGTTCCAGAAGCGGCAAGCAATGAACCGGGGCCAGGGGCCAGCCCGGGTGTCTGGTGAGCAGGAAAAGGAGATGGGACCAGAGACAGGCACACCTAAGAAGGTAGCTTGGGCAAGGATGGGGTGCCCAGGTCTGAGCTGAACTGGAGATCCTGGGTGTGTGGGCTGGGGTCCCTAGTGATGCCGGTCTGGGCAATTAAAACCTTTTAGTGCCCTCAGGGCTCTCTCAGTTTTCTGGCTTTGTTTTTTTTAATTCACCCTTTCTCTTTTCCTTTATTCTCACCCCTCTCCTTGATGCCTTAAAGTTCACTTTGATCTCATCCAGCAGTGTCAGCTAGCTTGTTTTCAGGTCTCACAAAATACCAGTCCGCTTGTTACATCTCATCTGGGGATGTTGGAGGGAAATTAGCCATACAGAGACCATTGCTAGAGCAGACTAGTGGCTGATAACAGAAAGGCCTGAAATCCTGCAAGCCAATGGATTACAGTGACAGTTTCCATGTATCTCATAAAGTCAGTCACAGCCCCTGAGGGTCCTTCTGCAAAGCAGCAGCACTCCACTGACAAGCAGAAACCTCATATCTCAGTCCCTCCTTGCTTCATGGGGGATGAAATCTTGATGCTCAGGCCAGTCTGCTAGAGGAGGAAGGGGGTGGATGAGAATAATTCCTCCCTGATCCTGAAAATAATCAACTAGGTGGGCCTGATGCTTAGCAAAGGAGTGGTTGGCCAGTCACAAACACTGTTCTTAATTTGTGCCCTTCCTTAGTGTATGCCCAGAAACCCAGTGGTAGGGCTGACATTATGATTTATTCACTATAAAATCAGTGATCAACACTGGGGGTGTGATCAAACACTTTCATTTTACATGGGGAAAAATGGTTAGTGGCAAGAATCCTGCATCCTGACCCTCGGGGAGAGGGAATTTGCATTGCCTTATGAAATAGGAATGACAGATTAATTAGAGCTTTGGGCGTTAATTATATTAGGGTTGATAATTCTAATTTAAAAGCTGCACAAGAATGATGTGTATATTTTCACTGTAGAGTATTCAGTAACTGAAATCTGTAAGCCACTGCTACTTCTTTCTTTCATAGATGGTCTGAAACATGTCCAACACATTGAAGTAAAGGATAATATTACGTATTAGAAGCTTGATTTGAAAAATAGTTGAAGAAACATCCTTTGGACTCTGTCCCTTGCCCCTTCTGTATCTTATAGTATGGAAATGTGTAAACATCCGTAGTCATCTGTGGCACATTTAATGGTACCTCACTCAAAATGATGATAGTCCTACTCCTTTATATAATACATTAAGCTGGTACTTTGGTAATAATTTCACTTCTCTTGTTCACTTCTTTTTGAAGTACTGCATCTCCACAGGTGTGCCATCTTGGTGAATATAAATATTCTGAAAGCTTTTAAAGAAAGCTATCTATATTGAAATCCATTGTAGCATTGCTTATTAATATTATAAAAACAGACATATTACTCATAAATGATGTTTAGAGGATAAACCTGTGTTAGTACAGCACTGGATGTTTCTGTACTGGTTGCTGTTTTTTGTAATTGATTCATTATACTTAATATGTATTGTCTTGATCAAACATTAATTAATTAATTCATCCTTTTTTTGGATACCCTGGATTGCTGGGGAAGTAAAAGAAACTGGCAAGGCAGGAGTAAAGAAATGTTTGTGTAACTCCCATAGTGAAAATCAATGATGTATATCTGATGAAGGTGTGTAAGATTTCCAGGAGTTCTGTTGTCATGGCTCAAGACACGTTTCATTTTTCAAATGCAACTCTGGAAAGGCAAGACATTCAGTGAAGATACAGGTGTTCTTCAAAAAGTGCAGAGTTTCTGACTGTGTCCTTTTTCACTTTGGAGTTTTTCATCTTTGGAGATGCCAGGGATCTCCCATGCAAAAAATAGAAGGGAACTTGTCCAGCCAGCATGGTCACTTGGGTTGCCCACAGTACTTTTCCTTCCCAGTATAAGCTAACAAAATGTCAGCTGGTGGGGGCACACAGATGATAGGTGCAAGATACAAAGTGAAATATTGAAGACTCCCTGCTCATGCATACTTGGTTGGAACAAGACATCTTGCAAACACTGTAGTGTGGCCGTAGCTTACAGTCTTTGGATGTGTAAAAACCTTAAGTTTGAGAGAGAGAATAAGATATTGGCTTGTAAACCATGAGGAATATCCAGCCTGTGATAATAAGCAATCATTGAGATAGCTGGTGTTGTAACAGATGAGTAGAAAGAGATGATGCTACAACAGCACTTTTAGGGAGCACATCTTGCTAAGTAGCCCTAACTGTGTACATGGAAAAATCCAAAGATTTCTAAGCAAACAACAGAGAGTAATACAAGTCCTGTTTTCATTACTTTAAATGTAGCCTATTTTTGTCCTAATGAGTAGTCAGGAATCCTAACTCATATTATTATCCAGGAGCAGCGTGGCGCAGGATGCATTTTAGCAGGATACATTAGTAGCCTCTGGTCAAAAGATGCCTGAATTCAAAGCGTACATATTTGGATTCCCCAAACATTCCTCACATTAACCATTATAGCATGTAAAAAATGCATCTTTCCTGTCATAGTATACCATTAGCTGGAAGAGGAATGTGGTCATAGCTGCCACGGTCATTGTTCCCATTAGTTATAATTGCTAACTGGTTACTGTAGTCACTGGTTGTATTTGGGACAATTACAGATGGCATACATGGATAATCTATTGCCTGTTTTGGAGATGTGGTAGCCTGTAGTGTAGTCCAAGACAACTTTAGTGTCAAGCGAGTGTAGTGTCTCCATGGGCGTATAAAGCACTGCAATCCTTCCTTCCTGATTTCACACAGTCTTTCAAAGATAGGTCTCATGGTGAAATCTCCTTGTAGTATCTATACCATTTTCAATTTTCAAGCCCGTAAATATTTTCTTCCAGTAATGGAAAGTTGTTTGAAGTGGATTTAAGCCTGAAAATACATTTATTTTTCTTTACTGTCTTTTGCAGACCCCTATTCAATAATCCAGGAACAAACCTGCTGATTTATAGAGCACTACTACACATCACTGGTCTGATTTCTTGGGTAGCCTGCATTTCGTTAGTTCAGCAAATAAGCAATAAAATAATATTAATTAAGCAATAAGAATTAATTAATTCAGCAATAAGAATGGTATTTTAGGGAGCAGAAGTGCCAAGAAGCATTGTTCCTCTTTAAAAATCTAACCTGAGGAGCAAGTTGAATTAGTGAGGTGCCACAGCAGCAGGGTTATGTCATGACCAGGACTAGATATGTTTCTCAGAAGAGGTTTTAATCTTTCATTTTTATGGTTAACTGTTACACTAGAGCAACCACAGAACTACAAGACTAGAGCTGGCTCATACATGTGTGTCTTGAAGCCTGGCTCAAGCAGGCTTGATGGTCTAACTGTAGGTTTGCCATTATTGTGACAGTTTCTGGCACTATGTCATGCTCCATTTTATGCATTCCCTGTTTAAACAATGAATAAACAGCAGACTGTGTTACTCTTCACAATCAAATCCATCTTCTATAGTTGTATGGGTTATATTTGAGATTATAGATGTGATTATATATGAACTCTGTATTTGTTAAAGAGTTTTGATTTGATTCTTTTTCAGACTGTCACTTTATTTTTCTGAATCTCTGCTTCTAAATAAAAATGCTGTATTAGATCTTTATTGGTCATGATATCTAACATCCTTCAAATGTACAAATCAGAAGCTTTTTTTTTTTCTTTTTTTATAGATTAGCATTATAGCTGTCAGTCTTGCAGTGAATTTGGTGCAAGCATTAGGGTAGTGTCATTTCTCAAAGAGATATAAAAACCTCACCCCACCCCCAGTTACTATTTTTAACTTTTTAACTCATGCCATAAGCTTTCTTGATAAAGCTATTTGGCCCAAGAAACATTTTCTCACTTATCTTAATATGTCCTATCTCATATTCTTAGTTTTGTACCAGAGTTTTCAAAGAACACTGATTTCTTTATAGTTTTGTGTATTTTAAACAGTGACCAGTTTGGCATGGTGGCTTATTTAAATACATGTATATGCATACATACATATATCTCTCCATATATTAATATATCTGCATATCTATATCTATATATCTCTATATATAATATCCATTGAAGGTTTTGATCTCTTTATGCAATTGATTCAGTGTTGTCCCCCATTTACTTGTTTATTTATGTTTCTTAGACTATAGAGAGTGTTTAAGTAAGTTTGTCTAAAATTTTACTCTTGCCTGTTTGAATAGGAACAGTAGGTGACTGCAAGACTGGTTTCATTGCCAGTCAAAACAACAAGTAGCTATAATTAGTTTCTAAGCATATATTTACTGTTTCTTTCCATGAGTCACATCCTTGATCATGTAAAAATTGGTTCTTGAATTTCATGGGTAGCTTGGGAAGATCTTAATTCATGTCTGTACTTCCCTATGTATTGGGGTGTGATCAGAAATTACAACACTCCATGCATGTTTAATTTTTGAAAGATACCCTAAAGAAATTTGGAAGAGTTCAGTCCTTTTATCCCCATTTGACATTTGGTGGTACAATATGTTTCTGTCATACAGAGAATAGAAATAGTACAAGAGAAGTTTTGCTACAGAGCATTTTCTTTGTTTTGATGGATTCTGTCCACTGTATTGTTTTTGTTTGTCAGATCTCCACCATATGCAGAATAATTATTACCTGTGCTAGTTATTTTTGAAACTTTCCACCTGAGATTCAGGGATATGTACCGATGCACAGGATTAGCTGGCTCTTTGAGGAGCTGAGGAACTCTAACCAGCTACATTTGTAATTTCTAGACGGATACATGGTTTCTCCTTGAAGTGTCTTCTGCATTAAGATACCTGTAACCTTCTTACACACTGCTCCTTTTTCTGACAGTATCTGACTTAATATTTCAGGCATTCTTGTGGGTGACGTAGGACCAGCAATGAGGTGATTTGCTCAAGTTAACCAACAAGCCCGTAAGACAGAGGAGAACAGTCCCCAGGATTCCTGTGCATAGAGTCCCAATGACAAGACTGCACAGCCTGCATTAAATTTCTATGCATTACTATCAGACAGTCTTTTAAATGCTGAATCAAACCAAATTCTTTTTTCAAGAATAATTGGCACTGATTTTAGCATAGATTTTGAGCTAGCTTCTGTAGATCCAGTATCATGTGTTTATACTTGAGTTCCTGCGAGTTAAGGGATTGCTCTGTAAAATTAACAACTCAAATACTCAAGATGCCAAGGTAGTTTGCCCTGTGTAACTGAAGTGGTTGCCAGTGTAATGGTAAAGAACGACTCCTGAATGCTATAATTTTGAAAAACATGCTAAAATGCAGGGCTATAGCTGTCTACATTAAATGTTGCCTTATTTCTTCTCTTGTCTTAGCCCTAAGTTTCCTAGCAGAGAAAGTGAATAATAACCCCATACATACATGAGCCCTATTTCAGGGCTTGTCACTACTGTACCAAGCAGCAGCAGCCACTGTGCCCAAACCCACTTGGACTAGGCTGAATTAGAAGAGTCGTACTGTGGAGGGGGGAGCTCAGACCCTTTTTCAGACACTGCTTGCACAGTGTTGCCACTGATGTGTGTGACATGCCTGCACTGCTCTCAGCTGCTTATTGCCAGTGTTGCAGTATATCTGGGGGAAACAGTCCTCTCTGTTCTCCAGGCACATAATCAAAAGGGGAATTTTCCCAGCAGTGCTTCTTAAATGGTGAGTCCTGATGCTCTGAGGCTGACGGAGGGACTGACAGAGACTTGTGAAGTTTCAAAAGGCTGTAAAAAGACAGACACATAATTTTAAGAAATTGCAGTCAGTGTTCAGGGGTCTCACAAGGACAGAGGATCAACAAAAATTTTAATTATTCTCTCAAAAAGCTTGAGTAACTTGACAGTGCATTGTTCCTTCTTGTGCTTTTTCACTGCACGTTTTTGGGAAGCTTTGAATTCTGCCCTGAACCACATCCTTCATGCAGTGCTGACACTAATACAATTGCCATTTTGAACATAGGCACAAGATGCAGTGAGATGGCTTTTCAGCAGTTGCTAAATGCCCTCAGAAGATGGCAACATCCCTTGATCAGTTTACCATCCAAGCCGCAGCTATAAGTGATAAAGCCACGGGACGTGTATTGCAGCTCAGTCTTGATACAGAGGCAGTTGTAGCCACGGAGTGTGAATGCCGAATGGGAGGGGAGGATTGCAGGCCCCGGAGAAACAGCATTGCACCTACATGTAATTGGTTTCATCTCAGGAGCTGAGATGAGGAGATGAGACCGGGGTGGTCTGCACTCAAGTAGTCAAGTATTTCAGATGTTCTTGCAGTTTACCGCATCATCTGCATAGTCAAGGTCTGTGAAAGTTACTTTGCCAACTACTCTTCCTGAGCTTGGGTCACCTACCCAACGTGGGTCAGCTACCTGCCTCTGGCATGGCAAAATAATGAAGAAGGACGTAGGAGAAGGCTTCAGCTGCTCGCGGTTCTCTTCCCTTCTCCTGCCTCTCTATTTTTGCCCTGTGGGACAAGGTAATGGCATTTAGTGAGAAACCAGCTTTCTGTGCCTTGTAGCAGCATGTGAGTTCTCCACAAACATTACGCATGTGGTTTTTGAAACATGCTCTGCCTGTGTCGTATTGAACCACAGTATATGCTCATTCCCTTTCTGGTAAAGGGAATACAAATACGAGAACTGTGATGCTGAGAAATCAACCTGTGGCACACAAGGATAATTTAAGCAGACATATTGTCCCAAGACTGATTATTATTCAGGCCATTTACAAGAAACCTGCTACAAGTGCAGCGTGTAAGTTATTTTTATTTATAGGAATGGCAGGCTGAGCTTTTAGAAAATAACTCTGAACTAGACTGCTTTGTCATTCTGTGGAAAAAGCAGCTGGTGGATCTCAAATTTGGTATTTTAGTTTCCCAAAACTTCAGCATTTATGATTCTTCCTGGTACTAGTACATGCAATTCTGTGTTTCGTTGCTGTGCTGGAGATAGAGAGAGAAGTGACATCCAGGAGACATTGGTTCATTGCCTTGAGACTTGCAAGGAAATTATTTTAAAAGGAGTCTAAAAAGGGATCAAGCTTTCACATTGCTCACATTATCTGGACGAAATTCCCTTTCACCGATGAAATATTTGAATAAAACATATTGTTGGCAAGGCTAATAGTAGTTTGAAAATCCTGGCTGTCAAATGAGGATCCACAAGAGGAGGAATACTAGGCTGAAAATTTTGGTGTGTTTTCAGAATGAAATTACACTATGACAATATCTATCATCGAGGTGTTTTCTAGCCAAATCCACCCACAGTCCTATGACAGGAAAGGGACTAGATTTCAAACGCTATGGAGAAACTCTGCCTAGTCTGGGCTTGAAAACAGGTTGTAAGTCATGTAAAAGGAAAGACTCAAATCATAGTAATAACTTCTGCTATTCTGAAATGATTTAGGGACTGACAGATTATCCTTCCCTATTAAGAAGCAAGTAAATCTCACCATTTGATGTATTGCTAATGTCAGATTCAAAGATATAATTGTGAACTAAAATACTGTCCTTGAATAAATTGAAATCCTGGACAGTTTTACAGCATTTCAACTGAGTGTTGCAGTGTAACAAACCCTCTGAGTGTTGTTGATTCCAGAAGAAGAATTAGGGCATTATAGAAAAAAAATTAAGCTAACAACCAAACCCAAGAAAATAATAAGGACAAATCCATCCTGCATAACTCTGAAAAATCAGATCATGCAAATATCTAACCTTATGTGAAAGCGACACTTATTACTGTCTTGTAAATGGTGCTGTTTTAAGAAATGGCTAATCAATAGCTGTATTATATGTTCCAGAACACGGAGCCAGAATGGGTTCCAGATGGGCTGGGGGTAGGAGGTCTGGGAAAATAAAAGGCATCTTGAATTCCAGTTTGGAGGAACTAGCCTTGTTTGTTAACTGCATTAAATGCTGCAAATGTTTATTTATTGGTAAAGAATGATGTAGAAAGATTTGTTCTGATGGCACTTCTCCAAACAAGCTTTTAAAGAAAGGAAAACCACATATTCTAACTCTCTTGTCAAAGCTCAGAAAAAAATGGCCCCTTTTAACTTTCTGTTTTCCACTAAGGTTAAAACGGTACCTCTGCTCAGTTATCTAGTTCTTTCTACGCAAAATCTGCATTTCACCAAAGTTCAAACCTGCCAACAATAGAAGGATTTCAGCATTTATCAAACGAAAAAATAAACTATAACGTAGACACATTCATGGGGGACTTCAACTGTAAAATGTGAAGGCCATGTTACTCTAACTTCTACCTTGACTTTGACCTCTTTTGGTAGCAGAAATTTGTATTTGGATATACACATGAGCCAAAAATGCCCATTCAAGTTTTTTTCTTGCTGTGTTCCTTGAAGCTGGTAAGGATTTGGCAATAGAGGAGATAGTCGATGTTTCCAGCTGGCATTTTAATAGAGCATTACAAGAGTAACCGAAGGTCAGCTATTCCGTCTGAAAATCTTTGCTGTTATTTTAGCATGCTCCGGTACAGCTGGTAACACATCGCATCCTGCTGCTGCTCGGGCAAGCCCATTTCCTGCCAGGAGTCCCGGAGTTTCACAATTAGCTCAGGCATGTGATAAATCATCTGACGTCTAGTAGAATAATCTAACATCAGGCTCTATAATTTACATTTTCTAATTACTATAAATTATCATTTGGTGTCTCTTAAAAGTTGTATTGCTTTGTCAGGAACTCTATCAATAAGAAGCCTGTACCTGCAACTCTCTGGGCAAAGGAACAATCTCCCTTCAGTGTTACATCCCTGGCCTCTGCAGATCAACTGACTGCTGCTACAGCTGCCATTTGAGTTAGTCATTGTGATGCTAATCTGTATCTTCTTGACCATCTTCTCCAAATAGTGCATTCTATGTTTCTGCTTCATTTTGCATTAGTTTTAGATTTGTTTTTCAGTTTTTCAATCATCGGTCATTAACTGCAAATTTTGCCTCATGCTTGAGCCATGACTGGTTGTTTGGGGTTGTTGGGGAGTAGAAAAAAAACTTCTGATATACTGACTTCTCATTTCAGTCTCCTCTTTGGTGAAGTAACTGAATTCTCTGTTTTACTTCCCACACCTCAATCAGTGACTTAAATTGTGGCAATTTTCCATAGCTATGTCCTGGTTGCAAATGTATTTCGATCTTTATTTAATAGCAATCCTAATTTCTTTTTCAAATGCACTGCAGCTTCAGTTTAGTCATTTGGACAGAATTATGGTTAAGGTTTGGTTCTATTCCAAACAAAAATAGATTCCTCTAGCTTTATTCTTGCACTGGTCTGAGTCATTGAATGCAACTGGCTGTTATTTACAGCTGGCTGACAGTTGTAATACATTCGAAGCCTTCACTATTGCAGTCTGTCACCGGTGGGAAGCTTTTAGCAAATATCCTAGTTGGAGCCATAACAAAATAGTTTAGTGATTCTGTTAATAGCGCACTGCATCTCACATCACAGGTCTGCTAGGTCCTGCGCTGCTGAGCATCTGTCAGAGCAGCAGCACAACAATAAAGCCAGAAAAAAGATGTGAAGACAGGGAACAAAAAGGATGGGTTCAGACTCCCACTGTCCTCCAAACAGCCGGCAGTGGAAGTAGGACACAGCAGCGCAGTGGCAGAGGTGCAGGCACGGAGCATCCTCATGGCCCACTACCACTCTGCACTATTTCTCCTGCCATTTTTCAACAGTGTGTGAGCTGGGACACATTTGTAAAACTGTATTTACTTTATTCAAAATATAAGGTGAAACCCAGAAGGATTTGGCTGTATATTGACTAGATATGACCTTTATCCTTTCAAATATTTTTTTCCTGTTGATTAGCACACAGTTTATAATGTATTACTGTATTCTTCTTATGAACTACTGGAACTTCAGTACTTTTTTTCTTCAATATGAAGCATATGAAAGAATTTTGTCCTATTTAACTGCCTCCTTTCCAAGAAGTCTTTTCTTTCACCTGAAGAAAACTGGTTAAACATGGCAAAAGTGATAAGCTGGTGTAGCTGAATAGTGATGTTTCTTAGACCCTATTTCTGTTCTGAATTAGTTTGTTCACCATTAGAATTATGAGACAACTGTCATTTAAATTTAACACGCTGGCTCTTTTCTTTTCTTTTGTCCACTCTCTTTCTTTTATATACCCCTGGTTGAGGCACATGCTCTATTCTTTTGTTTATATGCTAAATTCAGGTTGTAGTTCCACCTAAAATAAGAAGTGATGGGAAGTTTTAATTTGGTTTCGTATTTTTGTATGGTTTTAGTCTAACTGGAGCTACAAGAACTATCTCTTAATTTAAATACAACAAGTTTTTTTCCTACATTCCCATTACCTATTCTGCTTTGTGTTGCATTTTAACATTGTGAGCTTAGAGAGTAGTATAATTTCATTAGATATCTGAATTCCATTTCCAATGTGGTTACTAAGTAGCTATATTATTTAATGCTTATATGTATTTCTTTTAAAGAGGTGACGTGATAAGTATTAAAATCATGACTGCTTACTGCAATTAACTCAGTAATGAGTATAATAATGATTACTACATAGAAGGCAGGAGAAGAATTCTTAATGCTTTCTCACAATTAACGAATAAAGTGTGCTAAGCTGTATGAAGAACCGACAATTGCTAAATATACCCTATGGACTGCTGGGTGTCAGGCACAGTCCTCAGTGTATTACACTAGCCCAGAGAGCTTCAGCTAATCATCAGAAGAAATGTCTTTCTTGACCCATGTGATCCTAGATCTCAAACTGGCCTGAGCAGCTTTTGTGAAAAAACATCCTATTACCATTTGAATATCCCGAAACAGTCTGTTGGGACATAATGTCCATTGAAAATTCCCGTTTCCTACTTCTAAGGCATATAACCACTGCAGGGCTAAAGTTGTGTAATATTATCCAAAGGCTGACATCCCATTTCACTTGATTTAGGTTAAGATAAGTGGAGTGGAAAATATTTATTTACAACATCTCAAACAGCCGGGACAGCTACACAGTTACAAGTGTTTGTAAAAGGCATCAGTGAAAAAATGAAAGAAAACTGCACTTTAATCTTTTTATACAAAAAATTAAATCTAAAGTCTGCCTGCAATCAGCCAACCTGTTGTAGGCTCTTTGCTGGTCCACACAGTCAGGAACTTCTCTCTTCATCCAGGATTTATGTCAAGGGTTACATTTATCAGAACAAATATTCTTTATCAGTCTCTTTCTTGAAGTTCTCCTTATTCATCTCTAACATACTTGGAGATTGCTCTGACACTCTTCCTCTAAACTAAGGATAGACATCTCTTTCAACAAACGAGGTCATTTTGGCAGATATATCCTGCACTTGATTGACCTATTCTGTTGGTTCTTAACAAAGAAGTAAACATTCCCCATCTGGTACTCCAAAGCAAAGTGTGTGTACCTGATGAGCTATAAAGTTTGAGTGTTTGACAAACATCCTTAATACAAACATGCAAATGAGATTCATCTATGCAGTTTATCAGTGGCTCTTAGCTGAGAACAGACAGTATGGGAGTCACCTACTTTAGGGTGATACCAGCATTGTGATGACTGAACTCCAGAAAGGTTTGAAAGGTGCTGTAATAATAGTATAACTTCAAATGAAGCAACCTTCTAGGTGTACATCAGACAGAGAGTCAGAAACAGCCTTAAGAAAATAACAAGGGAAATAATGATGGCTGCTGCAGAGGCAGGCGTGCAGGAAATTTCTAGGAGCTTAGCTACGAAAGCTCTTGAAGAGAGTCACGGTTCAAGGAAGTGTCTGAATATTTTGCTTTACTGTCAGAATAGTCATACAGGAGGAAATAAGGTTCACTTTACTTCATCAGGAAGGCTTTTCCATGATACATATGAAGCCTTTCAGACAGGCAAGAAAACCCACTTCACTCAGCAATAGGGTATTTATCATGGCATATGATAGATGGCACATGATAAATGGCACATTATCTATGGCATATTCCATCTATGAAGGAATACAGTGACAGTTTCATAGCTCAGCACAGTCATTCACTGGTGACTATTGTACATTAGATTGGTAGAATCCAGTTACCGACTCTCAAAATGATTTTCTTTTGTCCAAGTGTCAATTTTTTAAACACTATGAAAAAACTAGTGAGATGTATTAAGTCATTGGTTCACCTTCTTCTCTCTCCTCTAATAAGTATTTTCACAGATCATTTTGCCATCTCATCATTTTAATTTCAGTTTTTAGAGAAGTGCCTTGTTCATGGGATATTTTCTACGGAACTATTAAACATTTCCAATGCACACACACCATTGTGACTGTTGCACCCTATTTTACACTGTTTCAGTAATAAATCACTGCAGTAATAAATCACACTGTCCTGTGGGAAAGTTGGAGCAGAAAACAGAGAGACACAAACTGCTCTTCAAAATACTTATTTACTTAACCTGATTATTTGATAAAAGAAAACTCTTTACATACAGCTGCTGGATCACAGGAGCAAAATGTGGGGGTGGCAAATCAGAAAGTGCTCCTTCTCTACTGAAGGTGAGGGAGGTGGCAGCTGTGGCGGAGCAGTGACATTACTCAGACATTACTCCTCTGTAACTGGAAGAGAGGATGCTGGAGCAATTCCTTTATTTCTGCTCTTCCTTTGTTCCCTAGTCGGGACTGTGACTGTTATTTACATTTCCCTGTTATCTTCTTTGTGTTTTCACTATATATGGGATGTTTTACATACATACATGTTCTCTTTGTGATGCCCTAAAACCAGCTCTGTCGGGCTCCCAAGGCTGCATTCCTGCACTGATGACTCAGTGACCTTCTGTGGTTTGTGTTTACACCCCAGCATGGAGCCGGGCTTCTGCTGTTAGCCTCCGCCTGCACTCTCAGGGGCCTTTGCTACTGTGATATCCAGCAGGCTATGGCACATAGTGCCAGATCTTCAAAAGGAAGTAGCATCCCAAAGCTCAATGTGGGACTCGGGGTCATGACGTGTCATCAGCCCCACCTAAAGACGCTAATCACCAGCCTTTATCCAGGTGGACAGGCCACCTTTACTTAACCCGGAAAAGAAACAGATATATACTATATATGTTTGTTAAATAGCATAATAAGCCCCATTACCCAAGCTCCCTGCACAGTCAGTGTAAAGAAAGAAGCTCTCCAGAGAGAAATTCAAAGCGATGAAATTGGAGTTTCACTCCCTTCTGAAGCTTTCTGAAGGACCCCAGCTCTGACTGTCGATGCTAGAAGGAGCCCAAGATGCTCAGTCTCAGTAGGTTATATCAGCCTTTGAATATACTGCCCACCATCCATCATCCCCCACCTATTGCTTCCACAGCCTTGCTAAGGAAGCATAATTGTCCTGAGGAGCAATCAGTGTGGGATTGCTGTGTAGCACTAACAGGCGATCCTAACCATAAATCCTCCCATAAACTAGTTCAGCCAAGGAACTGAGTTCAGTTATTGAAAATACAGAGAGGAACAATAACATTTGAAGGATACACTTTAATCCCCGTAAAATAAAAAAAGTGAGTTTTTCCATCTCGTATGTTATAGTATCACTACAGAATAAGTCTTCTTGGAGAACCTTTAAAGGACCAAGAGGTTTGTCTTAATTGCTCTCACTCATCAGTCATTCTACTGCTATATCTGAAAAGATTTTTTGGACAGACCTTCTCACTAACCTCTTCTCACTTCATACTTATCTGACTTTCCTAAAGAGTACTTACACCACTAGTGTTCATTCGTATGCCTAATTAATGAACTTCTTGTCTCTGATTCTAAGCTTCCAATTTTTTTAATATCCAAAGTCCACAATCAAAGTGTGGATCAGTTCTTGTGGATTACAAAATTATTTCATGGAGGAATAATATAAAAAAGATATGGCAGGTATTTGTATTATATAAAATTTATAAAGTAATGATGCTATTTGGTGAATATCTGAGCCAAATATCAATGGGTAAATTAAATTCCCGCATGCTAAAGAACTCCAAATACCTTTGGACTTTTAAGTTACAATCTTGTTGTATCACTTTTTAACTTATTCCTTCTGTTCATGTCGTAACAAACCTGTTCTTATGTAAGAAATGCCTATTGCTGATTTTGATGGTAAAATCACCATCAATAGCTTATTATTTAATTATAGTTTATACTGATCCCTAGCAACAGCTCTCTGTTGCTCCTGTCCTTTCTTTTTGACATGGTGGAAGATCATTTGTGTTGTGCATCAGCCTGATGCACAATACAAATTAAATGTGTTTAAGATACAAATACATAACTGCAGCAGCCCAAGAGTATAAAAATGGCACATTAGGCCAAAGGTCCTTCTAACCCAGCAACCTGTAGCAACCAACAGCAAATGCCTAGTGCAGAGTACAAAAACCAGTAATCATGTAGTGATATTTTCTGAGAGTGATATCCCTCTACTTAGCCCCCCATGGATATTTCTTCTTCCATTTGCCCAATCACTTACTGAATCCATATACACTTTTACAACGAACAACACGATCACTAGAATTGTTTCAGTTTATTTACTCACGTGGAAGATCACCTCCTGTTGTTTGTTCTGCATCTGCTGCCTGCTTGTTTTATTTGAGAATAACACCCCTGTCTCTTGGATTGTAAAAAACAATTGTCCTCTATTTATTCTCTGTGTGCTAATGGCTGCAGAGGCCTCTATTGTATTCCCTCCTCAGCGGTTTCTTTCTCATGCTAGCACTTGTTCCTCACAGAGCTGGTCCAGAGCCTGATCTTGCCCTTCTCTGAACCCATTCTAGTCCCTGGGATGGGAGAATCATAACATCCCAGAATACCCAAGATGCAGGCACATGGGTTTCATATAGAGAAAAAAATAATGTTCCCTGTTCTGTTCTCTATTCCTGTCTTTGTAATTTCTAGCATTTGATTTGTTTGTCTCACCCAAGCATTTGAGCACTTAATTGACATTTTCATAAAATTCTCAATTCTAGTGAAAGATCTTTTCCCTCAATGGTAGTAGCAGTCAGAGAGGCCATTATTTTCTATATCAAGTTTTCCTGTGGGATTCATCTGATCTTTAATACTTTTCTCACTCCTGGTTTTGTTCGCAATACTCCTGGCCTTTGTTACCAATAATTCAGTGACGGTTTTGAAAATCTTGTTTTGCTTCAGATCATTTTCAGCTGCTGCCTGCTTTGCATATCAGAAGTACATATCCAATTATTTGATGTAAATCAAAGCTTCCAGGCTAGTACTCAGTTTAAATTCTGCTTCAAAAACATGTCTAATTTGAATAGAAAAGGTTAATATCCCCCTTTTTATTCAGAGACATATTTTAATTCAACAAAGTTTTTGTCACACAAGACAGTCCTAAGATCACCGTAGACCATATGCAGTTCTTTTTTAAAAATAAAATGTCCTTATACTTTTTCTCACAAAGAAATTTTCATCAGAATTTTTTTTGCCGTTAGCTTAGTCCTGATCAGATCTATCGTCCTTTATTCTGATCCCACTTTGCTTTTCTCATTCCTTGGAATTCCTTCGTAACTACCCACTTTTCCTTCAGTAGCATGTATATTCCATGTGGAATGTACTAGGTATGACATTTCTTGAATTTCTGGATTCTTGGTTTTTACCAAACTTATGTTGTCATCTGACAAACTGCACGTGGTCATGCTGCATTATTTGTTGAGATTCAGGCAACTCAGAGTTCACAACATTCTATGCTGTCACTAATTCTCCTGCCATTACCTATCTATCTCGTGCATTTCAATGCCTTAAGGATAGAGATGCTCTTCTGTTGTGCAACAGACTCTATTGTGTGAGTGCCACAGAGCTGGAAACTGCAGTAAACGTGTTTTCCCTGTTTGCCCTGTCTTCTTGCACCACAAACACATTGTGTTTGGATCAAAATTCATCATTAACTGCTTGCTGATCATACTAAACATTCATTAAAGAAACCTCTTTGGGAAAAAGGCTATCAGCAATTTTGAAGGCAAAACACATGATGTTAGGATAGGGAGAAGAGAGGAAAAAAAAGGAAATATTTCTTGTCCTGGTGGCAGTGGATAAATCAGTGCACTGAAACAACATTATACCTGATTCAGATTGTATGGGCAATTATATGCTAAAGAAAAAGAGGGAGCAAAAAGGTTTTTTAATTGATGTAAATTTATGAATGTATATAATTTCTCCACTTGCAGAAACATATTTAGTAATTGATACTGAAATAATTAGTATCTCCTTTTGTGTTGACAGATGTGACATTTGCAGCAGAAGATTTTTTCTGCATGTGCGCTGCGAGGAGGGGCTGGAGTCCTTAATAATTTTTGTTTTTTCTCATGACAGATAGTGTAAATTGAAGGTCATGGTGGGATTATGAATAGACCACCAAACATACTTACTAGTTAAAAATTTTAACAATAACCTTCCTAGAGTTGAACATCAGCCAGAACCACATGAGGCTTCTGTATTGACTCTCAGATTAATTTACCATCTTGAGTTTTTGGTTACCTTTCTGGACTAAGAGCTGATGTAAATGGCCACTGCTCTGGAGACAACAAAGCTGTGATGGTTTATCATAGGGGGGCTCTCATGTGAAGTCTCGTCTACGTTTATGAATGCAAGAGAATTACGGTTGCTTTTAGAAATGGTGTACAAATGTAATAATTTGACTTTTCATCCTTTGTTATTTTGTGTTTCAGAACTGGTGTGCACACCATGCAATGCCTATTTCATATTCAGCTTTGTTTTGCTCACACACTGGCTGTTTGCTGTGCTTATCCTGCAGTTTTATGTTTCCTCCTCTGCCTAGGGAGGCTTAGACTCACCCTGTGAACAGATTCATTAAAACTGATGTGGCCGCTGGCATAGCGAACATTGGTGATGTCTTTTAAAAGGCACTTTGTTTTACATAACCTATGTAATAATTCAACTGGCTATCCACTTTTAAGAAAGACTTGAGGTATGTTGAGGTAGTAAGAAAAAACCTGAGACAGTTCAATTCCTGCCGACTTCAGATCCTGAAGCATGTGTGTGGGAGGAAAATGCAACACAAAGACGTTGGGCTGTTGGGCAGAGAGAAGCAGCCGGAGGCAAGGATTTCCCTAGGCAGTCTGAGAGGACCACATAGTCTTACCGATGGGGTAAAACTCCCTTCAAGCTTACAGGTCTTTGCACTGCACTCTACAACATTGTGCGCATGCATCCATTTTGCCAACACCAAAAATAATTGAAAACAAAGACAGGGAACAGAATAGCGTTCTTAAGTTAATTCAGAAATGTTCAGTTTGTAGCAGGTTGTATCAAGAGAAATTAAGATCAGAGAACTAAGGCAATTAAATGACACTTGTACAGCAGGGTGTTTCAGGTCTGTCTCTTTAAAATCTGCCTTTACTAGTGTGCTGTTTCATCAGTGGTCTATCCAGCATAGTGAGATTAAATGAGAATTTTGACCTGCTTCATTGCTTCTGTAAACAAGCAGATTCAATGAGTTTCAGCTTGTTCATTGACATAATTATCTAGGTCATCTGGAGTTCGACCAAAGCCCAGTGAAAATCAATGGAAAGACTTCTATCAGCTTTAGTGGATTTTGAATCCTGCCTTTGGAGCTTGGAATAAAGACGACAGAGAGGAAGGAATCCACTTCTGAGCATAAAAAGAACAGCTCATACTTCATATTTTGTTTTGATCAGTTAATGACTGACTTTTAAATACAGAATTGAATACAGACATCATGATGTTTCTAATTGTGTTATCAAGTGTGTTGATAGACATTTGTTATAAAGAAAATAGGAATATAAATGAAATTAGTATTGGTAAAACTGGCTGACACAGAATGTAAAAGGGGGAGCCATTTGCACTTCTTAATTTTAGTTCTGAAGAAATATAGTTAAAGGTACTAGCAAACAATACAGCATTTTGTGTTATTAAATAAGTCAGTGATGTGTGCTGGGTAAAGGCTTTAAAGTTCTGTTGATAGTTAAAGAGGTAGATGGGGTGTTGGGGCCATTCAGATAGGTAAGCACTGAAAGACCTTAAATAAACCATTTTTGGAGGTCTTAATAGCCAAAATTAGTAATAATTTAAGTAAGTCAGTCCGTGGTTGTTGAATATTGCTCTACAGTTTTAGGGTTTTTTTAGGCAGAACTCCCAGAAACCACAGTAATAACATGAAACCAGGCTAGTGCTTTGCTTCTAGAGTAAAACCGCTGTTTAAAGTTACATGTCTAAAGTCAAGATCTTATGCAGAAGAATAGTTCACTTTAAGTACTTAATGAAATTAATCAATTTAAACTCAGAGCCATGTTTTAGCAATATCAGTGCAGAATAAAATGCACTATGGTAAAGTAACAGCATAAAGAGTGTCTCAGTTGGAATCTTATTGTTGTTGGTTCCCTTTTTGTTGAACCATTTCCAGGAATGGAGATGGAAGACTGTATTTTTCTTGAAAAAAATACCAATTTGCAGCTGCTAGGAAATGTATTCTAGTTTTGGAATTCTAATTTGACTAAAGATTTCCCTGTTGCAAACGTCATTATTTTATGAAATTATTTACTGCAACTAAAAATATCACTAAGGATGCCTGTTGAGACATCAAATTGACTTCAAAAAGCCAAATAAGCTCATTAGGTGTATTCAAAAGATTAGTTGCATCCATTATCTGTTCAAAGTCAATTAACTGACTTTTATTTAAAGCCAGAAATCCTTTCTACAATTGTCCACATTTTTTTGAGTGATGATTACAAGATTAAACATATGTAAAAAAGTAATCATACTTTAGAATACATTTATATCTAGGTCTCTCCCCATCAAAAGCAGCTCAAATCTATTTCTCATGTGGCTTGTAAAAGCTGCAAAAGAAATGAGGTATATCAGTCCTCAAACAGGAGTCTCCAGGTATCTAATATTCTGCCAGCATGGTTCTCTCCCAATTTGAGTTGCTCTCTGAACTGTCCAGACTGACGCCATCAAACTAGACTCAGGCAGCTAAATGTTGAAGCCTAAGAGACTCCCTCAATTACTCATCCAAGCTCTTGCACAGCACCAATTATGTTTTGCCTTTTGAGCTTGTCTATAGAACTGAAGAGGTTTAAAGCTCCAAAGGGGAGGAGAGAGTAAATTTAAGTATGTGGGGCTGAAAGTGGTTATACTAAAAAAGCTTTTTTTTTATCCTTATCTAAAGTAATTTACTGTTTACCACCTTTCTCTTCTGCGCACATTTCACAAAATATCTATAGTTGTAGTGTATAGGGAACAAGTGTGATAGTATTTATCGGATCTAATTTCTGATAAAAAGTAGAGATGATAACCCAGAATTTATAGTATTCAGTATGTTGTATTTGATGCTTAACAAATTGTTTTTCAGATTTGTGAATATCCAAGATTTTTCAGGCTCTGTTTTGGAGCTGTTTGGTAATGTGATGCAATGTTCCCTCTTGCTACACTTGGGACTATGTCTGAAGATCAAGGAATTTGCTAAGATTTATTTTGTGACTGTACAAATCTGAAACATTTTTTTTTGTTCCTTAATATTAGATTGGAAAGAGTGAATGATTACTATAAAAGAGCAATGAGACTCTTTGAATGGAAATGGTAGTTCACCACAAAGAGAGTTTAATAGACACTTGTGACTCATCAAAGGGGTATTTAAAAAGCATTTATTGCTAAAGTTGCCATAGCAGCAGGAAACTTTAAAACCCCATGGATCTTAAGCATGGAAAATCTGTGATTCTGCAGCATCTTCTAAAATTCAGGCCCTTTTGCATCAAATGATAAATGGGGAATAAGTTCTACAGTAGCAGGCTTGCTGGAAGAGTGTCCTAAAACCTACACTCTTCTTCTCTCTTAAATTGTATGGGTGCAGCATTGGCACCCTTAACTATCAGGTGTCTGAGATACCTTCCAGCAATCTACAGGTTCAGGAAAAATTTAAGCCAGAAACTGTATAAACTTTTAATCCCTTTTGAAGATAAGAAATTAAAAGATGCCCCTTAAATGTGATTTTGAGAGGATATCAGGAATGAGGCAGTATGCAGTTCTCAAGCTTCACTGAAACAAGTATTTACTAACTCTAGAAGCTTGAGAATGACTAAAAATATTCCCTTCTATTAATTCATCACCTTTACCTTTTCAGGAATTAAAACTCATAGATACAAAAGTGAAACACAAACAATAACAATGATCTGAATTTCTGAGCTATGGGGAAAAACCAAAACCAAAACCAACCCCAAACTCTTCTTCTGTCCTTCTTCATTTATTCTAAAGAAAAAGGCACACACTGAGCAGTTTTCTTCTGGATTTACATGTACTCTTGAGTATCTTCTTTAATATGAAACTAGGATCCTTTTATAAAAAGTCAGAAGGAAAAATTATTTTAAATAAAGGAATGTTATTTAAGGCCTCTATAGCTTTAACAGGTTTGAATACGTATAGATTTAACAGGGGTGATCTTCCACCTGTCTTTAATTTCCTCATAGGTGACATGACAATAATGAGAAAACAGAAGCTTCACAGAATGGCTAATTATCTGAAAAAAACTCTTGTAATAGTTACAATACTTAAAAGAGAGGTCTAAGGCACCTTTGAAATTTCAGTAAGTTGGGGGAATGGGGCCCCTACTGCAGTGGGGCAAAGCTGCTTTCACAAAAGTATGAAAACAGCTAATTTCTAAAGAAAAATATATGCAGTTTTGTTATCACACAGCAGCTAGCACTAATACAGGTAAGAGAATACCTACACTAATTTTACCACTTTTTTTTTTTTTTTACCTAATTTTACCACAGTGTGGTAAGCCTCTTCTGTTTCTCCCAAACAAGTATATTTTTCCTTGTATGAACACTCCCCTAGAGAATCTGAAACAGATAAATTAAGCCTGAGGAGCCAGTGTTGATGGCAGTGGTTCCTAGGAAAGCACTGGGTGTTCATGAGATATTGGAACAGGATTACTGCGAGGTTTGTTTTTACCAGATTATACCACCATACACTAGTAACGGATTGTGTTACTGCATGTGTATATATTTGGAAATGAAACAAATATCTAGCAGATTATTTATCCCACTTAAAATATACTACAGTGTTGGTGCTTTACTGAACCTGCGGATGTATGTGAAAAGCCTGAAAAGAGTATTAAGACATGTTGTCATGGTTTAAACCCAGTTGGCAACTAAGCACCACACAGCCACTCGCTCACCCTCCCCCCTGGTGGGATGGGGGAGAGAATCTGAAGAGCAAAAGTAAGAAAACTCTTGGGTTAAGATAAGAACAGTTTAATAATTGAAAAAAAAAATTGTAATGAAAAGGAAAAGAATGAGAGAGGAACAAAACTCAGGAAAAACAAGTGATGCAACCGCTCCCTGACCAACACCCAGCCCATCCCTGAGCAGCAGTTGCTGCCTGCCGGCCAACTCCCCCAGTTTCTATACTGAGCATGACGCCATATGGTATGGAATAGCCCTTTAGCCAGTTGGGGTCAGCTGTCCTGGCTGTGCCCCCTCCCAGTTTCTTGTGCACCTGGCAGAGCAGGGGAAGCTGAAAAGTCCTTGACTTAGTGTGAACACTGCTTAGCAACAACTAAAACATCCCTGTGTTATCAACATTATTCTCATACTAAAATCCAAACCACAGCCCCATACCAGCTACTAGGAAGAAAATTAACTCTATCCCAGCCAAAACCAGGACACATGTTAATGATATCTGGCTAAGCACTATTTTTCTAATTTCTGTGTAAAATGTAAGACTCTATTTCAGACTTCCCTTACTGTATCAGTTTACAGGGTACATCTTTACCATGAACACCTTTTGTTGCTTGGCTAAGACTGTTGCAAGGAAGTTAATCTACCCTCAGGTAATTTCAAATGTTTTTAAGGAATAGCTACAAGCCACAAAAATAAGTGGTGAGAGAGAACTAGTCACTTGTAACTAACCGTGTTTTTAATCTAGTTGATCTACTTTTAATTTTTGCTTTCACTCACTTCTTATTTCCTCCCCATTCTCCTTTAGGAAGCTTTGGGGTGCACTAGGATCCCCACCACTGCCCGTTGGTTTCCTTCCTGGGGGCTGCCGCTGCAGATGTGCTGGCTGACAGTGGCCATCCCTGGGTCCTCACCCCAGGGGCTTTTCTCACTCAGCCACGAACAGGGAACACAGTGCTAGAAGGGGCTCTGGCTCAGCTTACCTGATTACTCTTGCAGGTAATCATTCCATGCTACCCTTCACAAAAGTGCCCAAGTCACCCCCAAATTAATGATTGCTCACAGTCTGTCTGCTGAAAAGCCATTGCAGAAGCTCCCATCTCCAGTAGCTCAGAACCTCGTTCCAGTTTCTGCCCTGCCCATACTATCAGCTGGCTTCTTTCTCAATTGTTGCCTTAATTTTCTTCTCTCAATTTTCGCCTCTCATTTTCCTGACTCAACTTTCGCCTTCTCTGTCAATTCTCGCCTTAATTCTCATCTATTAACCTGATTTCACAAGGGACCAAGGCTTATGTGATCACACAGCCCACAGCCTTCACCCTCATGCTTAAATCTGTTTCCCAAATGAAACAATTTGATCAATGAGTAGGTCTACATGAGAATGAGTTCCCTCTAAGGCTGTAAAACCTGGTAGTTTGCTGGAGGAGGGACAATTAAATTAATCCAACTAGTAGCTTTTCTGCCTTGCTTGCTACTAGCCCATCAAAACATGTTTTGCTTGGTGAGAGGCAGAACGAGGCACTGCCACATAGCTCAGGAACAGAGGGGAGCGGGGCTTTGTCTGTGTACATTTTGGGGTGGAGAAAAGAGATACTTGAGTTGGTGAGGTCACTGACAAATAGGGATATGGGTGGAAATATTAGAAATGTTGGGGCAAGAGAAGATAGAAAAATGCAAGAGACTTGTATTTTCTTCCCCCCGCCCCTCCCAGGCTCGACGTGTAAATTTCCTTAAAGTGGAGGTGAATGTCCGCAGACAAGTTTATAATGTTACAGTAATACACTCTGATAACAAAACATGAAGGCAATCTTTACAGAGTACAGCAGCAGGGTTACACGTTGGCCACTAGAGAGCAATAGATAACCAGTAGTGGTATGCTTGGTACAGAAAAATCTGAGCACCCTATAGCCATGTAACGATTTTAAAAATACAGATGCAGAAATTAACACTATAATGTAAAATAACCCTCTTGACACTTCTTAATAGTCCTAATGCCCCCCAATCAAACAAAATAGCAGGAGGGAGCACTCTGGTAATTAGCAGCAACCTGTATCTAAAGAAACCTCTAGAATGCATCATATAATGTATGCACTTTGCTTAGCCACTTGAAGTGGGAATGTATTGTACAGCATTAAGATCAGCTGCAGAAATGCAAAGCAACAACTAAGCTGGCTCCTTCAGTCTCGAGGTCCAAGCCTGCATTATGAGGGGCTGGGAAACTTGCAGGATCAAAACTTCTTTTGCTGCTATTTTAAATCCTGAGTATTGTCAGTTTGTGCTTGCACATTTCAGAAAACAAAGATTGCATTTTTCTTCTCTAAGTGCTCTCAATGCTTACCAAGTAGTATATTTTCATACTGGAAGTCAAAAAATTCCACTCAACTTAATACAGATCTACAAAGTACATTTACAGAATACATACCCAAAAGAAGCTCTTTCCTCTCCGTTCCCAGAGTTCAATAGACTGTGCTATTGCATTATTGCAGCCTATAGAATGAAAAACCCATATCCACCTGACTATAGTTATGATGGTGTCCTGAAGGGGGATAAGAGAAGCTGCTATGTGAGGATACTGTAATTGCTCAGAGAGAAATTCTGTATGTCTCCAAAAAGTGCCCTTTTTAATTTTCAACTTGGATTATCACTGTTGGCTTCCAAAACATCACTTTCTTACCTTTTTGGGGAGGCTTGTAAATTTAGTAACAGGCAAAGCAAAACTGTTCCAAGAAAAGCTCCTAGAGCACCTGATTAATCTGGTAGCCCGTTTACTCACCCTCTTTATTCTCTTTCCTCCTGAGCCTTCTCCACAGCTGTTTCATAGTTTTGCAGTTGAGCTGCAAAGCTGAACTCTACAGCAGCAACTGTCTACCTGTGGCTCTCATGGCTTTACCAGCCAGGATGCATTTCACGTCAGCTAATCTTAGAGGGTGGAAAGAAATGGAGGCTGACAGCAGGACAAGCAGCAGAGGAGTCGTGGTGAATTCCTGGTATGTGGGTGTCCCACAGTGCATGACAGGACCAGTCTCATAGGGGATAGCAATGGTGCAAGGACACAGGAAGGGCATCGTCTCTTTGCTGTAGAAACTAGGACCCACTACGAAATAAAATAGGCTACTTGCTTGGATGCTGCTCCTATTTGCCAATTAGTGGTGTTACCACCAGCATCTCCTACCTAGGTTAACAACCCTTACCATTACTAAGTGATGACCCTCCCTTTAGAGTCCTCAGCACGGGTGCTCACAAATGCCTAACACTGCGGGGTCGGCGAGTCACAGGACAAATTGAGAAGGAACAAAAGACCTCGCAAGAGCTGGCAATTCAGAGTTCACCAAAGAAGACTGCAAATGGCAAACAAACGGGGAGTGATAAGGTGGTAATTGTAGCAGAATTACTCCCTCTCTGGTAGTCTAAATAGGCTCAGGGCTGGAGACTAAGCGAGAAAGAGGAGCTATGACCTAATCCGATTTGATCGGGTCTGACTCATCTCTGCGAAGACAGCATTCACATGACAGGGAAAGGAAATGGAGTAACTTTGAACGCAAGGTTAGAAAATGCAAGGAACGGACTGAATTTATGTAGCTGGAAAACACTGAGGAAGATGCAAATCGACTCTCAAACTTTCCATAACAAAGGCTCTTCTGGGTGACATTGTTTAGTCTGGCTTTATTTAAATTCTGAATAATCTATTTGCATTTGTTACAGGCAATTGCCTTTCTAACTTCAGAGCAAGCTAGCTACACATACTTAAGGAAGAGTGCTAAAAGTGCTTAATCAGTATTGTGTAACAGATAAGTGATTCCATTTTACCGATATGAAGTATTATTTACCGCACTCTGGACTGTTTCAGATACAGATAGATGAGCTGAAAAAAACCCATTTTCACTAGCAAACTATTTCTTGAATTATTACTTGTGTTATAGAATATCATCTTTTATTTTAGGAATGTTTCTAATTCTTCTGGTTTTGAAGAAAACGATCTGCTAAGTGTAGCTCACCGTTAGGAAAATTTGCAACTGGCCCATGCTGACCAAGGAGAGAGGCGAGGACACGAAGTATAGAATTACAAGGGTAAATATTTATTCATGCGCATGAGGTGTGCCAGCCAAACTAGGTGACCCTGAGTGCGGTTTTACACAGGGTTCTTACACCCTTCAACTATTCAGGTGCAACATGATTTGACTAATTACTAAGACACACACTACCAATTACTAATCATAGTAAAACTTTGTGAAGCAACTGTATTACTGCAGCATTCCTGCTGCTTGTCTATTGATCCAGATGTCCCTGGAGTCAGTCTTGCTGGAGTTACTTATCTATGACGCCAGATAACACTGGGAGGGTTTCAAAGACGTGTTAGATGGGCTGGGATGCTAGCTTTATCTTGGTTGTCCACCGGTATCCTTTATCCTTTGTGGACAGTTCTAAGCTTCCAAGAAGCAAAGTCCTTATTTCCAGGGCCGGGCTGTTGTTTAGTTTGTTTTACTTGAGCATGAATAATACCAAAGTCTCCAGTAAAATTCCACTACCTCATTACATTGCAGTGTATAATGTGAACTAATATATATTAACAAAGTTAATACACTTTCATATTATAAAGACTGATGGGTATAATAGTTAAGGAAGTGAATTTTCATAACACCACATAATCACCTTTGCAGCGTAGCTGACACAAGTCAGTAAGTGCAAATTGTCTCTGGTGGCTTTCATGGGATCCACATACACAATTCCCACCTAACTGTTTACATTACAACGATGATTTTTAGCCCTTTGTTATATCAATAGTCATCTTTTTTCAGACAGAAGCTTACTTAGTTGTTCCTTATATGAAAGTTGAGAGCAAAGTACCCTTGATCATCCTTTTTACCTTTCATTGAACCTTTTCCACTACTATTCTGTCTTTCTGGAGCTGAGGGAACTCGGAACCACACACAGCTTTCAAGATGTGGTCAAATCATGAATTTACACAGGAACATAAGGATGCTTTGTTCTCTCTTCCTTTTCAAATTTCAGCATACAGCTTGTCTTTCTGAACTCTATTAAGCACTGAAGTGAGGTTTTCACAGAAACGCATTGTAATTCCAAGATTTTGCTCCTGCACAGTACTAGTCAGCTTGGAGCTCATAATTTTATATTTGAATTTAGGATGTTCTTCCCCATTGTGCATCACTTTTATCTATCCAGAATGTAATCTGCCATTTTACTGCCTAGTTATGCAGGCTCATAAGGTCCTTCTGCAGATATTCAGTGGGCTTTTGTCCTTAAGTCCCTGAATAGTTTGGTATCATCAAAAAGCAGTCACTTGAGTGCCCAGCTCCTTTTCCAAGTTGCCTGGGAGTATGTTGAGCAGGTCCAAGCACAGATCGCTATGGCAGTGCCCCTGTGACCTCTATACTACAAGTACCGCACACTCACTCCCACCCTCTGTGCTCCATCTTTAACCAGTTATTCATTCCAAGACATTCGGTCTTACGTCATTACTGCTTAGTTTCTTTGACAGTCTTTGTCAAAAGCCTTCTGGAAATCCCAACAGGCCCTATGAGACAGAAGACCTTCACAAGTTTTAAAAATGTTCAATAAACTACCATGTTCCAAACTCCACCATTAACTGTTTTCGTACACTGCTGACCAAAAGATGTAAGAGACTCTGAGGGCAACATCTCATTTTGGAACTAAAAGATTCATAGTTGAGAGGATTCTTTTCCCCCAAAGCTCCCTGTCTGATCGCTTTAGTTTTCCCTTTCCTTTTTTGTGACCCAAAGAGCCTGTCTCAAAATTCAAGATCCCTGAAGATCCATGTTCATGTCTAGACAATGGTAAGGATAGGTCAAGCCCTGTTTCCAGTCATTCCAGTACAGAACTGATCGGAAGATGTAACTTACTTGTGGTTCCTCTTATCACACAGAATCCATGCTAACAGAACAATCAGCAAAACAGAATATAACTTTAAAGTCATGTGCCAAAAAGCTCAATTTTAAAGACACCATCTGGAAAGACTTTGAGCCCTATCTTAAATAAGGTTTCCTTTTTAAGCAGAGTGGTTAGATACTGCAGTGATGTTAAAGGTACTTTTAGAGGGCAAGATGCTGGCAGTTAAAATGATTTTTTTCTCCCTTCAAATTTGACTAAGAACAGTTTATTTAAAGAGAAATTTGGATTTTATAGGAAGCATCCAAAAATATGCAACTATTACGTCATTGTGCTACTTAACTGAACATCCCCATGAAATGTATGCCTATGCCATATAATAATAAAACATGGTGGTATCAGCGGAAATGTAGAGAGATTACTGGGAACAACAGCTTTTCCTTCGGCCTGTTGTCCTGTCAGGATCCTTGAGGGACAGCCAGCTGGCAGCTACCCGATGGTGCACCTTCTTATATACCCTCGCCTGCCATCTTGCAGGTGTTTCAACACCAGCCCAGCCTCTTCCGCCACGGCTCGTACTGCGTTCCCCGCGCGGTACTAGGTCCCACACGGGTGACAGGTCCCCACGCGGGTGCGGGCTGCGCTCCTCGGCGCTCCTCAAGGTGTCACCTCAGCGCCGCGGCCTTCCCCGCGGGGCCCCACGCCGGGCCGGGGGGCGCAGCGCGCCTGCGCCGCCGCCGCCGCGCCCGGTGCACCTCAGTAGAGCTCTACACGGCGCCGCCGGCGGGAGCGGCGGTGCGGCGCTGGCCAATGGGGCGGCGCGGCGCCGCAGCGGCCGCTGAGGTCAGTTCCGTCGCCGCGGTGGGCCGTGCTGAGGCGGCGGCGGCGGCTGCGGCGGCGGCAGGGGGTTCGCCCTCGCCCTCGCTGGGGTAAGTACCTCAGGGCGGAGCGGGAGGGCGGGAGCTGCGGGTCGGGTCGGATGAGGATGATGATGAGGAGGGGGAGGGGGAGGATCGGCGCTGCGTTTCTTGTGCGTCCGGAGACAAGGGGAGCGGTGGTGGCTGGCGGGGTCTGCCCCTGAGGGAGGCAGCCCTTTTTAATCTCGGCCTCCTCCGAGCTAGGTAAGGGTCCCCCACCCTCGGCCTGTGCCAGCCGGTTCAGCGCTGCGCCTCGCTGCCGCCCTGCCTGCGTGCCTGCCCGCGCGGGGGGGCCGGGGGTCCCAGCGGCGAGCGCGGGCTGCGGCCCGTTGGGCCGCGCGGTGCTGCCCCCTGCGGGCCGGCGGCGGCACTGCGCGGCGGCGCGGGCGGAGCCGCCTCCCCGGCGGCGGCGGCGGGTGGAGGTCTGCGCGGCCTGCGGAGGGTCCGCCACCCGCCCGGCCGCTTTCGCCGGGGCAGCGGCGGGGCTCGGCCTCCGGAGACGGGCCGTCAGCGAGGGAGCCCTCTCTTTCCCGGGAAGGCGACAAGACTTGTCTGTGGGTGAGCTGGATGGCCAGGAAAATGGAATTTTTGGTGTTGGCTGGCGGCTGCTGCTGTCTCGTGGACGCCATCAGGCAGCTTTAGACTCGACTGGACTGTAAAGCTGTTGTCCATGTTTGTCATCTTGGTCTTCTTCCTGAAGAAAAGAAGCTTTCGGGTTAGTAACTGTATTAGCAAAATAGAACATCCTGTATTTTGTATGTAAATTGTGTTCTTTAGAGAACTATTATTTAGAGAGTTCTATTTGGGCATAAGATTCGCTTAATTAAATCATACATTAAATTTTGTTGCAAGAGAATCTGTCATAGAAAAGCATTACCTTGGACACTTAGGATAATTTGGACATATAAAATGACTTGGATTTCTTCTAAATAAATGAGCTAGTGTTATCATAGTTGTAGCCAAAGTGTCCTGAAATATACATTTAATAAAAAAAAGCCTGTTTTCTTATTAAGATGACTGATGGTATTTTACAGGATTTTGCTAGCATTCTGTTCTGCATTGTTACTACAGTAAATGGTTATAGTCAAGGCCCTTTTCTTGCACATACAGATAGTATGTGGCTAATTTTAGCAGGATTAAATCTGTAGAAATGAATTTTAGCATCTACATGAGTGTTTTGAGAACTGGGCACAGAGGGATATGTACTTCTAATGGGACTCTCCCCCCTCCTCTCCCATTTTCTTCAGTGCCATACATCCTTGCTTTATTGCTTACAGGCCTTAAAGCTTAGAGTATGGTAATGTTAAATACTAGTCAGTATGCTTTGGATATACAGAGAGATTTTGAAAATGGTTGTAAATTGTGTGAAATGATGAAATGTGCAGCTTAAATTTAAAAGTTGATCATACATGTAATGATAAACAACTGTATAAACATCGCTGAGCTCTAAAATCCTACTTTTGATACAGTAGTTATTTGAGAATGCCTTGCTTAACTTATTGCAAGACCACCAAGCAATTGAATGATATGTCAGAAATGTGTATCTTTCAGATACAAATAAAGCTAGGCCTCACTCCTAGAGCCACAGAGAAGCAGACCTCCATTTCAGTAGAATACTGTATAGTACATATATGTACCTGACTTCTTACAGTGCTAATAAATGTCGATAAATTGGAAAATTTTTCACCTATGCATTCTAAAAATAGTGATTTACTTTTAATCGGTATTTTGCATAACTTTATATGATAAGTAGTAAAAATGTTGAATAATTGAATTTTTTCTGTAGAGTGAAATAACTGTATATTTTGTAATAAAAGTAAGCTCTGAAAACCTGGTGCATGGTCTTTGCTTTTCTTAATTCTTTGCATTGACATTCCTTATTCATGTTGATGGAAAAACTTCATGGGAATTTCAGATACAAAAAGCATTATGACTTTGTGATTAGCTGTTATTGTGAAAGAAAATATCTTTTTAAGAAGAAATAATTGTAGATAAAATCTCTTTGGTGTGTTTGAATAGTTTGTCTTTAATACAAAAATCAGTTCTTTTAATTATTACAATACGTTATACTTGAGTGAAGCGCTTTGGATCTCTCCCAGTCATTAGGCCTAAAATTAATGACTGATAATTGCAGCTACATAGTTGGATCAGTAGAACAGTTAACTCTGCTTAACAGAGATAGTCAGACAAGGTAATTTTAAGCTTACATAGATATTTAAGTTTTTCACAGAGACCTAAATTTTACACACTGTATCTTCCTGATACAGTGATGCATAGTGTCTTCCAATTCTGTTTAAACTTTTCTCTTAGGAGATGACTTATGTGGGCTCTTCAATACCAAAGCATGCCTTGATTGTTGGATGCAGTCTGTGAACTTAGTGTGTGAGAGGTGTGCGCTTTGCTGAAGTAAGGTCTTATTTATTTGATCACATATGATGAATGCATGCTGCTCATTGCACCCATTTCATTAATGGCAGCATGCTGCTCGTCACACCCATTTCATTGATAGCAGCATGTAATTTGCGATAAAAAAGGGAACTAAAACAGTGGAAAATAAATATTTTTCTTTGAAATGATGAACAAAGTATTAATGTGTTTGAAGTAAATGGAAATTTCAGGAGTATGGAATAATGGGAAGACACTGGCAATTCCTGTCTGACAGTGGCCACATCAGTGGTTTGTGATTTACTGCAGTGCAAAAAACCTTGTACTGGATGAATCTGGCACAGTCAGGCTGCAGAGGATGTTTCTTCCTATTTTTCTTGGTTTTAGTTGGTCTTTGTTTTTTAACCTTTATGTAAATGTGATATCCACTGTTTGGAATGCCTTTTGACTCCTGCAGATCTGTTGATCTCTGTGTCTTGAGCAGCAAGGTTCAAGATACACTAGTGTTAGTGAAAGGTGGGAATATTTCCTTTCATTAAATGCCCCACTTTTTAATGTCACTGAATTGCAGGTGTTCGGTAGAAGGAGTGAATGAGAAAGTCTGGTTTATATTCCTTCTGTTGTCCTTTTTCCATGCCCCTGTAAGTTTTTTGCTTCCAATTTTTTTCAAAAATACTAGGGCCTCTAAATTTTTTGAATTTCTCCTAATTCAGTTACCTTATTGTATTTCAAAGTATTTTCACAAACTTGTTCTGAAAGACAGTGATTGGTGATTTTAACACTCCTAGTATCTCTTACTCCATTCTTCATCTATCCTGTTCTTGTGTTTGCCATTCAGACTCTATGTAGACTTTCAGGTCTTCCTTTAATGATATCTTTGGATTGGTCTGTGTGCTCTGCATTTGATTGTAACTTGAAAAATTGAGTATGTGTCTTTCAATTAAGTCTTCTGAAGCATGTCTCTGCTAACCCTTTAAATATCAAAACAAATCTTCAGGGGGATTGTCCCCGCCCCCACTCATACGGAGTGAACGGACACTGGGTTGCACCACCCCTCTGTGTACATTGATGGTCTCATTTTTCTGAAGTAATCAGAAAAAGCAAATTTTTTTTTTTTTTTTTTCTTCAATACAAGAATGAAATTACAATGTACTTTTGGGCTTGTTTTATCCAAAAAAATGATGAAGTGGAACTGTTTGCATCAAAAATTTTCTTGCTAACTATTTGGTGCTCAGGAAACATTGGTGAAAAAATAGCTAGGGTGACAACAGTAGTGTCATTCATTCCCAGTGTCATTTTCTCCAGTTCATTCCCCTTCCTACTCAGGGAGGGGTGGGGAGCCAGTGAGCGGCTGTGCGGCTGCTTGGCTGCTGGCTAAGATGAACCCACTGCACATCTGAAATGCAGTTGCAGTAACTCCAACAACATTTGAAACCTGGATCTAGCAACATGGTATTTGTCACAGGTCTAAATGAAAGCTTGCTTTTGGGGTTGTATATCTATTTGTTTGCATATATAAAGCTATTTGAGTTAGGAAAGTTTAGAAGGATTACTAGCTTGTTCTTTGAATTACCTCTGTTAAATTTTTCTAGTGTCCTCTTGGACTACACAACCCAGATCTCTCTGGTAAATAGAAGTGTTCTTAAAGTACTTGACAGTGTGTTTTGTATTTTCTTGCTCTTTAAAAGTGGTGGATCCTTTTCCATGTTGTCTCATAAGGTGAATTTTACAGTGTTAAAAAAATGTAAGAAAACTCTCCATGTTCTTAATACTGTTTTTTGTGGTCAAGGATGTTGATGGCATAAAGTGCTCTATGCTTATCTTCTGGTCAGTTCATGTGGAGTGCAGTTTCAGTATCAATGGATAGCTGTTAACAGCAAAAAAAGGCAAATATTGATCTAACTTCACCCTTTCCTTTCAAGTACAATTCTAGTTCTTTCTTAAAGCTGTATATAAATCTTCAAAGCATCTTTGGTCTGTATCTTGAGCTTATCAAGTTCTCTTATTATCTTTCTCCTGAAATGAAAGAGTGGATCTCCTGAACATAGGCCTACCATCACACTTATGTGTCAACAAGATTCACCTTCAGTCTAAGAAATGATATTAGCCGGGGAAGAATGGTCCATCTGAGACTACCAGAAACCTTTGTTTTTCTTTCCTCTTTAGAATCTGGATAATAGAGGGCATAATGTTACCAACATTAGAATTGCTTAAAAAAAAATCTTAAGATCATGCAACAGTAGTCATGTATACGTTCCTCCTTCCTGGGAGGCTGCCATTGATGTGTTTTTCACCTCGGGATATAGAGGTTTTCCACATAGGGATGTACAGGTGTCTGCATTGCAATGAGATGAGATTACTACAGTCCTAAGAACTACCTGCTGAGGAGTTTTACAGGTATGCAGCCATCCATCTGCTAAAGAGTGAAGAGCCTGTTATGTTGTCCCTAACCAGTTTTCTAACTTATTTTTACTGTTGTTTGAGGTTATATCAGTACACTTGCTTTTTGCAGAGCCCCATCTTTAGGGCAGCATTCCTATAGCAGTTAGGCATATTGGCAGATGGAGCACAGGGAGATGCAAGAAAAACTTTCTGGATCAGATGCTTACTCCTGTCAAGCCATTGTGGAGATGTACCATAGCGTAAAGTTTTCCTCATTCATGTAGGGCTATTGTAATAGGATTCTACTTAGGTGGTCTCAGCACTGTGCTTTTGGAGCCCAAATTAGGCCCTGCTTTCTGTAGATAGACTTGGAGAGGAACTGGATTTCAGGGGCAGAAGCCTTCTGGAGGATGTACTGAAATCTAAGGGAATCTAGAAATAACCTCATGAAATAGGGTCTATACGTGAATGCAGGTCTGTGCAACAGTATGTCTGTAAGTAAGAACGTTTGAGTAAGAAAGATGTTGAGTAGATTTTACTTGTTGCTGTTAGGTTTGGACTTTATCTTGTTTTATGTATGTCTCAAAAAGCTAATTTAGTTGTTTATTTTCCGAATAACAGTGATCTCAGAGTCTTGGCAAAAGGTTAAAGGCTGAGATCTTGTTCATGTTAGAAAAGAGACAGTGCTGGAACCTGTAGGGCCAAATACACTGCACAAGTTAATGTGGTGGTTTTACACTGATATTACTGTTCTCCTTCTGCCTTCCGTTGCATTGTTTGTTTTGCTTGATTGACACATTCTGTATTATCAGGATGGAGTGATTTATTTATGTGCTTGTCCACATATATAGAAGTGATTACACTGTGATATTAATAGAAGTGGAAGTAATTAATTTTGCAGCCACAGATTGTTTTGACTTCTTTACTCTGAGAACATGTGAAGTATAAATCACACCTTGTAATGAATTAGTGTTCAAGACTCTTTGGATCTGAAACGTTGGCACTGATTAGAAAAGAACTTCCTTCTGTACTTGAGGAATTTCCATGCTAACTTAAAAATCCTTATATTTAAAAACAAACTCATAGCTGCATGTTTCTAGTAACCATTGTAGTCACTCTCCTTTTTCCTGCTGGGATTCACAAATGAGTGGCACCTGCAATGTTTCATAGTATCTTTTCCCGAGTTAAGGGCTGTATATGAACTGAAATCATATTCTGCTGCTCAGTTCTGTTACCAAGTGTCGTTCTTGTTAGGCTTATAAATAGATTTCTTAAATGTAAAATTTTTAATGACATGGAAGAAATAGCATGAACTCTTTAGGTTTTGATGCATAGCAGATACTTTTATGAACATTTTGAATGAGATCAAATGTTAGAGGATTATTTGATTTGGTATGTTTTGCTTAGAGTTAATAGTCGTATGTGCAGAATACAGTCAGTGGTATATTAACAATAGACTTGCCCTCTGTAATTCAGCTGTAGTCTACTAATAGTTCCATTATTAGTTCATTTTATTTCAATGATCAGTGAATTGTAACTGACTTAATCTTCTGCTTTTTATTCTTTAGTGCTGCAAGTTGATTGAATAAAATTGAGAACATGGAATATAACATGGATGCAGTTCCTTGAGCGCTGTTTCTTCCAAAGTGTATATTCTGCAGATTGTTAGCCTGAATGATTGATTGATAAGCAGCATACACAAGACTAATATCAAGAAAACATTCTGTCTGTTGCTGCTGTGTTTGACAAAACTGGTGCAGAGTCACGTCTTCTGAAATGCAGTTGAAAAAAATGAGGGAAATTTTACCAAGATTGTACCCTGGCCAAGTTAATGATAAAAATAATTCCTTAACTACATCCCCAAAGCAATCTTCTGAGGATAAAACAAATCCGTCAAAAGGGGATGATGACCAAAACTGCTGCTACCAAGGGACTGAGGCTGAGAATAATAAGTTGTCACTGATAAGCTGTATAAAATGCAGAAGTGTTCAGAAAATTTCAATGCAAGATATAGAAAAGCATAAGAAGCTTGGGTGGACTGAAGACAAAAATTTCATCTGCAAGAAGTGCAGTCATATTACACCACCAGCTTTCCATTTTGTTCCTGAGGGTGCCAATGCTGTAGACTTTGAAAAACGTGAAAAAAAATCCCCAAGTAAAACCCAGAAAACATTTAAAGTTAAAAACTTTCTGCCAGGTAAATACTACTGTGATAAATGTAGATTTTCAACAAAGGATCCTTTGCAGTATAAAAAGCATGTAGGTCAACACGAAGAAATTAAATTTATTTGTTCCCACTGTAGTTATGTATCCTACACCAAAGGAGAATTCCAGAGGCATTTGGTGAAACACACTGGAACTTTTCCGTATCAGTGTGAATACTGTGAATACGGTGCTGTTAGACATGATTATATAGTAAAACATACGAGAAGAGTACATGAAACACCCACAAAACGGCTTTCAAATACTATCATAAACCACAAGCAAAAGAAGCCGAGTCAAAGCACTTTATTTGGAAAGCAGAAATACGGTAAAATTCCTTTTCAGAATGAACTTTCAAATTCGTCTTCAAATATGGTTTGTGAGATTCCAGATAAAGTAACTAAAACAGTCTTTTCGTCTCATGAGGTAGAATGTAGCGTAAACACAGCATCAGTCCAGGATAAAACAATATTGGAGCCATCTGAAATAAGCGTATGTGAGAATCAAAGTGTTGAAGTTGAGGTTTATTCTCCAAAAATGGAGCCTTTACAACCTGGGATGCCTTTAACAGTAATTGCACCGTCTGAACTTGTAGTTCCTTCTAACTGTTTAGCTCAGATAGTAGAGATTAAAATAGTGAATGGAGCACAACAGCTGGTTCTTAAACTAATTCCTATGAAAGAAGCAATTTACAAACCTGTGAACAGTGCTGAAGAGGAACTTGAGAATCAAGGTATAGAAGGATCTGCGGAAGGAAAAAAAACATCTTCTGTATCTCAAAATGAGTTACTAACCATGGAAGTGAATGTAGACAAATTATCCAGTGTTAGCAACCAGCTTAATTTGGATAGTCCATATGACAAGAATTCTGAATGTTTTTCTGATTCTCAACTCTCAGATTGTAACTCTGTATCTATACAGAGGGAAGATGCATCAAAATTATGCTTTCATTTGGTGAAAGGTATTGATGTCCATTCAGGTGTTATAGAACTTTGTTCTCCATCTCTGGTGATGAATAGTACTGAAAAAAAAAGTGATCTTAAATCCTCAAGGTGGGAAGTAGATGGAAAAAATAACTTACATTATGACTTGTATTGTTATGAAGAAGGTATGGATATACCCCCTCCAAAATATGCTGCTATTTCTGAAGAGAAAAGTTCCAAGAACATTTCAGTGGAGGCTGCTCAGGAGGGCAAAAATTCCTCCTCTTCTGCAGTCCTTAAACAAAAGGATACATTGCCTCTAAAGAGGGATGACAAAGAATGTAGGAGTCTGCCAGTCAGCTCTACAGAAATACATTTAGCTGGTAAGGGTTTTGTTAAAAAATCTGTTACATCTTCTGAAGCAGGAAAAAACTTTCATGTCACTAAAACTCCACCTTGCGAGGACGTGACTTTTGGCTTTAGCAAAGTAAAGAGAGCTGAAACCATAAGTCAAAAGAACAATCTCCTTCTGGAGTCATTAGAACTACAGAAGATGGAAAATAAGGACAACCCTTTTGAGGGACCCGTTATTTCGTCTGTATTTTCTCTTAGCTCTGGGGCTGAAAATGTTCCAGAGGGTGTCAGATGGGATGACACAACATGCAATAAGAAGTCAGCAACACTGCTGTGTAGAAAGATTGCTCAGCTCATGTCTGCTGCTGAATCTAACATGAAATCCATGCCTTTGAGATGTCAAGCTTCTAGTAAAAAGGTGCTTTTCCCTCAAGAAAATTCAGCAAGCTGTGAGAGAGTTGTTCCTGCCATTGAAGTGGAACAGTCTGCATCTTTGCCTCAAGTGCATGGTGGAAGCAGTGTGATTAGTAGCGAAGAACACAGTAAAGATCAGTTGCTTACATTTGCAAGAACATCTAAAAGCAGGGTAACTAAAAATTCCCATGTTGCTACTCCAGTGTTTATCCCCAAAGGGACAATGCTGAGAGTGCTGAATGCTACTAGCAGTCAAAAATCAAATGGAATAGAAAACAGGAGTGAAACATCAGCTCCTTCTTTGTATTGCAATGAAATGTTTCTGCCTCGCCCGGTTCCTGTTAGTGTTTCTGAGACGTTTAGTAGTAATTTGCCGTGTTTCCCTAATCAGAGTGAACCGAATGCTCAGTCCCAAAGTATATCACTCAGGCAAAGACCAAAGCGAGAGGCAAGTGTTAAAAATAATAGCAAACAAACTGGTGTACCATTTCAGAAAAGCAGTGATGTGAGCAAGCAAAGCAAACCTTACTCAAAGAGTCAACTACGTCCCAAAAATAAGGTGAAACAAGCAAGCTTCAGGGAACTTCCTAAGAGGAAGACAAGAACTCCGTCGGAAACCAGTTCCAGTTCTGACATGTCGTATCTGTTGACAGCAAGACGTCTTCGGCTTGTCCCTCTGAGAATGAATCAGCTGATAAAATGTCCTCGTCGTAACCAGCCAGTCGTGGTACTAAACCATCCTGATGTTGACTCACCAGAGATAATGAATGTCATGAAGACTATCAACAAGTACAAAGGTCAAGTCCTGAAAGTAGTTCTATCAGAAAGGACAAGTAGTTGTCTTGGTGTCAAACGTTACCGAAAGCGTCTTACTCTTCAAAATGTTGAGACAGGAAACCAAGCAAAAAAGCAGAGTATGCTAAAAATGAAACTAAAAAAGACCCATAAAAACAACTACCAGGTAGTGGAAACTTCACCAGCTGAAACACTTCAGTGTATGTTTAAGTGTTGGTTTTGTGGAAGAGTATATATGGACCAAGAAGAATGGATAAGTCATGGACAGAGGCACTTGATAGAGGCAACCAAGGGTTGGGATGTTCTTTCTCTTCCAGCAAAAAAGCATTAATTGAGAGACTAGGGGGGGTTCCCCTCTTATTTTTAATGAGTGCCACTAACTTGCTTGGAAAGTAAGATTGAAAGAACTGCTTTATTTTGCCAGAAGGTCTCTACTGTTAGCAAAGTGGGAGAAGGGAGCAGAGTTACAGAGATACAGAGAAGCTGATGATGAGGATTAAGCACTACTTTGCACTCTCATGTTTGAAATTTGTATTGGAGGTCAACTTCATCTGTTCCATAGGAGAAATTTGAAAAAGATTTGCTATGCAAGCATTTTTCTAGTTACCATTCTCTGTGCTAGGATACTGTGCTGTAACTGGTTTGTGCTAGGTCTGTATGGATTAAAATCTTAGATGATGACATCTTTGTAAATTTAACAGGGTTTAGTTTGCTTTATTACAGCATGGTGTTTCAGAGATCAAGCATACGTGTACTGAAAAACACCTTTGATCCTCTGTGGGCAGCAAGTATATATCACAAGTTTTAGTGGCAAATTAAGCACCATGCATAAAAAGTAAAACTTAAACACAAGTACTCTCTTTCAGTGAAACAAAACCACTTCTGCTGACTTCGGAGGAGATACAAGGGTGTAAATGAAGAATCTGTGGGATCAGAGTTACTCCCACTAGGTCAGATAGCACTAAAAAGTTAATTTTGTTTAGTACTTAGTCTTTATCTAGCCTGTATTGTGTAGATGTGAGAAAGAGAGCAGAACACTATCAGCTTGCTGTACCATCTTTGTTCTGAGCAGGCAGAGCTGGAGATACCATCAGGCTTGGACCGATAGGAGAGAGAAGCTTTTCTCTATATGGTCTCAAGGCTGTTCTGAAATCTAAGGAAGTAATAGCCAAACATAAACCCTCTTACCACCATGCATCCATAGCTTGATGGAAACACATTTTCAGAATTGGGCATTTGGTTAGAACTCTAGTTGGTGTGTTAATGCTTATTAACAGGGGAGACTTGCTGAAGATGAAGACTTCTCAAAATGAAAAACCATGTTGCACAGCTTTTACATTGACAGCGTTGAACCAGATTTTCAGTGCAATCTTTCATCTTTCATCCTTCTTAGTCTTAAGAATTTAGATGTTGTTAGAATATATTTTTTGTAGGTCTCAATTCATACAAGCATGTGCCTAGTTACATATATATGTCTAACATGTATCTACTGACTTCAGTACAGTGTAAACATTGTTCTGTTGCTTAAACGCTTTCCTAAATCAGGGCCAAATTTCAAGTTTTTAGTGAAGAAGAGGGATGGATGATACTGAAGTCTAATGTTTCTGTACATGAACAATAGATGTTTTCTTCATCTTGTCAATTTTAAATCATTTTAAAATCATATAGAATGAACTATATTGAAGCACATATTTACAATTAAAATCACTTCTTACATTTTTACAGGTAAGAAAATCAATACTGACTCTAATGCTGGATGTGTGTTCTATGTTTGAACTGGGACTACGCTTGAAAAATTGGTAGTTCCTAACTCTTTTCACTGTTGGTGCATTTTTGTAAACAGTTTAAGCTGGAAATATTTTTTTTATATACTCCAGCAGATTAGACATTGTTTTGATAAAGTATGTATCGTATCTGTATTGAAATGTAAATATTTTAAAACTATGTCTGACTGAGGCTTATTTTCAAAACCAGTTAAAACATTGCTTTCCAGTCATTTTGCAATACAGTGTTAAAATCCTTCAGAGAGTTGGTGCTTTAAGTCAGATCTTTTTCATCGTGTACACATGGAAAATTTTTGTATCATTTGTATCAGACTAACCTGTTCCACAGAACAAACTTCCTTTTGTCTGTTTTGTCAATAATAATGAAATGACAGTTCTCATTTTGTATTCAAATGGAATTATATTTTTTTAGATGGGTACACTAGAGGGTTTTTTCACTTCATATACTTTGATGCCAAACCTAACAGTACTATTTGCATTTTCGATTGTGAAAATAGTTTCCACTTTAAAATTCTGGCATATCACATATAATAAATGATGAAATTGTTAACTTAAGAAAAAACATGGTTAAAATTCCTCCTTTGTTTTAACTTCTTCAGTCCAGGTTACTGTTTGAATTAGTTTTGTTTCTGTAGAAGCTGCTAAATAAATAGTTTTGAATTTGCTTTGTAAGAGTTGTCACTGGCAAAATTAGAACATTCCTCATGAAAGCTGTACTGGGCAGGCGGGGAAGTGTTGCTGCTCAGCATCATAAACTCTAGGTGGTTTAAGTATACTACTAATGCTTGTCTTTTGTAAGCAAGTTTACTGTTGTAGTAAACATCTGCAAAGCTTTGTATGTTACTGCCATAATCTGCCATTTAAATTGTTAAGCTGTGTGTTTTTCATGGGTTTAATTTAGAACATTTTCTTTTGTTTTAACATGAAAACTTCTTGTAAGTTAAATTGTATGGTGGCTATGAAACTCTTAAAGCAGATTACGTCATGCCTCTTTTCCTTTTTATGAGTTCTGCCAAATTCTACTTAGCAGCTTCTGCTTTGTTAATTTTCATTATTATTAGATAATGTCATGCCAGAATAACTTCCTTCAAGTTTAGTAGTCTCAATGGTTTGAGAGAAATAATTATAATGAATGTTCTCTGGCATTTTGATGCAGCATTGAGAAATAAAAAGGTTGCAAGGAAATAACCAACTCCTAAATTTTTTTAGAGCTAGTTTGTGCCACTACATACTACATCATAAATTGGGTTGGAACGTCATGTTTTGGGCTTGAATGTTTTTATTATTCTTGTTCCTATTCTGTAAGGATAAAGTAACTGAGGCTGCTTTCTTAGTATATTCCAATTACCTAGTCAAACTTCTGAGTGTGCTTAGAAAGGATGGATGCTATGCAGAAAAATACTAAAGTTTGCCTTTCATATTTATAAACAATTTAGTTAAGCCTTCCAAAACTGAAATTATATGAATAAATATTACCGTATTTTTTTGCTGGAAAAATATCACCTTCTCGTCATCTTTGATACACACTGGAACATGTTTTCTTGCTGAGTTTGAAGCACATCTGCTGTTCCTACTGATTATTTTTATATTTGCACATGGTACAAATTCAAAGGGACTATTTGCATAATGGTCCTACTATGTAAGTGGTTGAAGGCTCAGATATGGAATACAAGTATCTGCTACTTAAGCTAAAAGAATAAGTGTTAGTTAAGTAATAGAATTTACATAATTAAAGCTAGCTTTATAATCTGCTCCAATACCTATGAGCATCAAGTGACGCCCTCTGACTTCAGTGGCTGCTGAGCACAGCTTGTTATTATGCAAACACATGCAGACCAAATGAAATTGTTACAGTGAATACCCAGATACGTAGCATTTCATGTGTATTTTTAAAAGCAAGAATTTTTTTTATATGACTGTAGTATGCTTTATTAGGTTTTGCTACTACGTGAGCTTCAGTGACATTTGGGTAAGCAAGACTGAGTTTGGTTTTCGTCTTGTGTTAGAAGATACAATGCAAGATAAGCAAATTGCTCAGTCATTATCAAGATATCAGGAGTCAGTCTCTCTTAACACTTTTCTGTGAATTAATACAATGGCATATACTTCACCTGTATCCTCAAAGTTAAAAACAGTTAAAAAAGTTAAAATTACAAGAATCAGAAAATGGAGTAGATTTGTATTCTCAGTTGGAGAGAAGTTTTTTAGTGGAGCATTTAGAACACTTCATAATATGGGGAGCTCCTCACTCAAAGGCTAATCTGATTTTTGAGACATTTAAATAATTGTTCTATTTACATCTATACAACGAATCGGTGACGTTAAGGCAGAAAACATCTTTTGCGCAACTTGAATGGATATGTAAGGTAGCATTGTTCTCTCTGGGTTCCTGATTTATCCTTTCCGTCAATGAGTGTGATGGGAACATATTTGTAGAAGTCAATGATTTCTTTCACAGAATTAAATTTCTGGGGGGAAAAGGAAAAATTGAAGTCAGTGATTGAAAATGGAATTGACAGATGTTTTTGTCTATAACATTAAAAGACTTGCAAATTACAGCATTAGAAATAGGCCATATTTTGCACAGAATTATGATTAGATTAGATGGAAGCTATCATAAAAGGAAAAGCGCCAGAATTTAATCATCTTAATTCCTTTGTGTCTCTCTGTTTTGTGTAGGAGAAAGCACCTGACTGCTTAGGGCAAAAGGGGAGCATGTCTAAGCCCTGAGAATGCAGTATCACCTGTAAAAGTTTGTGATGGTAGGTGCGATGATAGATTTTGAAAAGATGAAGCAACTATAAATCATTACTAACTTTCCTGTCAAAAGTTACACTTAATTAGCGGTACATGATCATAGAATCATAGAATGCTTTGGATTGGAAGGGACCTTTTCAGGTCATCTAGTCCAACCCCCCTGCAAGAGCAGGGACACCTTCAACTAGATCAGGTTGCTCAGAGCCCCATCCAACCTGACCTTGAATGTTTCCAGGGATGGGGCCTCCACTACCTCTCTGGGCAACCTGTTCCAGTGCTTCACCACCCTCATTGTAGAAAATGTCTTTCTTAAATCCAGTCTAAATGTGCCCTCCCTTAGTTTAAAACCATTGCTCCTTGTCCTGTCACAACAGGCCTTGCTAAAAAGTTTGTCCCTGTCTTTCCTTTAGGCCCCCTTTAAGTACTGGAAGGCTGCTGTAAGGTCTCCCTTCAGCCTTGTCTTCTCCAGGCTGAACAACCCCAACTCTCTCAGCCTGTCCTCGCAGGAGAGGTGCTCCAGCCCTCGGATCATTTTCGTGGCCCTCCTCTGGACTCGCTCCAACAGCTCCATGTCCTTCTTGTGCTGAGGGCTCCAGAGCTGGATGCAGTACTCCAGGTGAGGTCTCACCAGAGTGGAGTAGAGGGGCAGAATCACCTCCCTCGACCTGCTGGCCATGCTTCTTTTGTTGCAGCCCAGAATACAGTTGGCCTTCTGGGCTGTGAGTGCACATTGTTGGCTTATGTCCAGCTTTTTATCCATCAGTACCCCCAAGTCCTTTTCTGCAGGGCTGCTCTCAATCACATCATCCCCCAGCCTGTATTGAAACCAAGGATTGCCCCGACCTAGGTGCAGGACCCTGCACTTGGCCTTGTTGACCCTCATGAGGTTCACATGGGCCCACTTCTCGAGCTTGTCCAGGTCCCTCTGGATGACATCCCGTCCTTCTGGCATGTCAACTGCACCACTCAGCTTGGTGTCATCTGCAAACTTGCTGAGGGTGTACTTGATCTCGCAGTCAATGTCATTGATGAAAATACTGAACAGCACTGGTTCCAGTACAAACCCCTGAGGGACACCACTTGTCACTGATCTCCACCTGGACATTGAGCTGTTGACCGCTACCCTCTGGATGCAACCATCCAACCAATTCCTTACCCACTGAGCAGTCCACCCATCAAATCTGTATCTCTCCAGTTTAGGGAGAAGGATGTTATGGGGGACCGAGTCAAAGGCTTTACAGAAGTCCAGATAGCTGACATCCCTTGCTTTTCCCTTGTCCACTGATGTGGTAACTCCATCGTAGAAAGCCACTAGGTTGGTCAGGCAGGACTTGCCCTTGGTGAAGCCATGCTGGCTGTCTCGAATCACCTCCTGTCCTCCATGTACTTTAGTGTAGCTTCTAGGAGGATCTGTTCCATGATCTTCCCAGGCACAGAGGTGAGGCTGACAGGTCGGTAGTTCCCAGGGTCCTTTCTACCCTTTTTAAAAATGGGTGCAATGTTTCCTTTTTTCCAGTCACCAGGGTCTTCACCTGACTGCCATGACTTTTCAAATACCATAGAGAGTGGCTTGGCAGCTACATTAGCCAATTCCCTCAGGACTCTGGGATGCATCTCATCAGGTTCCCATAGACTTACATATGTTCAGGTTCCTCAGGTGGTTATGAACCTGATCTTCCCTTACAGTGGGAGGGACTTTACCCCCCTGGTCCCCAACATGTTGACACTTTACACTGCAAGTTTCTTTGTGCCTTTTTAAATGTACCTTTTATTTTTCCATTCAGTTTATTGAGAAAATTGCTATAAATTCCCTTTAAAGTATGGAACAAGAAGGTGCTCAGCAGGCTTTTTTAGTCTTGTTCTCTGGTATTCAAAACAATGACATCCTCCAAGCCCGTTCCTAAAATAATAAAGGTGTGGTTCGAGATTCCTGAACTGATCAAGCAGCAACAGAAAGCTGTCAAAGGTATTTATCCTCATCTGTCCTGGTGGGAGTCTTTTAATCCTACCATTCTGATGGTTAGCAGTCCTTCAGTTTAAATAGTTCTCTTCCCTGTGTGTAACTTGTAAGCTGTCATCATACCACTAAGCTGTCATCACATCAGTGTTTCTCCTCTTGAGCTGTTCTTTGGCCTCATTGGTATTAAATCACTAGAACTGTACACAGTAATGCAAGCTTACTGTGACATTAATACTTATCCTGTATTTATATTATGTCACATTTACTGTAAGCATGGGCATTCACTGTATATATGATGGTATCTCATGGTAGTCCCTGTCATCTCCATCTGATCCACACCTTGTATATAACAAGAGAATCCAATTAAATCTGTGATTTGGTGTAACTATTCCTGTATTATTTTAAGATGAAAATTATTTGATCTCAAAACCAGTATGCTATTTTTTTAAAGTTTTGGTTTTATAATTTTTACTTGTATACATTTGTTTCACTTTGCTGTTTTGTCTTGCCTTACGTTCAAGATCACTATTGCTACTAGAAGTCTAGGCAAAACTGTGGTTTGTATTTCATGTCATACCAAAGTAATCCTAACTTTTTTTTATTTTTAACTTGCTCTTTATCAGCACCAGTTCTTTTTCTGTTTTCTCATGTTTTTTGTTGGTTGGAAAGTTAAAAAGTCTTACTGTAGTTGTTGATCTGCTTTGGAAATTTGACTTGGCTTCACTTGGCTAACGTCACATTATTCATCACTGTACCTTTAAGCTGTAGTTCTTTGGTAATGTGGGAAAAATGTCTCAGCTGTTACTTAGATCTTTTTTTTCCTATTTTATTTCATCCTGTACTCTTGTTTGAGTTAGTGAGATTTAAAATATTGACCTCTGAGTCTCTTCATGGCTGCTAGAACATGAAATTGACTTAGACATCATACTAAGTGAGAACTGATGATCCAGAACTTTACGTCCTTGGCCCTTTTAATGGAAATGCACACTTTGTTAGGTGTAAAGACATGTAAAGACATAAAGCTGAAGAAAATTCAGTACTTCAGAATTGTTCATTTCCCTTCACTGTCTGAAGAGACTCAAACAGATCTCTGCTGCCTTAGGAATGTCCTGTCTGCTGGTCTCGACTATTCTGGGGAGACAGGAATAGGGTCTCACAGATTGCTTGTGAAAGGTGTAGTTTTGAATTCCACTGGGGTGGTGGTAGGACTCTGGACTACATGTTGCACATCCTGAATGAGAACAGTTTGTCCTTGAACTGTCATTTAAGCTGTGGACAAGATGTTTACCTTGTAAACATCTTACATCTCTCTCAGTTGAAAGTATTAGCATCCCCTGACAGGTGTTCACTCTGCCCATTTTCCTGGCGGTAACTTTTGACATAACACTGTCAGTGGAATACATTGTGGAAGTGCTCCCTCATCTCCCTCTAAAGAGTCAGGCCAGTTTAATGGCTGATGAAGGTAGTTGGAGCTAATCCATTTGACTCACTTTGAAGTGCACTGAGTTGAATTGATGTGACTTGCACGACTAATGGTTTGAAAATGAAAGATAGCTGCAAACAGTGATAGGGAGTGGTGAGGGTGGAGAAAACATCTGTGGCCAGAACAGTGAGATCCAGCGATACACGTTGGGCCTTGCTCTAAGAGTCTTTGTAAAACAGGCACTGACTTGAAGAGGAGCCTACTTCTGCCTTTGATATTTAGTTATTGCATTGTGAATTGAGCCTGATGCTGCAGACGTGCTAAAAACATGTATTTTGTGTGTGGCAGATGTAGTTTTGCAAAGGCGATAAGAAAAATATTTAATTTTTGTGTCATGATCAACTTTAAATGTGAGCAAGGTTTCGATTTATTTATCTTCAAAAGAACTGTGTACATGAAAAGAAGCAGGTATCTCTGGATCTTTAATATTGAAAACTGACTGGAGTGGGGGAAGGCAACAGCCAAGTAAAGGGTGCCCAGGGCAGCAGTTTTGAATGCAAATGCTGAAATTCCACATATGTCCCATTTGGGGATCTGGTCTTTAAAGGCCAAATCACATAAAGCTATAGTGAGCTCAGTATAATATATGAAATATGTATGTAGATCTGTGGCTACACAGATCTGTGGCAACATCTGTGGCTAAATTGCTAGCAAAAGACACAGCTCTACTAACAGTGCTTTTTTTTTTTTTCCTCTGCTCCTATTCATTATATTCTAGCTTGATACTAATTTAGCTGCATGGGACTTCAGTTACTTGCTGTTGATCACCATCACATAGGCATAGAAGAAACAATTTTTTAAAATAAACAGAAATATGATAATCAATGCTTCCCCCCCCCCCCCCCCGTATGGCCTTAGAAGGCTATTTGAGAGCTAATGATGCACTCATGAAAGTTGAAAGTTGAATTAAAAAAAATTGTTAATCAGAAGTCTTTTTTGATCATGCAAAGTGTTAACACCTCATAAACTGTATATGAAAAATCAAGAGTTGCAATCAGATAGGGAAAACTTTGAATAATTCAATGTAAGAAAAACAAGTTTTTAATGGATGGAAATAGACTAATCCAAAAGTGAAAACATGCTGCAGAAAATCAGTAAGATTGAACCTTTGAATAAAATGAACAACTGGGGAGAAATGTAATAGGTCTGCACCTGTTTGTTGTTGTTTAGGTTGCTTTCTCTTTAGCAGGTGAAGAAGGAATTTTCAGCTAATCTAGATAAAGCAGCTGGTCTCTCTGCATTGCATACTGCAAAATGTGGTGTAACAAAGGGCTTCCCTGTGGAGGGGCAATGCAGAGCACTCTGGAAAGCATTTTAACAGGCATTGGAAAATTACAGGCAGCAATCTTGCTGTAATTCACAGCCTTACAAATTGTTCTCACCCTCCTGAGATAAGAACCTTAAGCAAGCTGCAGAAGTTGAGATGACAGTTTTCAAGAAAGAGTATTTTTGGGGAATCCTTTCGGACTGCCTGAGGTGGAAGCAGCTCTGCTGGGCGAGGTTGGTGCTGTTGATTGTTCATTATTGCACATGTGCTTCGTGCCCAGTCCAGTGTTAATTTTATTTTCATGTCTGCTGCTGAGAATAATGCATAGAAGTGGGAGGCCGTCATTTCTGTGGCTCCCTGCTACTACACATAGCTGACTAGCAAAACAATTCTGAAATTTTTTCTGTTGTAGTTGATCTACGGGAGGATTTCTGAATTCAAGAGAAACAATAGTCAATATTAAAAAAGAAGGCTTATGGTAACATGTCATGATTACAGATTTGGCCTGATAGACCCAAGTCTTAAATATACTCTTGGTTATTAACTAGATGCTTGAAATCCTTATTCTGGAATTGCAACGTTCCAATTTGACTGTTGTCAGTCCAGACCCACTGTTTAAGATAAGGTACTTTCTGTGCACAAGTTGGAACATACAACAAAGTCATATATTTTGGTATTTCCCGAGATGGGAGGGATTGTGTTCTTCCTTCCTTCTACTTCAGTAAAAATTGTTCACATATTGTTCAGGTAATTTTCTAGTTGCCTTAATTGCTAAATCTGTTAAAATGATGAAAATTTAGTTTTATGTCTTTATTCTGTAGTGTACTGTACACGTACTACGTTATCCTGTAGTGTACCATATTTCAGTTCCATTCAATTTTTTTAGTAAGTCATCGTTTCTAATCTGAGCCTTTTTTTATCAGGGCCATTACAGGAAGACTAAACAATGTAAGAACCATGGAAAACTAAACTTTCTCCTAAATCACACTAAAACTCCAGGAAATGATCTGAAGAGGTTCAGTTCAGAAATGCAGTGTTTCACAGAAGACTGGTTTACTACAGCAATGACAGGGTGGTGGTACCTGCAGTTCAGTTCTCGATTTGTTCTATCCTTCTGCTTCCCAAACTGTTTCAGTGTGCTTGAACAATGAAGGATTTTTTTTCCCCTCATTATTAAACCAGTGATTGTGAAGAACAACTTGCCCGTAAACCTTGTCCCTCATCTCTGAAAGCTCATGAATCCTAGCCCACATTTTCTCTTAAGAATCCAAATGTAAATCTTGGACCTGCCAAATTTATCAAGTTAGCTAGGGTCAGTTTTGATTTCTGTTTTTTTTTAAGTCTATCTATAGAAAACGTAAGTTTTGAAAGTATTGACACGCGTGAAAAGGACATAATTGATGATTCAGCTACAGAGGCTTTGCTGCTTCACCTTAGTTGGATTTCTGTCTGTCGTTTACATAGCTAATAACCCTCATAGTTTGTTGCTTTGCTTTTTTGCTGTGCAGGCGGTCCTCCCTTATGCTGAATTTTATGCTCAGCTGAGCATTCTTTAAGTTTCTTTTAATTTTTTTTGTGAGTATCACATCTTTGTAGAGATGACTGTTTCAGTTTTTCACACAAGGAAAAAAAAAAGGTTAAGACATGCAGATACAGTATTTGTTATTTAGCTGTATAGGTAGAATAAGAATTAGACTCTTATAATGAATATAATTGAATTTAATTACGTAAAAAAGCATTGCTAATCTTAAGGGGTTTTCTAATTGAAATTTACTATATCTGGAAGACTGATTGGTGGGAAACCACATGATTTAATTGCTTCTAAATATCCATGACAACTTTTATCCTATTTCCTCACTTTTTAAAAAAGATACTGATTCCCCTTTTGCCATATGAGACAGATAATAGGAGACATTATGCAGCAGTAACAGCAACAGGCCATGGTGTCACATATATGGAGTTCTATATATTTTAAAATATCTGCTTATATTGTACCAAGTTAAAAAATATGCTAAAATAATATGTATACCTGGAAAGGGAGGACTTTTCTTTCCCCTTTACTTTGCAGGTGTTACTTAGAGTAGGTAAAAGTATTATAAGTGCTTAGGAAATTTTCACATCGATTTAGATCTGAATTTGAGCATGGCATGTAAAATTCAGTTTTAAATTGTTATCTTGAAGTTGCTTGAAACTTTGAGACATACTTGAAATAAGAGTATTGTAAAAACCTTTAATGAAACAGCAAGCTTGTTATGTGGGAGACTTTATAACTAATCTTTAGTATTAAGAACTTGTGAAGTACGACATAAAAGCAATAGACTGTAAGATTAGATGGGATTTTACTTACATCATCTCCTCTGAGCCCTGTTCCCAGTGCGTATTGTTGGCTCTCTTCCAGAAAACGTACTTTAATGTTGTATACTCTTCTTCCATAATAGACAACCAAAACATATGGTTCAGTGTTTGATTTCTTTGAACAATCTCTAACCAAGAATGTCTCATCCTGTACGACACAGATTTAAATTATGGATTGTAGGGTTAGTTCACAAAAAAACTTGTAAGCCATTGTGGACAGTTTACAGACATTTTCTCCAAGAGTTTACACCCCAGGTTTCAAGATAAATTGTACTTACAGTGTTTTCCTGTAACAGTGCCTTCTCTGCTTCATGGCGATCATATTCTCCAATGTACCATTCATAGTTGTTTAAATCCTTAATTTTAAGATAGTATAATCAGTGTATAGATATTAACTACAGCTGGCAGAAGCAAAAGCCAGTGAATATAGGTTATACCTGATCTGCATTTAAAGCAAGTTTAGCACAGTTTATAAAAATAATTGCAATGCATCTACGTTGAGAAGTCCTGTTAGGAAATCTGAATCAAATTAGCCGTGTAAATTCTTATCTGTGGTTTCAAGAGCTCACATTAGACTTTTCAGAGGTGCTGAATACCCACAGCTTTCAGACCATTGAACTTCTTGGGGAAATGTGTTCAGTAAACAGCAGTTCTTATGGTGTGTGTGTGCCCTATAATGATAATCCTGTTTTCTAAAAACCTGTCTCCTTATGAAGTTAAGCGTTCTTTACCTTTTCAGTGGGCTGGGTAAGAGATTGCATTTCCCATTTTACAAGTGAATGGTTTGATTTATTTTTGCATGCTGTGTATGGCGTAGGAGATGGCGACCTCTTCACTGACAAATTCTCTACATTTAACGTGGACCCTGTAAAAGTAAATTCAGAAGGAAAAAAGTTGATTTTTTAAACTTAAGTTATAGTTTCATTTTACCCTATCGGTTTTACTTAGTAAGCCTGAGAATAGCATTTACAGTTAGAAATACAGTACTGTGGTACTAACCTTTAAAATTTAGAGCTATCAGTTATGAGTGGTCTTGTGCTAATGCAGCACCAGTGATTTCAGATTCATGCCCCAAGAGATTTAACATATTAGTTTCCTGATGTTTTTTAATTGACATCACTCTGCCAGGTTCTTGTGCACATAAACATAGCAAAATATTAAAGGTAAACTATTAATAAAATAGCAAATGCTAAATAAAATAATACATATGGGACAAGTGTAACAGTTCATTCTGTTCTACTTTCGCCTTTTGAGCCCCTTGTATTTGTGTTGGATCGGAGCTGCTGTTATGTTGGATCACATTAAAGTGCCTTGTTATCCTATTGCCAGCTAGCATTGTTTCCACCAAGCTGTTGAAACCTTGAAGGATTCAGAGGTTCTGCCATGCTGATGAATTTCAGTCTGCTCTGCAACTTTGAGTCGCTGAGGCGAGCAGCTCCAGTGCCGCAGGATCTGCCGCGGAGTGCTCTAGCACGGTGCACAGGGGGGTTTCCTGAACTGGGGGAACCTCAGGGGGAGTGAAGAGACTGGCCAGGAGCCTGCAGCTCGTGCAACAGCAGCTGATGAGACCTGGGCAGGGGCCAGGAGCAACGGCGGGAGATTTAAATGCCGTGTAACTGAAACTAGCACTCAGGCACCAAGGTGAGCAGCTCCGGTGCTGATATGATCCAAACATGCACTTGAAAGGAAATTGTAGGATAGTGGGGGGAAAGGCCACTTGTTTGTTCTGTCCCTGTTGTTTCATGAGGGCAAGGAGATTACAGAGAGAAAAAGAGATTGTGCCATCTCAGAGAGCCTGAATGACCAAGAGCAGTAGTAGGGATGGTAGGAAGTGTCTGAAGTGGAGATGGGTGTGGGGCACCTAGGAAAAAGACTGAGAGACTGCTGAGAGCAGCAGGAAACAGACGTAGATGAGCTTTGTGGATTCTGTGAAGACAGATTTTTAGTAGGTATTGAGAGGAGAGTATGTGGAATTGCACCCCCAGCACAAGAAGGATGTTAATAACCAGAAGTGGCTCAGTGGAAGGCCACCACCAGGAGTCAGGGAGCTGGAGCCTGTGAAACAAAACTGGGGGAGGTGGGCTTGTTTAGCCTGGCAATGACTGAAGTTAAGGTGAATCCTACTTTATCTGAATAAATAATATAGTCCATATGTTCTTCCTGTGTTTGCTTTTACCATAAATTCACGTTATGCAACTCCTAGGTTGTTGTACAGCTCAGGGGTTTTGATACAAAAGAGCATTTGCAGAGGCAGTTAAGGGAAAATACAAAAGTATAGTAAATGTAGTCAAGGACAGGAGGAAGTTACCAGCATGGATGATTCCTATAACTCCTTGGTCCCCAAAGCTCCTGAGTCTCCCAAGGTACGAACTCTCTTTTTAAGGAATGGAGATGCAGTGTGAGCTAACTTGGCTGGTGCGTTTTAATGACATTCAAAAAACCAAAAAGACCAAGGTCATGTTATTTATATGTACTCCATCTAAGGTATAGATACACCTCTTTATCAGTGAATCTTTTTGAAAGACAAATATATCAGAGAGTTTCCTTTATAGCATCTTTTACCTTTAGTATGCATTTCTGCAAAAAAAAAAATCATGTTTACACAACAAAATGATAACTGTTTTCTTTTGCTTACACAATTCTTATCATGAAGTTTGGCTAATAAAGGGATTTTGCTTTTCAAAAGTCTGTAAGTAGATGCTGGGGTGTTTTTCTGTCTCTTTTGGGTTTATGGAAATACTTTTTAAAGCAGGTGTAACTATAGTGAGAGGTAGGGATGAGCCACATAGAAATTTTGGGTTAAATAATAATGAGGCCGTATTTTTCTGAAAGAAGTTAGGTAGAGGGGTTGGTGGACAACAGATACAATATGATATGACAGCAAAAAAACTAACACAACTTTTAATGGTGTTTGTATAAGTATTATCTTCAAGTTTAGGGAGACAGAGTGCATATGAATGAAGTGATACTGCTCCTGTGTGTTGCATTCAGTTCTGAGTATCTTAAAGAAATCCAGGGAAAATGAGCAGAGGGGCATTGCCACGGTTTCCGGGCAAGCCGTACCACAGGCCTTTTCTTGTCAGTGCACCCCACAAATTTTAATGTTGGCTTCCAGTATGTTCCCTTAGGTAAAACCACACAGTCCAGGGGATGTGTGTCCAGGGATTACCAACCATAATAATTTGACACACCTGCCTGGTAGTGGCATTTACAAGTCCTTCCCTCTAGGAATCTGGGATAAATGTAAAGCAATTTCTTCAAAGATCAGTGTATTTGTTTACACAAAGACATTAAACCCCTAGTAGCTGCTCTATAATGTCCTGAACATCTGTAGCTTCCATTTAGCCCAACTGATTGCATCTCTGCCTGGAAAAGCAGAGACTGTTGTGCTCACAGCATGCTCTTTCTCTGTGGGTGTCTCTTTGTATGCCCAGTTTGTCTTCTCTTCCTTTCCCCAATGTCCTTCAGTGGCTCAGCCAAATCCCCTTCCTTTTCTGGGTGTGGAGGTCTGCAATGGTTTAACACTTGCCTTCTAGGTTGGGCATTTCTTAGCTTGAACCAGGCATGGGGTATAGCCAAGCAAGTAACTCTCTGCTTGTTTATTCGCTGCTATTGACTGTGCCATTGTTTTACTTGTTTTCTGCTTGCTTTCTTTAACAATCCCTTTGCGCTAACTCCGTGCATTGAAAATCCCTGGTGCAGACATACCCACGTAGAAACACAAATCTGTTTCTTATTCTTACTTATCCCTGCCAGGTTTAGTTTTCAAAGCAATCTCTGGTTCTTACCTGAGCTGCAAACGCTTTTAGAGCTCCTTGTACATTGAAGGCTAGGAGAAAGCAATGAATGAAAGTAACATCAGAAAAATATTTCTCTTAGTGGCAAGTATTTAAGTAAGAGTCAAATTAGAGAGCAATGCTTAGCTGTGCTTCCCCAGAATACCCCTTCCTCCCTCTGCAGATTGCAGCTTTGGGCCTTCCTGGGCTTCAGGTGGTAATTTTGTATTTAGCATCTTTTGACAGATTTCTCTTCCATTAATTTCACCAGCCACTTTTTGAAGTTACATAAATTTTTACTCTCCACAAGAGTCTTTGGCAAGAGTTTCACATTTTAACTGCATGTGTAGTGAAGCACAATTTGCTTTTGTTCATTTTGAGCCCATTCCCTGCTAATTTCACCTGATGTTCCCAGTCCTTCTGTAGGAAGACCCAAGGAGCAGTTGTTCCCTGTCCTTTCTGATTTTCTAGACTGCTGCGGAGTACCCAGCTGGTATTTTGTTGTGCTATTAATTAGAACGGTTACACTGGGAAGAGCACCGACCAAATAACTTCACATAACAGAGCCACTGGTACCACACAAGAAGAAACAAAATGCTAGGGGTCACAAATACTGTCACATTTACTCCAGACAATACTTTTATCTTGGAGAAATGCCATCATCATAAACAAGGCTAGATGAGAGATGCAGTATTTGTCTAGGAAAGATGTGAAATCATTCATATACTTCCTCTACTTTATCCTACACTTTTAGTTTTTGTTGAGTACTTTAGGAGGATATAGATTTTAAAACACATTTAGAAAAGAAAGATAGGAGCAACTGTGGCAGATTTCTATGGAAGAATAATTGGCCTTTGGAAGGCCAAGTATGCATTCTTTGTAAATAAAAACAAAATAAGGGGGAGAGGAAATGCTGAGACTGGAAATGGCAGAGCTTCTTTATACAGTATATTTAACACCCTATCATGGAAAGTGAGGCAACAATGTAATACAGTAGGATGCTATTAAAGATAAAAACTGAATGTGCAATTAGAATAGCTTGAAAGCAATTACCAAAGATGGTTATTGTCATGCGTCACGGCAAAACATAATATATCACTACATGGCATCAGAAAGCAATACCATCTTACTTTATTGCATAGTGAAGTATAATTTTCTAGGGCAGAATGTTTAGTCCTTGAAGCATCCAGTACAAACTAATGAAATTCTTATATTCCTACCTGGCTTCACGATGATGCTTTGGTTTATACTGTTGTGCTCGAAAAGATATTTCAGGTTTCTTCCCCAAATCTGTAGCTATTAATAAAAAGAATAGGAACTTATTATTTCCTCTTATGTGTAACTTTGACAGTACCTAGCAACTACCATGAAGTAAATTAACTTAATTAAATTCATATATGAGGGGAGGCAGTTCAATAGAAAAAGGTAATAGGCTACAACCAGTCTGGCTTAAATGAGTCAGCTAATGATTTCAGTGGGAAACATTTATACTAGTACTGAATGTTACATGGTGAATGTTACACATTTTGCTGATGCCAAATATGGCTTCACATAATGGTAAATAATGCAGAATGCTGTACTAGAAGTATACAGAGGGTTTATAAATCCTTTTTATAGGACAGGATAGATGGGCATCGAATGTATTAATGCAGTCAATACTGCATTAATACTAGCTGAAAATCAGGAAACTGTGCCTTAATCCGCAAAAGGAACTGTCAGAGGAAATTATGAACTCATTAACACAGAGGTGTAAACAGCATAAAAATCATGTAGCCTTCACAGTATTTCAGAGTAACATTTTTTTTCATGGACCTTCATGCACACGTACACAGCGGATGGCTTAAGCTGTTTTTTCCAAGCTGTATGTACATCTAAAGAATTGACATGTTTTTAAAACTTTTTTTTTTTTAAAAAAACCTGCTTTTTGTAGCTCTAAAAACCTAAAGCTCTTAAAAATCTTTCAAAATTCTCACCCTAAATTACAGGAGAGGAGCAAGATGGAGAGAAGGGAGATATTCTCTGTGCAGATCCAGTCTTTTCTCTTCAGGATATTCTTCCCTCAGTTTTTTAGGTTCCAATACTCTTATTTTCCCCAGGACCTGAAGACTTTGATTTGCTTAGAACAAATGTGATACCCTGGTTCCACAAATAGCTGTAGTTTATGCTAAGTTAAATTCCTTTTTTCGCTTCATCTTCACAACTGTTGAGGTCACTCTAAATCTCTCTATTTTTATTCTTAGCAGATGTATACCTGGGGGATGTCTCTTACTCATTTAAATATAGAGCCAGATGGCCTGATGCTACGTAGCAGGGTAGATGTCAGGTTCCTATACTGATTACTTCAGCTGGAGTTTTAATGATAGAATATTTTGTTCTTGGAATATGAAGGAAAGACAACAAGTTAATATCATACTATTAAGTACTAACCTTGTTCTCTTCCAGGTGCCTATATAAAATGATAACATAGACAGTAAATATTTTTCTTTTACCAACTTGAACTTACCCCAACAGACCCAACTATCTTTTAATTTTAAAACAATTTATAGACATTCAATCATTAATACCTTATCACTTTGTCAAAAACTCAGGCTGAATGTTGATTGACAGTCCACTGACAACGAGAACCAAATTTTTAGGGGTAGAAGTGAACATACGGTTTGTTGCAATGATCACCATTTCATAATGACCATTGTGCATCAGTTTAACTTACAATATGGTTGTCCATCATTGATCTTGTATTAAATCAAGAGATTGATTTTGATTAACTGGAGATACACTATCCAAAGATTAAAATCAGTCATTTATTTTCAGGCTCCTCCACTGACAGTACAACTATTTTTACTGTCATGGCAGCTACTTCATTCAAAATCACTGTGTGGGGAGTCTTAATTCAGCATATTAGGTTACAGAGAAGTGAATGATAGACAGGTGTCTGGAGACCAGATTTTGACTCATAAACTTTTACTGTATTTCTGTATTGTTTGATTCACACAGGAATAGTAATTATTTTGATTAATTTGATACACACAAGACTATAATACATAAATATTAAAGATAAGAATTTTTTACTCCTTTCAGATGTTGCACCTTGAGTCTTCCTTAAAAGTTACTTCCCCAGCAATGTTTTCCTATTACTTAGAAATTCATAGTCTCATTCAGGTTGGAAGGGACCTAGGCAGGTCTCTCGTCCAAGCTCCTGCTTAAAGCATGGTGAACTGCAAGATGAGACTTGGGCTCAAAGCGTTGTCCCGCTGGGTCTCGTAAATCTCCAGAACCTAGATTTCAGTTTCTCTGGGCAACCAGTTCCAACACCCTCATAACTACCCTCATAATTATTTTTTATTCCTTATTTCTGGTTGAAAACTCCCTCATTTCAAGATCGTTGCCTCTTGTACTTCCACTGTGCACTCTGTAAAGTGCCATGCTCTGCCTTCTGGATAATCATCTCTTAGGCACTGGCAGGCTGCTACTAGGTTCCCCCGGAGCTGCCCCCCTCCAGGCTAAGGGAGCCCAGCTCCATCAGCCTCATTTCACAGGGCAGGTGCTGCACACCCTGACTGCACTGGTGACCCTCTGCTGACCCACTCCTCTCTGCCAACAGCAGCCTTGTGCGGTACTCCAGGTGTTGTCTAATGAGTGATGAGTAAAAGGGAATAGTCCCTTCCCTTGATCTCTTGGCTATGCTTCTCTTGATGCAGCTTGATACGCTGTTAGCCTTTACGGCTACCTACAGCACACCAGTGGCTCGTGTTCAGCCTACAGGCCCCAGGTCCTTTTGAGCAGACCTGCTGCCAAGGGGGTTAATCCATCCCAGGGGAGGATTTTGCATTTGTCCTTTCCAATTTCAGGAGGCTTCTCTTGACCCTTTCCTACAGCCTGTCTGGGTCCCAGTGAAGGGCAGTCCTGCTCTCAAACCTATTGACCTGCCATTTGGGGTCTGAAACCCTGACAAGGGCATGCTCTTGTCTCCTCTTCTGTAGGTCACGCTGAAATTAATTATGTCTTCAGAGCTATATGAATGGGAAGTGATCCAAAATAAATTATATCTTTTCCCTGTTATGAGATATACAATATTTCTGCTTAAGATGTAGTCAAACTAAGAGCCTGTTAGGAGCTGTGTAGCTGTACAATGCTCAGCCAGAAATATTAATTACAGATGTAAGCTATTTATTGTTCTTGGGGGTGTTTTCATATTTGGTTTGTAATGAGTCAGTATCTAGCATAAGACAAAGCTTTTTGTGTTAAAATACTATCTTTCTTGCCAATATCTCATTTTTTAGCATTAAATGTTGATTATAATATTGCAATCAAACCATGTTTTTTAATGATCTTTCAAACTAAAAGAGTTTCTAACCATGGGAGGACTGGGGTTCTGGGACAGCCTCCCAGTCAGAACTGTGGAGAAGAAAAACTCAAAGGGTTTGAAAGTTAGAGCTAGACCAGTCTACAGATTTGTGCTACAGCCCACTGTGATAGGAAATGGCTGAATTTAACTAGTATAGATATGCCTTTCTTTCCTCTGTTCCCTTACAATGAGATAAAAACCAATATAATAGAAACATATTAGTGCAGTAAATAGAATATGCAGCGAGAAATACAAAATGCCATAAATTATACCCTATCTCTGAATTTTACAAACGTCCTTTAACACTCTGCAGTATTGTAGGGACTGTATCTTTTAATACATCTTATAGGAAACCACTTGTCATAACTAAACCCCTTTATTGCTAAACCCATTTCCTCTGCTTTACTTCATTGGCCCGAGTAGAAAGTGAAGGAACTTGTTAAAAACTTTTTACAGAAACTGGGATCTGAAAAAAAAAACAAAACCAAACCCAACCACTTTCCTTTACCAGTCTCTATGTAAAAGTTACTGCTTTCTGCTTTATATATGCCTATAGGTGAACTCACAGCATTGCCTCTCAGCTTCTGCCTTGTGGCCACAGCCAGCTGGTGCAGGGGTCGTGGTGGCGGGGCTGCAGGTGGCCGTGCTGGGAGGAGAAGTGGTCAGCTTGGAGGTGCGGGGAGGGAGGGAAGAGCCCTTTTAGCCTCTGTCAGACAGGGGAACTCAGAGCTGCTGCTTCAGCATCGCTGGCGTTGAGAGCACACACGTCTCAGCGGTGCCTGGAGCCTAGATCTGCCCTTGGTGGAGCTTTGCAGACTGGCTGTGAGGAAGGTGGGTTGTGAGCTGGAGGATGGGGCTAGTGGGAGATGAACTGGGGGATGTACTGGGGCTTACTGGGCTGCCCATGGCTCAAGAGGTTTGAGGACGTAGCAGAGTGTGAGCTTTGGCACACTGTGGCTGTGGTCCCCACCTCACTGGGGAGGGCGGTGAGGGGTTCGGCTGGGGGAAGCCGTAGGACCACGCAGGTGCCTGAGCAGCAGCGTGGTGGTCCCCTCGGTTGCCGCCGGAGCTGTTTTGCAGGCAAAGCTGCCGTTTGTCTGAGGTGACGGATTTTGCAGGACTTGTGAGAGGCCCTAGGGAAGGAGGGGGCGGGGGAGGAGAGAGAGAAGGAAGCTGGGGGATAATAGGTGAGGTTCATTCTGGATATAAAATTTGATAGTGTTTTGTTTCTCTTCTTGAAAAGGGTCACATCATTTTTGAGGTAGCCTTGTATTTACATCAGAGTAATACTATTACGCTACTCTATTAACCTTTACCATTTCTGTTTTCTGCTTTTAAAATCTATGTGTAATCTCTGTTTCTCTGAAAGAGAGTGTCTCTCCTGCTGCTTACTGTTCATAGGCATCCGCAGCATCTGGCACTTATGAGATACGCTTTTATGTGGCTACTTGGGAAGGTAGCTTTACACTGTATGTATGTTTTCATTTCTGCAGGCAACTTCAGGAACTTACCTTACCATTCATATAGTAGTGGTATTGAAAATGTTACACACATCAAAGACAGATACATTTATGACCCAAAGCTAATATGATTCTTAGAGTATTTTTACCTAATAGGCTACAATACTGTTACAAGGGAGGCTGTGCAGCCATGGAATGTGTATGCTTTTTATGGTCATAATACATACAAAGATGATTACTTACTTCATTTAGTTCCTTAACAGATAGATGTCTGGAAAAGAATTATATGCAAAACCTTTCGTTATCATAAAATAAAAATCACTTTGAGTACTTAAATACTTTGATTACGTCATCACTGAAAATTAACAGCCCTTGGCAAGGGAAGGATTTTATTAGTGCTATAGAAATTCAGAGGCTGATTTTTTTTTACATAAATTATTTGCAGGAAAAGGTTATGGACTTCCATAAAAAAGAATAGCATCCACTGAATTCATTATGGTAGATGAGAAAAGTCTTTGTTAAGGATTTATTCTGGGAGGAGGGGAGAAGAGATATGAATGATTATCAGCTTTCTTCACTACTTCTCATCTCATGCCAAAATGTCTTATTACTATCTTTAAAGTCAGCTATAAATGGAGGTAAATTCCTTGAAGAGTTTCAAAAATGAAACATTCGCAGAGGCAGAATGGAAAGTGTAGAGGAAAGGAGGTGCAAACCAGGAGAGGAGAAATAGAGAATGCTTCTCGTGGTCCTGATTCAAGTAGGTGTTTAAGTATTTTTCTGCCTTCTCCTGATATACTTGATCACCAGGCGTATCTCCCTTTCCTGAAAAGGATCATCAGAAAATATTCTCCCCCAAAAGGGACAATGTATTGAGTCGGACATCTTTTGTTAGATGTCCTGGGTTTGATGAACACTCATGCTTTTTAGCAGCTTGTATCTCATAATAAAAGACTTAGAGGACCTGATTTTAGAAGTTATTCAGCAACATAAGGTGTGGATAGGCATCTAATAGTTTTTTGAAGGCTCTAGGATTTAGTCCCTGCTTAGCTTACCTCCTGGACTGAGAAAATACAATGGTGAGTTATTTTGCTAAATCAGTCAGAGAGAATGCAAAAAAACCCCCTGGGAGCTACTTTTCAACACTTGTTTAGCAAGAAGGGGTCTCTTCCTTGCGCCTGTGCTGAAAACATCAGCATGGAGAGTTAGAGAGGCAAGAAATTTGGGAATGATCTGTTACGGGAAAGTTTCAGGAAGGCTAAGAGAAAGGAGAGGAACTTTCGGGTTTGGCTAGTTGCTTTTGTGTTAGCTTCTGCAATTTGTTAGCTTGGTCTTCAAGGTCATTATTTGACGTGTGAAAGCCTATATGCAAGCCATTGGGTGCACGGTAAAGTTAAGTGATCGATAATAAAGGTGTGCTTGCAGGGCTGGCCTCCACCATGAGGGGACATGCCACTCGTGTGGCCTGCTTACCACAGGCATGTAAAAGTTTAAATCTCACCAAAGCTTCTAAGATACATTCCAGGATCCTGCACATGCCTATATTTTTTATGAGGCTATTTATAGAATGTATAAATAATAATGTGTTTAATTTTATAAGTCTTCCAAATCTTGTTGGAAAACAGGACTTGCACTGCTAAATCACATCTGCGGTTTGATAGCTTTGCTTACAGTCTAGCAGATAACGGCTGTACTCCTCCACACTGCAGCTCATACATATGTTTTCTCCTTACAAAGCTGTGGCTGGACTGAAGATGAATGAGAAATATTTTGAGTGAAGTGTTTGTGTGGGAAATTTGTGAAGTGCGTTCCCCAGATCATGTGTGGTCTTAGCCTCTTACTCATGTGATTAAAAAAACCTAGTACAATTTAAAAACCCCAAACCTATTAGAAATATGTTGGTATCTATAACTGCAGTGTGGAGTTTGGTGGTTATGACTTCTGCTGCTGCCGCCTTTTAATTCTAGCATAAGAAATGACATGTATTTATATTACAGATTTTGGCTTTATTAATAGGACCTTTCAAATGCAAGTGCTTTGTGTACTGATGTCTGCTGGCAAACATGGCTTATAACAGTTCTCACAGAGCTTTCAATGTATGTGCTGCCCTACCGAGGGAGGGGATCAGTCATGGGATTTGGAACTTTGCAGCTATAGGTCAGGTCTTGCATCTGAATATGAAGCTACTTCATATTAATAAAATGTCTTAACAACCAACAGCTTTTGGAACCTAATCCATGAAAGAATTTAAGCACCATTCAGGACCCCCCCCATCCTTAGGGCTTGGTCCTTAAGTATATACTTAACTTTAAGCAGAAGATTACTTCATTGGTTTGTTAGCTTTTTTTTTCCCCCATGGGATTTGTAGTGATCTTTGTAAAATGAAGCAAAATTCCATCCTGATGAACTGAAACTTTATGGAAGGATGGACAGGGTTGACACAGCTCAGTTGTGCCCAAACTTCTGGCTGCAATAGGTTTTTGTTAAGAGGCATTTGAGCATTATACCCTGTGGCCCCTGGCTGTGCGTCATTCCTGTTCCCAGCCTGTGTCCACCACCATCCCCATTTATGAATGTGCATTTTGGTCACACAGCAAGAGCACATAAGCATCTGGTTACATGGCAGTGAGCAGCATAGGTACATGCTCATCTGAGTAGATACGTGTGTTACGTGAAAAAAGCAACCAGACTCATAACCTGGCATATGCATATGCTTGGTCATACAGCTGGACACAAGCAGTCCGTACTTCAGGACTCAGTGCTCATCCACGCTGCCATGTTGGGATGCTGAATGAACGTGGTTGTTGTACGACAGAGGAGGGCAAGACGGAAAGGGCAAGAAGCGACTCATAGTCTGGATTCATTGGCCTCATGGGCTGGAGCAAGACTTCTGGCTACAGATTAGTCATTTCTTTTGCTGAATGTAATGTCCTTGGGATGTGGAGTGTATTTCTGGTGCGGTCAGTGTATTTCCCCATCACTTGGTTCACCAACTGTGCTAAGCAAGTGCAATTGTTTCTACTTAGAAGTGGTTGTAAAACCTCTAAATGTTAGCAAGAAAAAGTAGGATAAACCTTAAACAAACTGTTCACGAGAGTTCCACCTACTTTTCCACTCCTTTACCATTATTTTGGCAGTTTTTTCTTTAAAAAAATGCTAGTGTCACATTACGCTAAATACTTCTCTCAATTATTCACAGCTGTCTAAACAATAACGTTTTTTTCTTAAGTAAAAGCAGAGGTGCGATGGAGGTAAAATCTGGTGGTTTGACTGGGGAGAGTGTTTTCGTTCTCAGGGAATGAGGATGAGGAATGCGCCCGTACCTTGTGACTTTTGCTGATATTGGAAAGGTATGAGCTTGGCTGAGCGTTTTCCTCGTGTGAAAGAACTGGCTGCTTATCTTCGGCTCTGGAGGAAGTGGCTGATACTGCTTTGGCAGTGTCTTCAGAGGCCTAGAGAAGTCAAAGGAGAATTTGAAGAACTATTAGGGAATAAAGGAGGCGGAGGGACTGTGTTGTAAGTGCAAGCTCCAGAAGTAAAACACTGGAATTTTCCAAGAGCATTTCAATGTCTTTGTGCTAAGCTTAGCTCAAGTCCAGGAGCTTCTTGGGGCCCTTCAATAGCAATAGTAATTTTGGATAATACTCTACATTTGCAAGACATTACTGTACTGTGTTACATGCCACTTAACACCGCTTTCATGCGCTTCACCAGTATGTGCCAAGTACAGCTCTCCAGTGTTGGTATTTCTGGGTGGATATGGCTGTGTATAAGGCCCAGCCAGGGAATACACTGCATTTCACACACACGGGAAAAAATGCTCTTCATCCCAGAAAACTCACAGCTAACACGGTGCCCAGTGTTTTCTGGCAGATGTGGGCATGCTCTGCCCGTGCTCTGAGACCAGCCAGTCACAGCCCAGCTCCAACTGGGAGCTGTAGCGCAGGGAGCTTGGGTGAGTAAAAGTGGAGGTGCATCCATCCTGCACTGCAGACCTGCCCTTCAGCGCTGGGCTCCTGGGGAGGGACCCTTGTGTGTTTGTATGGCACGGACCAAAATTAAGTCAGGTGAGAGAATTAAGAACCATTCTGGTCACCATAATGCATAGAAACAAATAGTGAAATATTGTGGAATAATGAAATGAGAATGTTCTTATTTCTGTGCTTTTACAGTTTTGAATTTGTGAAGCTACACTGTCCTTTTATGGTCTTATTTCATATTTTAACTTAAAGAATAATCTGAATATGTCTGTAACGCGAATCATATTTTAAACTTGTTTACAGCTTTTATGGCAGTCAGTGCAGGCATTGAGGAATAAGCTTGTCAGTCCTGGATGACCTTTTGGAAGGATGTCTTAATTGTAGCAGTTAGTTGTTATTGTTTGGGGCTGAAAAGATCAAGAAGTGATTAATTATTTGTTTATGGGCATATAATAGAAAAATATATTCATGGAATAGAACTTGGTCTGTCTTCTATGGGAGTAAGTGGCAATATTTCTGTTGATTTCTATGGACACGATTTAGACTTGTAGCAAAAAATTGGCAGAAAGATTTAAGAGGCAATGAAGTCAGTATTATCATGGTGAACAGAGCCTAAGGCACCAATACAAATCGACAGAACATTTTTTTTCCCAACAATTTATATCTGGGTTGAACCAGATTCAGGATTTCTAGGCTTTTGACTTGGTCATAGGCTCAGCCAAGTTGGTTTTAAAGATGCAGGCCCGAGCTCCAGCTATCAACACTTAAAGCTTATGTTTTGTTCTCCTTAATTTAATTTCAGAAGCTAAAAAAGTCCAAACAGAGCCAAGTAGTAAAAGGATGCCGGCTCACTTCTACTCATCTCGTTACCATGAGTGGTACAGATGGATGTGAGCGTTCATTAGCACTGAGTTCCCCGAGGAACCGCAGGTAAGTGCTCTCTTAAGTGATCTTACCGTGGGGGAGGCACAGGGTTCTGGAAAAGAGAGGAACCAAAAAATCTGTGTAAGTTTTTTTCCTTGTTTTACTAAGAGAAATGTAAAGAGTTTAGATTAAGCAGACATGCCTGTATCAACAGTCAAAGAGTTTATGTACTGTACAGCACATAACAGCATACTTTAATATGCCATTTTAAAATCACTGAGGGGTAAAAGACGTCTACATAAACCATGAATGCAAATAAGTGAGATAATGCAGGACTGCAGATATGAGTTCTCTTATCATTTAGTTAGTGTTAGCAAAATTGCAGCCTGCTTTTAAAAATATAGTCAATGGCAAAATGACCTGTAAAAATTTTAATTAATGAAATATTCTGCTTACCTGGGGTCCACGTATTTTCACTCTTTCTCCTAAAGAGAATTATTAATAATTGTTAATAGAGTGCTGTCCATATAATTCACAAATAAAGGTATAGCTTTATTCTGGTATTGTTGTTATTATTATTGGCAGTCCAGCCCCATCCTTCCCCCTCTCTGGCTCTACCTCCACAACTCAGCTCCAAGGTCATGTTGCTGTCCCCACAGCATTCACCCTACCTATCACATCTGTATCTCCATAACTTTTCCTGCTATCAAATGAGAAGCATTAATTTCCGTGAAGCTAGGACTGGAAGCTTCAGAGGTTCAGTAGGAGGTTGTTATGTGTGGGAACGAAGGCAAGTCACAGCCTAGACCTAAGATGGAGGTCACTGAAGCCGGGACTGAGTGTGTGTTTTTTCCGTTAGCTGTTCTGCACGAGGCCAGTGGGCTCTGAATGAGGCTTATTGCACATGGCGTGGATTTTGTTTGATCTGTACTTTATTTAGCCTTTTTTTAAGGATGGATTCGTGGATGGATTCAGATGCAATTTGTAACTCATTCTCAACCGTTTGTGCTTCTTTCCGTGTAAAACACAAGACAGTGTACTTTGGTAATTATGGTGATCATAGAAGGGTGGGAATCTTCTTGCGCTGTAGCCAAGTAAATCTTTTTAATATCACTCACAAACATTTCTTTCATAAGATACATAACTAGGAATTAGTTACAGTTAAAGCAGGAAAAACCAAGTATTTTTGGTTTTTTCAGCTTAAAATATAAAATAAAGGAAATTTAAAAATTGTCATGATACTTGATAAAACAGTGAACTTTGGTTTTACATCTTGCTTTCAGAATGAAACATCTGAAGGTGATATTTATTCAGGTGTTGTAAATTTAAATACTGTTCAGGGACTTTATATATATGCTTATCAAGTTGTTTGGGATGTATTTTTTGTCTGTTTTGATCTTTGTGTAGAAATTTATAAAAAATTTGAAAAGCAATGAAAGTAAATATTTTTTTTTCTTTCAAATTTACCAAAATATGACTGATTATTTAAATCAACATAGGAGATCTTACTAATACAAACCCCTATTTTACTCTATTTACATTAGATTCTGATTTTGAAAATATTTTTGTAAGTTCTACATACTGAAATCCTAACTAATGCAAAAAGACATGCAATATATCTTAAGTTCTCCTTCAAGTAAACCATAACAAATTGCTCTGTATAAAATAATGGTACCTTAAATATTTAACAATTCTAGAAGACAACTGTTGACAAAAATTCTTCTGTGCTGTTCATGCCATCTTGTGGCAAAGCCACTTAATAGCACTGGGCATGTGAATAAATGTTAAGATACATTTAATAACAGTGTAGTTATTATCTAAAAATAATGGAGTCCTCTATAAGCACTATTAGCTCAGGATGTACTAAAAATATGTATAAGTTGCATTCTCAAACTGCAGAGTTTACCTGCATGCACTGTCTTTCGTTCATCTTTCTTAATGTCAGCACACATCTCATGGAGGCAGACAAACATGTAAATCCAACCTACTAAATCCTGGTGGAATTTGAAGCTTTATCTAAACTGGCAAACTGTCAGTGGGACCTTTCCTACCGATTTCTGCAGATTTTGAAGCTGGCTTACTGGAATTTCTCTCAATTCAGCTTTTTTACAAGCTACATCAGGATTTGCTCACAAGAGTCAGTCTAGCCATTCATTTTGTGAACTTTATAGTCCTTACTTTCTCATAATCTGTAGGAATTATTTGGCTCTATGTTTTGTATTATCGTATGAACTAAAAGGAACTAAAAGGAAAAAATAAACAAATTCTGTTTTGCATGGAATTCTTTGCATTATTTTTCTGGTTGATCAAATGTAATACTTACTCTCTGAAAATCAGCTGTTACAGCAAACATAGAAAGGATCATACTTTCCTGGCTTGGCAATTGCATTCTTTTTGACCATATTTAGCATACAGTTCAAAGAGTTGAAAATGGTAAGAGAAAAAATATCATTCCCTTTCAAGGTTAATCAGATATTTAATCCTTCAGTAGTTGACTTCATGAGATATTGCTTCATTTAAAGTATATCAAATATAAAAAAAGTATATAGAAAAGTATACAGAAACCTACTTTAAAAATAATCTTATAATTGAGTAAAACCAATCTTATGATTGAAGGATTTATTAGTGGGACACCTGATTAGGTTCTTGAAGAATAAGATAGCAGTCTGTCTCTGATTTCACCACAAGAAACAAAACAGAACAAACAAAAATTAAAGGTACATTGGTGACTCAAAATTATAGGATTTTGAAGTGAATTTACAGTTAATGGTAAAGCAGTGGAGAAGAAATACATGCTAGGTGATATACCATATAATTAGCATATTCTTAGTAGGAGAACATTGTCAGATAGCTTTTGTAAATAGTTACCCTAGGATGTAAATCCTTAGTAGGAGTTGCTATAGTTGATATTACTATTTAAAAATAGTTATTACATTATGCTTTACAATATATTCTTACAAAAAGCTGAGAAGGATAGGGAGCCAAAAAGCAAGAGAGCATGAGAAGGAGAAGTGAAGCATAGCAGGCTGAATCTTGCAGCCTTTTGGTGGAACAGTTCAGGAGACGCAGGCTTCCCCCTGCCCTTATGTCCTTATAATTGTAGGGAAAAGGAAAACCTGATTTTTAAATTGAATGGCTTTTTTTTCCTCACCTTGAGGAACAGAGAACTCATGAGATACATTTTATCTCCTTTTGCAAAATAATTACTTTGGTGTTAGACAGTTGAAACAGTATTGCAATTTTTGTAGTATTATTTTTTTGGAGACTGGCTGCTGTTCTGAAAACCATGTCTTTTCTATCATCTGCAGTCTCTACTTACGTACAAAAGCTAAATATAGAAGCAACAATTTCTATTTTTGATTGCAGAAATGGGTAGATTTTTAATTATACCTCTAACACTCCTCCCCTCCAGAACGGGCGTGTCTTTCTGTCAATAAAACAAAATAAAGATGTGATGTTAATCATCATCCTTGAAACTATGGCTAGTAGAAACGGCGCTGCTCCTGACTAGGATGCCTCTAATGCTTGGTAGATCCCCAGCAGTCAACAAGTAAAAGCAAGTGGTGAGAACATTGGTGCAAAGTGAAACAGGAACAGCTCACAGGAACTTGTGCGACCTTGTACAAGCGAATGTTATGTGGCTAAGACTTTAAATAGACTGCACGTAACTTTAAATGGTATTACAGAAAAGGGGAAATCTGTTTGTGAGTAGGGTTTAAGATCTTTACTTACAGCTGAGTATTGAGGGGGCTGAGATGTGTGCTGGCTGTTCACTGGAGAAGTGGTACCTGAAGGTCTTAAACAACGTTTATCTGTAAAAGAGGAAGAAAACGCAAGCCTGAGTAATTCATTAATACTATGTTTTAAGAAGAAGAGGTTTTAATGTTCAAAATATGTTTTTCAGGTCAGATCTTGCCATTTTTATAGTATTTTAATTTTTTCCTTTTCAGAACTTAACCATTATTTTGGTAGCTGTATTGAGGACATAAGCATGACCCTGGTAATAGCTTTATGGTTAACCTCCTCACTGTGGTTAAAAAAAAAAAAAAAAAGCCTTCATAAGCTGATACACAGTTAAGGCAGACATTTGACTGCCTAAACTGTGAATAGATTAGTGAATTTGTTTTTCATTTGAACCTTTGTTCTTGGCAATGCCGTTGTGTTGTTCTGGTTTTGCAAGGGGTGTGTGGGGGTTTACTCTCTAGAGAGCTTTTTAATTTTTACTTAGCTTTTAATAAATACTGCACCCATGGCCATCTAAAAGAAACGCACAGGTTGTACACTAGCATGTGTTTTCGAGTCACTAATTTTATATCTTGAGGGCATTGTTACCTGTCTAGGAAAGATGGCAAAATGGGATGTAGCATCAAGTCTTGCCTTTCTGAAAGACATTTTCAGACCTTTCCACACTCTTGTATCCTGCCACATTATAGTTACTGGGCAGAACATACTGTGGTGGGTTGACCCTGGCTGGATGCCAGGTGCCCACCAAAGCCGCTCTGTCACTGCCCTCCTCAGCTGGACAGGGGAGAGAAAATATAACAAAAGGCTCGTGGGTCAAGATAAGGACAGGGAGGGATCACTCACCCATACCGTCACGGGCAAAACAGACTCGACTTGGGGAAATTAATTTAATTTATTACCAATCAAATCAGAGTAGGATAATGAGAAATAAAACCAAATCTTAAAAACACCTTCCCCCACCCCTCCGTTCTTCCCAGGCTTAACTTCAATCCTGATTTTCTCTACCTCCTCCCCCTGACCAGCGCAGGGGACGGGGAATGGGGGTTGTGGTCAGCTCATCACACATTGTCTCTGCCGCTCCTTCCTCCTCAGGGGAGGACTCCTCACACTCTTCCCCTGCTCCAGCCTGGGGTCCCTCCCACGGGAGACAGTCCTCCATGAACTTCTCCAGCGTGAGTCCTTCCCACGGGCTGCAGTTCTTCACAACCTGCTCCAGCGTGGGTCCCTTCCACGGGGTGCAGTCCTTCAGGAACAGGCTGCTCCAGCGTGGGTCCCCCATGGGGTCACAAGTCCTGCCAGCAAACCTGCTCCAGCGTGGGCTCCTCTCTCCACGGGTCCACAGGTCCTGCCAGGAGCCTGCTCCAGCACAGGCTTCCCATGGGGTCACAGCCTCCTTTGGGCATCCACCTGCTCTGGCGTGGGGTCCTCCATGGGCTGCAGTGGATATCTGCTCCACCGTGGGCCTCCATGGGCTGCAGGGGCACAGCCTGCCTCACCATGGCCTTCACCAGGGGCTGCAGGGGAATCTCTGCTCCGGCGCCTGGAGCACCTCCTGCCCCTCCTTCTCCACTGCCCTTGGTGTCTGCAGGGCTGGTCCTCTCACGTATTCTCACTCCTCTCTCTGGCTGCAGTTGCGCAGCAGGGTTTTTTTCCCCTTCTTAAATATGTTATCCCAGAGGCACTACCACCGTCGCTGATGGGCTCGGCCTTGGCCAGCAGCAGGTCCATCTTGGAGCCGGCTGGCATTGGCTCTATCAGACATAGGGGAAGCTTCCAGCAGCTTCTCACAGAAGCCACCCCTGTAGCTCCCCTGCTACCAAAATCTTGTCATGCAAACCCAATACACACAGAGGCAAAAAGCAGATTTTTTAAAATGTGTTTTCTCTGAAATCACAAAACAAAAATGGTGTCTTTTTGGTGTTTCAGGACAGTCTTACATAAACAACAGAAGATGCTGACTGCTGACTGAAAGTTTTTACTACTAACCAAGATAAAAGCAGTATTTGGAAATTACTTCAGATTTCCAAATAAAAAGCCCAAGTGAGTTGTTGGAACATAATCTAGAATATCTTGATGTTCAGACTGATTGTAATCTGCTCACACACTGATAAATTTACTCACGTTGAAAGCCATCTATTTGTTTAGACATCAAACTAACTTCCACAAAAATCAGTAGAAAAATCTTTGCTGACTTTGATGTGAACTGGAGCAAGCTTTCATACATATTGATCCTGTATTTTCAGATATTTTTGGTTTCTGGTTTCCATTCTTCCTTGCCTAGGATTTCCCCCCAGTTTTTTAATGATTTAAAACCTCCACAGAGTTTATAATGGCTTTGAGCAATGGATAGCTAGGATGATATTTCACTTCTGTAAATGGGATATTAATTGGCTATGTATGTTTGGGCGTTAAATGTGGCTTAGAATGGCTTTAGTAAACCAAAACTTGATTAATGCAGATATTTTGCAAGGTTAAGAATGCCTGAGAAAGACACTCAAAGTAATTGCTTATTACTGCTATTGAAAGCAGCAGAGAATGCCTGTAAAAAGAATACTACATTTCTTCATCTGCAAATTATCATCTGGAGGAAAGTTTCGTACGTTCTTTACTATGTTTTCCATCTTAAAGGTTTGTAGGCTTAAATAGCAGCAGGCTTCTCTGAAACAGTTGTGGGTTTGACCAGCCAGTTTTTTGCACGTTCCAGGTGGAATGAGATCATAGAATTTCTCCCATGAAGGTAATATTAAAATTACAAAAGCAGCATGTAATTATTAATTTAACATAATCTAATGGAAATAAGGGTAACTATTGAATATGAAGATGCAGACAAAGCTCCTCTCTTGTTCCTGCCCACCAGTGTTTTATTTTTGAGTTGAACCATTTCATTTTAAAAAATATCCGAACTGAAAACCCCAAGTCTGTACTGTTCCTATTTACCTCTAGGTTTGGCTCACTTTCCGCAGACAGCAAAAGTTACCTGCATATTCGGATTCTTGTAGAGGTTTGGCAGGAAGGATTCTCAAAGCATGGATGGCCTCCAGAGTGGAAGAACTTACAGTCTCATAATCACCTTCTTCCTCCTCAGATACCTTGGAGGAAGATTGTAAGTCACTCTTGCCCTTCATTGTCAAATCTTTGTTCTGGATAGAAGAAGAGATACACAGATAATACAAATAAATTTAAGTTCAAGATTAATTTCAGATTTGGAAATATTTGATTACCAGAACCAGATGTTTTGGTGCACAGGAAATTTTCTAATGGAAATTGAAGGGTTGGAAAGTAGTTGAGCAAGGGTTTTGAGGATCTAAATTTTTTATTTAGATTCATAAAATAGCCATTTGGGAGTCAGTGTAGGTCTCTCTGAATTTGGCCTGTCACCACTCTTGCAAATATAATGGGAGTGTTTAATTTTATGATCATTGCAGACATTTGAAACTGTGCCTTTCATTATAATATTATCCATGTGGTATTTGTATTGTACTGACTGTTTACATATGTTACTTGCAAGAATATATTAACTAGCTCATCACAAATGTCACGCTTTAAAATAAAAACATTCACTGTTTTTGAGAATTTGTGCTAGCAAATGCGCAGTCCAAGTGAACGAGATAGTAAGTATGTATTGAACAGTGGAGTCCACAGAAATGTGGTGCTGAGAGTGACTCAGGATGTCTCTGGATGCGTCTCTACACTTGTACTAGGTTTGTTCAAGATTATGTTCTGGAGTCCTGCTCCACCCTTCATACTCACTGTTTACACGCTGGAACATAACTGCTGGCTTCCTTCAGGAGGAGACACGCACAAACAGCGCAGAGCTGAGACTACTGCTGAGTGAACTCAACTGAGGGCAGCCAGGGTCTTTGTAACTCATGTTTTGCTACCAGAGACAGTATAGGTGCATCCACATACTTGGATCTTCCCTGATGTTTGTTTTAATCTCTTCTTGAACTCACTAGTAATGGGGAATCAATAGCTTCCTGAGGTCTCTTCTTCCACTAGTTAACTATCCTTTCAGTTCATGCTTTTTCTTGAGGGCTACAAATTAAACCAATTTGTTTTACCCTCCAAGGACACTAAAAAAATTGATTACTATCCACTTTATTTCAACCTTTATTATGCTAAATGCCTATAATTATATTTCTTTTTAGTCTTCTCACTAAGCAAGTACAATCCTTTAAAGCTTTCCTGAGTTGTCAATCAACTTAAAAGATTTTGAACCTCATATCCCCAGTGTTACTTTCCTGTGAACTCTCTCCAGGTTGCACACATCTTTATTATAACATCAAGCAGACCTCCAAGAAGTGTTCTTGACAGTACATTTCAGGGGGAGGTTTGCCTTTTTATAACAGTACATTAAAAAATACCACCACACCCTAGACAGACCCCTGCAGCATACCTGGGTTTGCAGGCTCTTCTGCTGCGTAACTCTTTCCAGTTCAGTAGCAGACTACTGTCAACTAGGCTGAGGGTGGATATTTTTTCAGTCAATTGTGCAAACACTTCACACATTTTCATCTAGACCAGGTTTCCAGGTTTCTACTTGTGAGACTGTCTTCTGGGAAATGTCAAAGACCTAACAAAAATCAAGATATATCACATCTACTGTTTTCTTTCTCCCCATTATGGTCCTATTTCTGCCGAGAAGGAAGTTACTTTGGTTTGAGGAGCTGATGAGATGTTCTTCGTGTTCTCATTCGCAATTTTTTACATAATCAGATGTATCATTTCCAAAAGATGCTTTCAGACTGACTTTGTTTAATAGTGTCTCCAGATATCCAATGAACCCTCAGGATTTGCTTTCTTTCTTGTAAGAAATTGAGGTTACTACTGTTCTTTTCCATTGCTTTAGGAACTCAGGACTCCTTGGAGAGTTCTCAAAGGTAATCAATTAATGTCTTAGAAATTACTTCAAATATTTCCTTAAGTGCTTTAGCATAAGTAAATATTCTCCTGGTTGTTCTGCTCTGCGCTATTACTGCCTTTCTAGTTGGTATTAATCCCATATAGCGTCTGATTGTAATTAACCTTTCTATGAAACCTGAAGCAGCCAAAGTATTGATTGCAAGAACCTTTTTTAGTCATCCTTTACTTGTTCAGCTTGCTTATTAAGCAATAGACTTGTGCTTTCTTTTCCTCTTTCTCTGACTTGTAAGGTATTTGCAGTCTTTTCTTATATGCCTGAGCTGAAACTCAAAACCAGCTTTCAGATACAAATGGGAAGACATTGAAATGTGTACTGTTAGCTTTTCAGCTTTCATTTGCATTGGTTACATATTAAACCTTGAGGCTTATGACTTACATACTTGTTCAGCTTGACTCCTGTTATTTTCATATGATCTTATGATAAAGATGTATTTTAGATTCAGACCATAAATGGAGAATTGACTAGTGAGCGAGTCACTTCTCTAATCTAGCTCCCACTAAAACAAAGTTAAGTTCTCATATCTACTTCAAAATTCTCATGCTTTATTTTGCATTAACAAACAGTGAGGATTACATTTTCTATTACTAGCGTTATAGCCAAGACGATATTAACATACCTCAGGAAGTGAAAGAAACGTAAAATTTTAGGAAGAACAGTGTGATACTTACAAAATGATAGGTATTAGCAGGAACAGTTCTTCTGTTTTCTGTATGAAATGGAGAAAAAATGTCAGCAGGTATCATTCTGTAGAAAATGATACAATAACTAATAACTTACATAAAGGAATAAAAATCTGCCAACTGCACAGTATTTTACAGATACTAAAACAATGGAGATGAAGCAAATCCACTCATGAGTTGTTGACCTATGCACTGCATGAGGAAGTAGCTGTGTGGAAATGGGATTCCCAACCACCAGCATGTCTAAGCCCGCCCACAGAAAATACCCAGAGAAGGATGTGCTTGAACTCCTCTCTCTCTGTCTCTTCTGAGTTTTGCTGCTTGGTGCAGAACTGTAAGGGCTCACCCCGGTGAGCTTGGGGATCCTGGTCTGGAAATCTCTCTTCTGAGTAGAAACATACTTTGTTCCTGTAGTGACAGAAGAAAATCTGACCTCCTGCTTTCAAGACTGAACTGGAAAAGGAGTTGTGCTGATGTATTTTCTGTAGTAGCACAGCACTGGCCCAGGAAATTGGAGTCCTGGTTTCAGCTTGAGAAATTCCAAATCCATGTTTCCCAAAACCGAGAACACTCCAGCTACCAGGCTGTAAACTATTCTAGGTAGTGGCTGTCTGCCTGTGGAAGTTGTCTCATGGTATAGCCAGGAGAGCATGAGTTACAGAGCCAAAGAGCTGGTGAAGAGGAGAGTGAGTTCACTTGAGAAGAGAATCCCAAGTTCTGCCTTTAACCTGATTTACACATTTAATCCAGTGACTGTTTAATGCAAAACAGCCGTGGTACGTCCTTGCCCAGTATGTGTTCTTGTTCTGGACTGTTGAAGCAATCCTTGCTTAGGCTGCCTGTAGCCTCACAAGTCTTGCATCTGTGGCTACATAATAGCCTGATTTCAAAGGCAGAGCATGAAAGTCCTTCTATTACATATATTACAGCGCGCTCTAATGCTTAGGAGGAAGGGAGAATTGTGGACTGAAACGCTTTTATGCCAAGGAGAGAGTTAAAACCAGGATGACTTCTTGCCCAGGTGTTGTACCCTGTGCAAGTGTGTGAAGGATGGGCAGCATCCCACAACCCTCCCTTCCAGCTGTGTTTTGAAGGAAACCAGTCTTTACCTAACCAGCCTCTTTACATTTGTCACTATTGTTCTTTTAAGGTCTGAATACTGCATGAGCCTGGTATTGCAGACTTTTGTATACCCCAGCAGATGGCATTGAATGTTCATTTATTCAATATATGTAGTACTTTTATCTCTGCTCAGATGGTCATCCGTGGTTGGGGGGGCAGGGAGGGGGAGGAAGAGTTATTCATCCAAACTAGTTGTCTGATTTTATGTTTAGTTACGCTGGTGCAAATCAGGAGTAAGCCCAGTTAAATTAATGACATTGCTGGGGAAAACTGATGCAGACGAGGATAATTAGGTGGTACCAATGTAATAATGAAAAAAGGCAGTCAGTGTCTTAAATTGTAGCCTTTTTACTTCTGTTAATAAAAAATGGTTATTCTATCCTCAACAATAAGAAATTAATAACAGTGGTAAACATCAAAGCTATTAGCCATGCATTTCCTGGCTTAATGCTAAAAGGAGACTGTTTGACACAAGCCTTTAGGGTGATTTATTGCTATCCAACATCAGTTTACAATTTGATGTCCAGGTTAGTTTATAATGTATTCTGTTATGCAGGGATCACAAGAGTTTGGAGGAACTCCAGCCCTCCCTCTCCTTTTCTTCTAACCACCACCTCTGCACAGTGTGAGTGAAGGGAGAGGCAGCATTGCTGCTTTTCTGCGGGCATTCCCTTTACATAAGGTGAATGCCCAAATATTTGCTTTGTGCTAGCTGAGGAGTGCAAACCAGCTAGAAACTGCTTCTCCTGTTATTTAAGGATGACATTTTGGTAGAGAAGCTGAATATTTCATTCTGTCAGCTACGCTGAATGTATTGGGCCTTCAGAATGAGAAGTGCTGCATGCCATCTGGGTGGTGGAAGACTGTTGAAGAGGCTCACTGCTTGCAGGGAGACTGTTTCTGCTATTTACTATACATATCACCCTGGACCATCCAATTTCCTGGCTTCTGGTGCACTGGCTGTTGTACAGGGATGAAAGAGGACAGAATCTTTGTGCCAGGTAGTTGCAGTCAGCTGGACCTTCTAACATCAATATTTTTTCACTGCAAGCTAAAGACCTACAGCTGGCAGGAGTCAGAGTCTTCTCAAGCTATAGGGACTGATCATATTTTAGTCAGTCTGAAAAAATTTTGTTGCTTTGCTACATCCTCTGTGAAATTAATAAATGAAGTCTATCAGTTATAACAATAGTAACGTGTTCTGTTTCTATGGCATATGCGTGGGTGTGTTTCTGCCAGTTGACAGAGAATGCCTGATGTCAAAGGACAAAAGGGAAGAAATTAATTTCTCTTTAATTTGCAAGGGAATAAAATTGTGTGCATTTTGTGGCAACCTTGCCTGCTTTTCATGGTGACCTAAAAAATTATGTTCAAAAGAGTGACAGGTTAGCAATTTGTACATGAAAACCCAATGTCAGAAATGTAGCCCTTCTTTAAAACGAGAAAGCAGAAGGTAAATCTGTTCCCTTTGACTTCCCTGAATTTATGAATGCATAGTGTTTTTTCAGTCACTGTTTGTGGTGTTTCAGCCAGTGACAAAAAGCAACAAAGTATTGTGGGTTATATTTTAATAAACCTTGTGATCCTGACAGGGTATATCTCCTAAACCACTTCAACAGAAAAAAATGAGGCTGGAAATGCTGCAAGGAAGAACCTGCATAGGAGTTTTCAGAATCACTTTTTATTCTGTCTGGTCCAAAAGTACAGTGTAAAAACTTGTCATGTTAAGTATATTGGCATCTCCCTCTAGCCTCTAGAGGGGTTAGGCAAGACAAGTAGAAGCTTCTTGAATTGGATAGGTTTAATTCCAAGACCAAGCAAAAGCCTAGGCAGGCTTTGCTTCAGAGACTGTGAAAAAGGCATGTGAATAAATGCCACTTATGGTGAGCTTTTGTGATATGGCCAGCTATCCATAGAGAATAAAAGACTTGCAATAAGATGATAGACTGCTGTATTATTTCTCCAGAACTGCTTTTTCCAGCCCTAAATCTAAATCTTCTGTATCATACTGATACTGAATGCATTTAGGCAAACTTCACATAACACAATAAACATATGGTATACCAAATAAATTTATCTGGCTAGTTGTGCCCCTATTTAGTTAGATAATTTTATATGCTTTGCATTAAATATCTCTTAGCTCAACTACAGTTGTGAAATATGGTATCATTTTCCACTGACTTAAGTAGCAACAGTGTTTTACTTATGACATCAATGTGATTTAAACACATGCTTACTCTACTGACCATAATCTGTCACGGAATTGGATTTAGAGATCTTGTGTCAGCGTCCCGTTGTTTTGGAACAGCAAACAGCAAGAAGAGAGGAATACTTCATGAGTGGCAGCAGAGGAAAAAGGAAAGTTCCCTTAGTTGCTTTCTAGAAGTCATCAGCCCACGTAATGTTTTCAGTCTCCCAACAAGAGGATGATTTATTGATGGCTGTTTGCAGTCTGTAACATCACGAAGCCAACATTTTTTTGGGTCGCTCTGGAAGTAAACACCTTTTTGCTTTCTTCATTAGTGGGTATCCCATTTCCAATTAGTGGTTATCCATTTCTTTTCCTTTTTTCTTACAATTAATTTTAATTTTTATGGTCTTACAATGTTCTGATCCTTTACTCCTTGCATGTTACAAACTATCACTGACTCTGAGTAATAAGTATGGTAAAAAGACAGGCTATAGTACTTCCTTTTTCAGTATTGAAAGAATTTTACCTTTTGGATGTACATCCAGATTCATTGCTGCACATATGTTTGGGCAAGACCTAAAGACATAAAAAAAGAAAAAAACAATCCACTATAATATTAGAAATTGCCTTTGTTCTATGAAACTTCTCAAAGACTCTAGCTTAACAGAATGAGTGAAAGCTACAAGGATAATAATTAAATTTGAAAAATTATTTGGCAGATTTGGAAATTCAACAATCTTGGGTCAAAGCTTACATTTTTGTTCACTTACAGCTCCAAGTTTGGTACAGTTACAGACAGCTCTAGTCATTTTGCAAACATTCGTTTTAGACATAAATATTGTAACAGTCTTACTGATGCTTTAGCCTATTCAGTATATTGTTTGAGGGATGAATTTGCTTAGGGAGCTAGGAGCTAAATCTCTCTTTTAGCATGCAGCTAAAAGCAAATGGCTAAAAGCAAGTGGCACTGCAAATGGTTCCCTTCCCATTCTGCCAGCCAGCAGAATAGGTATAACAGTTTCCCCTAGACCTGATGTGGTATTCTTCCATCTTGCTATTACTCTGCCATAGGGAATATATGAGGTATATTGAGCGTGGAAGAAACACATGAACAGATCTTGACTTTACGCTAGTGTCCTGGATGATGGTTCTCTCGCCATCACCCTCTTTACCCACTGGACCTTAGCTCTGTGTCAGCCTGTCCAGCAACATTTATGGATCATTGCAGTAGTAGTACTTAGTATTCAGAAACAACAACAAGAAATATTTTGCAATGAAGATGTGGCCAGGGATGACATTAGGCCTGCGTTAATGCACACTTATTTTATCTAGTATCTAAGCATCCACCCTTGGAATTGCCCGAAGTTTGTGAAATACCAACACAAATCTTTGAGTTTCAACTGCCCCACTCTTAGAATTACAAGGTAATTGAGCTTAGCAGCAGCTTTTGAAGAAAGAGTGAAGCTGAGTGGTTTCCTGTTCAGTGAGGAGGCTGTAAACCACACTAGAGTCATCTGGTCTTTTGCTGTCTGCTGCTTAGAGCACGGACACACCAATAACAAAACTTTTATTGATGTTACTTATCAGTGCTTTAAAAGTAATTTATTTACTTACTTATTTTTTGGCAAAGTTGTCTTCCTGCTCTTTGAATCTGCTGGGCGATGTACTATCGTTTTCCTGTTGGCTCTGACAGAATTGAACAAAGTTTACTGTTAGCAAGCGGCAGTAAGTGGGGAAGAAATGTGAGTACGAGCAGAGTTGAAAAACAAATTTTCAAATCTGGGAAACACATCTCTGTAAATGATTCCCTTCTTCTCTACCTCAAACATTTCCATTCGCTGAATATTTTGCTGATTTTCTTGTTGTTTTCAACTATTAGAAAAAAAGAACAACGATTTCCTGCTGAGAGAATGAAAAGCTGGAAACTGAATTCCTGCATCCAGTGTTTTGGTTTCTTTAGAGTAGGGTACTTATTAAACTCTTGTACAACTGAATAGGAATTAAAACCCAGGGGCACCTATCCAAGATCTCCATTGCTAGTAAAATACTTGCTAAACACCAGCAATGTAGCTATCAAAGCAACAGAGATCAGTTCTCTTGGCCTCTCTACTTCTGGTTGCTCTTGAGCCCCACTTAGAAACAGAGCTCCTTATTTTACTCATGTAAAATAATACTGATCTGTAAATCCTTGAAACAAATGCTGAGATGATTTTAACTTCTACTCTTTGACTACCAAAGACTTCAGTGTTTGCAGCAAAAGAATTAGGATTATCGCACCAAATAATTTCTACAGATTGTAAAGATGGTCATGTTCTCTTGAACAATGTCACTTGGACCTAGTCCTGCCCAAATTCCTTTAAATTCATAGATCCTATAATCAGTGTTGCCAAATCAATTTTCATCTTTTCTTTAGAAACATGCCCCCAAATCCTATTTTAAAAAAAAAAAAAAACAAAGCCAAAAAACTCCCTTTAATCAATATTTGAACATGCACATTGCTAATTAATTTTTCTAACTGTCAGTGTGGAAATACTAAAAGGCACAAATGCAAAGATGCAAATTTTAGAAGAATGAGAAAATATGATTTTATTTTCAGCTGTGGAGTTAGCGTGAGAGGTGTGCTTGAACAGTTGCTATAACTATAGAGGATTTTGGTTAAATGGTTAAATCTATACTGCTGAATTATCTCTCTGAAACATCAGGAATACAAAGAGGTATTTCTCTTATAACAGATGATTTCTGTCATCTCTATGCTCTTTATCATTCATGTATAATTTCTTTGTCCTTTAAAAGAACAATTTCATTCTTCGCAAAACTCTTGCCCCAACTCCCCCTAAGGCAGTGTGTATTACAAACGCAAAAGGCTATTGCATATGAATTTTATACATATAGTGAACATAGGTTTTGAGTATTTGAATTTACTGCATTCCTTTGTGACCCTTCTGGTGGTGAATTTCCCAACATGCACCTGAAGAGTGACCTTCTGCAAGTTCTCCCTTGCCTACAGCAGGGAACTAGTTCAGTCTGTTTAGTCTGGTTTTTGTGGGTGTGTGAGATGCAGCACTGAGGCTGCATGCCTCTTCTGCTGGCTACCTCCATGAGTCCTTCAGAACTACATACATGTTACTGGTAACTAGTAGCATAAATGGCTCAGAAGTACAGGATTTGTCAGAAACTTATCATGGGTTCCGACTGTGAGGACATTTGGCAACTTTTGGGTGATCTATGTTAATAAAATCCTCACCTTGCCTAAAAAGATTACAAAAAGTCTTTTTCACCGTTTTTGCTTTAAAATACAGCTATGCCATTTTTAAAATCCCCATGTCTAATTCTAGGGCCAAAGCATTTTTCCTTCACAAGATTTTCTTCATTCTCTGGTCAACGCTCCAGCAACATTGCTCCCTCCTTCTGCAAGAAGGGGTTTTATCTATGCAATTTGGGACACTTTCACCTCTTTTAACTTAAGGGGAATGTGGAATTTCATTTAACTGGCTATGTTATATAACTTTTTCCATTTATGATGCTCATTCCAGACTGACCAGACACAAAACTTAAAATTGTGTGTCTGTGACAGTGCAGTTTAGTGGCACAGACAGAGCAGCAATACCCATTCAGCTCCAGATTCAAATTACATTATGGATGGCCAGAAGACATACTGGGAGAAGACTCGAGGGTAGGCTTCATTTTAAGTGATGATTGACTAATATTTAACTGCAGACAAATTGTAATGGAGCCCCTACAGAAATACGGATGACATTTACATTAATGTCAAGTGAATTCATCTTGATGGGTTCTGTTGCAATAAATTATGATTAATTTATGATGAATTGGATGTATAAAAGTTTCTGTTTCAAAAATCTTAACATTTCCAAGAGTCATGAAATTATGAGGTAAATTGTAAGACACTCCATTTGAAAGTTTATTTACTTCACAGCATTTAAGGGGATTATTACTAGGGCAAATTTTACTTGCCAGGAATAAAAGGTGGCTAAGTCAATAGCTGAAGTACAGATGGTTAAAAAAGATAAAAAGTCCATTTCCTCTTATCTTTATTCTCTCTCTTTGCTTCCGTTTCAACAGTGAGACAACAACAACAACAAAAGTAGCTATCCTATTAAATAGGTCTCCTCTGACTGCAATACTTTATATGAAACAGTTCAATATTGTCTGACGCTTTGTTCAATCAATTACTCCTTTCCAAAGGCCCTGCCATACTCATGTGTCAAATCCTTCTTCATGAGAGACTGTAAATGGCATAATTTGGCCCAAAATATTCAGAAGCAATTCCCTATTGGTTAAACATTATTGCAGTTATCTGTTTTTGTAGTTACTTATTTTTGCAGTTATTTGCATATTTATTTGGTTTTGCGGAAATGTTTGAGAGCTCCTATCATAGAAGAGATCCTTACTGTGCCAGATGATTTGCAGTCATGCAGGCAGTGCCAGTCCAAAGGATGAATAAAACAAGAGAAGACAGGTGGGTGCAACTAACAAATGGGGGTTAAAACAACAAGGTGAAGGTAAAAAAAGTTTTGCTAGAAGGAAAGGAGTAAAACGTGGAGCAAGCAACTCTGTGCTGACTGTAGACATCTGAAGGGGGTCAGTCCCTAGTTTGAAAATCCAGGCACCTGTCAGGCCCGTGGAGAGAGCAAACTACATTTGTATCATTACTACTATTGAAAGAGGTCAGTATTGTACTTTATGGGCTAGTTAATACAACAAAAGGATCCTACTATTTATCACGCTGATTATCCGAATCTATGGCTTAAAGCTATTTTCTGAATAAACGTTTACCAGGTTGATTATTAAGGGATGCTATCGTTCAGAAACCAGCTTGCTTCCTGAAATGGTGGCTGAAGGTGGTACGTGCACTGCACGGGGCAGTGTGATTGGATTTGGGGGGACTTTGCAATTACAAGGTCATTCTGTTACATGGTGGTTTGCAAGTGCATTGCGTTGTTCATTTTGTTTCCTGGTAACACGTGTCTCTATAGATGCTGTTACTTAATAGGAGGGTTTGGGTTAGGAGGAGGCTTAGCCACCTCTGCTGTCGCCCTGATTAAGCAAAACTGCAGTCAGTAGGGCAGAAGTAATGTTTAAATCTAACAACAGATAACATTGTCAAAAAACCCTAAGGGAGTGCATAGCAGAGAGTTCACTTCTGGAAGTGATACAGGCAAGTAAGGGAGATCATGAACCTGGCTTGATTGGGCTATCTCACTATTGAAGATAAGCTCAGATTTCAAAGTTGCCTGAACACAGATGTGCCTCACCATTTTGGGTGCCTGGGTGTATCCTGGCCTCCAGATGCTGCTCAGGAGGGAACTAGGTCTTTCGCAGATCTTGGACTGACCTTCTTTGGCTGGTGCCTGTAGAGTTGGGTATCTCAAAGCAGGGTCCAAAATCTCAAGCTTGCTGAACAGAGCTGCTGTGAGCTAGTGAAGAGCAGCTGCCTGAAATCACAGCCTCAGTGGTTGCTCAGACTGCAGAGGAGGTGCATCCCTGTACTTGCAGTATACAGCTGGGAGCATAAGGCAGACGCTTTCTTCCAAGGGAAAGTGAAGGATAGCTATCCACCATCTTTTGTATGAAATAATCTAGTGATAAGAGGAGGCATGTTGCTTAGTACCTCAGTCATTACTGTGTTCTGCTTATATTTGCTCTCCACTGAAAAGAAAACACAGGTACAGGAACCTGGCGTGGGCTCCCGTGCCCCAGCTGACCACAGGAACCTCTTGGCTCTTCACTCGCAGCCTGCTCTGCTGCATATGACGAAGGAGGAGTGGTTTTTCTGCACGGTGGCTGGGCAGGCGATGAGTGCTTCTCACCAAAATACCCTGCAGTCCTTGTTCTGTGCGTACTTTCCAGAAAGGAGGCTTGGGTCCCTCAAGGATGTGAGCCCAAATCTTCCTTTTCCCGAACACCGTAACTGTGTGCAGAAGGGCAGTGGGAGAGTCTCACTACTCCCACCGTCCCTCCTATGGGGCAGCAATCAGAGGTGACTTTGGGACTGATCCTGCCGGTGGATGAGAGGTGCAGATGGGGAGTGCACGTCCAAGCAAGGCTGTTCAGGGCCTTTAACAGGCTGAGACGGAGCCTTTGTACCCTGACTTGCCTGTGGTACACGCTCAGCTTTTAAGCTCTTTTGAGGTAGCTTTGGACAGGCAGAGTCGCCTTTCTATGTACATGAGATAATTTGCAGTGCACTGTACTGGCTCTGGCTGGGATGGAGTTAACTTTCTTCAGAGCAGCCCGTATGATGCTGTGCTTTGGATTTGTGACCAGAGCAGTGTTGGTAACACACCTATGCTTTGGCTGTTGCTGAGCAGTGCTTGCACAGCATCGAGGCTTTCTGTTTTTCCTGTTCTGCCCTCCCAGCCAGCAGGCTGGGGGTGGGCAAGAGGCTGGGAGGGGACACAGCTGGGACAGCTGACCCCAACTGACCGTACCGTATGACATCATGCTCAGCAAGAAACACCAAGGGAGGGGTTTTTTTTGGAGGTAGCCACTGCTCAGTGATTGCCTTCACACCACTTGTTTTGTTTTTGGTTTTTTTCTTTCTCTTTCCTTCACTTACTAAATTGTCTTTATCTCAACCCACAAGTTTTCTCACTTTTGCTCTTCCATATCCCCCCCGTCCCGTGGGGTGGAGGGAGCGAGCAGCTCCGTGGGGCTTCCTGCCCCATGCCCAGGGTCAGCCTGCCCCATGCCCAAAGGCAGGCAGAGCAGAAGGGAAGGGAGGGAAGAGTCACTTGACCTTCCAGCCCGCACAGGGGTTTCAGGATCACAGTTTTGACGCAGGCATATAAGCATCGTCTGGGTCTGCGGCAAAGGCCTAACCACTTTTCTGAAATATGTCCCAGATACTGCCCTAAAATGGAGCTTTTTTTTGTTGCTTTTAATTTATAAAGGTCAACTTTATGAATCAGTAATAAGATCATCCATGGAAGCATTGTACTCAGTGTTGTGACATCAGAAAAAAACTCCATAAAACAGACGCTCATATGATTAACATATTTAAACTACTACAGCTGTGGTCCTCCAAGCGTGTCATGTAGGAGACTTGTTCTGGTTTTTTTACCTAAAGTAAATGTTAGGAACATAATAATAAATATTAAAGGCTATATGCTCTTATCATAATTATGTAACTGATCACTTGCAAAACTATTTAAAAATTTTGACTGGCACAATTCATTTGAATTATTTTCTTCCAAAAAGAGTGCTCTAGGTTTCCCTGGCAACCTTTGAAATGATATGTATAAACACACCGACCAATCAGCATAATAGCAGTTCAGATAACCCCACAGAAACACAAATACAATGAACATTAATTAATTATTGTACTGGTTAAATGCAGATTTTAGAAATGTCAAATAGAAACATTTGCTTAGTGCCAAACTTCATTAACAAGCTGCAAAATGCTAGCTCTTTGCAAGTCCACCTACAAAATACTAAAAGATATTAAAACTAGCTTTATCAGGGAAAGAAGTCCCCCGGTGAACGTGTTATGAATCCCACTTCTCTAGTACAGGTTAATACAGGTATTCAGGCTGACAATTAGGATACACAGAATGCACTTTTATTTGTATTACAGCCTCATCTGGTTTGGAATTGCTGTAATGAATCCTAGCCAGGTGACTTTGCACCGGATGGAAGAGATTAAAAAGAGAAAAAATGATAACCCATTGGTGGCTGAAGAAAAGGATGGCCCTACACTAAGGCATGTTTCAAGCCAAACGTTTGTGATCTGGTAGGAGAAGAAAATATTTTACTCAACCTTAATTGCAAATACTCACAGAGTTTGGCCCTTTTAAACCGTTACTGTTGCAAAACTAAGATTTGTTTTTTGTCGTTGTGCGTGACACCATGCTGTGCAGAGAAATGCCTGGAAAAGATTTGGTGTTTGGCACGGTTTTCTTCCCACAACTCTGGTATCGGATCAGACAAAACATATTCACACAGCAACAGAGTGTTTTAGGACACTTCAAGCCAAATGCTGCAATGTAATCTGAACCACATTGCAAAGCTTCCTGGGGGAGGTGTGGCACGAAAATTTTGCCCCTGAATAAAGTAGTATGAACCATGAGCCTGCCTCCTCCGTGCTTTACCCTTCCTGTATGTCTCCTTAATGGTATACATTGCACGAGGCAGTACCATGCAGCTTCATTAATAATATGAACTTGTTTAAGCATAGCATCTGCCACCTCAGTCCACACACTTGAGACAAGCATGCATTTAGTCAGGTTCATGTAGTTTGAACCACTAATAAATTGTCAGGCAGTGACTTGCTGGCTGAAGGGATGCTGTCAGGAGAGAGAGGGGCTGTGAGTACCTAAAAGGTAACCATAGACATTTGACACTTGGAAAATGCTTTGGTACCCGTGGTTACTGTTCATATTACTGTGCATGTTTATGCCAAGCATTTTCTTATCTACAATAGCAGCTCTGCCATGGCACAGTATAGAGCAGGGAGATTAGGCAAACAGTGGACTGAAATAGAAATGCTTATTAAGTGCAAATAAAAATAGTCTCTCAATGACTTTTGCTAAATTCACCTGAAATCATGTATTCTATGAGAAGATGAGGAGAAGCATAAATGAACCAAATCTATCATGTGGATAGGGTTTTCATATTTTTCAGTCCAAGCAGTTAAATACTAAAGTGAGTGGACGTGGCTGAAGGAAGTCTTTAACACATGTAAAATGGTTTATAGTAACATAATAATGATGAAAAGATGCTCTTGAAGCACTGTGGTTTGTGACCATGGAAATGGGAGTAATTCAATTATAATGCCTCATCTGAATTTGGTCCTGGGATTATTAACACTTTGTAGAGGTTTAGGGTTGCATCACTGTGACTATTTTAATTTCTACATTTCTTAGCCTCTGTGCAACCCCTTGGGATTTTTCACATCTAAACGGTAGAGAGTTTCTTCTGGAATAAAGAGCAAAGATGTGAATGGGAAATGAATGTGTTTTACTTTTTCATGAAGTTCCTGGTAACACAGACACTCTCAGAGGACAGGCAAAATTTGAAAACATGCCATCTAAAGATAGTGCTGCCTGCAATACATGTCTGTGCTGGTTTTGGCTGGGATGGAGTTGATTTTCTTTATAGTAACTAGTATGGGGCTATGTTTTGGATTTGTGCTGAAAACAGTGTTGATAACACAGGGATGTTTTAGTTGTTGCTAAGTAATGTTTGCACTCGTCAAGGACTTTTCAGCTTCCCCTGCTCTGCCAGGTGCAGAAGAAGCTGGGAGGGGACACGGCTGGGACAGCTGACCCCAACTGCCCAAAGGGCTATTCCATACCATATGGCGTCGTGCTCAGTATATAAAGCTGCGGAAGAAGAAGGAAGGTGGGGACATTTGGAGTGATGGCGTTTGTCTTCCAAGTAACCGTTATGCGTGATGGAGCCCTGCTTTCCTGGAGATGGCTGAACACCTGCCTGCCCATGGGAAGCAGTGAATGGATTCCTTGCTTTGCTTTGCTTGCGTGTGCGGCTTTTGCTTTCCCTATTAAACTGCCTTTATCTCAACCCATGAGTTTTCTCACTTTTACTCTTCTGATTCTCTCCCCATCCCACTGCGGGGGAGTGAGCAAGCAGCTGCGTGGTGCTTAGTTGCTGGCTGGGGTTAAACCACGACAATGTCTTTGAGATGTTAATATATGTATTTTTTAAATTATTTTCTCTTTTGCCTCTCTCTTATAAGCAGTAGTTTTCAGACTTGGTCTGTGGTGTTACCTACCAACTTACTTTTACTGGCTTTTTAAGTCCATACACCAGGATACATTGCTTATCTCTGCCCTTGCATCTTGTAATGGAGACTGCAAATCCCTATTCACCTGGGGAAGTCAGAGGGAAAATATTTAACTTCTTAATTCTCTCACTAGTGCTTAATATCTTGGGGTTACCATCTACCAGACCTTTTGGTCTGCTTTTGGGGACTGCTTGATGTGAAAAGGGAAGCTAAAGCCTTCTAGCTTTCCACTTGCCTAAAGAATACCTAGGTATCTCAGTCTCAGTGGTCAGAGGAGCTGAAGGTTTATTATCTTCTTCCTTCTCCTCCGCAGATGAGCGACATCCTGGGAGCAGACAAGAAGCCAGGCAGATGATATCTTATCTCAGAGGATGCAGCGCTGGCTAGAGCTACTTGCCAGAGAATCTGGGGAGGCCTTGTGCGACCCAGCACTGCGCAGGGTGTTGTCATTACGTGTATAGCTCTTTCTAGCATGTACCAGTGTCTGGCAATCTTCCCCATCGCCCTAGGCAAACCTGCTGTTTCAGCAGACATCTGACTCAGTTAAGTGCCTGAATCAAAATTCCCTCCTTATTCCTCTTATGCTGATGGTTTGCTGCTTCTCTACAACAGCAAATCATAAAACAACCTGAGCAGACCTATTGCACATGACAGGCAAGTAACGAGACAGAACTCAAAGAAAATGCTGTTTCTGTCCTTCTTTGCTATCTGCTGTCAGGAAGGAGCTAATAGGTAAGCAGCTTTTACTTTAATTTCACTCTGAGTCAAAGTGGAGTAACCTGCATGTGAATATAATAATGTAAGTGCTTGATCCCTTCCTCACAGACATAGAGTCTAAAATACGGCTCTTAGTATCCAGGGAGAATAAAATTACCCTGCCCAAGGTAGGAGAGAAATATGTATCTAGAGAAAAGAACAGCTTATACTGAAGCACTCCAGTTTACAGCTACTGCACTGTAAACCTATATCCACATCCTTAGTATCTGTGAACCAGACAGGATTACCCTGTAGTTACAGGTTGCCAATGAAATCCAGTTTATAGGTGGATGAAAATGATTGCTCCAAGTATGCTCACAGGAGTAGTTTCCATGCTGTATTAGAGGTAAGTATAGTAGTCATTCTTTGAAGTAAAAATGAAAGCAAGCAAGTACCTTCATAGCTGGTTCTTTCATTTATATGCATATTGTTGGAGTTTTGGAATCATCAGCAAATAACAAACAAAAATAATTAATCTGATGATTTTTAAAAAAATAATTTAAAATTACCTCTTTGGGTTTTGTCAGAAAAACAGCCATCAACATTTCCTAAACACAAAGTTCTTCATGCAGGACGGCAAATAGTAAAACAGTAGTTTCTGTAGGGGTCTAACTGGAAAAACAGTATCTGTTAATTACCTGTAAATTTCACAGGATATTTTGGTGTCTTGATTTAGCAATCTGTAGAACTCACACTGAAAAATCAAATGTAAGAAATGCTACAAGTTGAGAGAAAGAGAAGGGACTTTGCTGAATAGGTTATATTTGCTTATTTAAACATTCATATCACTCAGACTGGGGCCCTGAAATATAAATTACATGTTTGAATTAACCTACCGTTGACTCAGTGTAGGCATTCACATTTGAAAAGACTGGCTTTTCTCCAGTTAAGTGCCCCTGAAAATGAAAAAAACCCTCCACTTAAGAGATTTTTTTTCTCTCTTTCTCTCTCTCCTTCAATTATCCAACTTGATGTAAAAACCCACATTCTTGACCAGTCCTAGATTGCCATCTGTGTCTGTTCCTGACTAATCCCAGATTAACCCTCTTCTTGTTTTTGACCACTCTTCTACAGTTGTACCCCTCTCTGGAGGGTAGCAACTCTACAGAAGTCATGGCTGGATATCTGCCTAGCGCTGCCAGCTACCCGATCTTGTGGCTTCCTGGGGTTTCACTTCATGCTGCCTGACAGCTACAGACATGTACGTAGGTGAAATGTTGGATGCCTACATGAAAAGCTTACTAAAGGAGAGGGACTGGGGGTGGAATAGACCATGCTCTTTCTGAAGCCTTTGTGAATAAGTGCCTGATTCCGGTAGCTGGCAAAGATGAAAACAGGACACATTCCACAAGCAGCACAATGTTCCTTTTAGAAAAGATTTCTTAAATCTTTCAACTTAAAACTTTCAACTGCAGCCTAATATTTAATCCTTGTCCCAATTCTTCTCTCCTTTAAGGCCATTCAACAGAAGCAGAAACATTCAGGAACTACAAAGAAACAAACTGTTCTGTGAATAACTGGGTACTCTGGGTTTTCATAATGGATCAGAAAAAAGTTAGCTCAAGTTTGCCTGGGAGGCATGGGGATCTGAGGGTGATAAACAGTCCTCAAGTTGTCCATCCTTTCTGCAGTGAAGTGGTCTTGGAATCAGACCAGGTATGGGGCTTGGCTCCACACTGGGCTAGTTAATTTCTTCCAGTTATGCTCAATGAGAAATTTTTTATTTCTGTGTTTATTTCTTGCATGTAGCAACTTTAGGTGCTGTCAGACATTGCTCAGAGGAGCAGGGACCAAACATGGTGTTTTTGCATCTGGGGAGAGCACAATGGTTAGGCTACTTGGTAAAAATCAATAGTGCTAACTTAATGGCATAACCTTCTCAAAACACCTCCTTCACCTCTGCTACTTCTGCAGTTAATGGCAGAATCATTAATATTACATCATTTCATCAGCAAGCTCATTCATAATCTAATGAATGACCTAGAGCCAAATAAGTGTATGGGAAAATTCCCATTGATTTCAAAACGTTTTTGATCAGATTCCTATAATGCCTTTCTTTGCAACAGATGTCTGTAGACATTGTAAATATACTGCTTTCTCACCTTGTCATTTTTGATGGTGGTACCATTACTGCATGCCCTTATTCTAGCACACCACAGAATACTTTCGTATGCACATGCTATTGCATAGATATACTCTTTGGCTAAATTAAGGAATATAGCAAAATGAACTGGAGATTCACCATACAGCCATAAAGTAAGTGACACTTAAAAAAATGCTATCCCAAGTGTCTGATGTTCAGATACCATGCCTAGTGAAACCAAACTCTGACCTCCATGCCTAAATTAAACAACACAAAGTTAAATGTCAAGGAAGCATGTCCAAAATATCTGTGAATAAAAACTTATGAGGGGAAAGGCAGTCAAATGAGAACTGGTAGGCTCCACTGCAGGGAAAAAGAAACTTCAGCAGTATCCTTGGTGAAAGCTGAAAAGAGTTCTGCTAGGTTTTAAAGTAAAGCTTAATCCATTTACAGCAATTGAAAGTTTCATTCAATAACATCTAGAAATCCAAAATGACCATTTTTGGTATTCTTTCCACCATTAGAATATGGAACAGAACCTAGAGAAAGAGGTCCAGAAGACTCAAAGGGAAAGCAACATTTATCCTCATCTGTGTTGACCATCACTACAAAACTATTCCACAAACTCCATACCTTGCTCAGTATGTGTATAGACTTTTTCAAATGAATTACTTTCTGTTAATAAAAACATCTATTCTCAGGTTGTTTGATTTTGCATTTGTATTCATGTGCATCAATAATTGTTTTTTCCTTCTTGCTGTCAAGGTATCAATGATAACCACAGAGATATTCTCTTTTGACAGCAATAGAAATTTCATGCTGGAGACAGAGGGCTGCAAAAGTGTTGTACTTTTCTCTGAGGATGTCACCAGTAGCATCATCGGGATGCTACTGAAAGAAGAAGGAACGCTTTGGCAGCTTAAAGGCTGCCAAATGTGAGCATGTGCTGGAAGAAGGAGAGATTATTTTATTTTACCATTGTGAATTAACATACAAAAAACTGGTTTATAATAATACATTTGTGCATTATTAATCCTGTAACATAGTCCTATAATACAGTTGTCTTTAATGTTTCTATAATGTCTATTACAGCAAAAAATGAACAAACTGAATGAACTGAACAAAAAATGAATTTTCATGATGCCTCCACAGGAAGGCTAGGTTAGTCTGAGGAGCTACTCCTTCCTTCCCTACCGGAGAGAACATTACTTCATTTGTTTAAAGACGTGGGGTTTTGTAATGGAAGGCTTTGCATAATTTGATCAATTTTTCCTGTTGTGACAGCAGACTCAAAGGTTCTTTACTGGCTATATAGGACCCTCATTCTTTCAGTTAACCCACTGCCGCAGCATTAGCGCAGGCTTTGCCGCTTGCTGACGTTCAAAATGCCAGCAGCAGAATTACTTTCAAGGATAAGGTCAGTAGTGCTGTATCTAGGCAGCTTTACTATGATGGTGTGTCCAAAATGGTGACCTAAGAAAAATTGTGTGAAAGACTGGCCAATTTTCCGTCTAGGTCAACAGATCACTGGAACTGCTAAAGCCGAGACCTTTTGGTTTCAGCTTCAAACATAATATTAGTAAGATCTAACACTCAGTAATGTCAATTACAATGAAAACCTCTTTGGAAGGGGGATCCACATTCAGTATGTGTCCATGCTAAATTGACCACTCACACACACACATACACACAATCTATTTTTCTGAAGGAATAAGTTTAGCCAAGCCCCTCATCCTTGCTTTCAGCTGATCTGCAACTTGTTCCTGTTCACACCCAGAAAAAAAACCACCAGAAAGCAATTTTTTTTTTTTTGCCATTTTGGCTTCTTAGTAAGCTCAACCAATACTTGGATTTTCAGTCCCAGTTGGCAAAAAATGTGTCTTAGCCCTCTAGAGAGACACTGCAAGATGGTCTGTTCTCATCCTAAAACTAAACGTAACTCATTTAGTCAGCCAGCCACAGCTTTTATCCTAGCCTTGACTGATCCAGCAATAAACCATGCCTTTTACTATACCACTTACTTATTCCCTGAGTGTAACTTAGCCTTAACTATACTTGAGTGATACCTGCCATAGACCTAACCATGCCGCTGCTGTCAGCCCACATCCTAATTCTGTGGGGTTTATCTGACACAGTTTAAAGCTATTTCCTCAATCTAGGTCTTCAGCCTCAATCCCAATTCTGAACCTTAAAAGTAGCTCAAGGACTCTTGTAACTACTCATCACCATCTACTGTCAGGGCCCTGAGGGCACTAATAGGCTTTAATGGCCCTGACCAGCCTCACCTGGGGCCTCTCCCCACCCCTGCCCATGGCCTAGGAGCCCCATTTCAGCTCAGCTGGGGGCCGTCAGACCCTATGTCAGACACGTCATAGAAGTTTCACTCTCCAGCTCAGCCACAGCCATGTCCACGTCTGGCCATGGACCCTGTTGATTCAGTCCCCAACCCACAAAAGGACTTCCCAGCCTGACCTTGAAGCTGCCTAGCAACCACTGGGCTGTATCTGACCCTGATTACCCTCATCAGACATGACCAGCAAATTGACTTCCCAGCTTGGTCTTGGCCCTGTCTCATTGCCATGAACTTGTCTGATCTGGACCCTTGGCTGAACCCGGCTACCATCCTTGGGTGTGCCCTGCTTGCCCCACTGGGGTGGTATGATGGGCTCTGGCTGGCAAGGCCCCTGCCCCGATGGTCCTACCATCCCCTTTGGATCCTAGCTCTGCACCCCTTGGGGCGGTTCTCACCCTAACTCTACCAGTCTGATCAAATCCACTGGCATATGAAGTTCAGTTCATGCTCATCTGATTCCCTCGTCTTTGCCCCAGATGTTACCGTGTCTCAGCAAACCATATCCATCTGTAAAGTCACCTTCAGTAATACGCATTTGCTGGCCCTGTGGGTCTCACTGGCATTCAGCAAAAGAACACCTTTTCAGTTCTTACTCTCTGAGAACTTTACACTAACTCCACTCCTAGTACTAGTTTTAATATAGCCTCAAACAAACATAAGCTCTTTGTCCATAGCAGCAGCAGCCTTCATCTAACCCCTAATGCCTTGCAGAGTCCTGTAATAAACAAGCTCTGGTTACTTTACTCTCAAACTCCAGTCCTAGATCTGATTGTGTCCCAAATTTAAAAAGTGCACCACAATCCCATCTCCACAGCCCACCCATCAGCAACTGGATTCACACTTCTACTGACCGTTTTCACCTCAGCCCCCAGTCCTTTCCATTTAACTACAGTGGCTTGACAGAGACTAGTGGATACTTGGCTGTACTTGAGACATTTGGCCATACTACTATTATAAAAGAAAATGGTGAGGTCCACCTAGCCCAGTTTATTACTTTGATTTCTTTGAGTGATTAGCTCCCTGTTGTGACCAATTTCATGTTTTAGTAATTTGTCCTGAAATTTCTTCAATTTCTAAAAACAGAACTAGAGTGATGTTGCATGTAATAAGGGAAGCAGCAAAAAAAAAAATCAGGAAATTCCAATTCACTGCTAAAAGCTTAAGGATTGATGCCTGCTAAAGCTTTGCTTTCCCAGCCAGGATTCCTGTCTTGCTTTCCCAGGGGTCAGAGATGGCATATGCACCTTAAAACCTTTTGTTTAAGTGCTTCCATGTGAATTGGAAGGTGACATTTTAAGCATACCATTTTTGAAATAGAAATGCTTAGTATTCGAGGGAAAGCAGATGAGAAGGAAATCATTGGTGTGTTCAGATCAAAACCACAGGAGCATCAGATGGTCTACCAGTTGCTGGAACATTGACCTTAATAAAGCTATGACAACTCACACAAGCTGAGCTCTGTACCACAGAGCAGGGAGAGCCATAATGGCTTTGAACTGAACTCAATGCAGCCTGTAGTTATGTTGGATCTACATAAACTGCTCAGAATGAAGAATTAGAATGAAAAAGAATATTACATTGGGAAAAAAATGGGTAATCAGCAATACAAGCATGTCTTTGCTGTGACACAGTGAAAGAAAACTAATGTTTAGTACCAATGTATTATAATTTTTGCCTGCTCCCTCAATCACGTACCATCTAGAAAAACATTTTCCAACATCTCATAGCAATGCCTTACTTTAAAACTTTCAGCATTAACTGGAAAATCCAACATACTTTAATAATAACAGATGGCTATGAAGTGAATACAGAGCTGTATTTCACTCCTGGGGCTTTGTGGCTATGCAGAAGCCACTTGAGTTACACGCTCATGGTTAATAACATCAGCAGAGCCACTCCAGTTAATTACAGCATTATATTTACTCCATAGCTTTCTATTATACTTTAAGTCACAGTAAGAAAGGGGCAAGCATATAATCCCTCCAAAGACATTGTACTGCCCTTGTTAAAAAGACTGAAAAAGCTTCATAGCTGTAGACAAAATGTAAACCCCAGTATGGAGCAATAGATACTCTTTAATGTCTCTTGCACAGAGCAGCTTAATTGACAGTAATTCCAGACTGGCCAGATAGCAAACATTGTATTGCTTCTCATCGCGGGCTAGTAAAATGGAGTATTGCCTCTTGCCCAGAGGAGGAAGGGAGGAAATGGGAGGTGTAATGACTATGTAGAAAGGACTCTTAGGAAGCATCGAGTTGTCTCCAGTTTAATTTAGTTTTTCCTCCTGATTTCATCCCATTCTCTTCTTTCTAGTCCTCTTTTCATTTTATTTCTGAAGGAGAGGAAACATATAAATAAAGCCAAATAAACTAGAATGTTTTGTTCATCAGATAATTAAGACAAAGTAAAATAAAGCTACTTCACCAAGGAAATCTTAAGAAGTTTTTTAAGAGACCTTTTTGTCAGCAAGGCTGTAAATTATTGACTTAGCTTTTTCATTAAAAAGAAAAGGGCAAACTCTTAAAAGTAGAGCTCCATTTCAGAGGAAATAAAACCCATGACTAAAAAATGGAATTGACAGCTCCCAAAAAGCCTGTTCTGAAGATACTTTTCCACTCCTTCTGTTGGCTCAGTACCCCCTGTAGACAATGGATCAGCAAGGAGTTTTCCTTTTGTGTTCCTTGCCCAGGTCTTCTTTAGACTCCAGACTCAGAAGGAGAAGGAGAATGGCAGAACTACGTATGTGTGGATCAGGGATAAAATGGGGGGGTCTGTGGATTAATCAAGGAAACACTATTTAAAAATGTATCATAGGGATTTTTTTTTTAACAACATTATAAAATCCATGCTTTCCCCCAGCGTGAACTGAGCTTCCCCTGAATGCAATGTCTCTGTGGTGAGAAGCTCGTTCTCACCCACCTTGCCACACTTGCAGAGTGGCAAAAGCTGCAGTCTTGCTCTTAGCTCTCCCTTCACATGCCAAGCTGTGTGCTTGAAGTGTTTTGGTTCTTTCTGAACAAAGTCTGGGGAATAATGCTATCTCTCTGTATAGTAGCACGGGCCTTTTTGCAGTGAACACTGTACTTGGCTAGGCTGTGAAGTCATTCCTCAGTATATTGTATAAATATTTCAGAGGCCTTGATTGATCATAGGAACAGTTCTACCTGACATGCTAATAAAGGCAAATCTTACTTTCAGCACCTTACAAAACTACAGGAGGTACATTTGTGATCTTTTGGAAAGGAAGGCCTCTGACAAATGTAAATAATTCACAAATGCTAAAACATCTACTTCATCTAAATAATTTTTTAGAGCGTAGCTAAATTTAAAGTTGCAAATTAGTGTTATAGATGGCTTCTAATTTATTAAAATGTGTACATTCATAAAACTGATGCTGGAAACGTTTGGATCATAAAACCTAGTGTGTGTTGAAGCTGGCATCTTAATTCTAGCTCTAGTTCCAGCTGTGGCATCTATGCCTTTGAAGTACTCACAGCTGGGGCTGACGCTCCTCTCTGCAGACAAAGAAACCTGCTGTCTTAAAACATTGGCTTTAAATTTGCTGTAGCTTAGTTGGAACTTGACTTAAAGACTTGCTTCTCATTGCAGAGAGACATTTCTGTATCTACTTCAAAGGCAGGTGATACCACATCTTTAGTCTCAGGTGTAGTTAAAAATTCACTCCCATAGCAAAGGTAAGCCACCAGCCTTAAAACACCGGTTAAAATTCAGTTTATAGCTAGGTTACAGTTAGGTGCAAAGACCTTAGCTTAAATTTGAGCCTCTTTCCCATGCAAAATGTCATTTAATCAATTGCAATATTTCTAATGTACCTATCACCCTCCTATTTGAATATCTCTGCCTGCTCAGCAGGAGTTTTTCTGAACAAGCAGAAAGTAAGCTCTCCCGGTTGAGGCTCCTTGGTTTAAAACAGCAGGGCTTTTTCTGCTGAGCTGCCCCTACCTGCGAGCACTTCAAAAGAGCAGTCGCAGCAGGGGCCGTAGCTGAAACCGAAAGTGGTGGTTTTATCTAGCATGGGAGGTTTCACAAGTCTTCAGCCTCGAGGGCAACTTGTTCATTTAAAAAATATTTTTTAAAGTGATATACTGCATGGCTGTTATAAGACCTTGAAGAGGATAATAGTAGCCACACGTTCTTTCCCTCTGGTCAGCTTTGTGAGAAAATGAAACAAAAAAGAGAAAAGAGGATGAGTGCACTATTCCAGAAACTCTGTGTTAACCCCATTTCTATACTGCACCCACAGAGCGACAACATGTGGAAGGGTGAACCACCAAAGGTTGTTTGTTCTCTTTGATGTTATTTTATGATGTACAAAGACAGTACCATTTTAGACATTATTTTCCTTCACAGTCTTAGTTAAAAATATCAGGAATACTGGGTTATGCCTTTGCTTTTTGTGCTAGAGGACTGACTGTGGCAAGGTTTTGAGAGATTTTGGGAGTGTCTTTGCTTGAGGATGAAAGAGAATGTTGACTTTAACATAGTTTAAGCTCATGGATTTAAAGGTATTTAGGTATTTATTTCCCATTGATTTCCAAGTTCGAGGGAATAAATGGCTTTGTTTTTCTTATGATAGAAGAGAAAAGCATGTGCATCTCTTATATGTTTTGTATTATTTTACTGACTATAACTCTGATATGACAAATGCTAAGTGACTTTATACACATGGGTTTTTTCCACAAAAATCATACTGGTCAGGTCCACAGCCATGTGTTTTACTGCCCCCAGATCTAGGGACTACAGTAGTTCACTCAGTGACTACTGAATTTCTGTATTTACAGAATGCTGTGTGTCATGGTCCAAATTCATACATTATCATAGTTTTAGATATTTTCTTTTAAACATCTTCAAAATTATAGACTCACATTGGGTGAGTCCTGCCACTGATGAGTCAGTCTCAAAAAGGTAAGCTAGGATGGAGAGCTGACTAGCTACATTTTTGACATCTATAAAAGCTATAGCAAAGTATATATCTGATAAACCTGGCAAAACCTCAGGAACTGTTCTTCATTTTCTAAAACAGATTTGCCCCTTCTTGTTCCGAAGTCCAGTGCCCTGTGAAAGTCTAACTTCCTAAAACATGCATTGTATTTTCTGTGATAGCTCAGAAAATGGGTATTTATGAAGTTTTCTCATTTAGCTATGCCCAAGCACCAAGAATTGAAAAAGTCTCCCTTTCCCCAGCTGACCAAGAAAAAAGTCTGCAAGTGCAGCATAGGTATAATTTTTCAGACAGAGTGACCTGATATTGGCTATTATACACGCAACTTTTACTGCAAAGAGTTGACCAGAGTTACCTGCCGGAACATGAATTTGTGCTAGGCTATTATTGTTAGTGCTCCTACAGACCCACAAATTCAACCCTTCACCCCATGCATAAAACCTAACTGCATATCTTTAATTTGCTTACTAGAGGGACTTCAGCCCAGGTGAATCCCCTAAAGCTAGTTTTAAATTGAGAGCTGCAAGCCTTGCCTGCTCATGGGGGTAAATACTCTTGTGGATAGTCTTATTGAGCAGTGAGCTGCTGTGGGTATGTTACTATCAGTAGCGAGCTAACTAGTTTAAGCTAAGTTAGCTATTACTTTACAAGATCTGATAGCTACAAGGTGTTTCTGCAGTAACATTTTCTTGGTGTCTGGAGTGCCTAAAAATAACCACAACAGAAAACTAATTACAGAACGAGCTTTTCTATGGAAAAAAACTTTTTCACAGATCCTTATCATTTCTACTGGGGTGGTAAGCAGAAGCTGTAGGTCCCCTGCTCTTTGTGGAAATGTCGTGCGGTGATCCTGACTGATGGACCTGAGCCTGAACAAAGGAGTGCCATAGCTTAAAAAATACCCCCCACCCCTTCTCTCCCCAAACCACAACCTCTTGCTGCTGCTGAAAATAACATCTTCTGCAATAGGCTTCAGTCGTAGCCTCTGTGACATGCAAAACCTGAGGGTTTTGCAAGCCTGTAACTAAATTACATGGCCTCCCTTATGTTCCCTGTGAATTTCAGTTCTACCTTGAAGCCAACAGATGAAAAAAGTGAAATGTGGATGTGTCCCTGGGAGAACACTACCAATTAGCAAAATTCAAAACTTGAAGCAAAATTAGATGCTCAACTATTACTGCCCTCTGAACTGCACAGCTCCTACACCAGTCACAGGGTGGATTCCTCCGTCCAAACACACACACCCGCCCACACTCTGGGAATGGCAGGGGCATTAAAGTGCGTAGGGGAACGCGATAACGTCCCTTCTAACATGCTGTTAGAAGAATGGGAAAAGAATAGGAAAAAAGAGCTGCAGCATAATAGGATTTGCATATATATACAGTATATGATTCATCCTCATAGACAAGCTGAATGTGGGTTACGTAAGAGGGCAGTGAAGAGGACTGAAAACTGGCTGAATAGGCAGGCCTAGAGGATTGTGATCAGTGGCACAAAGTCCAGCAGGAGGCCACTCCGCAGGCCAGGCCACACTAGTGGTGTACCCCAGGGGCTGATACTGGGGCCAATGCTGTCTAATATCTTCATTAATGAGCTGCACAATGTGGCAGAGTGCAGCCTCAGCAAGTTTTCAGAAGATACAAAACACTAAGGAGTGGTTGATACAGCAGTTGGGTGTGCTGCCATTCAGAGGGACCTTGACAGGTTGGAGAAATGGGCAGAGAGGAACCTCATGAAGCTCAAGAATGGGAAATGCAGAGTCCTGCGCCTGGGGAGGAACAACACCATGCACCAGTCCATGCTGGGGCTGGAAAGCAGCTTGGCAGAGAAGGACCTGGGGTGCTGGTGGACACCAAGTTGAACACGATCCAGCAATGTGCCCTTGCAACAAAGAAGGGCAGCGGCATCCTGAGCTGCATTAGGAGGAGTGCTGCCAGGAAGGTTGAGGAAGGTGACTCCTCAGCACTGGTGAGGCCACACCTGGCCTCTGCTTAGCACTGGTAAGGCCACACCTTGAGTAGAGAACTTCAGGCTAACCAGTAAAAGAAAGGCATGGACTTGCTGGAGTGAGTTCAGTGAAGGGCCATGAAGATGATTAAGGGACTGGAGCATCTTTCATACAAGGAGAGCTTGAGAGAGCTGGGACTGTTCAGTCTGGAAAAGAGAAGGCTTGGGGGGATCTTATCAATGTTTATAAATACCTGATGGGAGAGAGTAAAGAGGAATCCAGGCTCTTCTCAGTGGTGTGCAGTGACAGGACAAGAGGCAATGGGCACACACAGAAATAAAGGAAATTCCATTTAAATACAAGAAAAAACTTCCTTACTCTGAGGGTGGTCAGACACTGGCACAGTTTGCCCAGAGGTGTTGTGGAGTTTCCGTCCTTGGAGATATTCAGAACTCAACTGGACACAGCCCTGAGCAACCTGTTCTAACTGATCCTGCTTGAGCAGGGGGGCTGGACTAGATGACCTCCAGAGGTCCCTTCCAACCTCAACCGTTCTGTGATTTGTCCACTTATTTATTACAGCAAATTAAAGCTTTCCAACTGTTGAAAATATATGTTCATGTTAGTAGTCAGGAGACCTGTTAAAGGAATGGAAGTGTCTTTAAAGGAAGGCCCTACATGGTGGGTCCCATCATTTGGGAGCGCTGGAGGAAACATGGAAAAAGTAATGGAGAAGAGGCAATGTGGGAATAGAGGCAAAGGGTAGAGCAGGAGAAATATAAAGGACAAAGAAGGTAAAGCTATGAAAAGTCTGAGACACAAAGATCTAAAACCAAAGACTAATTTGGGGAGTTGTTTCCCATTGTCAATTTTAGCAATTACTCTCAATTACCTAAGGCATGTTTTGAAATAAAAAATACATTCCTGGCAGCATTTGAGTTGCTCTGTTCCTTACAACTGAATTGGTCTGCAACAAAGGGAATAAATTTCAGTGCTGAATATTTCCTTTCTGCGTGTGCTGTTGAATCATGATGCAGGACATAGCACTTCCAGGCAATCAATATGCTGTTAGAGGTTCACTACAGAAGAGAAGAGGGTGGGGATTGCTATGAGCAGTAAATGGACAGTGATTTTGTGACGCTACGCAGAAGCAAAGCCACCCTAAAATGAAGACAGAGAGATTGCAGTGGTACAAAGTTGCAATGTAAGTGGTGTATCTGAGGTAGCCTGAGTGGAAGTTCAGATACTCACTATGGGTAAGAGGCAAGATGTCTCATAGTAGAAGAAAGATGGGTCACAGTATTACAGAATTAGATTTCCTTTGGGGAAAATATCTCAACAGCAAACACAGAAGTCCCTTTCAGTCTTTGCCTCTCAGTTCTGTCTTAATATTTTTTGCCAGAGGCAGTTATAAATTTGGAGAAGTATGCAAGGAAAAAAAACACATAAAGAAAGTGAAAAGTTATTGACTTCATCTCCCAGATGAGTTGTTCACTTTGGATGCTTACACAAGAGAAGTATTTTTAGGGGTAACTTGTGACACAATAATAATTTTAAAGTCCATTTATTACCCATGGAAAAATCCATTGGCTCCAGGTTATTTAAAACATATTCTTAGAGCTATCCACTAATATATGACTCTGGAATGGCTTTGAAAAAATCTTATCTTCAAATGTCCCTGTTGAAAAGAAACACAGGAGGCAGTGCTTCTCAGTGAACAACATCAGAGTGGGATTTGGAAAGCTTGCCTTCCTTGCTAGGACATGCTACTGAATCCCTATATGACCTTGGGTAAATGACTCTGGCCATGCATGCAGTGTATTTTAGCTGGCTTCAAAATCAAGCCTAGACTTTGTTGCCCATCCATGCTGTTACTACTATCGGTTCCTACAAGCTAACTCTAGAGTGCTGCAGCTGTTTTTCCCAGCTATTGGAAGATCCTTAGGTTTCCTTTTCTCTTGAGGTCTGCTCAAGGTTGCATATGTGTAACTTGTTCCCGGCTTCACTGCCTCCCTGCACCCCGTCAGCACTGGCAGTAGCATTGTATGACTAGCATCAGGCTGATGGCTCTTTAGCCATCTTTAAAATCCCTGAAATGCTCTGCTAGAAAAATGGATGAGGTTTATATTCTGAATACTAAAGGTAAGTGTAGTGCAATTAAGGACGCCCTTCAGAAATCATCCTGGAGGAGTGATTTGAGAACTAGGAGATAAAGCAGGAGAGGGCAGTTTCAGAAAGGACAAAAGTAGAAGGCAGTAACAGATTACAGAAGATGTGGAAAGACTGTAAGACTGCCGTGTAACCTTTATCATGAGTGAAGCATAAAATTAACATCAATAATCAAATGCAATAACAGCTAAGTATAGAGTGCCAAAGAGAGGTTGGCAAACATTCAGGTGCAGTACTTACTCCTTGTTCATGATTCCTGACTCATGGAAATGCAAATCTTCAAAAGAGTCTGTGATGAAAAAGTAAATATATTGTTTATTTAGAGCCTTAAAAATCTAGATGTATGCATTTGTAGTCCTCTTTTTTTTTTTCTGAATACTTTTTGCTAAACTGGAAAAGAACTTAATTTCAGGTATCATCTATTCTGAAGAGAAAATGCTTCAGTTTTGACAGGAGTTAGGCTGTCTGAAGATGTGATGATGACTATGACCAGCATCAGAAAGTGTATAGCATGGTCACGTTTTTAAAGGTGGCCTTAATGGTATCTCCTTTTGTACAGGAACAAGTTTTCATTTATGCATATATTGTTCTACCATAACCATCTCTGCAGTCAATAATGGAATTTGTACATACAGATCTGTATTTATGTGAGAATTTGTGAAGTCAGATTGAAGTTTCACAAACCAAGCATAAATTTTGAAAAGGATCTCTGAAAACCAAATCTAAACATTATGAGTCTGTGAAACCCTTTGGTCACAAATGAGAGAATTAAAATATATATGTGTATATATACACACACACTTTTTAAACGTTTGGTTTTGCAGTTCTGTTGGAGAAATCTAAAACTCTAAAAGCTGTTTCAGAGTTGTCAGCTATTGTATGGCCAAGTCTTTTAAGCAGATGACTCAATCAATTTTCCAATTGTCTGCTTGTCTCTGCCTGATATTTCCTAATAGAAGCCTTAGTAGTCGCCTAATTTGGACATAAAAATGGAATTTATAACTTTTCCATTTACTCTGTCTCTGTCGCTGTCCACTGCCATTACCTTCTCTCAGCTTAATAACTGTAGTGAGAGTAAAAAATAGTCTTATTGTCTTCTCTCCTAGTGTGCAGCTACTTGTCAAATGGCAGGGCCTTGCAACCTTATGTATACCAAATGTTTCTGAGCTTTCTACTATCCTCACCCTATTTCACATTTTCATTTTAAATTGGCCTTAAATTCACAGAAAAAAATTCTTAAGCTTTGTCTTTACAGGGGACTGTGCCCATTCAGTTTAGTTTAAAATGCCTTAACCCAATTTTAGCTATTGCGGAATGGTATCGGTAGTGAACCAAATTGTTTTATTTTTCTACAGTTAATTTTCTCCTGCTGTTTTTCTGTACTGATTATATTTCTTCACTGTTTGTGGAATTCTTGGTAGATTTCTATGGCATGTTGCTCTTTATCTGAAATCACAATAATGTGTTTGTGATAGCAGAAATAGCCAATGGTGGCTTGTGATTTCCAGTAAGCAGTCACAGTAGAAGTGGATGGACATCTGACTGAGAAAAAGGGTTCCTTAATTACTTTTAAAATTAAGACAGGATTAAAATTGTGGAAGGTGTGCAAGAAACAGTGCTTTTGTCTAAATTTTAAAAAGTTCTTTTTAAAAAGCTTTTTAAAAAGTTCACCAGAGAGTGCTGACTTCTCTTATCGCATAACAAGAGAAGAAAAGCTATTTTTCCTGCCTTAAATATTGGACATTATACTTGAGATATCTGAAAAGAGCTTAATATTCTGAAGAAAGCTACCTGAAAATTTGCTATCGAATGTGAGATATGGGATCAAAAGATCATTTATGAAAAAGTTTAGCTCACATTTTCTCTGTTAGGGTCTTTGTGCTTGTTAAACTTGTTTTGAAATATTCAAAGATAGCATGAGCCAAATTATAAACTTATAATAATTCCAACAATTACCAGTAATTCACAGTATTGCAAATGAGGGGATTATTAGGAATTTAATGATTACATAGTTATGTAATAATATCTTTTTTGGAATATTTCTAAGCATCTTGGTGTAGAATGGAGCTTAAAAGTACAAGGTCTAAATTAGAGGGAGGACAAAAAGAGAAAACTCACATGAAAAAAAATCAAACCTTATAATTTTTCTAAGGCTTGCTTTGAGAGTATTGAAAGATTGATGTTGTCAGTAGCGGGGATGGAAGATGAAGTAGGGAGAAAACTTCAAAAACATTAGTGGATTCAACTGAGAAAGATGCCACGGAGCTCTAAGTAGAACTTAGCTGATGGATCATCCAAATCCTATTCAGCTAATTCACAGAAATACCTCCTTATTTCTTGTAACTAAACATAGCTGGAAATCACTCACAGCACAGAAGTAACACTGTACAAAGTTCCCCTATACAACTGTTGTGATAAGCCACTTTTTTGGCAGTCTACACCTACTGAATTTGGGTGGCTGCCTTTACTGTGGGCATGGGGGCCTTTGGAAATAAAATTCTTGGAATAAATACAGTTAGTCAAATTACGAGACACGTCTGTTATTGATTAAGAAAAAGTTTTGCAATCATTTAGACTAGTAAACTTGGCCCAAATTGTAAATGTAGATGTTCCATGGATTAAAAGAGGAGTAAGTGACAATCAACAAACTGTAGCTGCGTGTCTGCTTTTCAGCAGGACCACAAAAATCTTTTGCAGGCAACCAAAATGTTGGGGCCTCATGATGTGCTTTACGCTGCCTTTCTCCCTCTGTCTGTCAAACGCGGGGACACAGAGACATGCAGCGCTTTGTGCAGGAGTCAAGGAGAGTCTCTCTTTCTTTTGGCTAAAACCCTGCAGTGCAGAGGACCCTTGCCAAGCAAACTGATGCAGGGGCACATGCCAGTCATGCCCCTGTCCTAAGAGCACCATCTTAGTCAAAATAACCAACCAATCTACTCTCCCATAAGCTAGGCTCAGATGGAGTGCTTCCATTCAACTTACTTAAAAAGAAGCAAGGAAAATAAAAGACCCCAAGCCACCAACAGTTTGTAAAAAGCATAACTAAGTGTAATGAGAAAATAAGAATTCGCTTTTATGTGCTGTCTGAAAAAATAACAGCGGTCAACATATGAAGCACAGTTAAAAAGCCAGCCAAGTACTATTTGCCGAGACCAATGAAAACTGATAACAAACTTTCAAATATTGCTACTTGAATGAAATTGCAAAATGAAAGCCAGGGAAAAAATGTGCAAACGTATACCTTTGCTTTTGTTTTAGCTCTGTTGCACAAAATGCAGCAGATTTCGTGGGGCTTTTACTTTCAGAAGAAGGATGCGCAATGCAAACAGATTCCAGGCCTCTGCAGGAAGTTTCATGAGTTGTTTGTCCAAACATCAGAATGGAGTAAATCACAGGAACCTGCAGTATCCTTGGGGTGACCCCGTATCTTAAAATGCTGAGCAGAGATGTTTCATTTTAGAACTGAGAAGGTCCTTGTCTGTTCATGTGGATAGTTAGCTCCCATTTGTGCTATGAATAACTTGCTAAACAGTATGTCCTAGTTAGTACTTTAAGTTTTTATGCCATTGCTATTTGAATAAGAAGAAAATCTACAGGATCTGCAGGACATTTAAATTTTTCTTAAAAAAAACCCCAAACCCAACAGAAAATAACCAAAACAAAACCTACATGGTGTTGGTGCAGAAAAAAATGACTTTTTTCCCCAATCAAAGGTGAGCTAGCAAGCACATAATTTGCTTCTGAAAATGGGACAGAAGCTTCTAAATCATTTAGACACCTTTGAAAAGCGGATTTGAAAATCCAGCTGACAGAACAGCCAGATTCCTTTTCAGGCACCACTAGAAGAAGAACTGAAGAATTTGGTTTTCAGTTCTGTAAATAATTAACTCAATCTGTCTCTTATATCAGTTCCTATAAATAGCTAAAAATCTCTGCCAGGAGCCAGATCTTCATGCAGAGACTGGAACACTACAGAGGCATCGTGTAAACTTTACGCTGGTTATCCTTGCTCATTTGGCCGTCTGTATTCTCACAATAAAGTTAATGGAAATGGGTGAAAGTTGCTGTAGACACTACTATATGCCTGGTTCAGAAAATCAGTTGTAAGATTACAGTTAAGGTGCAGGAAGTGTTGGGAAGCTTAATTTTTATGCTGCCAGTGTCCTGCTCTCTCTCCTTTTGAAGTGCTTTGTAGTACTGGGTCAATCGCATTTAGTACAAGAGGGAACAGTGGTAGAAACTGAAACAGTCCTTTTACCAGCAAGTGTAAAGCACTTGTCAAATGGCGTTGTCAAGATTATTTTCAGTCTGTCTTCACAACAACAGCAAACAGTCACATGTGGGAGGAAGTACTTATTTATCTGATTTAAATGAATACAATCTGGTTTCACTAATTTGTTTCTGGCAATAATTAGCATGTTGCTCAATTTATTTTAATAGCGCATTAATTTGATTCCTTCTCTTGCCAGAAATGCAACCAGAAGCTTCACAGTAACAAAATGTATCTCTAATAGGACCTGCCAAAGTTCTCTGTAACAACAGTTATTTAGGAAACTGTTTGCATTGGTTTATTAAGTGTAACTTTATAACATGGTTCTAATGCATTACCTCTACCCAGAAACATAAATTAGCAATGCAGAAAATGTATACAGTGGAATTAGGCAAAAAAGGCCCAGTGGCTTGGTAGAGACTCTATTGATTTGCTTAAGGGTTTTCCCTTAAGGGAAGAAAACGGTTTAAAAAGGCAGGCACAAGCTTTTGCTGTATGCCATGAGGCTGCCCAAGGTGCAGGCTATTTCTAGGACCTGCGTCCCGCGCAGTCCACATGTTTCAAGTCATAGGAGGCATCTGCCGGAACAAAAGCAGACTGTGGAACACAAGCTAATCCCTTGGTTAAAACTCTTTTCTTCAGCAGAAATCTTTTAAAAGCAGAAGAGCATAGGAAGAAACAAGGGCAACTCACAGATGCTTTCCTTCCGGGCGCGTGAGTCGGAGCTAGCACAAAGCCAAGATGGTTTCCCTTGTAAAGCAATTTTAGTGCACCCTTGCTAAATGCTTCACAAAGCTATCTGAAGGTCAGTGATACTGATAGGTTGAAAGAGTGCAAGTGGAAGAATATTCTGCAGGTTTTGGTGAGTTTCCTGTGGACAGCTACCACGCGCCCAGGCACCAATCAGCACTATGAGAGCTGAGTGCTGGATACCCATTGTTTCCTCTCTATCAATCTGCCTCAACGCGAAATAAGACAGAGAACATACTCTCTCACTCTTGTCTACCTTAACCCATATTCAACAGCTCTGTCTTCGTGGCAATAGTCATTTCAAATGTTAGCACGGAGAAAAATTACTTTTGATAGGCTGCTGCTTAATTTTAACGGCTGAAATAATTATTCCTCCTGATTTTAAATTTTCTCATCTACTCAAGCTTTTCAAAGAGCTTATAAATTATTTTAAGATATGTTTAACTATTTTCATTACCTATTTCTCAGAAGAAATTAATATTTTGGGAAAAATGTGCTTATTCTTACACTATGGTTTCAAGGGATCTCAGTATATTTTTGTACATATGTATAGGACTACTGTGTAGAACATGAAGAATGTTTTTCCTTGTATTTTAAAACACAAGACCTATACGTAAATAGAAAAGATGTATGTGATTTCTAAAAAGATATACTTTAGTAAATATATTTTTTCTATTTAAAAATAACACTTTGTAAAAAAAAATGTTGCTGTGGGAGAAAGCTGTACATCCTGAAAACACCTGTCCATAGCATACAATGAGGAATGGTGTCCGGCATAAAAGCATGGCAGCATTTGAGAGAGCCCAGAAATTAGCACGCATGGGGCACGCACAGTATAGCCCCAAGAAATCTTTATAATGGAATTTCCAAAATAAATACTTCTGTTGTAAGCTGACTCCCCCTACAACAGCTTTGCTGCAGGCTTGTTTTATTTCTCAGGAAAAAAGAGTATTTTATCTGAAAATCTGCTCTTCATGGAAGAAATCAGTTAAAAATGGAATAGGTAATTCCAATTCTCATTTAGTTCAGCATATGGCCCACAAACCAGTAGATATTTTGACTGTATTTGGAAAGCATGTTACTTTTTTTATTTGGGATTTTTAATGCCAACATTTGAAGCCAGAGCATTTATGATACTGTGTGTATAAATAAAATATTATAATTAAAATGTTGCATGGAGCCATCATTATGGCAGATGGACAAATTTATACTTATACGCTGCAAATCCACAGAGTCCTGATTTAGCATAAACTGGAGTCAACAGGAGTCCTACTGTTCTCTTTAATTGTTCTTTTAGAGAATGAAGATGAACCCTATGACTTTCTTTGTAAAACAACCTGCAAGTTCAGTTTTCTTTCTTTTCTTACTGTACTATGGGCAGTCCTAGCTATCCTGCTGAGGGGGAGCAACTACAGGAATTCTTAGGAAGAGATTTAACAGAGGAATAACAATGGCATGATGGCACTAATACTGTCCATTGCAGGATGGACCTTTCTGGTTGCATATTGCAGGAGTGCCTCCACTCTCTTCTTGCTTTCTGTTCAGATCAGGGTTTCATCTGACTGAAGCAATGCTAACGTGACTTTTGTTTTTGTTCCAGAAGTCTGTCCTTGCTCATGTTTTACAGAACAGAAAGCCCTGGAGCTGTGAGGCAGATACTGGTGGGATTGTGTCTTTTGTGCTGTGCTTATGACTCTACGACTAGGGTATTTTTTTTTGCTTAGATTTATTTGCTTTAGTTGCTGATAAAAATAATTTCAGTTGACCCATGTCTACTTGTAGACTCAGTTACCACTGGGTCCCACTAACAGTTCAGCTGAAGGAAACGTGAAAAAAAAAATCAGCCATTTTGAAGCAGTTTATTTTGATATTTCTGAAATTAAACATTTGTTTTTTCAGACTATGTTCAGAAAGTTGACATAGGTACCATTTATAAAAGCACTATTTGACTCCAAGGGAACAAACCTTCCTTAATGACTTTGTGAATCATACAAGAGTATTTGTGACAAATGTATATCTTTTTTAAGGCTGAACAGCAAGGTACATGCCACTGCTGTGGAGTGACCAGTCTCAAAATTTCTTTGCGTAACCGTCATCCCAGAGCAACAGACATTGACAAAAGCTTACATCTGTAAGCACTGAGGTCCTAGTTCAATCAGGGGAAGTTGAAAAATCTCACTTCCTCAGAAAATTTATCAGCATCTTGAAGTGGTTAGCTGCTAAATTCCCTCAAAGTCTCTTTTCTTCAGAAAAAGTTCTTTTAACGTTATAATTGACATCAATATTACTTTGCCTTTAGTAAATGGTACATTACTGCTTTAATATCCAAGCTGTTCACTGTAAGAAAATGTCTCATTTACAGCAGAGGGACTCAATGGCCGTGTCTTTATGCCTCTGAAAGAGCAGCATCCCAGGACAGATGTAAACACAGCATGATTCGCCTCCTGCAAGCTTTCCATCTGCATGGCTGCCTTGGTACACAGCCTGTAGACTGCCTGAGGGACAGGCTTAATGCACACCAACATGCTGGGCATCCTTGGACCTGCAAGATCTCGTGTATTGTGGAGGATGCTTTCCTGTCCCATGTAAAGCTGCTCTTGCAGGCCTACCATATTGAAGAGTTGAGGCTTAACAGGGCCAGTAGAAATGCCCTTTAATGAACTATATAGACATAGAGCATTTTTCTCTATGAGGTAGAGAGAAGAATGGATTGTACATTGTCTTTGCTGTTTTGGAGGACATTGCCTTTTTTGTTTTGCAGAGTATTGCCTTTTCTGTTTATTCCCTTTAGATCTTGGATGAAGAACTAAAAGCCCTACATTCAGATGTCCATTTTACTTTCCTTTCATTTCTGCACCCTTTATTATTATTTTTAGTCAATTATTTTGTTAGTCATGACAACATGGGGACATCCCTCACATTTTTAAATACTACAAGTACCCATCAACACAAGATGAAATGCCAGAATCGGCAAACTCGGTTTCTAACAGCATCACTATTTTTATGTGTGAGTGCTGATGAATTATGATGGGAAAGAAAACACAAAGAGACAGCTTTTACAACACAATTTAGAAGGATCTAGAGAAAATGGAATGAAGAATAAACTCAACTTTGAGATATACAGAATAAAAACTTGTTGCCTTTCCCATGTCAGTCAAAGGGCTAAAAAAAGGGTTAAGAGTATGGATGCTTAGGAGGAATCTTCTGTCGTACCTGGGTACATCCAATCTCTGTGCTGAGGAAAGCTGGAATGAGTAAATAGTGCAGCAAGACCTATTATTTATACGTTGTTTATGTTTGTGTCCTACAGGTGACATCCTGTAGAACAGATGTTGACTGTGTTTTGGTCAATGAAAAAAAACCCACAACATTTGCCCATCCCTTTTTTTTCCAGTTTATGTTTCGATGATGGACAGTTTTATGGATAAATCCTATTCATAATAATGGAATTTCTAGCATACATGGAACGTGTGTATTGTGCATCGCTTCCCTGAAGCAATAATAAGCTGCCTGTAGCATTGCAGAATTATACTTAAACCCTTCTAGGAAGGTTATTTTTCAATCACTTATAGATGGTTTTCACCATTCTGTTGCTTGTAATACCACTTTCAAAAGCAAAGTATTTCCATCTATTTACAATGCATTTTGATGACTTTCTTAAACATTCTTTATTTCTTAAATATCTTTCTTAAATATTCCTCAGTGTCACTTACAAGGCCAAACTACAGACCAGTAAATCCTCCTGCATGTTATGCTAATATAAATAAGGCTGGCATATCTGGTTGGGAAGCTCTGTGTACAGTGTGCCGCTGCTATTTTTTGAATGGAGACCACCTCCATATTAAAATGTCTGTGTGTTATCAAGGTCACAAAGTCTGCAGTAATAGATCAACTCTGCCAATATAAATGAGGTCAGAACATATCTTTTTAATCTAAATGTATTCTACTTCCAAGCTAAATTAAAAGATCATAATGCCAGGGAAGCCTTATGGGAGCCTTTGCTTAATTACTGGTCAGGTGAGGATGCAGTACACTGCTGCTACTGTAGTTTCATATAGTTTGTTAGTGAAATTATGCCAATAGAGATGGAAAAACAACGGGGTTTGCTTCGGTGGATTGAACGATAAATGAAAATAAACAGGAAAAACTTGCATCAATTCAGGTCAAAATGAAAGAAAAGTAACTTATTTCTGCAGAAGCGAAAAAGCTGCAATTTTGGTGCACAATGACGTGTTTAACTTTGTTTCAGTTGATAACTCTGTTTAACCTTTTTCATTTGTACAGTCTAAGCTTTACGTGTGTCCTGGTTTTAGCTGGGATAGAGTGAATTTTCTTCCCAGTAGCTGGTATAGTGCTGTGTTTTGGATTTAGGATGAGAATAATGTTGATAACACACTGATGTTTATGCTGTTGCTAAGTAGTGCTTATATTAGTCAAGGACTTTTCAGCTTCTCATGCCCTGCTCGTGAGAAGCTGGGAGGGGGCACAGCCAGGACAGCTGACCCCAACTGCCCGAAGGGCTATTCCATACCATATGATGTCATGCTCAGTATAGAAACTGGGGGGACTTGGCTGGGGCAGCGATTGCTGCTCAGGAACTGGCTGGGCATTGGTCAGCGGGTGGTGAGCAATTGCATTGTGCATCACTTGTTTTGTATATTCTTTTATCATTTTTATTTTCTCTTCCTTTGCTGTCCTATTAAACTCTCTTTATCTCAACCCACGTGTTTGGGGTTTTTTTTCTGTTTCTTTCTCCATCTCACAGGAGGGGGGGAGGGGGAAGTGAGCGAGCGGCTGTGTGGTGCTTAGTTGCCGACTGGAGTTAAACCACAAAAGTCCTCTTTGGCACCCAACGTGGGGCATAAAGGGTTGAGATAACAACAGATTTGACCAGAGTGTGTTAAAACAAATTTGTTATAAGCATTCATTATGTTATTTTAGTAGCCGCTGGTCACAATGTTGATTTAATTGCCCTCAGAGTTGTGCTTGTTCTTAGAATTGTGTTATGTAACACCTTACTTGCTGTATACACTGTTTATTAGTATTTATGTGCTGTTTATCACCTCTGGGAGGTGGATTAAGGTTACCATTTTACTGTGCTGTGTAACACTGGCTTATGGTATGATAAAATTGTTGGTCATGAGATCAATCTGGTATTTGTACTCAGCACTGTTGTCACCTCTGTACTTCAGGAGCCATCTATCAGAAATTAGTAATAATTACACGTTTTACTTTTTCTCCTCGGAGAGCCAACCTATGGGGGATACACCTTCCTCTATCTTCCCCTTCTCCTCCAGGCTAATTATAATAGCTCCTGAGAATTTTGAATATCCTTGGGATGTTCAAACCAGCATGGTCCTATTGCTATGTCTCCTGAATGTGTGTCAGGTCTTGCTTAGGGTTAAACAACTATTTAAGAATACTGTGGCTACTCCAACCCCAGTGACAGGCACTGCAGCTGAACCAGAGAACCAGCCCATCCCGGTATCAGTCGCCCCCATACACAAGAAGAAATCTTGGAAGCAAAAGTCAGCTCATTTAGTAAAGGACGAAGAAGCTTCTCCTAAGAGGGAGCAGGAGGAAGAAGCATACTGCCCCACCAGCGAGGAGGCAGACTACTCTAAAGCAGGGCCATCATGAGAACAGGAAGAGGAAGAGGAAGAATTCCCCGCTTCCCCCCAAGGAAGAACTCAGCAGGAGGGTTCCTCCTCTTCCTTGGAGGGAGAGGAAGAACTCATAAACAAGATGGGAACCACCTTATCCCTATCCCTGAGTGAGCTGTGAGATATGTGAAAGGATTTCAGCTATTGTCCAGGTGAGCACATTGTCACCTGGCTGCTCCAATGCTGGGATAACAGGGCCAGTAGCCTGGAATTAGAGGGTAGGGAAGCCAAGCAGCTGGGATCCCTTTCTAGGGAAGGGGGCATTGACAAAGTGACTGGAAATGGGGCACAAGCCCTTGGCCTCTGGAGGCGACTCCTGTCAGGTGTGAAGGAAAGGTATCCCTTCAAGGAAGATGTTATATGACACCCAGGCAAGTGGGCCACCATGGAGAGAGGTATCCAGTACCTGAGGGAATTAGCCGTGCTGGAGGTGTTTTATGATGACCTGGACAACGAGCAGTTATCCAAAGATCCAGATGAAGTCAAGTGCATGCGACCCACGTGGTGGAAGTTTGTATGGAGCGCACCATTGTCGTATGCCAACTCATTGGCAGTAATGACCTGGAAAGACAGAGAGAAACAAACGGTGAATGAATTGGATGGCCAACTCTGGCAATAGGAAGAAAGTCTCTCTTCCTCCCTATGGGCCTGCATCTCAGCTGTGGAGAAACTGCTGGACACGATAGCTGAGAAACTGTCCCGGGAGTTCCAAAGATTGAAAGACGGTATGTCTTGCTTCCCACCTGTACAAACCAGTATCTCAGCTATTAGAAGTAAGTGTTCCTCTGCTCAAGAGAGGGAATACAGTGGGTACACACCATGGGCCACCCTGTGGTTTTACCTGCGTGACCATGGAGAGGACATGAGGAAGTGGGATGGAAAATCCATCTCAACCCTAGAGGCACGAGTATGTGAGTTGCAAGGAAAAACAATCACACAAGGGGGTTCTTCCAGGAAAATTGCTGCTCCAGTTTCCAGTGAGCAGTTCCCCAGACAGAGTAGAAGGGCTGATCTTACTCCTGATTTTAATGAAGGGACTCCTGACTCATATCTTGTTACTCACAAGTAGTGAGTAACGAATACTATGACCAGGACTAGAGGGGCCCTGCCTCCAGCCAGGTGGAGGAAAGGGACAACCAGGTTTACTGGACTGTGTGGATTTGATGGCCTGGCACATCAGACCCACAGGAGTATAAGGCTTTAGTGGACACTGGTGCACAGTGTCCTCTAATGCCATCAAGCTATATAGTAGCAGAACCCACCTGTATTTCTGGAGTGACAGGGGGATCCCAACAGCTGACTGTATTGGAGGCCGAAGTGAGCCTAACTGGGAATGAGTGGCAAAAGCACCCCATTGTGACTGGCCCAGAGGCTCCGTGCATCCTTGGCATAGACTACCGCAGGAGAGGGTATTTCAAGGACCAAAAAGGGTATTAGTGGGCTTTTGGTATAGCTGCCTTGGAGATGGAGGAAATTAAACAGCTGTCCACCTTGCCCGGCCTCTCGGAGGACCCTTCTGTTGTGGAGCTGCTGAGGGTCAAAGAACAACAGGTGCTGATTGCCAATCAACGGTGAACAACGGTGCACCAGCAGCAATACCGCACCAACCAAGACTCCCTGATTCCCATCCATAAGCCGATTCGTCGACTGGAGAGCCAAGGAGTGATCAGCAAGACTCGCTCACCCTTTAACAGTCCCATATGCCCAGTGCAAAAGTCCAATGGAGAGTGGGGACTGACAGTAGACTACCATGGCCTGAATGAAGTCACGCCACCGCTGAGTGCTGCTGTGCCAGACATGCTGGAACTTCAATATGAGTCAAAGGCAGCCAAGTGGTATGCCGCAATTGACATCGCTAATGCATTTTTCCCAACCCCTTTGGCGGCAGAGTGCAGGCCACAGTTTGCTTTCATGTGGAGGGATGTTCAGTACACCTGGAATTGACTGGCCCAGGGGTGGAAACAGAGTCCTACCATTTGCCATGGACAGATCCAGATGGCACTGGAACAGGGTTAAGCTCCAGAACATCTGCAATACATTGATGACATCATCATGTGGGGCAACACAGCAGAAGAAGTTTTTGAGAAGGGGAAGAAAATAGTCCAAATCCTTCTGAAAGCCGGTTTTGCCATAAAACAAAGTAAGGTCAGGGGACCTTCACAGGACATCCAGTTTTTAGGAATAAAATGGCAAGATGGATATTGTCAGATCCCAATGGATGTGATCAACAAAAAACCAGCCATGTCTCCACCAACCAGAAAAAAGAAACACAAGTTTCCTTAGGCATTGTGGGTTTTTGGAGAATGCATATTCCAAATTACAGTCTGATCGTAAGCGCTCTCTATCAAGTGACCTGGAAGAAGAATGATTTCAAATGGGGCCCTGAGCAATGACAAGCCTTTGAACAAATTAAACAGGAGATAGTTCATGCAGTAGCCCTTGGGCCAGTCCGGGCAGGACAAGATGTAAAAAACGTGCTCTACACTGCAGCCGAGGAGAATGGCCCTACCTGGAGCCTCTGGCAGAAAGCACCAGGGGAGACTCAAGGTCAACCCCCAGGGTTTTGGAGTCAGGGATACAGAGGATCCGAGGTCCCCTATACTCCAACTGAAAAAGAGATATTGGCAGCATATGAAGGGGTTCGAGCTGCTTCGGAAGTGGTTGGCACTGAAGCACAGCTCCTCCTGGCACCCTGACTGCTGGTGCTGGGCTGGATGTTCAAAGGGAGGGTCCCCTCTACACATCATGCAACTGATGCTACGTGGAGTAAGTGGGTTGCACTGATCACACAACAGGCTCAAATAGGAAACCCCAATCACCCAGGAATCTTGGAAGTGATCATGGACTGGCCAGAAGGCAAAGATTTCGGCATATCGCCAGAGGAGGAGGTGACGTGTGCTGAGGAGGCCCCACTGTACAATAAACTACCAGAAAGTGAGAAGCAATATGCCCTGTTCACTGATGGGTCCTATCGTCTTGTGGGAAAGCACTGGAGGTGGAAGGCTGCTGTATGGAGTCCTATACAACAAGTGGTAGAAACTGCTGAAGGAGAAGGTGAATCGAGTCAGTTTGCAGAAGTAAAGGCTATCCAGCTGGCTTTAGATATTGATGACTGAGAAAAGTGGCCAGTGCTCTATCTTTATACTGACTCCATGGATGGTGGCAAATGCCCTGTGGGGGTGGTTGCAGCAATGGAAGCAGAGCAACCGGCAGCACAGAGGCAAACCCATCTGGGCTGCAGCATTGTGGCAAAACATTGCTACCCAGATAGAGAACCTGGTTGTAAAAGTACGTCACGTAGATGCTCCCGTACCCAAGAGTCAGGCCACTGAAGAACATCAGGTGGCCTGAACCAGCAGGTGGATCAGGCTGCTGAGATTGAAGTGGCTCAGGTGGATCTGGACTGGCAAGATAAGGGTGAATTATTTATAGCTCGGTGGGCCCATGACACCTCAGACCATCCAGGAAGAGATGCAACATATATAGATGGGATTGCTTTTGCTCAAGGACCCGGGTGCACTTGGTGGGTGATGCGAAAGGATGGGGAAGTCCTATGTGTACCTCAACAGGATTTGATTTTGGGTGAAAACAGCCAATCAGCTGAATTGTATGATGTTAATTGCTATGTAATACTGTATGTCATCACTTCTATGGTGGCTATGTGTCATATCAACAGTATTTCAGTAAGAATCACCCAGATTAATGAAGAATGAACTTTGATGAAATCGAGCAAAGTGCAGCAGTGATGGAACCAGAACTGGCTTCAGCATGCAACAATCCAACACCACACACCATCTGCCCTGCCCTGAAGGACTGTCGTGACAGATGGAGCCCAAAGTCATGGACTAAAAGAACTCAACGGACATTTTAGAGGGATGGCCCATAGACTAAGTGAATGATATCTGTGTGTATATATTAAAAGACAGGAAAAGTGGTGGTGATTAATTGGCATGTATTGGACAGTGTGGGACCTGGGCATGATGTAGATGGTGTAGAATAAGGGGTGGATACTGTCCTGGTTTTGGCTGGGATAGAGTGAATTTTCTTCCTAGTAGCTGGTATAGTGCTGTGTTTTGGATTTAGGATGAAAATAATGTTGATAACACAGGGATGTTTTAGTTGTTGCTAAGCAGTGCTTACACTGGTCAAGGACTTTTCAGCTTCCCCTGCTCTGCCAGGTGCACAAGAAGCTGGGGGAGCACAGCCAGGACAGCTGACCCCAACTGCCCGAAGGGCTATTCCATACCATATGGCATCATGCTCAGTATAGAAACTGGGGGGAGTTGGCCAGGGAGCAGTGACCGCTGCTCAGGGACTGGCTGGGCATCGGTCAGTGGGTGGCGAGCAATTGCATTGTGCATCACTTGTTTTGTATATTCTTTTATTATTATTATTATTATTATTATTATTATTATTATTATTATTATTATTATTATTATTATCTTTTCCTCTACTCTCCTATTAAACTGTCTTTATCTCAACCCATGGGTGTTATTTCTTTTTCCAATTCTCTCCCCCATGCCACCAGGGTGGGGAGGGGGTGATGAGCGAGCAGCTGTGTGGTGCTTAGCTGCCGACTGGGGTTAAACCATGACAAGGTGGCAAGCTTAGCGCCTGAAGTAGGAGACTGCTCACTCTATGGTCAATGGAGGGAGACTGAGTTTTTCTTAGCGATTCAGAGCAGCATCTTTTTATGCCCTCTGAAGTGCTCTGACTGTTTCCGTTCTCTGTACAGGGAACCTGGAGAGAATGTAAATTTCCAATGTAGGTCAATATGAATCCCTTCTACTCATCCCCTTAAGTGATGAAAAGTTTCACTTTGTTAAATTGTATAAAAAATTGTTTTCTTGGCAAAATAAATTTTGCCATTTTTGGACCAGGACATCACACTTTGATCAAATTTATGAATATTTTTCGTCTCCTTCTTTTCATTACAGTCATCCACTTTCCTCCAAGTTGACTAGAAATGTGGTATTTGCATATAGCAAAAATGTCTGTTTATGAGGTACAAAAATTTACAGAAACAGATGATACAGGTTTTGACTGGTAACAAATTGTTTTCATTGATATTAAGCAGGTTAACTCATTTGTGTGGATTTTGTTTTGTTTTGTTTTGTTTTTCCAGAGACACAGTATTTGAAATCTGCACACTGTGCTGCCAGGAAGCCTGACTTAAATCAGATGAAAATTTTAACCCTGCTTAAGAAATAAAAACCTATCAATCAGGCCTGCTGAACAATGAAAATAGTCTCCATTCATATTTTATTCCAATTCAGCTACCTCTAGAATATACTAATTAAAAAACTTAGTACAAATTATTAGCAGCTTATCTCCTTTCAACTTAGGTAGTTGTTTGTACTGAACTTGTGGTTTTAAATAACACAGCTGTCAAATATGGGCTTGTCTAAAAGTTCCTGAAATCAATTCCTTTGTGGCAAGAAGGGCGTTTGTGTTAGTCCATGTAAATTGCAATGAATATCTTTTTGATCAAGCTTGAGTTTGGGGAAAAGGAGTTCAATGGTAAGTTTCAAGTGAACCCAACCTTTGTGAAATATTTTGAAATTGCCCATCAAAGTAAGCATGCTTTTGGGAGCAGGATGCACCCTGTCCCATGGCTGCCTGGTGTTAATGTGGGATGACCAAAAGGCTCAGCAAAGCATTACTGATTGCTCTGCCTTTAAAAAGATGAAAAAACGTACTTTATTTCTGTCTCTTCCAATTCAGCTGATATGACAAGATAACTTATTCAGCATCTCACATCTAACTGGGGCATGAAGGAGCAACTGAGCAATTGGGGTAGTTGCTTTTCTGTATCTTTTCACTCATCTATGTTTCAGTGTCACTATCACGCTCCCCAGGCATTAAAGTAACATGTCATATTCTGTCTTTTCATTTTTTTCCAAAACAAAGTCAACCTGGACTCCAAATTACAGAGATGAGAAGCATAGTTTCTTTTTTTTTTCTTCTTTCTTATTTTTTAATTTTTGCTTCCTATGCAAGCTCTGAAATGGTTTCATATGGAGGGGTTTCAGGCAGTTAAAATTAGCCCACCAGTGCATTGTGTACCTCAGTATCAAGTATTGAAGACATAAATACAATGTTTCATCAATATAGTGCTGATTTAACATTGTTCAGCATAGATGCACAGCTCTCATTACGCATTATACCTGTGCAGTTCAGAGGATCACCGTGACGGTAGCTGCCTAATGACTTTTTGCTGCCCTGAGGAGCATGGGCTTCTGGCCACGCATGCAGCTGAAACAAAGAAAAAAATATTCATAGCACTTGCTGCCTCTCCAAAAGGCAGCATCCACCCTCAGCATTACAGACTTTCAGCTGATGCTAAGCTCGAAGCTCAGCAGGAAGCACAAGCCAGGAACCAAGACAAGATACTGTGGACCAGGTGAAATGCTTATCTTTTCCTTTGTGAAATGTAATGTCTGAGGAGCTGAGCTGGCCTGTCTGTATGAGAATTCAGTACCTCCCATTGGGTTCCTGCACACATTCCCAATTCAGGTGTTTTCCACCAGAAGTGGCACTTAGTTGATGTTCTGCTCAGAAGAAGTCAATGGCTGACACAGTGAATGCTGAGCACTGCTTTCATGATGTATGATTGCACCGTAATTTTAGAGTTTTGCTTAACAAAATTAACACATCCTGTGCTTGATTCTGACCCAAGACTGAGTACTTCAAAATTTTACTGGTGATACACTTAACCAATTCAAATGGGACTTGACCAATTTTAGAAAGAGAGAAGTCAGTAAAAACTCACACTGTAGTTAAAAAACTTGAACCCTCTGCAGATGCTCATGCTTTTTGTAGGTATTTTTCTTTCAGTTTAAACTTTTTGTTTAACAGGTTACTAGAACTAAGCTTTTGGCTAATAAAACTACTTGCTGAACGAACGTTCACTGTAGAGCTTAGCAGCTAGATTCTCCTTTAGGCAAACATAGAGATTAAAACACATCACTGGTTGTGTGATACATTAAATACATTAAATATATATGGTAAAACTCATCTAACGATGTGCTTTAATCTCTGAGAGATTATACAAAGATTCAGCATTAGAAGAGCTTTGTGGAGGTTGCACAGTCGGTACTCAGAATTTAAGAAATGCCATAATTTCTGTGTGGGCAAACTTATTCGGATTCCCTTTTTCCCAGTTTAATTTCTTATTTAGATGAAAAAAAGCATTAGGATGCCTTGCTAAATACATTCAGTGAGTGGGATTTGCTCAGAAACAGTTTATTCTTTCTTCACTGTTCAGTTCGTGCCTCATCTTTTTACTGCATGTTGTTGGAAACCTGCTTTGAAGACAGAGTAATTACTTTCTTGATAGTCTTCACAGTCTTTCCTATGGCATCATCACTGTGGTATCTGAGTGCTTCATAAACATTAACTAATAAATCTTCACAGCACCCTTGGGAGGAGATGGCATGATATTATCCAGATTTGACTGATGAGGAACTGAGGGATTCAGGTAAAAAGCTTCCATTAATTTTGGGATTCCACTCTAAGATGACAAAAATCTAATTTTTCAGAGTGCTTATCCTTCTATAGCACTCTATTTATCCAAAGCACAGCTCTCTGACTTCAGTTAACAAAGGTAGTCACGTTTTAATTTTTTTTTCTTTTTTAGAATAAAAAAACCCTGTTACCCTAAATGTTTCATTTGAAACCTCTCATCTTTGAGAAAATATCAGTGAATGCAACAGAAGGCAGACAAAATCTCTCCTCCAATTACGATGGATGACATGGCGGTTCTACAGCTGTGGGAGAGACCCAGACTGGATGCTCTGATACAAGATAGGCAGCAGCTCCGAATCTCAAATCCTTGGGTACCTTATGTCCCAAGGGCAACACTGCATTCTGGAAACACTGGTCCATTCTGCCTGAGATATTCCCAGAGGCAGGCAGCCTGGGAGCTCTGGTGACCCAGCTCTCAGGCAACCTGCCTGATGGGACTCCAGCAGCCACAACCTTAGGCAGCACCATTTAAACAGAGCCTCTCTGACTGAGGAACCCAGGCTCTAGCCACACAGCTCCGCTCTCACCTTCACAAAAGGGAGCCTGGCACCACTGAGAAACTCAGTGTAAGGCACATCTCCCCGTTTCAAGATTCTTTGCTGTGAAGTTGGGACTTAGGACATTGGAGGACTCTAGAGTAGTCTGCAAGGAGGGGATTTCTCAGAGTCACAGCTGGCAAGATTCCCCTAGAAGTCACTCAGAAAACTTGCATCTCAGTTTATCTAAGCAACTATAGATTTGTGGGACTATTTAGTTTCCAAAAAATTTTGAAATACAGGTATTTTTTCACAATAGAAAAAAATATCTGTAACATAAATGTCATTTCATTTTGATATAAAAGTCAAAAGTGCCCCAGACTTTCTTTAAAGTCTGGGTGCTGGAATACTAGATTTGTACATAAAATAGTTACAATTATTTTCACACAGTTAAAATATATTTAAAGGTGTTTTCACATGGGCAAAATATTATAATCATCCTTAGTATCCATCTTAGAAATAACTGAGTCATTTGGGCCAAGGCAGGAAATAACAAAAATGTTTTTCTTGGTTTGCATTCTGAGTTTCTAAGTGCAATAGGAACATAAAAATGATAAAAAATGGATTAGTAACAGCACATACAGAAATCTGATAATATTTTAGTAGCACAAGAAAAAGGAAGGCTATGTTAGTAAAATTGCTCTATTTAGGCACATTAATCATATTTGCATACATTAATCATGTTTGCATACATATATATGTATGTAAATATAAATATATAAATCTCACATTTTGCATATGCTGGCCAGATGGTAAATGCATTTTTTAAAAAAAAAATTAAATTACTTTAATTTAAATTAAATTAATTAATTAGGTCAAAGACCTGTTCATGAGAACATCTTGTTTGATCTTGTTTCTATTACAGATCATCAGGCAAGACCAAGTATTTCAGTACTCAGAAAATAAATGTTTACCACATGTAACAATGAATTGAGTTTTCTGCAGTGACAAGGAGATGGAGAGAGTAGAAGTCCTCTTTTTAAGTCAGAAATTGTGAGAAATGAAGGTTTCCTCTGGGGAGGAAATTTACTTCCCTACAGCAAATTAAATTATTTTTATTTATTTATTTATAAAGTATACTTGTTGGGAGGCTCGGAGGTTCATACTTCTCCATGTCTTACCCTTCTCCACAGCTAAACTCTGTTGCTTCTGATGGAGGTAAGAACCCTTGCCCCCTTGGCACCAAATAAGGTGTGGAGGAAAAACTGTTATTTTCAATTCTTTACAAGCATTTTGACAAATCCCAAAGCATGAAATTTGTAATCCTTATCTTAATGCAGAACTACAGAGCATGTGGGGGATGTGCATACAAGTCTTGGTCTCCTTGGGGCTCAGAAATAAAAGACATGACTGATATTAATCCATTCCAAAGAGTTCAAACCCAGAAAGATTCTCCAGCCTTACTCTTCCTTTCATACCATGATAACAAGCCAAGGAATTTCTTCCAAAAGAGAAATTAATTCAGGTTTGCAGAAATATATCTAATCTCACTTTACAGGCTCAAGGTGTTAGTAAAGCTAAGTTGTTGAAGTATTTAATCGCTGTCATTGCTCTGAAATTTCATATTTTGTGAAATTTCAGCTACTTTGAAGTCAAGTTGTCTAATTTCCATTTCTAGTCATTGGATCTTGTTATGTCATTGTCAGCAAGGTTCAAAGGCCTCCCACTATCAAGAAGCTATTTCATGTAGTCATGATCAAGCACTTATTTTTTAAGTTGAGCTCTTTAAGTCTCATATCATGCAGCTTATTTTTCCTATCCCCTAGTTCATTATTTTGGCCCTCCTTTGAACTGCCTTTGCATTTTCACATCCTTCATCTGTGGACAACAGAGAAGGTACAGCATTGCTACCAGTGGTCTTACAAACACTGGGTGTTGGTCCATAATTGTTTGTTCACAGAGCCTCTAACTGGTCTGTCACTGTTGGCAGAGTCTCTTATGTACTGTTAGTGTTGTTACATACAATCATTTCCAAGTTAACTTTTCTATAATATTCCTCTCTTAAAATATGGAGGAAATACCGCTCTAGGGGTCTAGCTGTATACAATGTATTCACTATTTTGCAAGCAAACCTACAGGTTAGCTTTATATATTTATTATTGCTTTGTATTTGCTTTACTTATACTTGCTTTATATATTTAATATGTTAAAATGAGTCTGTAAATTATTTTAATCTCCAGTATATAATTCCCTCCTGTATACTACAGGAAAGGTCATTTCTCTAACATGGTAGTACAAAAGCTAAAAATGCATACCATCAAACTAAATGAGATCAAAAGCATTTAGCAAAAACCAAAGGAGAATGAGTTCTTCAGTATAAACCAGAATAATGAGTGTGTCAGTGTCTTATGCTGATGTCACATTTGTGGTTTTAGCTTTTTTTGTTCTTCAGATTTTTTTTATAAGTTTAGTCCTTCAAGACACTGAAGGACTACTTATCACTGCTGATGAAGACTCTGCTTCTGTGCAGTTACTGCAGCACTTTTCATCTTGGCCCATGCTTCTCAGTGTATACGCGGTCCATCCTGCTGAATGGGTGTAATTCACCAGTATCCTCCACCAAAAGCCAGCCCTTCCCAAATAACAAGCAAATTCTGAACCTCACAAGGCTGCTGAGGAGACGTATTTACTGAAAATGTTTTCTAGGACTTTGATGTCTGATGCTTTGAATTGAATGATTATGTCAACTAATTGGGCAGTGTGTGTATGTATATGTCTGTCAGGAATACACACCAATGAGCAGTTGTGTACTTTACCACTGCATATATAGTGTAAATGCAAAAGGCTACTTCAAAGAGCCCATGGAATGATTCCTAAAAGTGCATGGAATGAAACAGTGATAGAAAAGAGCAGGTGTTTTAAGAGAGCTGACTCTATGAAGATTTCTCTGAAATAGTAGTCTGCAGAACGAGAACGGACTTAAAGCAATGAGCAGTGTTACTGGAGGAAGACTGATCACAGGCTAACTTCCAGTAAATGCTTCATTCCACTACTGCTCTATGTATGTAAGAGACTGATTTGGATAATAACGATTTTTTCAGTATATTTTTCCCAGACAATGATTATTGCTTCTGGGCACTCAAATAATCACTTTCGTAAGGAGCTGGAATTTCTAGAACAACAGATGCATCTGTTTCAGATAACGTAATATATTTTGTTGGGATTCTCAAGTAGAACCTAGCTCAAAGCACACTGAAATCACTGAAAAGTAAACTCCTTAGCTGCGTGCCACAATAATGCATCATGGTGTTAGGTACCGTAAGAAAAACATCATCATCTTATGGACAAATAGAGTGTGACTCTCAATTTCTTAGAAGTTACGGCTTACGATTATTATTTTATGGTGTGACTGTTTTATATTATGAAAAGAAGCATAGCAAAGCTTCACATTTCTTATTCATTCTTACATGTTAATGCTGCTGTCTTTAAAAATCCATTTCTGCAGCTTACTAAATAATCACTAGAGATACATGACATGAGGAAAATAAAATAAGAAATAATGTTTATCTTGTCTCCAGTAGAATTACTTTTATTGAGATTCAGAGAAGCTTTTTGCTCTTAAAAAGTATTATTCATATTTGTCTACAACTTTCTTCCTCATCCTGGTTTACAGGAACTATGCCAATTTAGATTTGGCTTGTACACTGCATATAAACAGACTTTTATACAATTGAGACTGATAAAAATATTTGTCACATTTTATTCTGATTTTATATATTTCATTCCAAACATTGTTATGGTGATTGAAAGACCAGCATTGCACTCACTGCTGCCAATTCTCATGGGTGAGTCTTGCAATATATGTTATTTTTCTCTAACAGGCCATAGCCCCAAAGTCATGTGGTTATGCAAGATTCAGCTTTCCTTTAAAAGGGAATTATGTTTCTAACCCTCAGAGGAAAGCTTGAATATATAAAGCCTATATTATTTAAAAACCCAAACATCCCCCTAAATAAATAATGAGAATTTTTTAAATAAAAAAAATATGGATTTTTTTTTTAGTTTTAAAGGCAGTGGAATACAATTTTAGTGACAGATATATTTACAATCGTGAGGCTAGCAATAGAGAGAACCTAAAAGTAAAAAAAAAAAAAAAAAAGATTCATTTGCCCAATTACAGAGAAATCTAGAAAATAAACTCACAGCAGAAATACTATTCTTTCAACTTCATTTTTAAGGTTTTCTTAGTCTAGATAAGTGAAGAAATCAGGGGTATGGAGCTTGATTTTCTACTACTCCGTATCTCTTAAATGATTTCCAGCTAGTAAAGTGCTGTATGCAGATGGGTTGAGCAGAGAATCAGGCTAGTGGTTGTTAAAGGGATGGTGTACTAACTTGGAGACACAGGAATTAAAAATCTGTTTAAAAACCCTCAGCAAACTATTTCCTCTAAGTGAATTACAGAGTACTCCAGCAGCCTTGAATGTTCAGTGATTTTTTCCCCACCCCAAATCCTTCCAAATACTTCAGTTCTTGAATGGCCTCATTTAGCAACGTCGCTTTGAATGTTGTCGTGGTTTAACTCCAGCCGGCAACTAAGCACCACACAGCCGCTCGCTCACTCTCCCCCCGCAGTGGGATGGGGGAGAGAATCGGAAAAAAAAAAAGTAAAACCCATGGGTTGAGATAAAGAGAGTTTAACAGGACAGCAAAGGAAGAGAAAATAATAATGATAAAAGAATATACAAAACAAGTGATGCACAATGCAATTGCTCACCACCTGTTCACGAACGCCCAACCCGTCCCCGAGCAGCGATTGCTACCCCCTGGCCAACTCCCCCCAGTTTCTATACTGAGCATGACGCCGTATGGTATGGAATAGCCCTTTGGGCAGCTGGGGTCAGCTGTCCTGGCTGTGCCCCCCCCAGCTTCTTGTGCACCTGGCAGAGCAGGGGAAGCTGAAAAGTCCTTGACCAGTGTAAGCACTGCTTAGCAACAGCTAAAACATCAGTGTGTTATCAACATTACTCTCATACTAAATCCAAACCACAGCACTATACCAGCTACTAGGAAGAAAATTAACTGTATCCCAGCCAAAACCAGGACAAATGTCCAGATATGAAGATCAGTGAGGCTACCTACAGATGTACAGACACGTACTGCATACTCCCATACTGGCCTTCATAGTTGTCAAGAAAGTGAGGAGTGGCATGGGGGCTTGAGTTTAGTGCTGAAGCTGAGGAGCTGAGGTTAGTGTGGCTTTTCTGTTGGTGTTTTTTAAATAAAAGGGCAGGGATAAGCAGGAGTAAAGGTTTGGAGAGGGGAAAAAGAGGATACATAATGGATCTAGGCTGAGCTGAAAACTGAAAAACTGGCATAGAAAAGTTAGAAGTTTAAAATTTTCAGTTTTACCTCTAGTAAAATTAGCCAGCCTTGACATTTTGTTACTTTTGCTTTGAATCAGGCTGATGAAAGATGTAATCCTGATGTACTGTTATGGAGAAAAGGCATATTCTGGAAATGCAGACATCTGCTTTGAGGTAGAAGGATGTGCTTTGTAGTTCTTTTTTCCCCTCTAATTTTTTTCTCCTGTTTTCCTCTTACTTGAGACCATGACTGATACAACATTCATAAAGAATTGTCTTCTCATATTTTGGAGTAAAGTTCACAAAGATTTCAAAATGCAGATAAATTAATGCAATGCTCCAGGAGTCAATGGAGTCTGGTTGGAGATGGTTGAAATTGGGTAACTTGCATTTACAGCCACTGCTACATATTTAAATGCAACCTATTTCACAGTGTTTTCAAAACAAGTGTACCTATAGAGTTGTCAAAAATAATGAGGTTCTGTTGGGCCAGCCACAAGAAGTAGTCTTGTACTCCTGCAGCTGAGGCTTCTATACTAAATTCTCCCTGGAATCATATCTTGTTGGGAAGCTGATTTTAGGGGAACAGCTAGTAGAAGAAAGGATAGAAAGCAAATTCATGGAGCTGAAGACTGAAACAGCTAATGTTTTAAATGTCATGATATACCTTCACCCAAAAAGCTGCCATATTACTCAAGTTTATATGAAGTGAACAGGGAAAGAAATAACCTATAACCTGCAATCAGGAGAGACAAAAGCATTCGGGAGGAATGTATGGAAACAAATGTTCAACTTTAACATTCTTATTAGTTGTACTTGAGTGGGGCTCAGGCTGAGCAAGATTTTTTTTCACATTTAACCTATGTGCAAAACAGGGAACACCACAGGGAAAATTAACTTCCTCTGAATGTCATTCTGTAGTAGATTCAGAGTCCTGCAGTTTGTGGCCCTAGTCTCAGATCACTCTTAACACAGACATATCTTTGTGCTTGAATGAAATTTCATTGGCTTTGAGTTGCAATGCTGTACCATGATTGGAAAGTTTTAGGCACAGTATTTTATCCCCCAAACTGTGGGCTATATTATAATAATTTATTTTTCCTGATAGCCACTCATTCTGCAGAACAGTTAAGTACCTGTTTAATTGCTAAGGTGAAGCAGATAACTTGTTGATTGTGCAATAGGGAGACAGACATGAAACTAGGCAAAAGAAGGTTTGGTAGGAGGTGTCTATTTGTCTTCATTATTTGGAAGAAAAATCTGGAAAGTTCCTTTACAACAGATTACATGGTTATGGCTAGAAGTTTTTTAAAAAAAATTCTCGCCTTCTATGGAAAACAGAGGATAATTACTTTATCATTCTAGAGAACTCCCAGTTTCACTGTGAATTTTTTATCAGAATGTTCACAGGGTTTAACTTTTCATAACTTTTCCCCATCATTGATAGTTCTTTGCTAAAATTTGGCACAAGGTGGATGTGGGTGTGTTTGTGTTGCCATTGTTATCTGCTTGCCCTTTGAGTGATCGCAAGTCTGTTTTTCCTTGGAAAATAAAAAGAGAATTACAATGCTCAACTTCTACTTTCTCATGAGATGGTTTCCCAACACATAGCCTTAAGTGAATATCATTGTAGGTTGGTGGAGAGCAAGACTGATTCCTGTTACCTTATCTGGAAGTCTATGCACATGTGGTTCATGAAAGAAATTAAAAAGGAGCATGTAAGGAGAAGGGGAATAAGACACATATTTGATGAAAATAAACAGGAACTTTTGCTTGTATACTTTGCTTGTATAACAAAGTCTGGGAGGGGATTCTCTGTACTAGGAGGGAAAATGGTAAGGGAAGAGTTATTTAAACAAAATTGTCACACGCACAAGTGTGTATGAGTATATACATCTGTCTAAACTTAGAAGGTTATATAAATCAATGAAAAGAATTTGTGCAACACTTTCAAAAGACAGAGCAGCTGGAGGGAGAAGCTCTCTGCTTTTAAGATGGGAAAAAAATCGTGTTTCACAAGAATCAGTTAGCTGCTTAAGAGGGTAAAAAAACCCAGACTAGTGCTATGAAGTACTTAGGAGCTGGGGACACACAGAGGTTGGAGACCGAAATCCATCCCCTAACTCAGAAGAAGCAAAGACACATACTGCACTTCCTAGAAGCAAGGCCACCAGCCTTTACCATTTTTTTACTCTCTAAACTTCTCTAAGGACCACTTGGCAGAAGAGGAATGAAAGAATTTATCTTTGTCACAGAGGAAGATGAGGGGTTTGTCAGCACTGCAATAAATATATCTCAATATCAACAAATACCTCTGATAAATACCTTTTTTAAAATATTAAGTAATTTTGGAATATGAAATTTACCAAGACAGTAAAGATGCTGAGGTAAAAAAGATGTTTAAAAATCCAGTATCTTAATGGGAAACTAAAAGTGAATAGAAGAATAGTCTGTTTTAAAGAACAGGAAATAAATTAGTTACTTATTAGTACAGAGCCAATAAAGCTTTGAAAAGCTTAACTGAGTGTGGATATAGCCCTGACCTGAACTTATGACTGCAGAAACTTACGAGATAAAATTTTCCAAATAGAAAAAAGGCATATGTATAATCACTTAAAGGTTGGAGCTATCTAGGTGGAATGTTTTTTATTTGGTCTATTTGCGTCGGGGAGGTATTTGGAGAGAGGCAGAAGCAAGCCAGAGCACAGAGGGAAAAAATGAAGGTGCCAAAACTTGCTATGACTACAAAAACACAAGCCTTGAGAGAGTTTGTGGCACAGTACTGACTAGAAGTGCCTTGTAGCTGTGAGACACAAACCCATTTCTATTTATCCCTCAAAGGCTTAGTAAAAAACCAGGATTGTACCAAAGATCCCTAATTCAGTTATTGTTGTCAGAATCCAAACTAGTTATTCAAGTAAAAAAGGATAATACTGGATTAAGTGATCCAAAATTTGTTTACTTATCAAATTTTTTTTTTAAATGTTAGCATATGCTCAGCTTAGTTAGATATTGATGAATTGTTTAGGGTTCCTTCGAGAAAGTACTCTGTGATCTGATACCACCAGAGTGCCGAGTACCACTTTATTCCCACTGGCTTCCCCTCAGCTGCCCTCGAAGAAGGAGCAACCTTCTCCATTTTCCAGGTTTCCTCAACTCAGAGTGTACATGCTGAGCCAAAGAAAATGAAGCAGCTTTTCTGCCTGCTGCCCAGATATAACTTTGTAAAGGATCAAAACCATGTAAACTTGTAGTAATTGTGAATAAACAAATTAAACAATGACAGAGTCTGTACAGAAAGGGTGTGGGGTTGGAAAACCTCCCATCCTCCTGAGCCTTATAACTGGGTAAACGGAGATATAAAATAGCTGAGTGATTTGCTCAGGGTCTAGTCTGTGAGTATGAAGTATCAGTGCTTTGGGAGAAGTCAGTTTTGCAGGGAGATCTGTGTGACATTTAAAAGTAATAATTTCTTTTAAAAATGTATGAAGATGTTTCTAATAAACATGTTTTGTCCCTTTCTTCCCTCTGAAACTTATTCTTCCTTTTTTCTCCTTTTGATGTCAAATCAGAATTTAGGCTGGCATTATAATCTTGAAACATCTGGAAACTGTAAATCCAGAAGGAAAAACTTTCCCTTGTTCTGAGTAATTAGAAGATCATAAAATTCCTAAAGGTTGTGTTTTTACTTTGGCTTTCATATCTGGGAAGAAAAGGATTTTTATGCTTTTTAACACCCTAGTGACACAATGTTCTTGTGAGGACATTCCTTTCCACCACCAACTTTCTTCAGAAAACATACCTTCTATTAATGGCAGCTGATTCCAGTTTATTCGAAATTATATTTGCTACTTAATCACTGACTTTAGTGTTAGAAGACTGGGTTCTTAGAGTGCACATCCCTGACTCCACCTGTGCAGGACGCTTTGATCCTGCCACATCATTTTCAGTGATATTTGCCAAAACTGATGGACTGGATTTGTAAAGGAAGTAAGGCACACTTAGATGTCAATTTCCCATTATTTATGAGGAAATATTGCACTGGTACTGGCTATTTTCTATTTTAAAATCTATCTTAAGAAAATTGACGATTGGCGGTTCTTTTATGTGCTAAACAACAGACTGGCAAAAAGCTTAAAGCTTAAATTATTTCCATTAGAAAGTAGGTGTTAGTGGAAAACAAACACTGGCACAGTAAACAAAACTATAAAAATTACTGGAAATACCAGTTTTAATGTTTGATGAAAAGGAACTGGGCTGGATCCAGGAGTAGGTACAGGCTAGACCTATGCTAGAGGGATAACAGAGGCTGCACAGTCCCAAGATCAGGTTATTATATAGCATTGTATACTGGCTGGTTTTGGGCAGAGATTTAACTCTCTCCCTGAAAAATCCATGCCTCAAATTCACTGCTGGTAAACATTTCAAATTCCTGAAGGGTTCATATGTAAAATACCAGTTCATTAGTTAGTATCCCCTTCTAAAATGCCTCACCCTTGGAGACTGATCAGGAAGGAATTCTTCCAAGAATCCCCTAACAAAATTCTTGACAGTATTTTGGGACAAGGTTTGTGGCAATCCAATGATCAATGCCATGTTTGGCCACATAGTTCCTGAATTATTCTATCCTAGTTATTAATGCTTGATGGGAGACTGGTTCATATTTGAATTTAACAATCAAGCAATGCATGCTCATTTTTCAAAGCAAAAATAAAGATCCTCTTCAAATAAGTGACAGCATGTTCCCAACACAGCTTGTGGTAAAACTGCAAAATGGTAAGCAGGAAACATATTTAGTAAGAGCTGTGTATTAATAATAGACCTGAATTAACAGTGAATCAACATCAGCCTGTTTGTCAAGGCAATGTGAAGTGGGAGGTGAGGGAAAGAGGGAGCACTTCTTCCTGCTTGCAGTATGCTTGTGGGAGTCTCTGAAATTACGGACATGTATGAACACATACATAACTGTGCTTATAGTATGCTAAAGGCTAAAGCAATGTACCTTGGAGTTATATAGCAAATCTTTAACTACATTATAGTCACATAGATATGCTATATCTACATTACAACTGTTTTAGAATGTCTAAACGAAGTCTTAGAAAATAAAATTTTGTTCTGAAGAGGTTGCAATAGAGCAAACTGGAAAATTGAAAACTATATTTTAATAAGAAAAACTGAATTAAAAAATCTGATGCTATCACATGAAAAGTTCAGTTCTAAGGATGGTTTTCTGACAAGAAAAGGGCAATAAAACATTTGAGCTCTGTCACCTGATACTTTTGATATTCTGGGTTTAGTTACTGTCTAGCATCGCTAAATCCCTCATTTCATCCTCTTCTTTCTCCATTACTCACCCCTATTGCATTGCTGATTCATCATGGTGCTACAAATAATTGTAACATCACATTCATTATTTACAAAAGCGGGCCTCACTTCAGTTCTTGGCACTAGTTAATTCTATCCAAGAAGCTTCTGGAACAGCTATATGGATAGATCCTGGGACAAGTATTTCTACGGAGGGAACATCATCACTTTCTAAAATGTGTATTAATTCCTTCCTATTTTTAATTGTATGCTGATTTTAATTAGTAGTAGGATTTCGTTGTGTTGAGTCATTCTTCACAGAAGAGAATCTGAAATTCAGCTATTCATGCAGGGTTAAAGGTATTTCTATTTATTCAGAGATTTCAGAACAATCAGGATATATGAGTATTTGTACAGGGAATGAGGAATAGCATTGGCAACGCCTTTGGTAATTAATTAAAACATTTTATAGGTAATTTAGTTGAATCAAGTAATGAACTGTGAAGACCCATGTTTTTACTGCATGTCAGGAACACTTGGGTATTTCAATGTTGTCCCAAGTGAATATTCATTCATTCATATCTTCCGTTTTTAAAATACTTAAAATTGCCTTTTAGCATGCAAGAGCACTCTACTCTTCATTTCCACTGGTAGACGATTTGAGCATATTTGAAAGACTTAACTCCGAGTCAATTGCTATTGCAGACCCATCAGAATGGAACTACCTTTTTAATGGAACTACTGTAAGCTCATTGTTTTGTGTTTTGTCTCTGCAATACGTCAAAATGAAAGGGAGACTATTGATTTAATCTGATTTAATCCATTTCTAGTGACACAAAGCTGAGTTAATACAGCAATGGGAACCATGCAAAATTTCCAGACTTAATTATATAATTATGAAAGTACAGGCACATCTAAATTTCACCTGATTTACTTCTATGTTATCATAGGCTTTCTTTAGAATTCTAGGCAAGGATGGAATGGGAAATGTAAATAAAAAACTATTCTTGGAAGTGATAACTTCCATTTTAATCTCAAAGGGAAACAGATGCCATTTAGAATAGACATTTGCTGGCATCAAATAATTGTTGAACTTTCGAGGTCACATAGTTTCAAATTTTCCATTCTGACATCTTTGCAAAATTTAAAGGGGTGACAAAACTGTCACATACTACAAAGCAAATGAATTCTAATTATGCTAAAGGAAATCTGTGAAATTTGTGCCAACTGTTGACGAGCAGGACTGAAGGAACAATTAAAACTCTTCCATTCTGAAGTCAGGGCTAAACAAAGACCCATTCATTACGTTATGTAGTTATCATTGCCAAGTTCCCTTTGTGATAAAAACATTCTCTTTTAGGAGTTATCCATAGAAGATTTAGAATTACTGAATTACCCTTTTTCTTCTGTTGAGAACTTACCAAACTAGAAGGTGAAGCCAGCTCTTCAGCAGCTCTAATGCACGAAATTCTTAAAGTAATAATACAATAGAGCAGTGTTTGCAGGTCAGAATGCTAAGGCCTTTTCAGTCCTAAAATCTATTATGAGGAAGGCAGGCATTCCGCTGGTTAAATAAAACCAGAGTACAGACTGAAGAAAGATATTTTTCGCATCTGCAACACTCTTTAAAGAGGACTGAAAATTATCATTGCTTTGACAAACCTTGTTGATTTTTCCCCCACTGGAACTGGAATTAACATTGCTGATTTTGTTGCAGAATCACAACTTTAGCTGAAATGACACTTTATCTTGCCAAAGCATATTTGCTCGTGTAGTGCACCTGCTTCATCACTGATGTCAGCTGAGCCCTAGAAAAGGGTGATTTCTAGATAAACGCTACAGTAGAACCAGCCATGATACTATAAAACTTATGGGCAAGTGCTGTGTTTCTCTCAGGGAAAAAAGGGAAAGAAAACACTGGGCATGAGCGAGTGAGACTGTTAGTGCAGCATTTACTAGCATTATGGGGGAGATGTTAACCACCCAAAACATCAGTATTAACTTGTTTTAACTGCTGAAGTGGCCCACAGGAAGATAAAAATCTTCTCTGCACTCTCACACACCTCACATGTGCATCTGACAGCTCCCTGTGAAAGCATCTGGGGCCTGACCTAGTTTGCAGGGTTCGGTTAGAAAAATTAAGTGTGGTGTGAAAGGCCTTGCAGCTCTCCGTTCGTACGCATGCTAGGTAAGTCCCCAAACATGCAAGCTAGCTAGCAGGAACACGATGACCCTTCTGAGAGGTTCTAGTAGAACCCTGCACACAGCAGAAGGCAGGAGCCTTACTCCAAAGACCACTTCTTTCTACTATCTTTGGCAAATTCGCAAAAATAAAAAGAAAAAATACAGTCATTTAAAAACAATTAATGTCTTTCAGCTCTTAACTAGTGAAGTAACAACCCATATTTACAGAAGTTCCACTGATAATCAAATTATTAATAGATTTATGCTTGAATATATTAAAAAACTAATTATAAAGCATTGAATTTTGCTTTAAAGTATCAAACACTTTCTTCTTTTATCTGTCCTTTGCCTTTTCCATTCACACTGCTTCTTGTTTACTTTTCCTTGTCTAGTTCCTTGCCCATGTAGAAGTGTCACTGAGTACTGACAAGCATTGTGAACATAAAGCCAAGGTAGTGATTCCAGCCTACGCTGCTATCTGCAGCATACTCAGTATCTGTACCTGTACCACATTCAGGTAGAAGCTTAAGGACACTCTTCTAAGCATCTTAATATGTGAAGCAGGCTCGCTTAGACTTGCCATCTTATTTTTAACATTTATCAAGTGTATATTATTACACTGCGTCCCACCACATCACGTCCTGCCACAAGCTTTGCCTGCACTAGCGTCCAAAGATCATGCTAACCCTGTAGCTCCGCTTTTTCTGCTTTATTGCTGAGCAGCACCACAGACTGTTTAACAGCACTCAGTGACAATAATGTACAGAATCATAATTCGGGTGGAAGGGGACCCCCAGAGGCCATCTTAATCCACCCCCCTGCTCAGACAGCCCTAGACTGACTGGGTTGCTCTGAGCCACGTCCAGTTCAGTCCCGAGCTGCTGCGCACACTGCGAGCACTGACCACACACAGCAGCCTGGCACCCTGACCCCACAACGACCGCCCCCGTTCAAAAACTGTCCCCCCAACGGCCGCCCCCGTTCAAAACCCGCCCCCCCAACGGCCGCCCCCGCTCAGACTGCCCTCCCCCCCGCAACGGCCGCCCCGTTCGCAGGCCCCGGGCCGCGGCGCTCCCTCAGGCGCCGCCCCAAGCCCGCCCTCTCCGGAGCGGTTCCCCCGCTCCCTGCCGCCCGGCGGGACGAGGAGCCCGCTGCGGCCCTCACGGCGGCGGGTCAGCCAGCGCCCGCGCGGCGAACCGGGTTCGAAAGTAGTCCTGACTAAATCTAGTCCGGACTAAACGAGCATGAGGTAGAAAGGCAGCAGAGCGTCATTACACAAACCAGTTCAGGCCCAGCCTTCCTCTGTGGTCTGCAGGTGCTAGTAAGTATGCCCCTGAGAACCACAAACTATGGCTCGCCAACCAAGAAATAACCGCCTTTTGCTTTGTTCTCAAAGAGGAGTTTAAAGGAGTTATTCTCAAGGCATGTGGCATAGTGTTCTTTAACTTGCCTGGTTTTGTACTATTTGTTACCACTGTGTTACCGCCTAGGTGGCACTGTGTGTCCCCTGAGCAGAAGGCTGTTACTGATAATTCTGGATTTGATGAATGGGCCACATTTGACAGTTAATTCCCTCCCCCCCGGAAATGAACAAGGTGTACAAAAATTCATTAAGAATTTGGGATGTCCAAATACTGCCATAAACAAGGAAGTCTGCAGAATATTCTTGAGTTTTGGTCATCAGAAAGATACCCATAGTCCAATTAGTAGTTATTTACAATAATATTTGGTGTCACTCAGTCAAAAACATTAGAAGTAGCAAAACTTGCTGCTTTTATTTATTTATTGTTTGAACATGCATTGCTAACAACTAATAACTGAGGGGTAGATTGCTTCTCTTTAGTTACTGACCAGACCAAGATTAACGTTTCCTCACCATTACCTGTTCTGCGTGGTCTTCTACGCAAGCGTTCTCCTGAAATACTGTTCATCCAAATCCTGTCCAGCTCTGTGGACTGTTAATGTGCTGCTGGCTGGCATCAGTTCAGTTGTGCAGAGTGGTCGGCTAAAGGCACAACCAAGGTCCAACTCATTCTTCACCTCTCCTTTGCATTTGATCTGGAGAGGAAAAGAGAGATGATTAAGCAGAAAGAAGATGGAGTGATTCCTATCCATGTGCCTTTGGATCCAAAGTTACCCTGTGCAAGTTAGAGGGCAGGTTTTCACATCTTCGTATACCAAAGCAAGAAGCACAGGCCCAGGCAGGATATGTACTAAACTAAAACTGAAAGTTATTCCAGCAAAGAAAAGCATGCTGCTAAAGTCTTTCTGTTGAACTAAAATAACATTTTTTACTAATTACTTAATGGTAGCTCTCCAATATGATAGTGCCTATAGATTTGTCTTTTAAATAGCCATTAAAAGTAAAAAGATAAAATGGAAAAGTGACAGAGAATTAATGAACAGAGATTTTACGTCTCACAGACCACTGTTCAGACTTTTTAAATAAACTGAAACACTGCATAATTTATGATGCAGGGTTAAGATAATCTATTCCAAAAATTAAACAGAGTTGAAGGGTTAGCAGAAATTTATTAGACTTGAACAGTATATGGCATCTTTGAAGGAATTTGTATTAGGCTAAGTAAGGAATGTTATTGAATTAAAATTAATGAGCAGAGAAAATGTACTCATCTGTACTGTTCCCAGTGATTGCAGGTAACCTGAGATGAAAGAAAAATAAATGGGTTTCTAGAAGTTCTAGTTATTTTTGCCTAGATTCATCTTATTTTATTTCAGCCATCAAAAAAGATACAGCTCTAATCTAAGGTAGTCATCCAAGCTCACTCTCTACTCAGTGGAGAGAAACAGCTATCTCCAGAGAGCTATTCATTCCATCTTAAGATGGATGAGATGAATTACCTTTTTCAGCGTCCATCTCTCTTCATTGACTACAGAGGAGTGTAGATGGCTATTTTAGACTAAGAATGGGATTTATTTCCCCAGTCTTTTGTTCTCCAAAATCTAGATGTCTAGTGTAAGGATTGCGCTACAACAAGTCAAGGTTTTTTACTGTTTGTGAGTCTAGAAGGCAACCCAGTGAGGATTTCATGGTTAGAATTTCTACAGGCATCAATCCGGCATCCATCAGCAGGGCTTATCTGGTGATTAGATAGCTTCCTTTGTGGCTGCTATTCCAGCCAGTGCGCTGAAAGCACAGTCAAATCCCTTCCATTATAGAGGCTGAGTGGGTTCTTGTTATTTTGAACCCATACACTCCTCTGGCCTCTCGTGTAGCCTGTACCTGCCATGCCTTCTGATTTGGGCTACGGAACTGGTGACAGAATGCACTTATTTGAAAGCAAAGAAGGTGAAGAGGCCATGTGGCTACTCCATCTGCTACCTCCTGTTTCCTCCCTCCCCCGCAGTACAGGTGCAGATATTTTCATATAGCCTCTCTGTGCAAACCTCCTTCTGTATTTTTTGTGTGTACCAAGAAAATGAAGATTATAAATGTTAATCACCAGCATTTATTTACATTTACCAATAATTTTCTTTTCCTTCCTATAGCCAGTTTCACTTCTGGTGATAAATCAACACTTCAACTCTTAGTGCTAATTAGCTTGTGTCATGTTCTCCATGGTAATATCACTTAGGAAGCACGTTCTTTAGGGAGTGAAGTAAAATGCCAAATGTCAAAAGTTCAGATGAAGACCAGTAATCCAAAAATTGACATTCAGCCAGTCTTTGGTACCTTAATGTTTCTGCTTAAGCATCTGATCTCTAAAGACGGATAAAAAAATCCAAACCTTCACCTTTAACTAAATTGGAATTTCTAAATACCAGTGCTTTAATAACATTTAAAGAAAAATGACAGTGAAGCGTGAATGGACTTTCTTAAATCTGGCATACTGCGCTGATAGGATAAACAGGACAACGCAAGAGCAAAACAAGACTGAAATAAATCAAGAGATTCTTTGTGTAGAATGATTAAATTCTCCCCCTTCCCCACCCTTTTCCCTTGCTTGTGTAAGACTCAAATTCAGTATCACACATCAAAGTACTAGCAATTTTTTTAAAGAAAAGGACATAATGGTAGGCAGGAGTACCCATCAGTGTAAGAAAGTATTATAGCCCCTATGTTGAAAAGATGTCCAACATTATACTTCAGGGCTTAAGCTATTCTGTTAGTGTTAGCAATCGGGGGACAGACAGAGACAGCACATGTTGAGGATGAACATTTTATCTGACCCAGCATGGAAATTCTTACTTTGTCTGCTTGGATTGTTGTATTGTGCAAGTTGAAAACTGAAGTAGAGAGAATTGAGGGAGTGGGAAGGAAGAGGGGAGAGAAGGAAAAGAAATAACATACAAATTGAGTATAGAGTATGACACTTCCGTAACAAAAGAAAAAGGGAACATAATAAGGTTGGCAGGAAGCCGTTGAGTGCTTCTTCACCTAGCCACGTAGGTCTATGAGAGGCAAACTATCCTTTCCATTATCATTTCCCCTCTCTTGTCGCAGGAATCTCACTTATAGTTTGGTTTCAACAAGTATGACAACTCTACAAGTTTGATATGCCCGCGAGGAAAATTGCCTCAGTAAGTGATGTCAGGCCCAGTCCTCATACTTCCCACATCTCATTTAGATTTAGTGATTTCAAAATTATATAGCAGCTGAATAGGAAAGTGCTCTGCAGAGATCACTCATTTGTGCTGTTGTCCTCTGGGCCTTCAACAAAGATTCTCTTTGCATTGCACTCTTCCAGAAAATCATTTCCATATCATCCTCTGTTATTAGTTCCTATGCTGAACCATATAGTCTATATGACACTTGAGCAGAGAACTAACATATCTGAGACTCTTAAGCAAAATTTCTGTTGCCAAATCTAAATTCCAGGCTTTAAGATGGAAGTTATTCTTGCCTAAGTGAGTTTAACTGCTAACTAGTGCTGAGTTCATGCTAAGTTATGGTGGTTCCCAAAGTGTCTTTGGAAGATGGCTGAGGAGAAATCTTGTACCAGTGAAGCTGTCTTTCTCTTTATTCATCTAGAGAGGGGTAGAAAGTTCCTTCATTTTGGAGCTTCTATTAGTATCTGAGTTAAATAACCCATGTAGACAAAGCAGCTTTGAGGCTGCTCTTTACCCTGCCTGTCAATGTAAAGAGCTCTTCATTTTCCACAGCAGCATTTTTAAACACATTCACAGATGAGCCTATTTCCAGACTCTTGACCTTATTTCTGAGGTCTATCATTAAGCCTTAATTCATTTGATAGTCCAAAATAATCTTAAAAAAGCTTCAATAAATGTAGGCAAAAGCTTAGCAAAGCATAAGTAGAAGTCACAGATAATACAGCCCCAGTTTGGCTTTAGTTATGTGGATAGGAAATAAGATGACTAGAAACTTGTCAGGAAGAAGAATCAGAAATAACAAATGATTCAGGGCTTTCCATGAGCAAAGATTGAAAGGCAACTTGATCCAAAAGAGACCAATAGTTTTGTTTTTAAACATGAAATAATTTAAAATTAGTAATAAATGTACTTATTTGTCTTATGTAGATAATAATCATATAGTAATATTCACTTACCTCATGCAGAAAGAAAATAATTCTGTATTAGAGACAGGACTATAAGGAAGTGCTGTGCTTTAAAATGGTATTTGCTTTGCACTAAACTTACGTTCAGGAACAGGCTCCAGTTTCCATTGGATTCAGTCTCCTGGGTCTTTGAAACTGTGTCTCTAAACTGAAGTTAGCTGCCTTTCCAGTGAAACGGCCATTCATTTGTGATATTCAGGTTAATATTTGAAGTTTTGAGTACAAACATTTCATTTTCATTTATTATCCAGACACTCAGATTTTATAAGGCTTTTGTGTGTAAATTCTCTGTGTTTTATCTGCAATGCACTATTCTTTATTGATCATTGTATTGTGAGTTTATGATTTTAAGTGAAGTTCTTTGTTAGTCTGAGAGCCAGGTTTCTCTGGCAGCTGTTGTTTCCCAGCTTATATCAGGTATCAGCACTTCTGGTTGCAAAAGCCACTTCTGCAATAGAATTTCCATCAAGTTCCTGACTTTGTTAATAATTTGTATGACCCCAAGAGGCTTTATATCTCTGCTTTGGGAGCTCTTGGACTAGCGCCTCAGAGTTTTAAGAGCTAATTTTAAAGCCGGTTTTATTCCTTCTTTTTTTTTCATTCTATAAATATGTTTTGTTTTATATTCATTTATGTGATTTTATTCACTCCATTTACCCATTTTATTTGTTGTTTATTTTTTCTCTTCCATCAAAGCTATTGACGTGCAATACATGTGCTAAAAATAAAAAAAAAGAATCAGAATGTGATTTTTTTAGATAGCACTCTGAAAACAAATCTGCTTTATGCCAGTTTCAGACTAATTCTACCTCTACTTTGGAGCTAATATTTGAGGAAGGGTATAATTGCTTCACATATCCTTCGAGGGAGCAATGCACCCTTAACACAAATCACTGAAACAGAGCCAGAAAAATCTTCCATGTGTGCAATACCTATTTACTAACATTCACATTTAATGATGTCCAAGTAAAATTAAGACGGAGAATACGCCCAGTAACTGCAAGTATGTTGCAGTCCCATTTGACTAGGGTGTCCCTTTCTTGGTTTGTATGTCCCTTTCTTGGTTTGCCTATATCTTGTCTAATCTATACATCCAATCCATACTTTATATGTAAACGATATGTATTTAAATTACGAATTAAGAACTGTGTCAGGAAAACTACTATTGGAAAAAAAACTCCCACATAAGCAAAAGCTATAGTTAAAAGACTATTTTCTCTTGCATGGAGAGGAAAAAGGCATAACTGTGACATCTTGGAGTTATGCGATAGAAAGAGTAGAAATAGGAGAAATACGTATAATCAGTACGTATCTCCCTAAGAGGAAGCAGTGAATGTCAGTGACCATTTCAAAATGAGGAGAGAACGGCCTAGATTGTGAACATAGGTAAGACTTGTACGTGAAATAGGTACTGAGCTATTCAGCCTTGTTCGGACTAAGAACGCATGACACACAAGTTTCTGGGATACTTTAACTGAAGAAGATAAAATGGAGGAATTTATGGATTTCAAGATTTTTAAAGTCCTTCTGTTATCTCTCTGGGACAGTCACTCATGAGGTAAAAGAATGTAGCATATAGCCCAGATAATTTTCAGAATGTTTATATGCTGACATATAGCTAATGTAGTTGTACTGAGTGTGTCACAGCTCACAGCTATGCTACCCACATTAGTAACTCTAATAAGGTCAGTACAACTGCTATGCCAGTAAAGTTGTGGGGTTTGTCTCATCATCCTGTATATGGTGCAGGTACTGAACCACTAGAAGGTGGTATTATCCTGTATGTACTGAAACAGAACTGATATAGTCCACTAATTAGAATAAATGCTGTTATGAAAGGTGTGTTTAGGAGGTGGAGAGAAATGGATGTAGAAGCAAAAAGAGGAACAATGTAAATGTCAAAGTAAATGTTATTTTTTAAGCAGTGATAAAGCTAGTGGTAAAATGTTGCATGCTTTGCCACATACTTGTTAAATCCTAGTCAAAGTTTGTCTTCTAGACTGCCAAGTCATGTGGATAGCATAAAAACATAAATTCCGCTAACTTGTTCTCAGTACAAAATATTTTTTTAACACAAATGATTTCTTGTATAGTAATATGTTAGGATGGCTCAAGATTTAAGGCTCTGATTTAGGTTTTGAAGTTGCAGGCTTAGGTTTTCATTTCCACAGCAGGTTTCTTGGTCGATTTTGGTCAAGTCCGGTGACTGAGTCCTTTTGCAGTATGGATAGCTGTACTTTGGAGCCCTGGAGTTATTGAAGGCTCTGAAATACTCAGGGTGCCAGAGTGAAGAAACACGTGTTAGATAAAACACGAGGCTGATGAGTAAATCTCAAGAGTGTCATAACTTCTAGTTATGAAAACAGGCCCTACTTTGTAAACAAATTAAGTATATCTTCTTTCTTTGCCTTTCCCCTTCTCATGTAGGATTATGACAAGATAAATGCAGACAGGTGAGGAGGACGAGCAGTGTGAGACATTCTGTCTGTAACAGTGAGTACCTTTCTGCATGCAGTAAGTGTGGTTAGCCAATGAAAGAAGTTACAGCAGCAATCTCTAATCTTTTATGTCAGAAAACACACTCTGTGCTCTCTGAATTTTTTTAGCTGTCTATCAGAAATGGTGTGGAAAAGTGTTGTATCTCTCAGTGCTTCTGCTTTGTCAGAAAACAAAGCAGACTTGTTACTAAATCATTCTTGCTAGCAGTATTCAGCCCTGTGATAAGAGCTGACTTTGTGTCCTTCGTTTGTCTGATCGGATAGAAAATCTTACCTCTAGCTGAAGTGTCACAGATATATGCTTTAGAGGTTAAAACAATCCCCTGAATTTCCATGGTGCTCCCCCTGGAAATGTACAATGAAGAAGTCTACTTTATGTAAAAGGCTTTGTCTTTTTCTATATTGACACATTGGTTTAGAACAAGATATTTGATTTTTTTTTTACTGCACATAAAATTCAAAGTTGCATCCAAGTGCATGTAACTATACTTTAATGGCACTATTGAAAGTAATCTGAGTAAAAGATCCAAAAAGCAAAGTAAGTTTAAAATCCACCACAGAGCAGAAAAATATCTATATTGTACAAAAGGGTCTTATATTCTCTCTAATGCCTGACCTAAAATTTATACTTCTTTTTTTTATTATGAAAATAAAAATAAAAACAGGTGCTGTCACCAACTTATTAGCTGCAAGGAGTAAATAGCTACTGGAAACAAACAGAAAAATAATTTCATCATTTTTTTGACAATAAAGAAAATTATATACCACATAGCTCTGTTTTCCTTAAGCTGAGTTAGGAAAATATAACAAATCATTTAAATGACTGCATTCGGTTGTAATGGTCAAGCCTAAGGGCTATCTAAATCATCTGAGGTCTTGCCTATACATGGAAGTTGTAACATATTAACTGCAGTCATAACACTGAAAAACCTCCTTGGGGATATGGTTAATCTAATATAACACCGCCCTGAGTTAATACAGTTTATACCTCTATCCGTATGGAGATTAAAATGTTTGGAATGGCATAATTGCATATGTTTGGTGTTATATAAGTAAAAATATATGATAAAATCTCTCCTTCTAAATGACCTAATGAAACTACAGAATAGTCCCAACTAAACTTTCTAGGATTTTCGTATATTAGCAAAGGCTGGATGTATTCAAATTACAGCAATTAGATGTCAATAGAATGAAGAAAAATTAAGAAAATCATAATTATACTGACTTTAATGAGGTTTCTTCTTCGTATTGTGCCTGGTGTTCCTTCTACTTTAGCTCTTAGATAGAACAGGAAGCCTCAAAGATGTTGAGAGGCATGAATCTGGCAGCAGTGAATGGAGTTCCTATTAATGGCTGGAAAGTAGAGTGGAGATCAGGTGGGAGGAAGGCAGAGAGGTAATACCTAAAGAACAGAAAGGATGTGGATGTAAGCCACAGGTGAGAGATATGAGCAAAATACCAAAAAAAGAACACCCCAAAAAGGTGAGAATTGGGGCAGGATAAAGGTGAGGATAAGATGAACACCTGATGGAGCAGAAAGTATGGTGTTCTGGGAGTGGTCGAGAAGAAAAAATAACAAGGCAAAGGAAAGGAGAAAGAGAAGCAGAAACAACAAAGGGAAGGTTGAAAAACAAAGCTAAGCAAACCCTCAAAACCCCCAAAATATGTAAAGCGGAAGCTGCTGCAGTACAGAAAAAAATTTTCCGGAGACGGACAGATACATATTGTAAAGAAGGAAATAAACAACTAAACTAAAAGGGAGTACCAGGATCAGAACTGAAGAGGGAAGACAGGCGACTCAGAAAGGATAGATTCTGTATTGAAGTGGGGCTTTTAAAAAAAATTAGTATGCTTGGATATTTCTGTGCAGACCTAATTTATTCTGTTATGTGAGATCTGTGACCAGCCACATGCAAATCATCAGTGCAATACTTATTCAAAACAAACACTAATTTTCAGAGGTGAATTTCCTTCCTTTGTTTGCCATGCTTTTCCCTCCAAATTGCTATTGGTTTTGTGCTACTCAAAAGTCTTAGGCTACTAGGAGCTGAATGGCTCTTCAGTTCCAGTACTGGACATTCGTATTTGGATTAGAGGAATCTAATTCCTGTCAGTAATGTTATCTATTCGTGACAGCCTGGGATCTTCAACCAAGCTGTCTTGTAGCACATGAAAGGTAAAGGCCAGGAAGAGACCTGCTGTTTACTGAAATCAGAAACCGTGCTGTTAGGTTAAGGTGATGGCATATCCAGCTCCTTCGTGTAAAACTTACAGTTTTAGGGAAGTGGTAGTGCCATAGATTCTCAAATTCAATGTCAGTTTTAAAAGGTCACTATTTCTATTACTGAGCACTGAACATTCCATAGAATTTACATCTTCCTAATTTCATTTGTCACTTTACATGGAAGTATGTCAGATTTAAATGGTGGTCTATAGCTGCTTAAACTTTGCATGTTACAGGACTGCACTCAGACCATGTTCTTATTCTCTTCTCAAAAAAGACTCATAAACCTGTTTAAAACAACTTATTAAAATGTTGGACTGAGTACGTTTACATCTTTTTAATTGCCATATTAGTCTATAAGAATTTAATGTACTTCTATGCAATGATGTGAATGTTTAATTTGGAAGTAGAATTGTGTGGTCTGCAAATTGCTTTCCTGAAATTTCTGGACCTGTCAGGGTTTGTGGCCCCTTTGGGCTGTGTCCATACTACTAGGTAAAGGAGGGCCAAGAATTGTCCACTAGTCCTCAGTATAAATGCCAATGACTGGCTCATGTCTGAATATCTTGGGACTTGTCCCCTCTATAGAGCTGTCTTGGAAAGAGCTAGTTGGAGTGAACCAAAGCAAAGCCAATGCTGTCTAACAGTGATATGGTGCGAATGATTGGGGATCCACTCCCTCTTCCATTTGTGTGCCTTTTTTTACATTGCTTGCTCAACTTTCTAATGAAATCAAAGTTGTTCTTATGAATAATTTATTACTGAGCTTTTACTATTACATCTGTTACAAACAGAACAAAAATATGGTCAAATCAAAGCTGTAATTAAGGTTCACTTACTAGATCAATGATTCCCATTAGTCACATCAGCAAATGGATATAGTTGATAACCAAGTTTGTTTTGATTATATGGTTGAAGCTGAAAGATATTCCATCATTTGAATCCCCTCTTGATGAAATTTAAGGAAGGAATTCCAGATACAGTGTTTTAAATCATGAGGGTGCTGACCTGGTGAAAGTATCTGTAGATCATAACTTTCCACTAGATTATATTTTATTCTTAGAACTTGAACTAAGGGATTAAAGCTTGCTGAATCCTCCAGAAGGGAAAGGTTGTAGAGGAAATGTGGATCCTCCTAGGTCTCTCAAAGAAATTGGCTGGTTGACTGCTTCTGATGGCCAGCTCAAATATGTTTCCCTTAAAGACAATATGAAAAGATTGTGGCTTGCTTCATCCCCGAGAAGAGGGGCCACTTGTTAAAAGGTGTATGAGACTGAATACCTCTCTCCTTAGAAGACTAACCATTGGAAAGACAGACCATTTTGAAGGACAGAATGTGGGGATTTGAGGAGACTGAGTTGTGGAAGGTCATTAGAATTCAAGATTTGAGGGACTGGGAGCCATTTAAAAAGTTGGCTTTAGGTGCGTTCTTGATAAAAATCTATAGTCATAGAGAACTATGCAAATGGCATCATTTTAGTTCTGTCACTGGTTTTCCTTTATTTCTGGTAAAAATCCAATAGTTTCGGAAGATCTGTCTGTAGTAGAGATGTATTATTTTATCCATGGATTTTCTGAACTACACATCAAACACTTTCACTCCCAGAACATAGTAGGTGAGAGAGCAAACTATGGAACTTGGGCAGGTGTCTCTGTTAAATTTTTGGAGGCTGGCTTTTAGCATCCAAGTTGATGGTGCACAAAGAATCTATATCCATCTACTGCATAGTTTCAATCTGTTTTGCTGAAAACAGAATCCTGTCATACTGAAAGGTCACAGATTGGGAGTGAAGGGGGAATATAGTGAGAGAATGCACAGTAGTTATCATTTATGACAAGTGATAAGAAGCCAATGCAATAAAATAACCAAGCCTTTCCTTTCTTCAATAAGTTCATACATATTTACAAAAAAAGGATAATCTCGAGGCTATTTCCAGTTTCATATATTGTTTTGATTATTGTCAGTTATAATCCTTACAGTTTTATGAAGGTACCTCATGCTGTGTCCCTTATCCCAAACCATCAATGCCATGATTGCTACGAGTTAATAAGATTAAGATTACATTATCTAATTGGTATCACAAGCTAATTCCTTTGCTTTGTAATTTCATTTAATACATTTTCATTTGGGGCAGATTTTTTAGAAAGAACTGGACCAGTAAACTGTTTCTGTAGTTATAACAAGTGTGGATATGTGATATGTTGATTTGAGTTTTTATAAATGTTGGCAGATACAGGGAATATTAGGAAAGAACAGCAGCACTAACTGGAGCAGTTTTAGTATAAAAATTGCAAGAAAGTCAAATAATTGCAGGAATGGCTTTGGTCAGTTAAAAGTAGTAAAATGGAAACTTGTTTACAAATATTTATCAGTTTAGGAAGGGATGTGAGAGAGAATATCCAATCCAATTTAAGGATAACAAGGAGCATGAGGCAAGTAGAATACAATAACCTGTCCAGAATCAGGCTAGGATACCAGTGATAAAATAATGAAGAAAAATCACATGATAACTTCAGTGACTGCTAATGATCAGCAGCTCAGTTTTATTTCTAAACTGAAGGTGGAACAGTGGAAGGTGGCTGTGACACACGGGATGCACTTGTTTCAGCCTGGCCTGCATTTTGTGGTAAGTGCTCAGTGTGTGTCTGAGCTTGCCCAGGCAAATCTGCTATGATGTATTCCACAGAAGGTTTGTGACAAATTCTGGAGGGCTTGTGATTGGGAAAGCATGATACAGCATTTAAGGACCATCGTCTTTCACTGCTTCAGAATTGCTGGTCCAGCTCCTTATAACAGTGGATTGTCTCCTCAGCAGCAGCTTGAGCTGCTGTAAATATTCAGCTTGCCTGCATGGCAGAAAGAAAGGGCTGCTTTTCTCAACAGAGGAACAGATTATCACCCCAATTCTGCAATGCTTTTAAAAGGCAAGGACACAGCATATTCCTTGGTTAAGCCTGGCTTAGCAGGGCTAAGTTTGTGCTCTCTTGTTTTCTACTCTATTCATCTAAAAGAAGGCTTAATGAGGAATCCAGAGAAGCCAAGGAATAACTAGTAAGAGACTACTTGATACTTTGATGAAGAGTATGCAAATGTAAGTGAGTGTGGTCTCAGGCTGTCTAGGCACTGATTACAGGATCTTAAACAAGTGCACTGCAGAGTTTTATGAGCTGAACAAGGACCCCAATCCATGGTCAGAGTTTGAGACCGTGCTTTTGGCCAGTCAGACTAGGAATGCTGGCTGAATTGTGCCTATCCTCAATTGACTGCGAAAGACCTTGGTACTCTGAGTGTAGGTTTTTCCATGCCTAATGCTATAAAGACCAGGGATAGGTCAAGACATCAAACATAGAATGTTGTTTTTTTTGTTTTGCTTCTTTTTTTCTGTTAAAGGAAATCATTGGGTTTAATGACATATAATATGCAGAATTTTTTGATCTTGAAACAGAAGTTTTTAATGTGCTTTATCTCATACCCTTTCAACTGAATTGTACAGGGATGTGGAGCATTGTTTGGATCTGAAATCAACTGAGAAAGTTAGCAACGTCAAGGAGATTCACCCGTCTTAATTTACAAGCACACCAGAGACAAAAGTGAAATCCTGTCTTTCATATTGGGAAGGGAACTTTTTTTCAGTTATACCCCTTGCTTCACAGTAAAGTGCAGTTGCAATTGGCACCCCATCCTCAAAGTATTTTTTACTCCATTAAACTGGATGTAACAGAAGTTTCCAGGCACAGACATACAGTTTGTTCTGTGGGCCTCAGTGCGTTAATGCATTTGATTCAAACACAGTAGGAAAAGGTTCCAGTTCAGAGATGAAAAGGATTTACCTAAACTCATTTAGCTTTTTAGAGACATGAATGTGCTGTCTTGGCACAAAACAATGGCCAAGTGCATCCTGAGAATATTACCATCAATTTACAGTAGAATTGCACCACAGATTTAATTTGGCCTACTGCTTTTTTTCTGTAAATTAGTTATTTGTAGTAGAATTGCAAAAATATACTAACATTGTACAGAAAACATTAATTAAAAAAAAGTTACATGGGTAACTGTTTTGCTCACAATTTTTAAACATGGTATTAGAGATTTTATTTTCCCCAAATTAATGTGGACTTGAAGAACAAAGAAAGGAAAAATGATACTAATCCACTAACCATTCTAACAATAATTGCTCCCATGGTGTGTGTGTCCTTCCTAAATGTTCAAATGCTAAGTGTGTGGGTGATTTTAAGCATAATCTTAAGAATCATGCTAAAAGGAGTTTAGTGTTCCAGAAATTCCTCTCTGCAGAGTGTAGGCGACCTGCCCATCAGAACCCACTGATGAATTCAGCTATCACTTCCTTTGAGTTGTAATCACCAGTAATGAGCACTGCCATCCACCTGGGAAATCTAAAGGCCATTGCACTGTCTCTGCCCTGTGCATGCTAAACTTCCCTATTGCTAAAATGGTTTTGCGGGCCAGTGAACTGTGTTCAGGCTTCCTGGAGCCACTGCTTAATTTTATAGGTTGTGATACTGGAATTTTTGGCATTGAATTTTGTAAATAATGATGTATTTATTTATGTTAGTATATGTGACAACAGTAGTGCTGCTTGTGAATGTAAAGAAATGCATCTTAACTGTCCCTAAATAATTGAAGGGTCATGGTCTGTGTGAACAACTCATAATTTGATTTGTTAATGCAGAGAATTTCTGCAAGAACTTGGGTTTAGCTGTCTCAAAGAAATGATAGACCAGTGGAAAAAGGATTCCCATTCTCGCTGTGTGGAACTTCATGTCTGAGTCCAGGAAGCTAAAAGTTCATTACTGAATATAAGTTTTCTAAATAAATTTTTAATATATGCTTGCTTAAAATGTGGCATTTCTGGATTGTATAGCAGTATCTGTAGTATGCTTTCAAAAGCCTTATATACTAGATTAATATGTGCCCTCAAATGTTTTTCTGTCTTCCTTCTGAAGTATAGATTCCCTAAAGGAAAACGTCTGAATATCTCCCATATGGCCCAACTTATTAAGCTACAGAATAATTAGTAGTTTTCATTGTTAAATGAGTTTATCTGCATTCCATGTAAGCACAGTACTTTATGTAGATACATAGAGAGCTTACAAAACATACTGTAATGTGGCAATATTACATACAAGAGATGCTTTGACATTGAAAATATTATTTATTCTTATTTCATTAGGCTGCTAAATCTTAATGGTGATACATTCAGATCAAACCAAAGTATGCAGCTCATTACCAATACTATCCAATGATAGTAATAATAATTTAAAAAGCTAGTGAATATGTCAAAGAGAAAAGAACAAAATAAATTTTTTGAAAATTAATTAATGGTCCCCTATTACCTCATTCCATCTTTGTTCTCTTATGGATGTTTGTTTTATTTTGTATATTTCAATCAACTCTCAGATATTCAACCTGCAGAAGATAACTTCTTCCATTTCTAATCTAATGACTGTATCTATCACTTATGCTGTAGCTTCCTATATTATTCTGTTCATTCTAATATTTGAGTTGTATGTTAGGTAAAGAAGAAAAAGTTATCATAGTTGAATATTATATAAAGTTTTTCAACCATTATATAACAATTTGTTTCATCCGGTGAGTCTATAACACATGACAGAGGAAATTTGACAGTTACCTCAGCAAGATACCTGAAATTTGACCTAGTACTCAAGCCTTTATTGCTTTCATCCTTCTTGAGGCTGATGCATTTATTTTATTTTTCATGTCAAATGATGGCTGGTATCTATGGTTTGCCCTCTGGTATCCATGCCTTTGTTCTTGTGAGGGCCCTAGGAGAAAAGCAGTCACATAATTTCACTTGGTACATATCTTTTTTTATTTTCCCGGACTCCTACTGGGATAGAAGACATTGGTTAGAATATAAGAAAAACCATTCTATTTGTTGCCTGGGTAGCTGTATCTGTTTCTTGTGTGCTGTAACACTGTGAAGATAAACATACAGCTATATCTCATGCAAGTGTTATAATCATGACCACTTGATCATGTTTCAGCATGAAAACATGTTTCAGCAGTAAAACAATTAACAACACTCAAAACTACACACAAAATGTTTCTCTTAATCAGAAAATGCACGCATTTCAATAGAATAGCTAATTTACACCTTATTCCTGAAATTGTACTCACCAAAGGCACTAGACTGAATAGGTGGATGTGAGTGAGGGGCCTGTTTATTTATTTTTATTTTGGGGAAAACAAATGGGGAAACATACCCTGGTATCATGGTATGAATGTCCTACTGTAACTATTATAACATTAGCAGGAACTGCAGAATCTGGTGCTGACTCTTGCTATTTAGCACACATAATGTTTAATCTTGGTATCTCAATTAATGCAACCTGTTTAAAGGAATGATGCCAAAACCAGAAGGATTTTCTGAGGATTAGTAAGACTTTAATAGCAAGACTCTAGAAAAATCTTCTAAGACTGGGAACTTTCAGGTGATAAAGCTGAAGCAGGTCATTTCTCCATTTGCATAAGGGAATGTATCTCAGAGGGGTGCTGTTACAGCTCTACCTTTTACTGAAATTTGGTTGTGTTAAACTTTGCATGGAGCTTATCCAGTCAGCTGATAGTTTAGCAGAAGTAGTTAATAGCTATTCTATTTGGTAGGAAAGGAAAATTGGAGCATATATATGTGAGCAAATACACTAAACCAAATGCTCAATTTTCACAGAAGTAATTCAATTATCTATTGTAAGTTATTGCTTATCAGTGAAGTTGCTGATAATTGCTATACCTCTAGGTGGCAAGTAATAGTTTCTTCTTGAAAAATGAAAGTTAGGAACCATGGTATACTGTTTAGCAAATGCACAGCAGAGCAGTCTTCAAAAGCTGAATTTTCATACTGTTTTAAGGTTACTGCACTACCTTTTAATTTTAGTTTTACTGATGTGTGAACAATTACACGATTATCATCTTATTATGATAATTCCTGTCTTCTCTATTTTGTTTCTATCATTAAATCTCAAAGCAATTTGCAGTGGAGGTCAGTATTATTATTACTGCTTCACAGGAAAAGCAGAAGTGCAATGACTTGTCCAGCACACTCAGAGGCTGAATCAGGAAGGGACATTTAAGTGCATGCAGTAAAATTAGGTTCTGTTGTCTAATGGGACATGCTGTCTCCCATGCACAATAGAGCACAGGGGGAAAAATGCTATTTGTTTCATCTTATTTATGTCATAGGGTAGGTGGTTGCTTAAAAAAAAGCAAAGGTCTGATTCAACAGCACATACTGGATATAGAGCAACCACAAGTTTGGCATGATTAAGCACTTACCTAGGCTATATGGTGGTTTTATATACCGATGCTGTACATCTGACATCATCTGCCAGTATTTTAACCTGGATATTTTATGAAAGAAACAAAATCCCATTCTAATTTCCTTACATCAGGTTCTGATTGGACGTTTATGCTTTAGTTAAAAAAACAGCCCAAATAATTATGAAGTTTATGTCTTTACTATAGCAGACTTGAGTAAGTGGGACCCTCCTTTGAAAATGTACTTTTTTGAGTTAAGTGAAAGCAAATTCATCCTTGCTTTTGCTCACCATTGATTTTCCTCTTGGTAAAAAATTCAACAGCTCTCTACTGGAGCCACTCAAAGAACATTGTGCCCCTTTGGCACAGACTAGTAAACAAGTCCCACAGAGCTTGGAAGATTATCAGCTGCTGAGGAAGCAGACGTTTGACTGTGAGCCTGTAGACATACACAGCAGGGTGCATAAAATAAAGTAAAAATAATTGTGCCAATGTGTCTGGTCGAGAAATTCAAAATTCCTGCAAGTGAGAAAATAAACAAACATATGAGATGGAAAATTGTAGTAACATCAGAGTGAGGTGCTCTGTGGATGAGCTGCTCGGGAGCACAGCTTTGCTCTTTGTATTCTGAAGAGAGGAGTAAAAGAATTGTGTTGTGGATGTGTGACAGAAAAAGGGGGAAAGGATGGGCGAGCAAAGCTGTAACTGAAAGTAAAATTTAAAATAATTGTGGATGGGAGAGAGAAAACAGACTGAAGACATTGATCCTTAATAGGCATGAATCAACACAAAAATCAGTGGACTGATTTATACCATTTATACCAGTTTTTGTAGTTATCCTTCCTGAACTCTATCCCCAGAGAGAAAATAATGACATTAAATCTATCATAAATTGTGAGAGGAAAAGAAATCCATGCATTAAAAATAGTAAAGAAGTCACTTTAGGTTTTTGCTTTTTACACGTCTCAGGTAAGAAGATGTGCTCCGTAGCTTTTGCCTCATATCTCCATAGCAGTGCCTTTGAGACTCTAAAGTTAGTGTTAGAGTAAGAGGAGTGGTATTGAGAAGAGGTTGTGGCTGAGATCTCAGCCATTCTGTTGTATACTTTCTTACAGAGGCATGCAGTCAGAAGAGACAGAGTTTGAGTCCTTTTGGCTATAGAAATAATACTCAAAAACAGAATCTCAGGAATGGCAGGGCTCATGGTAGCTTGTCTCCAATGAATGGTGGCCTAAGGACAACATTTGCATAGAACCTCTGGGTAGGGCTGTCAGCATACTGTGATGGCGTATGAATGCCAAAATAAGGCAGAGGTATACTGAGGAACAGTGTGATCCAGAAGGCAGCTTCTGAGCACATCTGGGGTTTCGCTGACAAATTAAAGCAAGTGGATCTGGGCTTGCAGGTTTCTTAGGTGCCTGTATCAGCAGAAGATCATCCAGCATAGTCACAGAAAAGAGCCAGAGCACATATGGGTAGACTCAATATGTATGTCTGATCATTTCAATTGTGGAAGAAGCCCAGAGCGGAACAATGAGAAAATAACTATTATGTGAGAAAACCATAAAATGAGTAGTCAGGTAAGGTTTGAACAGCTTTCTAGCTTATTTTTCCTTGTGCATACTCACTCCAGAATACCAATTCAGCATACTTCGATGAATATTCCCACAGATTGTTGTTGCTGTAAATTGCTTTCTTGATTTCCTCTTTTTTACAAGGGTGCCTTGGACTGTGCTTTTTGTTAACTGTCAACTACTACTCCTGTAGCACTGCCTCACTGCTTTCATTTGTATCAAGGTGGCTGTACATCTGTAGGAAACAAATCAGACATGAACTATGTGATTTACCTGGCTTTGTTTTTCTTCACTGATTTGTCCTCTTTTTGCATGTTGCAGCAAGTTTCCCTCTGCTTTTGGTGTCTACTAAGTCTTTCATTGATCTGAAAGAGAATCGAATATAAATATAAAAAATGAGCTTGTATGACATGCAAAATCCTCTTGTAGATTTTCTTCTCATTTGCAATGGATTTTGTGTTATTTCTCTTTTTCTGCAACATTCTAGAAAGCAATGCACAAACTTATTTGGGCTTATTTGGACTTACTGGGATCACCAGTTCATGGTGATATGGACTTATGAAAGTGAGTCCAGCAAAGGACCACAAAGATGATTAAGGGATTGAAGCATGTTTTGTGTGCGGAAAGGCTGAGAGAGCTGTGACTGTTCAACCTGGAGAAGAGAAGGCTCGCGGCGGGGATCTTATCAGTGTGTATTCCCTCCTGATGGGAGGGAATGAAGACAAGGGAGTCGGGCTTTTCTCCGTAGTGCCCAGTGACAGGACAAGAAGCAATAGGCACCAATGAAAAAATAAGAAATTCCATCTTAACAGAAGAAAGCACGTCCTGACTCTGAGGGTGACCGAGCACTGGCGCAGGTTGCCCTGAGAGAAACTGGACATGGTTCTGGACAACCAGCTCTAGGTGACCCTGCTTGAGTAGGGGGGTTGGACTTCGATGATCTCAATAGGTCCCTTCCAAACTCAACTATTCTATGAATCTATGACTTCTTGCAGTTCTTTTCCCTGTGTTTTGTGATTAATACTTGCCTGAAAGACAAACTAAGATTACATCATTATTCTGTAATTATTTGTTAGTAAGCAATCTTTTTACCTAGTAGTGCTGAAATGTTTTAAGTCTTTTTTCCCCTCTCCATTACATCATATTTACAGTTCCCTGATAATCTTTTTTCAGAAGAATTCCATATAATCTTTGTAAATTTGTCTTTTATTCAGGGAACTGATGTTAATAACACTCATAATCCTCTAAATGTAGCAATCAAATGTCACAAAGTCAAGTGCTTGATTAATTTCTACTCAGCAAAAGCATTTAAAAGTCCTGCATTAAGCTGGCTCTTCTAGTCCTTTCTGAAATAAACAATTGTCAGTAGATGTTTGTCATTTCCATGTTAAGATGATTGAACAGTCTAATACATGTGTGGTCCTTTCCCCTTTCAATTCTTGGTCTAGTCTTGTAGTCTTATCTCTGTTACCTCTTTCCTTGCTCTTCAGGATCAGTGCTATATCGACTGGAAATTTTCCCACTGTGTTTCAGTCCACCTGTTTTACTAAAGGGAGTTTGCATATGTTACTATAGTAGCAATAATTTACATGGGTATCTTTTGAGAACTAGATGTATCAAAGAGAAGTAGAGTTATACACAGGACAGTGGCTGCCACTTTTGGTTTTCTGAAAGGTGCAGAAAGTTTGCTACTAGACTCTTGATACATTTATTCAGTTATATTCCATTTTAAAGGAATTTGCTCATCAATATTGCTTATCAATGTACTTTTAAAATCACAGAAATATAACTTTTTAAAAAATCTCTTGAATGCTCAAATAATATTCTTATTTTCAATTTGTGTATTACAGATAATTGTATACAGCTGCCAATCAAGGAATGGGGCAGACTAATGATTGACAGTAGTCCTGATTATTTGAGGGTTTCACACGTTTCCCAGTACATCAATTCTGTGCCCTTCACAGCATTTCTGGGGGGGTGGATAAGGACTGGTTTTGCACCTTTCTTTGATCAAGAACTGAGCATAACTCAGCTTTGTAGAGAATTTGAAATGGTATCTCCTGACTTGTAGCAAAACTGGATGGCTCTGGGGGTTTTTTTTGGTGTACAATTTTATGGTTATTTCTTTATTTTTTTACACAGATTATGAATTTTCAGGAACAATCAAGCATGTGCTAGAAGAAAAAGGAGATACTTTACCATATGTGCTATGTTGTTTCTAATACCAAATTAGCAGTTAATGAGATGGAGTAGTTGAATATTTGAAGTGAAACGGAAGTTTTTGAAACTGTTCAGGCTTTTGGAAACATTAATATCTATATTTCCCTCTTGTCTCTCCAAAGCAGAACAGCTTTGACATTGGTAGTTACACTCCTTCATCTCCAAGGCCTATTTGCATATGGCTTTGAAGAACATTTAAGGTGATTCCAGTTATCCCATGACTGAAATGTGAGACATAGCAGGAAGTATCCTAGCCCACCTACATATGTGATCACACAAAACAATAATTATTTCCATGTATTACATGAATTTTGGTCTTTGGCATAATGATAGTTCAAAATAAGAAACACCTGAAAAATCAACGTAAAATAATTTGACATGTCAAGTAGAACACCAATGAAGTGTTATTTTATTAGCTTTAAACACTGTCTACTGTAAGACTGTAAGACATGTTTATATGTACCACATAAACTTGGGATAAATCTTGTCAGTGTTTTTTTTCCCTTATTCTTATCAACAAAAGGAAAAAAAATCTTTGCTATTATGTATCAATTAATTATGTATGTTTGAATCCTTCAGTAATGTTCTTGTTATCATGACATGGAAACAAGACTCATGGCATGGGTCACTATGCAGAATGAACAGGCATGAAGGAATTTGTTCGTTTATCTGATTATACAAGTACAAGTTGGGACAAGCTAAGCAGAGCATCACCAAACTGAATGGCAGTGATAAGCATTGATGGGGATAAGGAGAACATGAGACGTTTAAATAGTGTATTAAAAAATAAAAAGGAAAAGCAGCATATGGCTTTGGAAAAAGTGAGCAAGAAGTTGAATTGTAGCTTAATTAGGAAAACAGCTTAAAGGTTTTGGAGTCTTTGTGTCTGTTGATTTATCTGAAATAGATTTCCCACTTGCTTTGAACCATTTAGAAGAACTCAGGTTTTCACAGTCATCTTAACGTGCAATGTGGTGCAGTAGAACAGATGCTCTATTTCAGTGTCCTAAGGCTCAGCATATAGGACTCATGGCGGCTTACTGAATTAAGATAACCAATCGTCAGCTTGTGAGTGTTTTTCAGGGCTTTCTGATGTGATCTGGGAAGATACATTCTAACTGAGATACAGATCTACTTTTATACTTGGGAGTCTAGAGCTAAATAAAAGTAGATCTAATCTAAATAAAAGTATCCTATATTTCAGAAACATCTAAAGGATCTGTATTTGGAAAAGGAGCCTTTGATCTTCACTGAAATGAAAGTTTGTATTAATAGTATGTCATAATATATGGATTCTATAAAAATATACAAGTGTATTGGCATAACTTGGAAATGGCTGCCATTAAGGTTGCTTTGTTGTTTTTTTTTTTTAATTACTCTCAGTAGCTGATCAGCAAACATCAAATAACTACAAATTCATGATACAGTTCCATACTAGGTTCAGTTACACAGGACTTGATGCCAAGACACTCCTGTATGACTTGTACCTGATCATTGAATCAGGTACAGAAGTTACCAGCAGGTTTCCTTCTGTAATGAGGTTGTCCTCCTGTCCTTCACAATAACTCTTTGCTAATATTCATTCTTTTCTTGCTCTTGTTCCTGACTTCCCTTTTATTACTGTCCTGAATGCCAGTGCCGTGATAGTGAAGTGTCTGAAACTTTGAGTACTCAAGAGGTTTTGTCAGAATTGAGCAGCACTACAGTATGTGCTTATAGAAATATACAGCATTTGTTATTGCCAATGACTGTTTAGTTATAAATTTACTGAAGAAGAGAGTAAACATTGTCATTGAGCTTTCAGACAGTGTTCTCACAAATTTTTTTAATCTGCTGTCTGACTGTCTTTATTTTTCATTTTTGTTTTCCTACCGCAGTGAAAGAGAGATTAAATCTTAATCACATTTTAAAAAAGAAATTGATTCAGCAGCAGTCTGGGTGTTTGTTTGGTTTTTTTAATCACACTGTTTATTTTAGACTCTTCATTTGACACTGAATCTGTATATCTATTGAACTCTGAGCATTTTGATTTCTACAGTAGAGACCCTGTGTTCCTCTAAATGTATCATTTCTGCTTGTGAATACCTTTTATTTTCTGGCTTGCATGTTCCTGCATTTTATTTTTATTGTTAAAGGAAGCCAGGGAAAGTGACAATGCAAACAGAGCACTGTGCTTTGCAGATGAACACTGTGTCAGGACATGACATCAGCTACAGGGCCCTGGACTGCTTGTGCTTCTTCTGCTTTACTTCATACTATTCATTGACTTTACTGCTTTACTTCATACTACTCATGGAGCTGTGAGAGAATTGGATGGAAAGATGATGCTGGTTCTTTTTTAAAGTCTGTCTACCTAGCAAAGACATTGTGAAGGTGCAGCATTGCAAACTTCCCGTTTCCTGATGGCACTTCTTTAGTCTTACTCCGTCTTTCTTAATGTGATTTTAGAAGAAATTGTTTTTTAAATTTTTTTTTCATTTCCAAACAAATACAATGTCTATGGAGTCAGGCCTCAGCACTGCAGCATCCTCTCTCTCTGCTACTTTGGCAGTGTCTGTAATAACCAAAGCAGATTAAAACCAAAATGCGAAAGAAAACCTGATGAAACATTTGGCTGTTGAAAACAAAATGCTCTGTAGAAAAATGATAGTTCTGATGACCAAATTTGGAAAGGTTTTCCAGACTCAGGATATGAAGATAAGAGGTCTCTTCACATTCTCTCATGGAATGCATGAGGCAAGTCTGTAGTTTCTGTTCTGCTTGGTGGGAAGAGGGATTTGAAACTAACTCTGCCACCTTCCCTTTGAGAGAAATGAAGATATGTCTCAGTTCTATACTGATGAAAGTTGAGAACAACTGTCAAAATCTTGCTGTTTTTCATGAAACAAAGTTAATTTTTTTTCTGAAGTCCTACAGATAACACTGTGTGAGAGTGATTTTGAAAACAAGAATGACCTTCAGTGGTACAATCTTCCAGTTGCTCTCCTGTCTTCCATTTTATGTTTGTCTTCTTGAAGATATGACAAAACCAGTGGATTTGGGGATGGAGTGTGGGAACCATCAGCAATTCTGCATTGGCACCACAGCTTCTGAAAGAGAATAGGAGAGTAAGATATTTTCTGGGGGTTGGAAGAATTTTGTGGGGGGAGAAATTCTCTCTGGCAACTCGCAGGGGGACACAGATGGATGTCTGATGAAGGAGATATAGTCCTTACATTTCTTTAGATTAAGCTGCAGGTCAGGGTCACCAGATCACAAAGGTGGCTTACATGAGTCCTCCCTCTGTCTTACTGAGTCTGTTCTGTGAGGAGATAAAGGCTAGAGCCAAAGTTCCTAAGGATCAGATTCTACAGGGTTCTGGAAATATTTATTAATTTCAGTAATATTATTTTGATTTGAATTGCATGGCAGTTTAAAAATAAACTTTCTCTCCTAGTTTAGGTGTGTCTGGTTGCAGTTTGCTTGCCATCATTGGTTTTATATTGGTGTAAACCACTGCCTTCAATTTCCTTTCAGCCTAAGTCTGATGCAAACAAAACCAACAATCCACAAAACAACAAACCTACTAGTGTAAGAACTTGCACTGACTTATATTATTAATGAGTACTTGACTTATTTGTCATTATCCATATCAATAGCTCAAAGCAGTTGGGTCAATATTGTCTGTCTAGCTGTTGCCTTTTGAGCTGTCTGTGAGAGAATCTACATCAATTGTCTGTGGTTTTGCAGTAGTGAATTGTATCTTACCTCCCACTTTAAATAGTAAGCTCTTTTGATCAGAGAACTGGTTTCATCCTAGTGTCTACATCAGGAGTTAATTGTCCTAGTCACCCTTTCTAGTCAATATAATCAATATAGTGTGTTTTCAGATGAAAGTAAATTTAAATAAAGTAACACGAGCTGTGTATCCAGCAACGCATCTTTCTCCTTAATAAGGTAAAGCAAGGCTAGCAAGCTAGCTCAGATGAAGGAAGTTAGAATTAAGTGAAGTGAATCCTACCAGATCTGTCAGCTGGTTATTTTGTGTGGTGTTGTACATGTTTGTCCTGCACATTGAACTGCTGGTTCTGACACAGACTCCTACAAGTGATCAAGCAGAGAGCGCTTGTCCCTTTTGTGCAAAGAAAATCAAATGAAAGCGGCAGAAGGTGTGGAAATGACTATGACCTGTATCTTGAGACAAAGTCAGTAAATAATATTCAGCTGCCATTTAGGGAATTAAATGAAGTTGTTTCCTGTCCAGAGAAATAACTCATTAATTAGATTTTCTATGTCGAATGTAATCCAAGCTTTGTAGGAAACAATAATCTAAGATCTAAGCACGTAGAATTTGCAAGACATTAACAAAACTCTGAGGCTTTGTTCACAGTGGGATTTCCATTGTTGCCCTTTCATGAGAGCTGAAAGACATCCCGAGGTGTCAGAGAGCTTCTGTTTCAGGCACAGAGGAGTGTCTGCATTCTGATCCCCATAGTGGGCATTGCAGCTCTTGCATGTGCTGCAGTTACAGTAGGATCACTTGGCTGTGTTTTGCATTTGAGTTAGGTACAGATGTGTCCTGGTTTCAGCTGGGATAGAGTGAATTTTCTTCCCAGTAGCTGGTATAATGCTGTGTTTTGGATTTAGGATGAGAATAATGTTGATAACACGCTGATGTTTTGGCTGTTGCTAAGTGGTGCTTACACTGGTCAAGGACTTTTCAGCTTCCCATGCTCTGCCAGGTGCACAAGAAGCTGGGGGGGGCACAGCCAGGACAGCTGACCCCCACAGCCCCAAGGGCTATTCCATACCATATGGCATCATGCTCAGTATAGAAACTGGGGGGAGTTGGCCAGGGGGTAGCAATCACTGCTCGGGGACGGGCTGGGCATCAGTCGGTGGTGAGCGGTTGTATTTATTAATTTTTTTTTCTCTGGGTTTTTGTTCCTCTGTCGCTCCCTTGTTGTTTTCCTTCTCGTTACAATTTATTATTATTATTTGTTCCAATTATTAAACTGTTCTTATCTCAACCCACAAGTTTTCTTACTTTTGCTCTTCTGATTCTCTCCCCCATCCCACCGGGGGGGGGCGAGTGAGCGGCTCTGTGGTGCTTAATTGCTGACTGGTGCTAAACCACCGGAAGATGCTAGGGGGTAGTTGGAGATCCAGACATTCCCTTGCTACTGAGGAGGAAGTATATTCATCTGTGCTCTTCTACAGCCATGAGGTACTTCGCTTCTAACCAAACAGAGCTTTAAGCAACAAAACCTAAGACAATGTGTCGGTCTGGCATGCGTGATAACACTGGATAAGAGCCATCATATAACCCCTAATCCTACAAATACGTAGATGCATGCATCCCTCTTCAGCACATGAGCCATACCAGAGGTGAAAGTATTGCCTACGGTGTACTTGGAAGATCTAAGCTGCTGTGGCAGAATTTTGAAATATGGAGAAAACTTATGGTTAAAATAAAAAGCTTTTATGGAGAAGTAATCTTCTTACCAGTTACGTCAATGGCAAAAGTCCGTCTGACTTGAAGACTGCCCAATTACAATCAAGCATCATATCTGAGGGATAATATATGTCTCGAGGCATATGGATATGGATAGAGAAAGACCACATGCATCAATACCTTGAATTAGAACTGAAGAGAGGTGCTAAATATATTTGTATTTGACACTGTTAACTCTCCTGAAGCAATATTTGTAAAAGCTTTTAAAAAGTGTTTGCATCAGGTGGGAAAACGTGATGCCATCTGTTTACCTCACAGAAGCACATGTTGATTTGTGCAAACTAGTTATTATGGATATTATAACTGACTTGACAAGCAAACACCTGTTTGTTTCTACAAATACCGGTACTGAAGTTTGCACACACTCCCACAGACACAGAAGGGCCATCTGAAAAGTGAACTCATGCTGAACAAGAGCAAATGAAGACAGCATTAAGTACTGGTCACAGTGTAATCTTCATTGCTCCTTATGGATATAACAGTGAGCCTGTACTCCATCTTAATTTATTATAATTTCAGTATGATTACACTGACTTTCAATCTTTTATTTCTCTTGAATGTTATGCTTATTTCTCATCATCGCAGATGTTGATAAGATGCACATGGGCAGAAATGCCACTGTGTAGAAATCAGAGTTTGAACAAGGTAAGAAGCATGATGCTCTGGCTGGGTAGTGCTGTGAAGCCTCTGGCAGCAGGATATCTAGATATGGAGCCCTAATGGCAAATTCAAACTTCACGTTTGTGACAGAAGACTCGCAAAGGAAGTGGCTACCTGCCTGTCTGGAGTTTGTGAGCTATATATATGATTTCCTTAAAACTGCAGCGGGAAGCTAGGGTGGGGAAGTATAAGAAAGGTTATGAGCAAAGGCTGTGGGTTGAAGAAGAAAGGCAGCAACTAGCTCCGAAGAGAACACTGATTTCTTTAGCTAATAGAGTTCTCAGTTATAAGAAAGTGGTTCCTCCTGAAATATATGGTCTTTTTCTTACTGCCATATGACAGGCCTGACTCCCCCAGCGGAGCCATGCTAGCTGGAAGAGGTCAAATCTACATTTCTTTGCCATAGATCACTGATTGAATCCCGAAGTGTTAAACCAAAATAATATTTACATCTTTGAGGACAAGTTTCTAAGTATGCAAAACAAGAACTGTCCCTCATTGCCCCTGATTCTTCTGTGAGCCATTCACTCACTGTCAAGAGTAGCTTCTGAAGTAGCTTGGTGCAGTTGGATCATTAGAAGTAGCTTGTGGCAAGTAAATAAGAAAAGAGGAATTGTATAAATCCATCAGATTTCATCATTTGCTTTCTCACTGAGTGCTGTGTATATGAGTAGTCCCAGCAGTAACAAAATACAGCAGGAAACCTCCGCTCTTCCTATCCCAGAGAAACTGTAGGCTCGAAACCAGTTTTCAGATATATTCAGATATATTCACAGGTAGAAGCAAATTAGCGATTCCTCTGATGCTGTCTCTAACAGGTACTAATGTTGAAAGCAAATGACAAATAGGGGCCAAATTGACCTGTGTGCAGCTGTCTGCAGTGGTATTACTAATGGCTGCTAGGTCCAAATGGTTATTTTGTTTGGGGGATTTTTCACTCTTCTTAGCCACTTAGACCCCCGTTTTAATCAAATCTGGCTTTCCCCTGCTTGCAAGAACTTTTTAGTGTACAAACAGTGCAGAGAGTGACTTCCTCTGATCTGTAGCCTCTTCCAGATTTGGTGGGTTATATATTAGGACTTGGTTCAAGGACTCACTTACCATTGAAACAGTTAGCAGTATAGTGACTTCGTTATTGACCAGAATTCATAAGCTGTACCTGTGTCTGTTCCTCCAGTTCTCAAGAAACAGGATTTGTTCCTGATTGGGAAATAGAATAAACTGTACCGGAATACCAATGTAATCATGTCATGTAACTCTATTAATATAGGTAATAATACAAAAACTTTTATGGAAACATCAAACTTCATTAAAATGTTGTACCCCTATTGCCAAGTTTGTTAAGTGGACCGGATATTAGGTTATAACAAGAAAGATGTTTCAAGCACCTGTAATTTTAAGGGATGAGACCAAGGAAGAGAGTGAATTTTTTCCCACTATGATTAAGGATATTGTCATATCTTGGCAATTGTCTTGATTCCTGCTCTAATGGAATCTCCGTGCTTTCTTTATTTTCCTTATCTGTAACTCCTTATAGCCTACTTTCTTCCCCCATGTGGATGACCACAATGAAAAACAGTGGGCTCTTGTACAGGGTTTAAGAATATTTGATCCCGTAATGTACATAATCACATTAGATTCTTATATCTCAAATGTGAAGCTTCATGGCATTATTTAAGAAAGATTTTTGCATATTCTCTGAAAAAGTGGTATACTAGATGAAGAGTGGTAGTTTATATTTATAAATTAAACTATACTAAAATAATCTATTTTTCTAAATAAATTTATACTTTATGTGTCCAGTTGTGGGTTTTATAAGATAAAACAGTTTTAGAGACTAGTAGCCAGTTATTGTCCCTGCCCATGGCAGGGGTATTGGAACTAGAAGATCTTTAAAGGTCTCTTCCAACCCAAACCATTCTATGATTCTATGATTCTGTGCTTTGTATAATCTTTGCATATTTTTTTTTCTTACAGAACAGAAAATATTAGTTGTGTGTTATATAACAAATAAAAGCTTCTTGCATAGGCTTTGCTGTCTATCTGCAAATCCTCATTTTCTAAAGCATAGTATGAAGAAGATACATCCTTTCATCTTTATCCACAGAGATACTGTTGAGGGGAAATACTTATAAATACATGTTGTCATTAATAATGCATTAATTAATATAATTTCTGACCTGAGGACACAGTGGAAGTGGGTTAAATGGCCAAGATGAAAGTGGGAATTGGAGCAGAATGTTGTGCTGCTGGTTTTGCCCTGACAGTATGCCTGTGTCTCTGAACCAAGCTGCCTTACTGGATGGAAAGAGATTTCTCTTTCGAAGGGATATGTAGCTCAATGGATATACACAGGTGCTTGGGTGAATTCTGTTGTAGTTGAGAAACACAAGTATATGACGGCCATATAAGCACAGAAACCTCTTTGTCGAAAAGGAAAAGTTTAAGAGGGTTCTAGCTTTTTCTAGTTTTCTATATTTTATCCTGGAAAACAGAAATCCTCAATCTTTCCTTAAAGCAAACTTTATATGAGATAATGAGACCATGGTTCGCTGTGGTGTCCTCTTTGCCACTTTCCAGCAGTCACTCTCCCTGCCTCTTCTTCAGCTTCGCTAGTTTCTACTGCCCAATTTGGCAACTTTGGTACAGAGATGGAGCTTAGGTGCACTTCTTGACTTTCAGCCACTAATTTGGTCTCCTTCCTATCATCCTTAGCTAGTTCCTGAGCCACTAAAACCACCATACTCAAAGGGGGTCACAGCCCAAAAGGTTAAGGGTGCTAAGGTTTAAGATTATTGTGGACAAATGCCTGGTTGGGACAGGATATCTTAGAATCATAGAATCATAGAAAGGTTTGGGTTGGAAGGGACCTTAAAGATCATCTAGTACCAAGCTCCCTGCCATGGGCAGGGACACCTTCCACTAGACCAGGTTGCTCAGAGCCCCATCCAGCCTGGCCTTGAACACTTCCAGGGATGGGGCATCCACAGCTTCTCTGGGCAACCTGCTCCAGTGACTCACCACCCTCATAGTGAAGAATTTCTTCCTTATAGCTAATCTAAATCTACCCTCTTTCAGTTTAAAGCCATTACCCCTTGTCCTATCACTACATGCCCTTGTAAAAAGTCCCTCTCCAGCTTTCTTGTAGGCCTCCTTCAGGTACTGGAAGGCTGCTAGAAGGTCTCCCCGGAGCCTTCTCCAGGCTGAACAACCCCAACTCTCTCAGCCTGTCTTCGTAGGAGAGGTGCTCCAACCCTCTGATCATCTTCATGGCCCTCCTCTGGACTCTCTCCAACAGGTCCATGTCCTTCTGATGTTGGGGGCCCCAGAGCTGAAGGCAGTACTCCAGGTGGGGTCTCATGAGAGCAGAATAGAGAGGGAGAATCAACCTTCTGCTGGCCTCGCTTCTTTTGATGCAGCCCAGGATACGACTGGCCTTCTGGGCTGCAAGCGCACATTGCCAGATCATGTTGAGGTTCTCATCAGCCAACACCCCCAAGTTCTCCTCAGGGCTGCTCTCAATCCATTCTCTGCCCAGACTGTATTTGTGCTTGGGATTGCCCTGACCCAGGTGCAAGACCTTGCACTTGGCCTTGTTGAACTTCATGAGGTTCACATGGGCCCATCTCTCAAGCCTGTCAAGGTCCCTCTGGATGGCATCCCTTCCCTCCAGCATGTCGGCTTCGCCACACAGCTTGGTGTCATTGGCAAACTTGCTGAGGGTGCACTCGATCCCACTGTCCACGTCGCCGACAAAGATGTTAAACAGCATCAGTCCCAATACCGACCCCTGAGGAATGCCACTTTTCACTGGTCTCCACTTGGACATTGAGCTGCTGACTGCAACTCTTTGACTGTGACCATCCAGCCAATTCCTTATCTACTGAGTGGTCCATCCGTCAAGTCCACATCTCTCCAATTTAGAGACAAGGATTTTGTGTGGGACAGTGTCAAATGCTTTGCACACGTCCAGGTAGATGATGTCAGTTGCTCTTCCCTTATCCACCAGTGCTGTAACCCCATCGTAGAAGGCCATCAGATTTGTCAGGCACGATTTGCCCTTAGTGAAGCCCTGTTGGCTGTCACCAATCACCTCCTTGTTTTCCATGTGCCTTAGCACAGTTTCCAGGAGGATATGCTCCATGATCTTGCCGGGCACAGAGGTGAGACTGACTGGCCTGTAGTTCCTCAGGTCTTCCTTTTTTCCCTTTTTAAAAATGGGGGTTATGTTTCCCCTTTTCCAGTCAGCGGGAACTTCACTGTACTGCCAAGATTTCTCAAATATAATGGATAGTGGCTTAGCAACTTCATCCGCCAGTTCCCTCAGGACCCGCGGATGCATCTCATCAGGTCCCATGAACTTGTGCACCTTCAGGTTCCTTAGATGGTCTTGAACCTGATCTTCTCCTACAGTGGGCAGCTCTTCATTCTCCCAGTCCCTGCCTTTGCCTTCTGCGACTTGGGTGGTGTGGCTTGAGCACTTGCCAGTGAAGACTGAGGCAAAAAAGTCATTGAGTACCTCATCCTTCTCCATATCCCAGGTAACCAGGTCTCCCATTTCCTTCCAGAGAAGGCCCATGCTTTCTCTAGTCTTCCTTTTATCACAGATCTTGTTGCAATGTAAGCAAGTGGTAAAACAAAAAAAAAAAAGAAAAAAAGCTAGGAGACTGTTGGTAAGACATGTTTGTTGTGGGATAAGCAAAGAGTCACAGAGGAAGCTGATTCCATAGCAAACGATCAAGGAAACCAGGAAAAGATAATTGCAATACAGTTCCTTTAGTCACATCTTCTAAATGCATGGGAGGATTCAAAGATGTGCATGAACTCACAGTAGACAAAAGATCAGAGAGCTGAGGTGGGCCAAGCTGGTATAGGTCTGGCAGATCTTGTTTGTACTCCTTGTCATGTTCCACCAGCTGGGCACCACTGTGATACAGAGCAGAAATAGAAGAAACTGGCTGTGCATAGGAGGGAGAAACATCTTAAGTTATGGGCATTTCTGTCTCTTCCCCATCTCCTTTGCTATTTAGTCACGGCTGGCAAAGATATTGATAAGGTGTGAAACCCTTATAAAACAAGTAGTGATTAGAGGGAAGTTGAAGAAACAGAAATGAACAGGCAGTGAAGCTTTTGCCTTCCAGCCTTCTGGATCTATTTATAAAGGTACAGACAGCAATGTTGAAATTAGAGAGATTAGATTTCATTATGCTGAGAAATTTCTCCCGTGAGGACTACATTTGTCATCCTGTATAATGAAAACCTGATTTTGACAGTTCCATCTGTAAGTAACACTCCACCATGCAAATGCTAGGCTGTGACTCATAGTGCCACAGAAAAGAGGCCTGCATTTGTAGAGTGACTTTCCCCTTTGTCTTACGTACTCATGGTTTTTTTATTTCTTTTATTAAGGAAGCTTCTATCCACCATTGCTCAGCAAATAGGATCTCATCAAGTGCATCATCTTCATCTTGATAGAATTGATTCAGGAGCTGAATTATATACTGAGTAATTGGAATGACCTAGCAGAGAATGTGCCTGAATTTATAAAAAGGATCTTTACTCAAATAATGGATAAGTAGGTAATAAACTCATCTCCAGATTTCCTGGTAAAGTCTCATTATCAGCATCCAACACCTCCTTGATTAGGTTGCTCTTCTGGTATAAAACCCAGTTTATTACTTTTCCTTTTAAATAACAAATTATTCTATTGGGCTCAGTCAGGGGTTTGTAACTGAAAGATTTTGGGAGCTGTTCTAGAGAGACTGGGATTGTTTTACTATTCTGTTACTTTTTATGTTGTAGCATGGCATCGTGACATGGGAAAAGTGGAATTTTTTTTTTAAAGGTTAGCTTTCCAGGTTTCTGTTATCAGACTATCTTTATACAGCAGATTTTTTCCTGAAATTCCCCACGGGAATGATGTATTCTGGCTTTTCACAATACATTTTGAATGTTATCAGTTTGAAAGTTTTCTTAAGATATGTTCTCAAGACTATTTTCAAAGTTCAAAAGTTCTCCTTCATGGTTTCTTTATTACTATAATACAATAGATGAGATTTGAGAATACTTTTTCAAAAATATGGAAAGTGATTGTAGGGTGGATGAGAGCTTAAGGGCTAAGAAATGACCAAACCTCAATATTCTGCTTGTATTTGCCACTCTGCTTTAGTTATCTTAGGGAGAGCTGTTGCTGCAAAACAGACGCAGATGCATCATTTCAATGCATGCAAAATAAATGACTAGGGAATCTATTGCATGCTTTGGCATGGACAACTGTAGAAGCTACAAATTGTTAAGATATGTTCTGGGGTTTGGTCCCTCCCCTGATTATTTGGGTTTGTTATAGTTATAGATGAGATGTGGGAACAATGGACCAGAGCTCTGAGGGTTGTAGAGAGATGCTTGCACTTGTTTGGCTTGCATAATTTGTTCACCTTTTTAGGTTTGAACGGGTTACTTGAGCTGCAGTCAGGAGAAAAATGTCCTCATCTCTAAGTAGCAGAATCATCTGGCCGTGTCACCCCAATCTGTTCTATGCCAGCCATGGTTATGAGTGATAATTGTTTTTTTCTAATCTCCGTCTGTTTAAAATTAAGTGGAGTAAATTTTGTACGGAAGGAAGTGCTTTGACAGACATGAATCTCTAGAGCTCTAGACTATCAGCAAAACTGCAGTCTGAAACTACAAACAGTGGCCAAAAATGTTTCTATGTATGGTCTAGACAGTCCCAAGGTTACTTCTGATTTTTATTAATATCTCAATTAAAACGTGTATGTGCATTAAGGTGGGATATCTGGTTGCAGACTAGAAATGAGTGTACATGTTGTAATGGTTTCTTCTCTCCTTGCAGTGTAGGAAACAGTATATTGATACTGTACTGATTCTACCATTTTTTGAACTCTGAATGCCAGAGTTTCAAAAATATGCAGGGTCAGTTTTTATCATTATGTGGCTGATGCAACGTGATTTAAATGGTCATGTACATCAACATATATATAAAAATATATGCATGATTTATGTCAGCAATTCCTGTTTATACATTCAAAAGAGCTTTGCATAGAACTTGAACTTCTGAGTGACTATGTCATTTACAAAGGAAGTCCTAAGTCACTGAAACGTTGAAACTTGCTATTACAGTGCTATAACCTAAAATCAGCCTGCACTCCTCTAAAAGCTTGTATATGTGGTGAAACAAGAATGTAGTAACTGGAAGCGTGCATTCACTGGCTACCTGTAGAGGGATTTATTTCCTGTGTCTTATTTATCCCTCTAACACACTGGCAATTTTCCCATGCACATGGCCTTAGGATTCCACAAGCTGGTTCCTGTTGAAATTTAACCTTTCTGGCTCACCTTATATTTTTTCCCAAACAAAAATAGTTGCCCCATCTTTAGTCTCAAAAGTGAAAACAGTGTCCTTCAGTACTTCAGCTGGCAAAAACATTTGAAGAATAAGCTGCTAACAGTAATACACAGAAGTGTTTGAATGCTGTGGTACTATATAGGACCTGTCAAAACCCTGAAATCAGTGATTCTTCCCACCACCGCTCCTGCAGAGGGACACCTGGAGTCAATTAATTCAGATTAAGAGGAAGGAATATACTCTGTCTCTGGCCTTGCATGACAGATGAAGGGGAAAATGGTAGTTCACTTAGCTCTTTTTCCTTGTAACTGAAAAGTATGGTGTTTTTCACATGTGTGACTAGAAACTGTCAAACCATAGCAAGTATTTTATTTATTTATTTGGTCTTGTAGGTTTCTAGCTATTAAAAGGTCCTTGGGGGGTGGCTGTAGAAAGCAGCGGAGAAGAGGGCTCTGAGCTAACACTTTGCTGCCCTGTTTTGATTTTACGAAATGAGAGAATGCATGCAGTTTAAGACAGATTGTAGTTCTTGACAAAGGAAGAATAAAACTAACATTGAGAGGCTTTTTGGGGCTCTGTGTGTGGTCTGCTGTAGTTAGTGATGTGCAGTACATTAAGCTTGTTGCTGTTTTAAGTCTTGTATCTCTAGCTGTCTTATAAACTGATGGAAATCTGAGGCTGTGTTCATTTTATTTGCCTAGTAATTTCTGAATCTTTCTAACTGAAGAACTTTGTCTTTTCCTTATTGTTATGGCATTTGATTTTTGACAGGTTTTGGGTTTTTTTTTTCTTTTTTTTCTATCTGGAAAAGTTCAGTTCCTCTGGCAGTTGTGCAAATAATGTAGGAAGAGCCAATTTTAAATAATACTCCTACTTGTAGTATAAATAATCTTTGTGTAAAAATTATAGTTGAGAAACACTTACCATTAAAATATTTAAAAAGATGAAGATCATGCTGATATTAAAGTTTAGTTTTTCCCTAATTAATGCTGTGAATACTCCTGGGATGAGCAGAATTGTCTTCACACTCTATAGAGTTGCTAACTTCAAACAGAAATATATTTCCTTTTCAATCTTATATTATCCAGATGTTGCAATATTTTGTTTACGGAGTTGTTTAAAAATATGTCTAAAAGAAAATGAGGTGGGCCATTCCAAATAGAGTGAAAAGAAAGACCTGGAAAAGGACTATAAATGTTAAGATGCACATAAGATTTACTTTCATCAAACTCTAAAAAATATTTTTTTGTGTAATGCTTGCTTGATAAATCTTAACTTCACTGTTCCTAATGTGGAAGTTTGTGAGATTGTAAAAGCATGTGGTTTTACTTTTAAAAACTTATTTCTACTTATTTCTATTGGAACAATTAGGAAACTTTTAAAAAACTAATTTATAATTTAATCCCAAAACATAATAAAACTGTGCTATCTATTTTGAGTCAAAAAATACTGCAGTTTAGCTTAACCCCCATTAGCATTAATTTAAGATAACTGACATATTCAACCACTACCTTTTATCCCTGAATTGAACATATAAATGTTGGAAATTTATAGTTAAAATCATGTGAAGAAAATCAGTGTAGATGTACATCATTAGGATATGCAAACCCCATTTATTTCTGTACTTTTTACATAGCTTTTGATTAAGATTTTTTTCTGAGGTTCATGGACTTTGAAATTTAAATATAAGTCTGGATTCCCAGGATTAACATAATTTGAATATGAGAAAATTACTCTTTAATTATGTTCCTCCTATGTTATCTGCTTTAATGCTATGCAAATATAATACTTTTGTGGGAAATTATATTTCCTACAAAACAGTGGATTTCATAAATAAACACTAATCCTAAATGAAATGCAAGAAAATGTTAACCTGAGTTATTTTTAATGAAATAACATCCTTAAATCCTTCTCAAAAGCAAGCAAAGAACCTTTTTTATTACAAGATTACATATATCTTCCGAAGCCCTTCTTGTGTTGCTGGTGCTGCTGTTTGTTTGGAGTGCATCAGCTATAGAAGTATAATTACAAGTTCTGCACAACAGCATTCGTGGTAACATGTAGCCCAAAGCCCAGAGTGGCAAATGGGAGAAGCAAACTGTTGATAAGAACTCTTGACGTGTCCCCAGTCTCTGCCATGTTACTGAATTATCACAACAAACAAACTTGCTGATGCAAATGATGAGTTGAAGAAAGCTTGTGAGTGACTGGGTCTCCTTTCAGTCTCCTTTTTAATGTAATTGCTGAGCCTGTTTATAGCATTATAATAAGATGAGCAATAAATTGTTAACAGCTTAGCTTAATTATAGTCTAAAGGCATCAATTAAAACTAAGCATAAGATTTCCAATAAGAGTTAAATCTGTGGTGGTTAATAATATCACTAGAGGGAAAGATTACACTCTGAGAAAGGGCCTTTTCCTAAAATTAGTCAAAAGATACAGTTGTTAGTTAATTTCACCAGCTCATTCTGGTCCTGAAAATGAAAGCTGAATATTTTGGGGAGATAGTCTAACAAAAGGGCTGAATCACTGCTTTGAGTAGAGAATATAACTCAGTCATGCCAATGTCACGTTTAGTAACTCATTTAATTGTCTTTTTCATGTGGGTATGTGCACAAACACAGAATATTCCTGGGTTAGGAAAAGGAGAAACAGGAAAAATGATACTAAAATTGAAGACATACACCCCAAAAATTAGAAAATGACAGAAGTTGTCTGTTTGGTCCTATTTTAATATATGTAAATGTGACTTCCTGGTTTTTATGGGTGTATATGCATCATTACAGGATCATATATTATTCTCCGTCATCTGTTTTGGCCTCAGTCAGTGCCATTTGTCATGTATATCAGGTCTTCTCCCTCATTAGTACTTTCCATAGCTTCAGTCCCAATATCTCACCCAGGATCCTTGTCCCCCATTTTTTCACCTCTGACATGCTATGTTTCTTTACAGCTGATGAAGGTAGCTATCTGCTTTTTGATGTTGTTTAGATGTAGACACTGCAAATACTGGACGGGTCTTGTTTCTGTGTTCCTCTTGGGTCTACAGCCTGCACACAGCATGGTCTAGAGCAGTAAGGAAATGGAAATACAAAACCTTTGACAGCTGCAGCCACAATTTGCAGATAATTAAGCTACTCAAGTCCAGCAGGATTCTAATGATCATATGCAAGTTTTTTCTCACCCCCCCACCCCCACCCCCCCGTAACTAAGCTACAGCAAGTAGATGGAGCTTCTGACTCTTTCTGCAGTAGTTTATAACACATTGTGAAGAAGTAAAATGTGGTTAAGAGAGATTCAATTAAATCTGATCAAATGCTCTCAGAGTCAGTGCAAAGAATATGCAAAATAAGCTTAAGCTTTGCAACTCTCTGCACAAAGCACAGTTTGTAAGCCTTAAAGGGACAATTCTTTCATTTGGGTCAGTTTGCTAAGACAAGCTCTTTTACTCTGATCTTGTTTGGGCTGAAGCTTTCCTCATACGTGCACACACAAATCACTTGGCATAGGCATTTGGAGCATGGAAAATTCCAGCCTGAATGACTTCAAGGTTCATGATAGCATGAGCAAGTAAAAGGTACGTCTTTGCTTGGGAAATTTGGACAACCTTGTTGGTAAACATTGTCATAAGCTCTCTCCCTAAGAATAAGGACAGATGTCTTTCCCTTTCCATTACTAAGATTGCTTTCTTATGCTAATACCATTATCTGAAATGAAATATGTTACACAGGAAAAACAAAGAATGTCCATGAAATCAAAAGCTCTGTGTTATACAACAATACACTTCAAATTACCCTTTTACCCAAGTCTATAGAAATAATATATGAAGATTCCTCCAATCCACTAACCTATTGCTTTACAACGAAGCCCTGCTATTGGATATATGTGATGCTTTCATTGTTTCACAGGGAATGGTTTGCACTAGGCTCAAAATTAGACCTTCTTTGTTAAAAACATTTGAAGTTAACATAATGGAAGTAGCAAGAAATGCAGATTCAGGGGGGGAACCTTGTTTTTGAATAAATGGCATTGGTAGGCTTTTTGATCTCAGATACCTTTTAGTTACACTGAGTTTCTGTGCAAATTTTAAGAGCATTTAGAGACTCCAGCCAGTTGGCTGAAGTGTAAAGTCTCCTATTAGCCAAAAATAATAGAAACGGCCCAAGAAATGGGTTTTCTGCCTACTGATTCTGTTTCAACGGATCATGAATTTTGGCTGGCAGCCAGGGCTGTTGAGGAGTTCCAGTGGTAAAGGCTGTAGCAGAATACACCTTGCCCATACACAAAAATTTCAGGACTATTTAGCTTGTCAGTCCTAGTTTCTCTCTGCAGCTGAAATGATCTCCTGTAACACATTCATGAAGCATACCACCTCTCAACAAACATGCTCATTCCAACTGAGTATTCTGTTTCTCACTGCAGATGCAACATTATTTAAAACTAGGATGTTAATGTGTTACCCCTACCTGAAACCTTAAGTGCTGTTTCTAGTAATAGAGAACTGGATTTTACATCTGATCAAAAACGATGTAACTCCCCTGCTTATGTTCAAGTTTTTGGTTGTGCATCTTGATGAACTGGGGCTTCTATTGCTGCAGACTGGCTAATCATTTCCATTAAGGAGGTTTTCCAGTCTGTTTTTCATGTGGTCCAAGAGTTCTTTTTCCATGAATATCTGAACCCTTTCTGGCACACTGAAGCCTACTGAAAATATCGTGGGATTTTAGAGATCAATTCACTGCTCTCTTAAAAGTAATTTATGGACTCCCAGTGGTCTGTAAATTGCTGATTGAAGCCCAATAGCCTCAGGAGTCTTTCTGTGACCCTCAGATCTTGTTGAAACTAGTCTTGAGTGGTACCTCGTCTGAACTTGGGTAATCCGTGTTGGTTTTGTTTGCCCCTGCCCCCTCTGGACACCACAAGTACAAAACAGTCTTCTATCATATGCAAAATAGGTACATGGTCTTAAATGATGATTTATTTTTTTTTAAACGTGTGGTGCAGCTAACTTGTAAAGAGTTGTGAATTGGTGCTATGTCCTTTGTAGTAATCTTTCCTAAGTGCATCATTAATACACTGTAGATAAGGTGTTTCAGACTGCTGGCTATATATTTTATCTCATTCTTTATTTTAGGAGATTTCAGTATGACTCTAGCAGCTGTTATGAATCTGTGTTGCATGTACCAATGAGGGAATGTGATCACTTTAAAGTGATAGCAGTGGCATTTTCTGTAAGGAAGTTCTCATTTGGTCTGTAAGATAAACTTCTACACACAACCAACTATATTTGCTGGTAAATTGCTGCTATATGTACATAACTCGTTCCCCAGCTTGCTTTGCTTGCAGAAGACTTCTACTTTCTATTCTTAATATGGAGTCATAGTTAAGCTAATGTGACATAGCAAGGATGGAGATGATGAAGTGGGAGAACCTGGGTAGAGTACTGGGGGAGTGAAGGTAGGCAGGGACAGGATTGGGCTCTGCTTTTCAGAAGAAGGAGAGGTAAAGAGGATTGTGCACATGAAATCATAATATTGAGGGTAAGGAGTGGTGACACTGCTGTGCAAATGTAGGTCAAGAGGACAGCTATGCACTGGCACAGAGCTGGGAATCTGTGCTGTTGCTGTTGTTGCCTAGATGGGCTCTACAGCAGCAGCTTCCACCTTCAGAAACTTGGCTTTTGTACTTGTGGGTTTTTTAATTATGTTTTGTTTTGATTCTTTTTGACATGCTTTATTGCAATCAATTTCATTTGAGATATTTTTCAAACTTAATTTTTTTTTTTTCAAATAAGGAAACTAATACAGTGTCATTCAGCTTTCATGCTAAGATTTTTCCATGAAATGCAGCATAGAGTAACTTATTCTACAATAAATTGTTCATTAAGCTTTGTAAAACTGGGTAAGAACTACAGAGGAAGTGTAGCAGAGGACAGCAGTTTTATTTGTACAAAAAAGAGCAGAAATGTGAGAAGAAAGTACATTTTATCTTCAGCCTAATTACCAAGATAGAAGAATACAATCTTGATTGAATACATGCTGAGTTAAGTCTTTGGTGTAGAAAACTACCTTTGTTTTTGTGTATTTGTGCAGCTGTGAGTCCATTCAGTTCATTTTCCCATCTTTCTATCAGTAAGTGGAAGCCCATGCAATAGATGAGTTTATGTGCTCGTAAAGATGTCCACCTGATTTGCTTTTTGAAACCAGGAAGCCATACTTGTCCCTTGAGCAACTATTTTCTGATTTTTATGTCTAATATTTTATACAGCTTTTTTCCAGGGTGAAGGACACCCTTCCCCAACCACCGTGTGTGTGTGTGCATGCGTGCACAGATGTTGTTCTTTAGCGCATAGGAGGGAAGGAAGAGGATTTGAATTTGGCCTAGTATTTTGGGCCACTAAACCTGTCTTCTCTGAAAGACATTATGAACTATGAATAGCTAAGTACACTCCAGTGTGTACATTATTAGATTCTTTCCTTCCGTTTTTAGTCAAGAGTGGCACTTAGCAAGCTGGAGATACTGGGGGAAAAGAACTTAATTATCTTTTAGGCCTATGAAGAAGCAGCTAGGAATGGCTTTGTTTTTCCATGGCTTTAAGTAGGACTGAGACAAGGAAGTGGTTAAGCTGTTTAAAGTTTACACACACACACAAAAAAACCCCCCACCCCAAAAACCAACCCCCCCCAAAACCAAACAGCCTTAGCTATGCAACCAGTTACCGGGAGTTGTATAGATAAATTCTCTAGCTGGCTTTCAAAGCCTCAAGCAGATGGTTTTGGCTTTGAGTCTCTCTGGCTCAATAGCAAAGATCTTGTTCCAGCAATAATAAGTATCCTGTTTAGTGGTGTTGGTGGAAATGGAAATTTGACCTCCATTATAAAACTTTCCCCTAGAGCTTAGATTTCCTAGTGCTGCATGGTGTTTGCTTTTTTCCTTACCATTTCCTTCTGCAGTTATATCCCAAGATGTTCTTTGTCCTGTTCTCAGTTCAGTCACTCTTTACCATTATTAATGATCCTGGATGATCCTGTTGCTTTCTTTTAGCTTCACTCCTGGATTTTTACTGGAGGATGAAGTGATTCTATTATGGTTATACTTGAAAGTATTAAAATAATGATTCAGAAACTAGATGGCTAAGCTATTTTCAGTAACTGCAACATAAAAATCTTTACTGTGACATTAGAAGTATCCAAATTAAAGAGTGAGGCAACGACATCTTAAAATTGAAGGCATTTGCTTAATGAAGCACCAGGCTTACAAAATCATATAACTTTGCTAGAGAAAGCAACCAGCAAGTCTTCACTAGATATATGCTGCCATTTGTTATACATTTCTTTGGACTTCTTAAACAACTCATCTAGCAGGAAACACTCTACAATCTTAACATTTTGTTTTGAATACAAATGGCTGTAAAATATCCTAGAATAATAGAAAAGGGAGGACAAAATGAAAGAGGCAAGTGAAAGTCAAGTTTATTTAATAAATAATACATTCTAAAGCTAAACACATTTTAGCAAAAGCCTGTCTGTTGCATAGATTGTAATGATAGAGAGCTGCTTTCTGCCATAGAGTATCAGCCATTAGGCATTTCATCATTCTAATTTCGAATTCCTTTCAATACTTTCAGAAAGTCTCTTTGCTGCCTTTGGATAAATCAATAATTCTTTTGCATTGTCATAAACATAAAATAAAACCGGTATTACAATTTTTAGAAAGACATATACTTTGGAATACTCTTGATAATTTTAATCCTATTCTGTTTGACAGAAGAGAAGTCTCTAAGGTGATTTAGGGGACAGTTAGATTTACAGTCCTTTAAAGAGAGCATATATACTCAGAATGGATGTGGAAAGACTCAGCCAAATAAACAGCCTTAAAAGGTAGTAATCTACTTATACAGACCTGTATAAATTTGGCTATCTAGCAAAATATATGTATCCAATTGGCAGATAATTCCCTCATCTCCTCCAAACTCACTGTATAACTGCAAGGTAAAGACAGGTAAGAAGGTGTAAACTCTAATGAGCTGGGTAGCAGCTCTGGGTCAATTCTACGTTGATGGGTTGCTATAAAGGAACCTAAGTTCATTAGATCAGTATTACTGCAGAGGGCACAGGAAGGAACAAACTATAAACTATCAAGTGTCTTTTAAGTAGAGAATCGTTTCAATGACAAATGGTAACACACCCAGTACTGTTGTTGGTAAACTCTTCAAATCTGCAAAATGCCTAACCTACTAAAGAAGAGGCCTGCTACGTAAAAATAATTTGTTCATTATTAAACTCTTTGAGTCCACTGCAAAGATTGTGCTCAGTTAATCCAAACCTGTGGCTGTGTTTTTTTCCACTTTGTCCACATACTGCTTCCTGCTAAATTGTGTTAAAATACATTCCAGCAAACATAACTTTAATTGCCCCATAGAAAACTGAACCTGAAACAGTGAAGAAGACATAGGCAATGGACAGCTGATATTAATTTTTTTTTCCCTTATTAAAAGGGAGAAATTATTTACATTGATAATAGATAAGTCCTTGCTGCAATGGCTATTTTACTACTGACCCATTTGAGCACTTCAGCCAGCTTATTGACCTTTATAGTTAAATTAGTAAGCCTGAGTGTTATAAATCAGAGAGGTCCTTTTCAGCAATGTGAAGACTACCAGTGCTTAATATCTATGGAAAGAGGAGGGGTTAGAGTATCACTTCATCATGGATACATGCATCACGCTGTCACACACAAAAAATTGTCCATGGATTTCTCCAGAACTGAATCAGTTTAATTTGTGAACAAAGGAGTTCATAAATTATCTCAGACAGTCTCATTGACTGCCAAAATGCAAAATTCTTATTAAAAAATCAGGACCCTGTATCAGACAATACCTCATGCATGCAGTACAGCAGATGAATGACACTGAACTTGAGCTGTACAAGAGGGAAAAAAATAATCAATAGTCCTTACTTCAAGAAACATTGGGCATACTTATTTTTAAGTTATATGAAACTATAGGGAGTTTCTTCAAATAGAAAGCAAAATATCTGGCTCATGTTGCTTTTGCTGAAAAAAAGTGTTGTAAGTGTGAAAACTCTATAATCTTTAAAATGAAAAACTGTTAGTATATTTGTGGAAAGTACAACCTCTCATTACTAAGTAATAGATCCCCAAATTATACCAATATTAACTGGAACCAATTAATTGGGAGTTTGTACTCCAAAAAAGTTTGCTTTCTTAATTCACAAATAAATCAGAGAAAGGAAACTTTATTAGAAATGGGAAAGTCAGACCTAATGAGATTGTGACCTAGCAGAGGATTTGATTTCCTACTGAAACAGTATAGCCCTCTGTTCTATGAGCTTATTTTTATCTGTATAGCTCATTACGTATGGGAAATAAAATAAAATATACATGTCATTTATTTTGCTAGACCAGTATTCGTTCTTAGGTTTCTATGGACATAGTTACATTGGTGCATTATGACAATATGATTTTTGTAAGTTGACAGGATAAGAGTAAGGATTTTAGAAATACTAACATATAACAAAAATGCTAGGCAATTAGTATGCTGATCACATACACAATAGAAATTACATTCAAGGAAACACCTGGTTTTGGCCAAAGGAATAAAGCAAAAATAAACTTTTCTCCAGACAACTGATACTTGCTCACTACCTTCTTATAAAATGAGAATTTTCATTCCTTTTGTCCAGAATTCCCAGATCTGGGTGGGGGTGTCTTGTTTACGTGGTTCCTGGAGACAAGAAAGAAGACATTAGGAAGTGAGCACTGTAGGACACCAAGTACACTTATTTGAACTGCAGTTACATGTGAGATTTAGACATCTTTTTATTGTGTTGGTTCAGACACAAAGTTTTCCTCTTCAACTCACATTTCTTACACTGCCTTAGTGATTTGCACAATAAAGGCTTTATTTTTGAACTAGTGAAGAACAGGTGGTTGTCTACTTGGTACACATCTCTTGCTTATATAAAATATATATTCAGTGCTTTGGTTCACCTTTCAAGAACTCAGAGACTGGAATTGGGACTGGACCTAGTTGTACAGACAGAAAAAAGTAATCAGGGTCTAAAAGTAGTTAGCCTCAAGTTCTGACCAGAAGTCTCAAGTGAAAGTCAGTTGTGGAAACAGCTGTTACTTAAAGGTCTGTGATTTTTAGTCACAGACAGTGAATTAAACTGCTTGCAGGTAGGTTTCCTTCAATATTTCTCAATTCATCTTTCTTTCCCCCTGGATCCTTGAACAAGCATAGAGAGAGATTGAGAACTCCTGCAAACAGCAGAATGCACAACAGTTAAATCCTTACTTGACACCAGTGCTACAGGCCCTGTTTTTATAGGCTTGTTATTTTAAATGACTTCCTACAGACCTGAGGTGTTTCCTGACTCTGACTGCCTTTACTTTTCGTGACAATCAAAAATTGAAGGAAAAGGGGTAGTAGATTGTTAACACTGGACTATCAGCTACTATTGGTACAAGAATAAACCACAGTAATATTGAAGATTGTTTGATGCTAGAGCTTTGTATTTTAATGGCATGAGTGGAAACAACCAATTAAGTGTTATATAAATGTCTTCCGGTCTAGAAGCGAGGTCCCAGCTATCCCGAATGGCACAGCCAAAATTTGTGGTTAAACTTTGTAGTTAACTGCAGAGATGAACTTCATAGCGAATGCCATAGGGAATTAAGAATTGTCTTTAATAATGTGCAACAAATAAGGCACTGGAAGTGGAAGGCAACAGAAGATTGAATAGCTCCTTCCTAAATGAGGCCTAAATAATGCAGGACTCCTATTTAAAAGAGTCAGTGATCATATGATTAGTTTATATCAGAATGTATAAATAGAAAAGGCAGTGAATTAGGTGATATCACTAACTCAATTACAGCATCTGCAAATGTTGAATAATGACTTTGCAATCTTAATGGTGTTCTTTAGCACAGTGGTTTGGGCAATGCTACTATGTACGTGCCGTTACTGAAGGCAGGCAATGTGGCCTAGTAGATAAGGCATTGAGCTCAGCAGGGATGGCCAGAGTGTAATCCAGGCTCACCACTAACATTGAGTAAATCTGTTCAGCTGTGAATGCTGCTGTTCTTGTAACCCACAGTCTAAGGGTTCAGCTGAATGTGATCCAGGCCTAGTTTGGTGCATGACAGCTCTGTCACTAAGCCTCAGTTTTACTGAGAAAATTGTTATTAAGAAATAAGAAAGTATATGAACTAAAGCTATGCAAGATAAGAAAAGTAAAAACACAAACAGAAGTGCAGTAGCTGAGATAGCAGTAGTGAGCAGCTCAAGGATACAAGAGGAAAAATACTGATATGAAAAAGTATAAAACAAACAAGACAAAGCAAAGCATTAGAAGTCAGCAACTCAATGACATGAAGAATCAGTCAGTTCCAAGAAGTAAGAGATCCAACCCTTGCCCGCTGGCCTGACAATTGCCTGGCTGGGAGAGGCTCATCAACTGTGTCCCCGCTGGGGGTTTGGTAAGCAGATTAATGCTTATGCTACTTGTACGTTAGTCCTTGCTATCTACTATGTTAGCCGATAAATGATATCTGAGTAATCTTAAATTGTGTACATTATGTGTGAAAGGTAAAAGATGCCCAAATAAAAGTGGCTCTATGCAGCACAGTTATGCACAGTCCCATCCTTGTTTCCTCGCTGATACCACTCGGTGCAGTGATATCACCAATCTCAATAGGAAAGGGGCCCTGCTCTCAGCTGGGGTTCTCCTTCACTGTGGTTCAAATAAGAAAACAGAGCAAAAATATTAATGTTCAATTAACAATTAAACATTTAACAATTAAAATTAATTGTTCAGGTATTTTATCGACAACTAGAAAAATGACTTCTTGTCCTGAACATTTGGTCCTAATGTCTTCCTAATGTCCTAATGCCTTCCTCAGGGATGACAGGTGATGTGGTCAGAGATCAACAATGAGAATCATCGTATATGATGAATGTTTTAAAGAGGAACCTGGAGAAGGAATTAGAGGCTGTTTAGAAATAACATGCAGGTAGCACAGACACTTATTTTTAGTACAGATTTAAAATATTTGATAGCCCACATCCTTTTTTGTTTTATTGTCAGGTATATAGTGCAAAAACACACTCTAGTTAACCATTTTATGCTGTTGAACAACAACATAAAGCAGTATCTGTGCTGAGGAAATAAAAAGGACTTGTGAGTCAGACAACTTTATGTATAATAAATTCAGCACATTAAATCTGGCAGCAGCAGATCACAAGAAAGAGAATTCCCACAGAGATGCAGAAAGATGCTCCATATGAGTTTTTGCTGATCTTCTCACTCGGTGATGAAAAGAAATCGATGAAAAGATATTTTAACCCTGAATATTCTCATTTCCATAACAAAATATTGGCAAATCCTTTATATAATTTTTATTCTGTGATACTAAGATTACTTATCCAAAATGAATGCCTGCCAGGCTGATATGACACTCATAAGATTATGGGCTTCCATGTGATTCATCGTTTTTCATCTTGTATTCTACTTTCTGTAAAAATACTGATTTTTCCTGTATGCTGATATATTCTAAGTATTTACTGAGAATCCAACTCCTGGCATGTTAGTCTTCCTTTTCTATCTCTACAGTGGTTTAAGAGGTATAGAACACACTTTAACACATTCAATTTAAGTAGTGCAATTTTTATCACTTTAAAATAAAATTTCATGGTGAAACAGAAGAGGTTCTAAACTTCACGAGAACTTGCATTTGAAAATGAGATTTTGACTTACAAAATTGTATCAAAGAGCCTGATTCATACAAAGTTTTGAGTCTGAGGTGCACAAACTCCAAAAAGCTGGGTTGGGATATGTTACCAGCTCTAGTAGTGAAAGTATGCAGCCTCTTGTACTCAAGCAAGAAGAATGAAGACATTCTTTTTCCATATCACTATGAACAGGGAATATACTTGAAGAAGGAATAAATGAGTTCTAAGTGTTATCAGACCACATCAGGGTAAATCAGGTTTGTTAATGTCAGCTAGTCAGATCTTGGTCCCAGTAGATATAAGGAAGATCCAGAATAATTTATTTGACCTCAAAAAAGACTAGCATTCTTTATCTTCCTTAATGAATCTGAAATTTAGGAGAATTTATGTTTGGAAACTATTTCAAGGGACTATATACAAAGTATAATCTGGATAATAATCTTGGTTTTGTACTTTTTTCCTAAGCATTTGGAACGCTGGTCACAAGCGGTGTTCCCCAGGGCTCTGTGTTGGGGCCAGTTCTGTTTAACATCTTTATCAATGATCTGGACAAAGGGATCGAGTGTACTCTCAGTAAGTTTGCAGACGACACCAAGTTGTGTGGGAGTGTTGATCTGCTGGAGGGTAGGCAGGCTCTGCAGAGGGACCTGGACAGGCTGGATCGATGGGCTGGGGTGAATTGTATGAGGTTTAACAAGGCCAAGTGCAAGGTCCTGCACTTGGGCCACAGCAACCCCATGCAATGCTACAGGCTTGGGGAAGAGTGGCTGGAAAGCTGCCTGGCAGAGAAGGACCTGGGGGTGTTTGTTGACAGCCGCCTGAATATGAGCCAGCAGTGTGCCCAGGTGGCCAAGAAAGCCGATGGCATCCTGGCCTGTATCAAAAATAGCGTGGCCAGCAGGACTAGGGAAGTGATTGTGCCCCTGTACTCGGCACTGGTGAGGCCGCACCTCGAATCCTGTGTTCAGTTTTGGGCCCCCCACTACAAGAGGGACATTGAGGTGCTGGAGCGTGTCCAGAGAAGGGCAACGAAGCTGGTGAAGGGTCTGGAGCAGAAGTCTTATGAGGAGCGGCTGAGGGAGCTGGGACTGTTTAGCCTGGAGAAAAGGAGGCTGAGGGGAGACCTTATCGCTCTCTTCAACTACCTGAAAGGAGGTTGTAGAGAGGTGGGGGTCGGTCTCTTCTCCCAGGTAACAAGTGATAGGACAAGAGGAAATGGCCTCAAGCTGCGGCAGGGGAGGTTTAGACTGGATATTAGGAAATTTTTCTTCACCGAGAGGGTTATCAAACATTGGAACAGGCTGCCCAGGGAAGTGGTTGAGTCGCCATCCCTGGAGGTATTTAAAGGACGTTTGGATGAGGTACTTAGAGACATGGTGTAGTGGTGGTTTTGGCAGTGTAGGTTTATGGTTGGACTCGATGATTTTAAAGGTCTTTTCCAACCTATATGATTCTGTGATTCTGTGATTCTGTGATTTGCTTTTTTGGTGTTGTTGGAGGTGAGATAAATACCTCCGTGTTTTGATTTGAATGTCTGTTCTTTCATTTTTATGTAATGCAGGACAAATTTCTATGATCACTTAAAACTATGAACATTTTACAAAAAAACTAGTACAGGTGCCAGTTTCATTTTTGCTACCAGTTACCATATGTAAGAAAGAACCTAGCTGATTCTAATGGCATGAATTTAATTAACAATTGGCTTTTGACAACTGCCAATAAGAAAACCAGTTTTATGTGTAAAAGTGATACAGAATTCAAGGGAAAAGCAAAATAGCCACTTTTTTTATGCCAAGTTTTTGTTCTGACTACTATTGCTCTTCTAGTAAGGTTGTTCCTAAGAAATATGCTAAGATTAATGGCCATGATATAGGAAAATTCTTTTGCACTTGATTGCTACACAGTTAAGTACTGTCTTGAAAAAGAGTGAAGAGACCTAGGATAAACAGAAGAGCATACAGATATTTTCCTGGAAGAGTTTTTGCAGATAGATGCTATATGTAACCTAATGCATTGCTTATTTTTTTTCCTCCAATTGTTCTCAAGACGTTTATATGGGATTAAGCTCTGCCTCAACAAGATGTGAATTAGCATCAGAGGAAAGGTTGAGCTTTCTCTGAGAGAGAGAAATTGCCTTTCATTATCTGTTCAATTTGATAGATTTTTTTCAATTTGAGCTCCTGTAATAAAACTGGAAAACTATGTGAACTACCGTATTTGGTGGATTACTACACAACTATGATGACATGTAATTGGTCAGGAAGCTTGTGTAGGGGAGCTAATTATTGTAGGCCAAAAAATGTATAATAGTTTTATCTGTATGCTCTTGTTTCTTCAAATGGGCTACTAAGGAATGTAATAGAGGCAGTGAGAAACATTCCATTGACTTTTCTTCAGAGTATTTTGGTATACCTGAATCCAGCTGTCATCTTGTCTGCTGCTAAAATCACATAATGTGCTGTTCATATGCACAATCTTATGTGTACATATTAGTTCTATTAGAATTTGAGAGAACCCTGATTTGAATATATTCATTGACTGTTTTCTTAATAGATATATTTCTCTGTACTAATACTCAAAATCTGACATTTGTTTTTGATGAGAAATTATGTACATATTAACAATTCAATTTGTGATGTTTGAACTATACAAATTGCCAGATACTTAAAAAATATTCCAGTTTATCTACAGCTAGAGAGCTATGCAGGAAGCATTTTTTTCCCAAATTATCTATATACCAGGAGTTAATTGTTGATGATATTCATAAGCAACTGTCATTGTGTACCAAATCAGCAAAATTTAAGTGGTTAACAAATCCACAAAACTCCTTAGTTATACATGTAAAAACTGTACAGTAGACTCAGTTTTACCAAACCAAATTCCTAGGTGCCTTCATTTCTTCTTTGCAAGCAAAGAACTGCTACCCTCAAACATAGTTGTGCGCTTGTTACTTGTCTCTCTCCTATGCCTGTCTGAAATTTACAGCTCAGCCATCCCTGAGCCTTAATTCTTTGAAAGACCTAAAATTGACGGCTCTGCTTGGAATACACACCATAATGACAGCACAGATTCTATAAAAAAAATTCCTGCTGTGATTGATGCTTCCCAGCCTTAATAGAATAAACCCAAGAACCTTCACTTGGATTATAGCGGCTCCTTTGAAGTTCAGACCTCTATGTTCTGCAAGGCTGCTCTTCAACCAGCCATTAGGCAAGGACCACCCCATCTTTGGTTTTGCAGTCAGGTTGTTACGTAACAAGGGGTTTAATATTCATAGTCCCTCTTTGTAAGACTATTCCTGCAGTTAGCCAATGGCTGTTAATACAGAAAGCAAAAGTAAGGCTGGGAATAGAAGTCTGACTATCCCAGTGTTAAGAGTCTTCATCAGTGGAACTTCATGTCATGTTCATTGGCTTTCCTTTTTTAGGCCCATTTGAAATGGGTGAGGAAATAAGCTACTTGGCAAAGCATATGTTTAAGATAAGGACTCAAATATTTTACTTCTACCCAGCTACCTGAGACATCTTTTCTATACCTGTAATTCTTCTTGCTGTTTTGAAGCAGGAAATTCTTTTGTTTTACAAGACTTCCTAATCTCTGTACCTAAAAGCATGTCATGAATTCTGTGAACTCTGGAGGAAAGGAAGAGGCTTTGAACACAATATCTGCAAATTGTTACAGAGCCATCTCCACTGGAGGCAGTAGGAATAACCATACAAATATGAAACTGTGGATTTAATCTTGAAGCTGGTTAAATAAACATGCACAGATGTCCTGCTTAGTAGAAGGAAGCTGAATGATAAATACCTCTCTCTGCCTGAAAGAATACAAGAATATAAAGGGATTAATGATTTATAAGAAGAGAGAACAGCGAGGAAAGTGTGAGAGAAGCAAAGAAAGCACATAATTTTGTTTTAAGCCAAGAGCCCACAGTTGCATGTAATTTAAACACAATTTGTTCAATTGGCTCTGATTAATTATTTTCATAATTATTTTTGACTCACTCACAACTTTTTTCTTCATAAGAATGTGCACTCTGCACCTGTTTGAATAAGATTAAACTTCATTATCCTAGTAATAATCTGTGTTAACCTTATCAATCATTTGAAATATATAGCCATGTTAATAATTGTACCATCAAATATGATTATATCCTCACATTGAAGCATTAACAGGATTGAAGATATATAGAATTTTGTAAGAGGCTTTAGTGCTTTTTCAAGGCTTGGTTTCATGGCACCGGGAAGCTCCACTTTTTAATTTACAGATGGCCAAGGCGAGGTTTCTTTTCCCAACTAACATAGCTGAAATCTTTCTCTGGGAAGTTCCCAATTTGTTCCTACAAGAAATACCCACAAAGTGATTTGGATTTTTCAGTTTCATAAGGGCAAATAACAACAGCAAAGAAGTCATATAGCACAGCAACCTGCAATAAGTAGTTTTGATGATCTGATGGTTTAGGTTTTATAGGAACAAAGATACCTGAACACTCTTAATCTGTAAGAGCCCACGCCATATGGCCACACAAATACTGTTGTCAGATTCATCTGAGAAAGATGAATTCCAGAAGATACTGAATATTCTTAGCATTTTACAATGATTTAGAATATTTGAAGATCTAAATAATTTGGAATCCAGACTCGAAACCAACCAAATATCAATTTTAAATTCTTTCTAATATACTGTTTAAGGTTCCAGCCTTTCCTACAAAGGCTGAAGAGTCTGAATAGCTCAATTAAAATGAAAAGAATTCTCTATTTTGCTAATACTGAGCACTTGATTAAGTTCTTTCTAGTTCTTTCCTGTAAAAAGGTCTAGAGCAGAGGTTATACTATACAATTTATGGTTCACATTGCATGCAAACATGTATCACAGAGTTTGGATTTGATCTTTTTTTTAGAAGTTGTAGTGTTGGATAGACAGCAGATGTATTTCAGCTTTGCTGAGGAAGTGTTACTGTAGTCAACAATCCTTTACCTTTTTCCCTCACTTTCTGAATATTTTTTACCTCTTCAAATGTGTTTATAATATGTCTTTATTTTCATAAAAGTTTTGGCTAGTAAGTACAACTTAACAGCAAATTTCATTTACTCACTCATTTCCTTGACAAGTTTAATCATTAGTGGAGTACAGTAAATAAATTCTTATACTGTGCTTAATTCTGTTATTCTCCTAAGCTATACTTATGAAATGGGTATTTGATTCTTGCACTATAAACCCAAATTTCAGTATGCTACATGCTCTGGTTATTAATGCTCCTTTAAACCTATCACGAAAAAAGGTCTGAAGAGAAAGAGTTGCTCTTATGTGATGCATTTACCTCTTTATTCTTTTATGTCACTACCTAGCTTTAACTGGATGTACATCTACTTTCATCTGTCATCTTTGGTTTTTTAATGCGTGAATGATAACATAACAGTAAGATGATGAGAACAATCCTGTTTTCCTTGTAAGGATTTTTGCTTATTGAACCCATGTATTACCCTACTAACTCAGGGGCACCCCTTGTCTTTCAAAAGCTAGGGCTTTTTCTCATGGCTCCCATTGTCTTCAGTGAAAGCCTGAGGCTGCAATGTGAACTCTGGCCTTCACACTGCACAAGAACTCCAAATCAGCCAACTGGGTGCAAACATTACCTGCAAACATGTGTTTACCTGGAGGTAGAAATGACCCACTGAGGCTAAGAAAAGGGATAATGCCAATATCTGGTGAGGTGATTTGTAGTGACACAAGCTCGACTAGGCAACACTTCTTATTATGTATACACCAGTGTGGCATTTATTTGGCTTTCACTTTGATGAATCATAGCTCTAGAAAATATCTCGGTAAATCAGTGATGTCTGCATAAGATAATGATATAATTTTCCTCTCCATATTAAAGAAAAGCTAACATGTGGCAAACATTTTAGGAAGTCACTACAGAATCTCTGAAGCAGCAGTAGAAATTGTATATCACGCCAAGTGCTATTTGCACATGGCCTGATGCATTCCCAGCCTTTAATTGCATGCTGAAATGTCAACCTCCACATGGCTAATGATCTGGAAATATTTAAAACTGGTAACTAACCCAGATTTTACAGCAGTGTAACTGCATTGACCTTAATAGTCCTAATTTTTAGCTTATGAAGACCAAATTCGGAGTTAATCGATGGTAAAGGAAATACCAAAATGATGATAAAGTGCAGAGATTTGGAGTACTAACAAATTCTGAGTTAATCAATGGTGAAGGAAATACCAAAATGATAAGTGCACTGACTTAGCGTACTAACACTGAGCCAATAAAAGGAAGAAAATGGTATTGTACCTTACCTTCCTCCCCAATATTTCCTGGCCACTCAGCCTGTGGAAAAGGCATCGTAAATTTGCACACCTTTGGTTTCATATCACAAGAGTTTCCCAGTTAGCAGTATTTAAGTACATGTTCATGTTTAGAAAATTCAAATATATTCACTGGTAAACAGCTCATAAAAATAGTACTTAATTGATTCTCTAGAGCAAAAGTGAGGGCAATTATAGTTAACTTCTTTTAAAGACTGTCTTCAGAGCAGTGGTTGAAAATGCTATATAAAAATGGGTGGTAAAAAAAGAGCAATATTAATATTTTGTTATTATGGCTCTTTTTTTGAAGATGACATAAGTAAATTAAATATCCAGAGTGAGAATATATTCACAGTAAATTAATGATAGCTTTATTTTACCACTCAGAGTCCAATTCCAGAAGAGTGCCAGTGTGAGAGGAGTAGATTAGTTAACGTAGTAGAGGTTAAAAAACCCAGCAGACTGAATCTGTGCAAGGATGACATGGCTGAATGTGACAGAAGAGCTTACTAATATATACAGGTGATTAAATACATTTGAAAGAACGTACTATTAGCGTTATGTTGTCTCCTGCTATCACAGAAAATCTTTTTTTTTCCCTATGATTTATGTCTTATAATTTGACTCATTCTTGTTTACTTGAGTTCCCTGAGTCCTTGTATGGAGAAAGGAGTTATGAGGAAAGATATTATTCACTATTTTCTGAATATGGCAGAATTGATCCAACATGTTAATGGTTTGCACAAGGAAAGGAAGTGGTAAAAGTTTCTGGCAGGAGAAACAGATGTATGTTACAAAAATTTTTTAGACAGGAATTTTTGTGCACTGCTAAAACCAAGTGAGTTTTGATGTTTTTAAGGGAGAAAAGGGTAAAGCTTCTGTAAGAAAAGCTGAGTTGACATAGGTTACAGTGATCATTCAGAGTTCATAATCTGTTTTTCCTTTACATTTTAAAAAATGCCTTTGAGGGATTAAGAAGCTGCTGAACGCAATGTAAATCTGTGAACACAGATAATGTGAATGGCAACTGCAAAGTCTGCTACTCTGCTAATTAGAGAACACCTGGAACTGATCTTTGTAAATTGTGATGGGAAGTAGTGTTTTAGCACAAATTCTGTTTCAAAATGCAGATTTATTTGTGTGGTATACTTGCATATCCTGAAAAAACTTGTCTATTGTGGTTTTTTTATCACTCCAAATACTAAAGAAAAGACAGAATAAAGAAAATACTTTTTGTTAAGTTTCTGCTCTAGTTAGATAGACTCTGCCATCTTTTTGTTGTAAACAGAATTCAAAATGAAGTTTAGATATCCTGAGTAATTTGTATTTTCAGTATTACTTTCTACCATTCATAAATTAGATCTTAACTTAGGAAAGACTTGTATATAGTTTTATTCACTGAAGTCAAAAAAATTGACAAATATAAAAGTAAGTGAGTGTGAGTCGACAAAAATGGGGCATTACTCTGTAGATTAATTCTCATTCGATGTGATTTGCTGCAGTGTTCTGTTGGGGGTTTTAATTGTTCTTTGCAAGATTTTCCAATTTTAAAAAACAATTTATGTGATCTACTCTGTCCCTTTTTGAAAGCTGGTAATCAGATGGGATTTAGCTTCTTTTTTATAACATTAAAAATCAAACTCCTAGGGAAAGAAAAAATAGCATTAGGTAAGTATTTGCACTGTTTTTTTGAAGGGCAATAATGTCCTTCCAGTAGCTCAGGGAGGTGGCTTACACACAGCATTTGGAGTATTTTCTTGCTTTATGCACAGTCTAAACAATCTGTTGGTTAGACTATAAAGGCAGCTGGATGTCTCCAGAAGATCTATAAGCAGTACTGATTTTTTTCCCAAACATTTTCCAACAACAATTGCACTATTGAAAAGGTTTCTTTCAGGCAACTTTTTTCAAGTGTTTTGTATTTCAAAACAGTTGGAAAAAATCTGTTTTTTTTCTCACTCCATTAGTCCTGTTTTTTTATGCTAGAAAAGAAGTGGGAAAATACTTTTACTTCCCTCAGGAATGTGTTAAAATCTAACTAAAATACATTTCACTAAATATGTGCAGGCAATACAGTATGTTTCAAAGTGAAAGTAAAAGGGAAAGGTTTGAGAATTCTAAACATCTTCCAAAATGAAACTTAAAGTAAAGACTATCTCAATATGTACAGAAGTTCAATATTTAAAAGAAATTAGTATCTGAAAAAAGTTAAATTTCTTGGTTTTTAAATAAATAGTGAGCTGATCAAACAGCATGTGCGTTTAAAACAGAGATACAACAGGAAATTGTTTGGACCCTGAAATTCAGTGATGAGATTCCCTTTTGTGAAGCTACAAAAGATCATTTTCAACTGTAGAATATAAAGTGATTTCAAAAGGCAGGGAACTCATCAGCTGAAGGTCAGTGATACACAGCTTCTCCTGTATCTCCTTCTCAAAAACAAATGTGAGATGTCATTCCAGCTCCATTGATAAATAGGTATTCCCTGATTTTAGCCTTCTTGTATCTGCTTTAAGACCAAAAAGCAAGCAACATATACCAAAGGCAATGTTATTGCATTTGTATTGCAATTTGGAATATTCCTTTAAAAAAAGCATAAAATTCTTTTTTATGCTTCTTCTTTTTTGCTTTTATGCTAAAATTCTTTAAAAAAGCAAAAAAATTCTCTGTTGATTTGCGTATTTCTATTTATTAATAGAGCTATGAATAATTTGAATGCAATATTTCACTCTTACCTTTTAGAATTCTTTGGAATTTGAAAATGGCATCTCAGTGTAGTGCCATATTTGTCCTATAATAATGAAAGGTAACTGACAGGCTCTGAGGGCTGCTGTTTGCCTACTTCTCCTTTCTTGTTGCTTCTGTCAGCATTAGGACAGTCTAGCTTTGGGACTGTAAGAATACATTAAATAACTTTATTTTTAGTATATAGGAGAAGTTCCTATCTTTCAGCTTTTCATTTGTCACATTTAACTTTATTTCTTAACTGCGCCTGTAACAATGGCAGTATTTCTGCCCATGTCTTCTTTTTTTTTTTTTTTTTTGCCAAAATTAAGCTGTCTGGGGTTAGGCAAAAAAGTAGTAACTCTTGAGGGAGAAAGACATAGAGCGTCACGGAACCTGAACATTTGTGACCCTGGAATCAGAGCGCCTTATTTGCTTTTGAAGATAAGTCTCTGAGGAAAACTATGGCAGTGAAATACTTTACTAAATGGCTTAGGCAAAAGTTGTGCAAGTCTCATGTTTCTTGTTAATGTCATGATAAATCTGATGAGGATTTGATACTTGAGCTCAGTTGTGTGGTAGGATGACTTGTAAGGAGACACATTTTTATTCTGTTGCACTTGATTTTTATTGGTTGTCTATTAGAATGCAAGCAAAAAGATGCTCTCACCTGCTGTTATATGCAGCACAGGATATATATCACAAATCCGAAGTGGCGATAATAATTCCAGTAATTCTAGATCATTCCAATAATCTAATACATTTGGAATGATGGAGGGGGGAAGAAGAAAGCTATCGGGTGGCATGGGGAGAGATTTTAGGAAAGGTCTGGAGAGGTGGCTTTCTTCCATAAATGTATTTTTCTTAAGTATTGCTAGGCTCTGTACTTTTCCAATAGCAATATTAATGGGGTGCTTTGCAGTTTGCCACCTAAGTTGAATATATTTACTCTTGTATAATTCATAGAAAAGACTTTATGTTCCTTCTTGCAGCAAAATAAACCTGAACTCTGACACTCTCTTGTATCTCCCTCTGGTATATTCACATCTGGAGCAGCTTTGCAATTAGATTATCATCTTCCATTAAGATACAAGTTTTGACTCCATCATCATCTCAAATTAATTAACTTAAGAGACTTTAAATCATCATATTCATCAAACTCTAGGATCATTATGTTTTTCTTGATCCTTAAAATTGCCTTTGTCTTAATTGTCAGGCTGGAATTTCAAAGCAGAGCTGTACAGGTCTTGGTAAAACTTGAACTGTTACCTATGAAATAATTTTATGAGGTGCTGGTTCTCCCCATTCTGTTTTACGTGGGATTTGTTTTAGAACTGGCTTTTAAGGACACTTGCTTTCTTTAAATCATGAGACCACTTTCATTTTTTTTCCCCAATCTTTATCATTTTTCTTCTCATGTAATGCATGACAGCTTCAATTTCAGTCGCACTTTCTTAGTATGTCATTATTTTTTTTAATCTGCAAGTGCATTTCTAATTTCATTTTGCATTCTGCCTGAGCCATAAAATGTTTATCGGAGCATCCAATAAAAGGGCAGAATTAATGGCGGGTGCTGAATTTGATAAGTAGAGAATTGAAAGAGGTTGAAATGGCTGAAGAGATGCTTGCTGATCTTGGTATTTGATTACTTAAGATCTACTAAGATCTTGGCTAGTAAGAGAAAGGGAACAGTCATTGCATGCTTATGACTCTGTATGAACACTATGTGCAGCACAGGCCATGGAGCATTCGGCAGCTGGTGAGAGACAGACTTTCGTATCATGGTGATCTCACAGCTATGTCTGGGTGTGGCTTGTGCACCTTTGTGCAGCCATTATTTCTGCTTAGTCTAGAAATCATACAAATCCATATCAATACATTCATCTTTTAGATTCACATTAAATATCTATGACCTATTGATGTTTTTCCTTTCTCCCTGTCCTGTCCCGTTCAATGTAATCTGACTCTCACAGGCATATTAACTTCACTGCTGTGCATGTTCCCCTCACTAGACAAAAGCCTCTCTGCAGAAAAGCGAAAGATTGAACGGTAAGTACTTCTTTGAAGTGAATCAGCCTGTGTTCAAGAGGTGTCTTTACTGCTGAAACTTGAATAGCAACAGATGAATTACTGAGAAGATTGGTGTACCCTGTGGGTTAAATACAGCTATCAGTGAATGAAAGTTTTATCAAGGAGCACTGTGAGTTAGGTCTCTTCTCTCTGAACCTGAACCTGAAAGGTCAAAGAGAGAAGTTCTGTAGAACTCAGGTATTGCGCTCAAGAAGGAGACTAGTTAACAGTATCAGATTACCAGGGAAGGAGATGTAATGCAGCCATGGCCAGTACTTTAGAGCTTTGACTGGGGGAAGGCATTGCAACCTGCTAAGCACCTTGATAAAAATGGTTTCAGTATAATGAAAGGGGCAATGCAATGCCAACCACCATAAAAATAATTGAGAAGAACCCCAGAAAATTATTTTAAATGTTTGTTATTCTGTTCATGGCTAATGTAAACCACACCTTTATTGTATAAATGTTGTAGACAAGGAGCAACATTTACTATTTGTCAGCAATATCTCTGAGCAAGTACCAAACAGAGGACAGAAGATAGTTAACGTGCATGCTTCCTGAGTCAGTGAAGTTCTGCATCTTCCAGACAGTAGTTCTACTGTCTAAATCAAATCAATATAAAATCTATGGATCTACATAAATCATTTAAATTCTTCCATTGAGAGCAAACTGTTATATCAAAAGAAGAGTTGATCAGAGCTGCATTATGCAATTGTTGGCTTTGTTCTAGCAAAACACAAGTTCTTTTTTTACTATGGCAACTATTCTGTGTTTTGGTCTTTTGTGGTTTGGGTGTCTTTGTTTTTTGGTGTGTGTTTTTTTTTTTTTTAAACCCCCAAAAGACTGTAGTGAATAACTTTTGCACCATATGTTGCACTCAGCCTGCTTCTCTTCTGAAATAAAACAGCTTTTGAGGACAGGAACCACTGTGCAGCATGAACAAGGGACGACCTATTTTCTTGCTTCTATGCTCTCTGCTACTTCCTTTTTACTGCCTAGAGCCACAAAAATAGACTTAGGGAAGGAGATATTAGGAAACCTTTCCTGAGGTGGAGTAGCCACCTTGTCATTGTATTTGTTGCTTTTCCTGTTAAGGCACAGGGTGAACGCTTTCCCTTACTGAAGCCTTGCTTGTACACCAAGAATCCTCTTTCCATTTTCAGCCTCTTCGGTTAAACAGACATTACATTATTAAAGGAATGAAGATGCAAATGAAATGTGTTAGCTTCCTTATATGTCAACATTTGGTGGTGGTGGGAACAATCAAATTTACCTTCTGAGCTATGTTATTTCTGGTCTGTTGTTTGGATAAGGTAGTGGGGAAAGGGAAAGGAAACTAACATGTCAGAAATGAGATTGTGGATGTGAAAGGAGCGGTTCATAAGAACAGCAAGCAAGACAGGGTAAAACTCAAAGCATACAAATAAATTAATACATTTATGAGATTGAAAGGATAAAGCACACGTCACAAAATATGACTTGGGGATATGAATACAGATACTTCAGAGAAAGAACTGTAGGCATTTAGATAGCAAAAACCTAGATCAAAGGAAATGTGTTCTGGATCAGATTCTCACAGCCAGTCTGTGTCTTTGCACTGCTCCGGAGATGGAATCTCACACTCACTCAGCTTCCCTTCACAGCTGGCTTGCATTAGCTCTGCAGCACAGAGGAGCCAGGATTTGTGTAGCTCTGGCTCCTTGGCCCTGGAGGGCCAATAATAAGTAAAATGTTGGCACAGGAAAGAAGTATTGTGGGATTATTTTGGAGGCTGAAGAACTCACAGTTTCAATATTGTTATGCAACCTGAAACAGTTTAGTTGGTGTAAATATTAGCTTATATTTGGAGAAATAAAAAAATAAAATGGAAACGCAATGGAACAATCATTTAATAAGCAATAGAAGTGTAAGAAACCTTTGCTGACCTTCTGCTACCATAATTTTATGCCACAGCAGGACACAAAGAAATCAAAATTAACAGTTATGCGCTGTAAATACCCACAAAACCAGAACAGTTCTTATACAAAAGAAAATATTTTTCTACAGCTACCTTTTTAGTTTACCTTTATTGCGCTTTGGAGTCCAAGCAAAAAACCCCAAACAACTCACCCACTCACTCACACCCCAGGATCCTCCATTTATCAACATAGATGCCATATTTTTACACTAAATAAATACAAGTCTTTTCAACCAGTATTTTGAAATTCCATACACCTTTTACTTTACAAAATCCTAAATCAGCACATTTGAAAGAAATGTATTGTTGATATGTTGCTGGTTTTGTAACTCTATTCCAGTAAAAAACTATTTTGAGTGAAAAAGTCCTTACCAGTTTAAGTGATGTCCCAAAAAAACCAAACCATCTCTACAGATTTGAATGAAAGTGATATATAGAGTTGGAAGTAAACTGAAGGTGGTACTAAATTAGTATAAATTGCAAGCAATTATACTTAAGTAAATCAAATTAAACCAATTCACTCTGATGCAAGTGAGCAATGACTAAGATCTTAGGTTACAGATTGCAAATTTAGAGCAAAAGTTAACAGAAATAGTCACCATTTTAATTTTGCACAGCATGTATAACTTTCCAGTGAGTCACATGCTGCAAATCATGATTTGAGTCTAGTTCTTAATGGCAGGTATCTATAGTCACATCACTGTAAGCTGTAAAGCATTTTAAAGCGTTTAACATAGTTCAGAAAGATGCAGGTGTATGCTTCCCCAAAGTCTCAGGGTGTCTTCAGGAGCAAGCACTATGATTGCCACACTCTTTCAGAAATACACAGAAATATAGTATTGTATTGGGTGTAGGTGGCAAGGTTTTGATAGTGGGGGGGCTGCAGGGGTGGCCTGTGTGGGAAGAGGTCAGGGACTCCCTGTGCTGGACACAGCTGGTTCCACAACAGACCCTCTGCAGGACACAGCTCAGCCCATGGGTGAAGTTGGTGGTGTCTCTGGGAAAATATATTTAAGAAAAGGCAGAAAACATCAGATGGGGGGGGGGGGGGGGGAGGGTGGAAAGTGAGAAACAGCAAAGGGGCCACCAAGGTCAGAGAAGGAAAACTCTAGATCACGCTCCTCAAAGCACAAGAATGGTCTCTTCCAACTTGCAGGAAGTCAAGCAAGTGTGGCGGAAGGCAAGTGTGGATGAATAAGGTGCTTCTCACTGAGCTCTTTCCTGGTAAGGTCTGCTTACAGATTCCTGTGCCGAGTGGCAGAGTCTGAGGAAGAGGAGTACTATCCAGCTGAGCAAAATCAAGTTACGGGTACGCAAGCAAACATATGGGAGACTTAAATGCTGTCTTAACTTCCTTTAATGAGTAGTTATAGAGAAGATGCAGCCACTCTTCTGAGAAGTGCACAATGAGAGGGCAAGATGCAACAGACGCAAGTTTCAACAAGAGAAATTCCAATAGAATATAAGGAAAAAATTCTTCACAGTAAGGGTGATGAAAGATCAGACCAGCTTGCACAAAGAAGCTGTGGAATCTCTGTCCTTGGAGATACCTGAACCTCAACTGGATTTGACTCTGAACAACCTGATCTAACTTCAAAGCCAGCCCTGCTTTGAGCAGGATGTTGGATGAGATAACCTCCAGAGATCCCTTCCAATCTAAATTATTCAGCAATCTTATGACGTCTGTCAGATGCTCTGACTCTAGGTGATCACTGAACAGCCTGCTTTCATATAACCAGTTCACAGGAGTGTAGGCAGGAATGAGGCAAGCTTTTACACCCTGAGAGGCAGGTACTGCCTGGTTCCCTATCAGCAATACCTGTCAGAGATGGAAGAATGACCAGGAGGAGGAAAGGTATGCCTTTCAGAACAAAGGGAAACTTGTCTGAGGTAGAGGAACTAGATAGATACTTTTCCTTTGGTTTGTGACTAGGGGAATTAATTAATTTGGGAGTGTTGTCAATCAATACATCTGTAAGTAATTAGCTCACTAAAAGTTTTTTTGTTACTGTTTTTTTATTGAATCAAAAAGTAGACTAATATGCAATACGAAAGTGAACGTATTTCTGGATCCTTTTTGTAATATAAAATATTTTTTAATGACACAGATTTACTTATGTTTTAAAAAAATCTTTTACTAGTTTATTATTAAATTATTGTATTAAATGCTTAAAGCATAAATGTAACAAATTTAGGAAATTATATTATCTAAGTCCAATACCATCATTTTAAAGTAATTATTTTCCAGCCCAAATGCTATACTGAGAACACTACCGTACTGTATTTCAGAGGAAAACCACCATATACTACTTAAGCACAGCCTGTGCAAATTTAACTCGATTAAGAATTTATAAGGTTTGGTGAGTTCAAGAACAGTCCTTTTATATTATTTTAATACTATTTTAATGATGAATTAATACTGAAAGCACACGCACTGGAAAACATTCTTAGTTCCAGTGAAGATACAAGAACACACTTCTGAAAATACGAATATTGTTATTCTTCTCTCAGTAAAAACCCAGCACTCATTTTCTGGTTTAAATTTTTTTCAGAGAATGATAAGATCCCAAGATCATAGGATTAAAGAGTGCATTACTTAGGCAACTGTCTAGAATGGATAATGCAAATAGTTCTACACCGACTTCTTTAAAGTATGCCTACAGTGACAAATGTTGACTTACCCTTTTACTTTTTTATCACCCACTCCCAAACACTAATATCTAAAAAATAAATAGAAAATTAACTGCTAAAAATGGCTTTCATACTAATCTTCAGCAGAGAAACACAGAGTAGCATATGCACTAAGGGACCAAGGAAAATCCTGTGGTCCAACCCCTTCTCAGAGTGGGCCCAGCTTGGGACATAGGCTTGCAACATGTTCTGTACCTTATGAGATGTGGGTAGGTGTATTCCGATCAATAACCCTGTGTCAAATGGCACTATATCAAAACACAGCATTCTAAATGTATCTTCAGAATTAAAGAGTATATGTTTGACTAAACTAAACAACAGCGTGCATACATCCTGCTGATTTTTTCATGAAGTGATCCCCTTTCAGTAAAGTATACAAAAGGAAATGTAAAAGAAATTTGCTACAGATTTAGCTTAGGAATTCACAATTTCACTTAAGAACAACTTTATGCACCTTTTATTTGAAATTATGGAGCAAAAGACTATTATGCAAAAAGGATCATGTGGTGCTCAGGTAACTTTGCTGAATCTAGTAGGCAGTGTTTACTCCCTTTTCACTTCTTAGAAACTGGCTGAGAAGGGAATTCGGTGGAGAAAAGTGTAAAAGATCCCCCCAGTCCTGCATATGTGAAGTTAATGAATTATGTGCAGTTAACTTCAGCTGATGCAAGTTCTGACCCAAAGAATAAATGGAAGAGAAGGAAGGTAAACAAGGGAGAAAGAGAACAAATATTTACATCCTATTCTATGTTAACAATGCTTTAAACACTATATCATTCAAAAATAAAGGAAGATAATACAAACCTCCCACAGTGCTAACTATGTATATAGGTCTGAATTTAAATGTGTAGTATTTTTTTGCAAGACCATTGAATTTTTCAGCCGCCATAACAATCTGTTTTTCTCCTGTGTAAAGATTTATTTCTACTCTACAAACAAAACTCAAAACATAGTTTTTGGTTCACAAATAACTAGACTTATGCTAGAATATAATTGCTGCTGCTTACATAATGACTATTCTCTGAAGTGTATTCCCTGCAGCGTTGTGCATTTCTTGTTCTCTCAGGTGCTTCAAGCTTCTTCCATCTCTCAATACAGAAAACATAAAGCATGTTATAAGAGTGCATTAAAAAAACCCATAACAGTTTGGCATATGCTGCTTTTACCATGACTAACATTTTTACACCAATACATAGTGTGAAAGTGTCTATCACTGAAAACTGAAGGGAAAAAAATCTAGTTTCTTAATTTTTCACTTATAAAGGATCCACTTCAGATCTTGTTGAAATCAAAGGATTTTTGGACAGCCATTGATGTGAAGGGGAAATGGATCAAGGTTTTCAGTAGGATTCTGTAAGGTTTTGTTGCAAGATGAACTCTCCTGTGGTTAAGGTCCATGGCTGAGACTCAGAATAGGACAGATGAGTGCGTGAGAGGAGTGGGGTTTTGTTGTTTTCAATTCTGCCACAGTTTGCTACCTGGCCTTGGGTAAATCGCCTAGTTTCACTGTCTCATTTATAAATTGGAATAGTTTCCAACTACACACCACACAACTATACAAACAATAGTTTTTATGTGCAGTAACTAATCCATCAGGTACCAAACTTGAACTGGTTTGTGGTATTGTATCCTGTGTTAACTCTCACTGTTCCGTCACCAGCGTTCTTTGACTGCAAAAGATATCCTAAAATAGTGCTCCTAACAGCTTCTGTTTCCTCTAGCTTGTCTTTGTCAGAGACAGTCCTTTCCATTGAGCTATCTCCTGTTGCTCCCTAGAACTGATCTCTGCTCTGGTCCTCAGCCTGGAAACATAGGTCCAAAAAGAGCCTAGGAAGGTGAGCATTAACAAGTACATCAACAGGCTTGGCTTTTCCCATATTTTGTACCCCCTCTTTAGACTTGTGCTCTAGGATATAAATTGTTGGATTTTTTTTTTTTTTTAACACCTACCAGGGCGTCACTTATAGAAAAGTCTGGATAGCCTTCAATAGTTTATAAACCTTTTGGTGGTACTCAAGGTATTCTGCATTTTTGAAGCTGCCATTAGCCAATCAAATCAGGAGAGTGTGTACAAATACATGCATTAAGCCTGCTTGTCATACTTAGTCAGAGTATGACATACAGAGGCATAGTCACTGCAGCCAAGATATACTAGAGGTGTATTTATATTACTTTTGTTGTATTAACAGAGACAAACAGGAGTGCAAGCCTGTGACTGACTGGGTCTTGTGAAGCTCAGTGTAGCAAGGCTAATTTCTCCTCCTCAGCATTTTGTACATCCACACACAGGGAAGCCACAACCTGCTAAATTCCTTGGGGCAAGGGTCTGTCATTGTCATTTGTTTGAAATATAATAAATGCTTCCCTGGCAAAATTTCATTGTCTTTCACTCTATGTAATAAAACATATTACTCCATGTGAGCTTTTCAAAGCAACTTTTTTAAATTCAAATTTGCTATCAGTTTCCATGGAAAATGATAGAAGTAGTTATTAGTCTGTGAGCATCTGTTAATGCTGCCACACACAAATATAAAATCCACATTAGCAACTTCCACTTTTTTTCCTAACATTTCTAACTTCTGAAACATCTGCTTGAGCTATTTTTCTCCTTCCATCTCAACTGATCCGTTGAAGTAGGGAGAGGTGAGCAAGCAGCTTGAGACTTCAGTCTGAAATTATTAAATAGGAAAAGCTCAAAGGGGAAACATCTGCTGAAGTGAAAATGTCTGTGCAGGGATGGAAGACAGGATTTAAAGACCGAGGAACAGGAGAAAGAAGCTTTCAAATAACATTTAAAATATTATCTATCTGATTTTTACAGTTCTTTTAGGTTGTTCCAGTTCAGTACCTGGGTCAGACAGGTACACAATGTTGTCTAGATTCCTTTTCCTGTATTTGTGTCTGTATTGCTTCAGACTTGAAAGCAAACATCACCTAAACTGAATAGCATCCAGTTAGCTTCAGAGCTATCATTCATTTATTGCTGTGGCACATGAGGGAGAAACCATGAGATAATCTCGTACAAGAAATCAAGCTGCCTACTGTTCTAATCAAATCTGTTACACTTCAGAGAATCTGTACATCAGGCTGTCCCATAGCATCTTGCCAAGTCATCCACCTGAATCTAAAAAGGGGCTGTGCAAAAGATGGGCATGCTAGGGTGAATTCCCACAGTTTGTCCGCACTAGCAAATGTTCACTGAACATATACAGAGGGAAAAACACTACTGCTTGTTCAGTCCTTGACATAGGAAACAACAGGTTACTCTTCTGTATTCAGTGCATGATTGCAAGGTTATGGATCCTTGTAATATGGGTGGTCTGGAAGAAATTCTATAACAGATTCCCAGGCAAAGCGTTTTTACTTTTACAGAAAGAAAAAAAAAAAAGAAGAAAAAATCCCAACCCTAAAGCCCCTGAGGCTGGCCCTAGCCAGATGTTTTAATTTCAGAGGACTGATATGTGAAAGATACCTTTTGTTTGTCATTGCCAGTCAGGTGACAGCACAGTGACAGCATTCCTGGTCAGAGGACAGAGAAAGTCACAGAATCTGCTGAGAAACATCACAAGAGAAAATTGTGGCTGGAGTGCTAATTCCACTCGCTTTTCTCAGAAGGAAACCAGGAGTATTTACATCCAGATGAATGCATGGGTAGTGTCATAAATAAGAAAATAAAGTAGATGATTGACTATCTTCAAGACAATAAGATCATCTACCACATGTCTTAGTCAGGGAGTCACTCAAGTATCTTTAAGCCTAGGGTCCCTGAACATAGTAAAAAGCAGCCATCTTTAGCAAAAGAGGGGTGGAAAATATTTGGGTCATCTGTAATATCCTAGATTGCCTTTAACTTGCTTTTTCCACCTTTTCTTTGAGAATTTCTTTCTGGCTCATTTAGAGATAAGATGAGACAGTCAGGGAGAAGAAACCGCAACTGACATAGGTAATGTCAAATTCCATAAGCAGCAGTACCTGCAGTCTGTGGGCTGTAAGGACTTTGCTAGATATTATCAGAAGCCATTAGATTAGCTGAGATTGGCAAGAAGAGAACATATGTTGCCCACCTGTATTTCTTTTGAAGTGTTGTCTATGGAGGATTGCAGATCATTAATTTTTAGAAATTCATGCTCTTTGCAAAAAAAATTAAGAAAACTGAAAGTCTCTTTATAGAAAAGCAAAATAAATATGCAGACTACCGTGGCATAATACACATATTGAGAAAAAAAATATGATTGATTTACTGAGCATCTGAGAACAAAATGAATTCCAGAGTTCAAAATTAGTGGACAACTCCAGTGATTTATAATACTTATAATACTAGCAGCCAGCTGGTGCTTGTCTCCTGCAGTGTAATTACCCAAACAAGGGGTAGTGACTTTATAGACAAGAGGTGCAGAATGCATGTGAGGAGCTAGGGATTGAGGGCACATTGCAGGAGACTTTTTGGAAGCAGAGCAAGAAACTCAGGGAGGGCATTGCTGAGGCAGGGTAAAGGAGGGGTAGGAAAGTGCAGAGAAAGCCTTGCTTAGGAGCATTGGCCCAGGAAGGCCTGCAGAAAGAGGTTGAGGCAGGGCTGGGAATGATGCCGAGGTGGACTGATGGACCTCTACTCGCAGTCTTCCCAGTCTTCATGGTCTCATCGCATTGTCCCACAGTTTGAGACATCCCGGCAGTCCTAAGTGTCAGGGACTCTCAGACTACGGGGGAATGGAGAAGGCAACAAGATCATGAAATGTAGCCTGGAGAGAAAGTAGGGTATCAATATGAAGAACTACGGGTGAACACTGCAGTAGTTTATAGATTCATTGCAGAGATGTGAGAAGTTTACCTATGGCCAAGGGAAGGTACTCATTTTGACCCCACTTTTGATTTAGGTTCAGAGGGGTAATGTTGAGAGGGGAGCTTGAACTGAAGAGAAGCATTCCCAGCTTGCCAGGACCAACCCTGCAAGGCACCCCACCTTGGAAACTCATTTCTTTGACAGTAATTCCTCTTGTGTTTGACAGTGGCAGGAGGAAGTCTGTTACAAGCATTCATGTGCCTTTGCAGCATGAGGAGAGGGTGATATCATGCCTCTGCCGTTTATTAAATCAGCTTCCTTCCTGCTTTTAGCCTTTTCCCGGGATACAGTGCAGCAGTTCCAGGGACATGATGTGAGGAAAATCTTCTTCCTGTGAGTGGCCTTACGAGATAAGTGGTGAAACTAGCTAGGAATGCGTTTAGAAGCTATGACAAGCACTTTGCTTAAACATACTGGAAATGGTCTCTTTGCTGTGATCAATTCAGTAATGACCAAACCAGAACATTTATATTAAAGGAACAGAACCTGTAACCCCCTTAGTAACTCTGCCTTCTGCTACCAATGTGGAAATGAAACAAAAAAATGAATAGGGCAGCTATGTAGTAGGCCTCAATTTCTCAGATTTCTCCTAAACTACTCACTGGAAAATGTGCTAACATCTTTGTATGTCTTGTCACTTTTAAAGTGCCCTTCTTTTTAGAAGTATTAAGCCATTATTATTTCAGTACGTACCATTCACCACCTTAAAATAAGCAGTCTTCCTTCCTTGGTGTATGTGTATGCCTTCTCTGTCACCAAAGGATGTGCTGATTTTGAGAAGAGCTTGTTGTTTTGATGATTTAAATTCAGTAATATTTTCATTGCCTGTACAAGTGTTTAGAGTTTCTAGCACTCATTTCAGTTAGATAATGCTACAGTGCCAGCAGCCATCTGTTTAATTTTACAAAATGTTTGGATTAAAATTTAAGCCAAGCTTTTTAAGCTCTTCACAAAAATACAGTTACCACTAGACTTCTAGACTGAGGAAGGAGGCTTCATTTATCCCAATCTCCTAAACATATCATATGTTAAAAATATCTACATAGAAAGCAAAACAGAGGAGCTACAAAAAGCTGCGATATTTATAGAACACATTATGCTAAAGAATGATTAGCCATAGAAATAACCAAATTAAACTGGTTTTCAAAATTTAGTTATTTCTCTGGGTTAGTACAAGAAGTTTGATTTTGATTTTAGGAACAGTTGGTGTCATTTCTTCAAGAAAAATAGCGACACAATTGCTCTACATGGGAGTTCTTATTTCGCCTTACCTTTTGAGCCCTTGTAATGCTCAAGGGATTTGTTAGAGAAAAGATTTGGATTCCCCTCCCTTGCTTCTAGTCGAGATCATTTTGAACTTGGTTCAGGCATGAAAGAAATACTAATCAGTCTTTTAGACTGGAGAGAAACTCCCAGGAGTATAGTGTACATGTAAACTCTCCTATAAATATGAATATCATAACATCTGAGAAAAAAGCTACATGAGGTGGGGAAGGTTTATTTTTCTTCAAATGTGAAGAAGAACAAAAGATTTTCCTGGAAATATGGAGATTGCATAAACCTTGGAAAAGTGGTTTTATAATCTAATCTTGAGTTGTTGTTAGTGGCATACATCTATCTATTGTTTGTGGCTGAAAGATGATTGTCCTAAAACTTCCCTGTCCCCTCACAAGGGTTTTTCTTTTCAAGGTAATGGAAGGTGTTTTCTCTGCTCTCACATGAGAGAAGTTTAGTCATATGGATCAGAGAGGGGAAGGCAATACGAGACAAAGCAGAATGCTCCCCAGAATATTTTAATATGGCACATGGATAACTTTGCTCTTTCCTTCAGATAAGCAGGATTGTTTATTTTTCTAAAATCGAAGACAATGATATTAACCATAGTAACAGCATATCTTGTGTCTGTCTCCTGTTTGTTGTAACCAGTAACTGTTTAATATAAAACCCACGTAAGAACAGTAGCTGCACAGAGGCAGGGAACACAGGTCTCTGCTTCACAGCTGGCTGCAGTATCCCACTCCGCTCCCACCCACGTGTCCTTTGGTAAATGCTGGTGCAACTTCAGCAGAAAGGCGTATGCTCTGCTCACATAGGCATATTTACTTGTCGATTAGGGCAGTCTCCCGGGAGGTGAAAAATACAATTTTAAACATCTGAATCTGAAAAGAAAGTTGAAACTCTGCCTTTTCATGTCCTAGATAAGGCCTGTCTGCCATGCCACTTAACTGGGCAGCACTACAACTGTCACCAGCCAGGCTCCAGAAGTGAGCCTAGCTCACTCCTCTGAAATAAAAGAATTAAGTGGGAAAATGGAGGGGAGGGTTTTAGTCTATGAATCAGGCTGTGAATGGAGGGAGTCTCTGAATCTGTGCTCTCAAAAGGGATGATTTTGGTTATCCTCCCGTCTAAGAACCCTTATTGGCTAACAGCAGGTCTGTCTTTACTCTGTGTGCTGCTTATTTTAGATCCCATTCTGAGATACCCGAGTCCATGCCTTGGGAAGCTCATTTCCTTTTTTAAGAACATAACTTTACTGCTGCACTGGTTCTAAACGCATAAGTCCTTTATTGTGTGCAGTCCTAGGTACCTGATAACAAAGAACAAAGTACTGATACAAAGCGAACATGAAATATGTATTATGAAATTTTCTAACGCTTGAGAAGAGGAACATTCTTGAATTCCAAGTCAAATTATATGTCATCTAATTTGCATCCAGAAAACAGAAGCACTAATAGTATACGTGTCAAATTAGTGATGGAAATAGCTATGCAATTAAATGATATAATGATGGTATATAAGTGAAGGTGACCTACTAATGAATAATGTGGGAAGGAAAGACTGACAAAGTGTTAATTGATATGTCAAACCAGGGATGTCAGTCAGTTGCATGGAGGAAGAGAAATTAGTCAGTGTAAATTACGTAGTGACCATCAAAACATGCCAAAAGCAATTTCACATTCCTCAATTGACAGATTTGATATAAGAACAAATTACAGAAAAAAAAAAGTAAATGTACCATATCTGATTTACTCCTTGCTCCAGGTAGCCAGTAATGGTTCACCCAACAATGCCTTTTAATATCTAATATAAGAAAAAATATTTGCAGCATCTATGTGCCACAATAATCCTCAATTCAATCTGTGGTGTTTTCACAGCTTCTCTTTAGAGAAAACCAATAAAATCTACAATGTCTGATCCATATCTGCTGACATTGAATAGCTAGTGAGCAGCTGAAGTGAGATAAAAAATGTGTGTGTATGAATCTGAGTTCAGCAGAAGCTGGGGACTCCTGGTTCTCTGTAAAAATATATATATATAATTTTTAAATAGTAACTTCACTTTGTACTTTCTTGTAAAGTGTATTACAAAAAACAGATGATATTTTCCTAGGCTGAGTTTTTGCTTAGCCTGCATTTTAAAGAGACTTTTGTGCCTTTATTGACAGAACTCTGAAAAAACCCACAACCAATACCTTGGGACTAGACAGTCAGATCAGTGCCATGAAATTGCAGGGGGTCATTCCAGCCAGTGAGAGAGAAAAGAAACCTGTTATGTGGCTTTGGTCACATGGTTTACTCTAGAAGCAAAATGAAATGTTAAATTTTTTTTTAATTATATCTTTTTTGGATCATAGCTGCCTGAGAAATGTTCATATTCTTTCTAAACTTGAAACCATTCTATTTCACTGGCTTGAAATACATGCAGAAATTCTCATTTGTGGATGATATCATAAGAAGTTATATGTTATTTTGTCCACTAGAGGGTACCCAACATATTTCCAATCTTGCAGTAGGAAGCATCAGAGGCTAAGAAAATAATTAAAATCAGGTCAAATTAATGTTAGCATATTTTAAAAAAATACCAGCGCCTATGTTTTATATAATACTTTGTGAAAATGAAATTAATTTTAATTTTCTGGAACAAATAACTTCCTCCAGCTACACAAATTCCTGGGTACGTTTTACATGATGGACTATCTCTACACAGTTTTGATTCCTCTTAATGTTATCATGAGAGAGAGGCCATGTTGGACTGAAATATTTAATAATGTTCTTGTGATGTGGGATTTCTACTCCTTCTGAATTGGAGCTGAAAGTAAGATCCGGTTTTGAAGTTAATCTCCAAAAACTTATGGTGTAGGATTTAATCTAATTTAAATAGCCTGGGTCTGAATTTGCAGAGGTTTGTATTTCAACATCTAATTTGTGATGATCCCTAAGAGGAAACAAAAAAAATAAAGTCTCAGAGTGTTACCAAAAAAATACTTTGGATTTTATATTGGTTGTATATGTAACAGTTTTGTTGCTGCGTAGCTCAGTTTTAAGGTGTTTGCCTTTGTTTTTAAAAGAGGGAATTGAAAAGGCTTTTTCCCTCAAATGCAAAGCATTTAATAGGCCTTTTCTCAATCCAAGATAATTATCAGTGCTGTTTTTCAGCACTACTGAAGCAGTATCTGTCCTTCCTGTGAGACTGAAAAGTGGACCAGTTACAAAACAGAAATGCTTTCAAAATTTATTGTTCTTGCTAGTTTGAAGCATTTTGTGTTGAAATAAGATTAAACAAATTCAAGCAGGACCTGAATTACACCTCCGTTAATATCTGTTTAGTTACTACTACAATCAACCAAGGAAAGGTGTGAATTTAGCAACACTTGAAATCTTTACCAAGGTGGGGCTTAAAGAGATGGATGTGTTTTCTTGTTCAACCGGAAGGTAGCCAGCATGATGCAGAAGTTAGTGAATGGGAGTGGAATTCTTCAGTATATGTTACCATGAGGTCTATGATCAGAGTGGTTCCTTGTGGCTGTAGAATACACTATATGTGATATATGATAATGAGTACACGTTTTGCATTGACCTGGTGTGCTGGTTTTGGCTGGGATGGAGTTAATTTTCTTCATAGAAGCTACTATGAGGCTGTGCTTTGGATTTGTGCTGGAAACAGTGTTGATAACACAGGGATGTTTTTGTAACTGCTGAGCAGTGCTTACACAGAGTCAAGGCCTCTTCTGCTCCTCACCCCACCCCACCAGCGAGGAGGCTGGGGGGGCACAAGAAGCTGGGAGGGGACACGGCTGGGACAGCTGACCCCAACTGACCAAAGGGCTATTCCATACCATATGGCGTCATGCTCAGCATATAAAGCTGGGGAAGAAGAAGGAAGGGGGGACATTTGGAGTGATGGCGTTTGTCTTCCCAAGTAACCATTACACGTGATGGAGCCCTGCTTTCCTGGAGATGGCTGAACACCTGCCTGCCCATGGGAAGCAGTGAATGGATTCCTTGTTTTGCTTTGCTTGTGTGTGTGGCTTTTGCTTTCCTTATTAAACTGTCTTTATCTCAACCCAGGAGTTTTCTCACTTTTACCCTTCCGATTCTCTCCCCCATCCCACCGGGGGGGAGTGAGCGAGCGGCTGGGTGGGGCTTAGTTGCCAGATGGGATTGAACCACCACACCTGGAGAAACTAGTTTGTGGGATCCCAGAGAATACATCACACATTCCACACATTCTGTTTGGGAAAAAAACCAACAAAACAAACCCAGACAAGCTTATTTGGAAATAGTTAATTCTTCTTTCTTACATGCAAAAATACACAGCTGACTCTCCTGCAAAGCTTTGCTCATAGTGTTTACTATAATAAACCAATTTTAGACGTTTATTTCTGATTTGTGTATATTAAAAGTGGTTGAATTGGAGAACCTCCATCAGCTGGCCCTCTAGATTCTATCAGTTCTCCAGAACAGATGCACTTCTAAAAAAAATAGGTCCTGTCAAATTATTTTTATTTTTATTTGTCTCTGGGTCTTACTATCCTTAACAGTATCGTAGAAAACCTGGTTCTTTGGAGTAGAAGCAATAATGAATTTATAGCAGGTTTTCTTTTGCTTCTGCCTTCATTAGCTAAGGTTGCTGCATACTGCTTGAAAGACAGATACTGAGATAAATCACCCTACAAAAATAAACACATTTAAAAAATCTCAACAGTTAAACTTCATGTGAAACTCCTTCAAAAACAAGCACACAGTAAACTGCAAGTTTAGCTCAGATGAGGCTGGCAGAAAATTCTTGTTGAGTTTAAGATACTCAAGTGTTCAAAGTACTTCCTTGATGAAGAAGTTAATGAAGGAGTCACTACTACTTTCAGAGTCCACTACTACCAAGGAAACAGCAACTGAACAACATCCTGGACATACCTCCCTCTCTTTTATTCTCACAATGTACTGAATGATGTACATGCAAAGAAGGAAAATGTACTCTGCTCTTCTTCATCTAAAAAGAAAATTACTTACTTTCTTTGTTCCTAGTGAATGTCATTATGTACTCTCATCGCTAAATAACTTGTCTGAATTGACCTTCAGTAATTCAGTATACCTCAATGCAACACATTAGCACACTGCATTCAGATTATCATCTGAAAAATGCATATTAGAAAGTAAGCTTGTCATTTGAGTTATCATATAATAGCAATTAGTCTTACAATGAGGGTTTATTTTGAATGTATCATTTGCATCAATGAACAGAGCCTTGTATTTCTTACAAGATGATCAATGACAAAAGATCTAATCCATGGTGACCAGAAGGCAACAAGTAAGTTGTCTTTGGCTTCTGTGAGAACTGAATTGAATAGAATAAAGCCCTAGAATTGTTAATTCTTGAAATTCACTAGCTCCCTGGCAAACATTGAGTTTTATGATTGCTATCCTATAGTCCTTATTCAGGTCTTATATTCGTGAAATCAAAGACTGAGTGAAACCCCAGATCATATGTTTCAGCCCACTTACTGTCGTCTCCTTCATGCAGAAGCACTTGTGAGACACAATTTTAAAATCGGGCTCAGTGTTGGCTTAATTATAATTTTCTAAAGGCTTTGTAGTTAAAGATACAAAATGTTACTTTTGTTGCTTTTTAACCCTCTGTTAGGTCTCTGAAATAAGAAAGATGTTTCTAAAGTGCATAAAAATGAGAATAGCTATCGGGTGTTCCTGCAGTGAGAGAGAGAATTTTCTGCACGTAGACATTTTATGTCTGTTTTATGCCGACATGCCTATGCACACATTTTGATGTTCTACTTTCTGAGCATAATGAAGACATCTGAGACCCAAATTATTCCCTGTAAATATTTTGCACCCCGTCCCTTCTGGCTACTTGTTAGTGTTCATATTCACAGAGGATCACATTTCACTGCAACCAAAAATATTAGGAGCTTGGTCCTGAGTAGCACTCATCTAGGATTTGAGAAATGTAATCTTCTAGTATCTATGTTAGTTGTATTTACTTATTTTTCCAAGATCTGTTAGTCATACTTTAGTATATAAATGTATTTCCACTATGTAATTGTGTATATATATACACAGGAATAGCAGTGCAAAAATTCCTCTTAACTTGGTTCCTAACAAAAAATAGCTTCTTTCCTCCTTTCTAGGAGGAAAATTACAACTACTGGGTAACATTCTGTTCTCCTGTCCGTTTATTGATTTGCTAGCCAAGTCTCAGCACTACTGATCTGATACTCATTTCCTGGAAGGAGCAAATTTGCTTTTAATCTAAGCACTCTGCCCTTTCACGGATATGCCTGGGATTTCTGCTTTGTGCTGTGCCAAACTCCACCCAAACTTTCTTTCCTTTCAGGAAGAGTCCTGAAGGGTGTATCCTGTGAGTTTTCCTGACATAGCCAGCATAATATTGTTTTTTACAAATCCATCTAATTTCTCCTTCAACATTTCTTTATTTTCACATTAACCTCTTCCCGTTGATGGAAGCGTTAAGTACTATGGGGGGGGGGGGGTGATAGACAGTTCTTTCTTATAGATTTTTCTTCTTGTAGGAAATTCGCTTCCTGCAGTTTAGTACTTTAATGTACATACACTAGAATGGCAAACTTTGTTCTACCTTAAACCCTGAATCTTATGTATGGGTATAAATCTTAATATGACTTTTTTCTTGCCAAATTCAAGTTCTCTTCCTCATGTTCAATTGTGGTAGGTTAATCTTGGCTGGCTGCCAGCTGCCCACCAAGCTGGTTTCTCACTCCCCCTCCTCAGAAGGACAGGGGGAGAAAATAAGATGAAAAAACTCGTGGGTTGAGATAAGGATAGGGAGATTTTTCACCAATTACCGTCATGGGCAAAACAGACTTGACTTTGGGAAGATTAATTTAATTTATTGCCAATTAAAAATAGAGTAGGATAGTGAGAAACAAAAAAGCAAACTAAACCCACCTTCCTTCCACCTCTTCCCCCCTGTTCTTCTCAGGCTCCTTCTTTCCTTCACTCCTGACTCCTCTACCTCCCCCTCTCCTAGTGGTGCAGGGGGGGTAGGGAATGGGGGTTGCAGTCAGTTCATCACACTTTGTCTCTGCTGCTCCTTCCTCACACTCTTCCCCTGCTCCAGTGTGGGGTCCCTCCCACGGGATATGGTCCTTCATGAACTGCTCCAACATGGGTCTTTCCTATAGACTTGCAGTCCTTCAGGAACTGCTCCAGCATGGGTCCCTTCCATGGAGTACAGTCCTTCAGGAACAGACTTCTCCAGCGTGGATCCCCCAGGTCCTGCCAGAAAAACTGCTCCTGCATGGACTTCTCTCCATGGGCTGCAGCTCCTTTCAAGGCATCTCCACCTGCTGCGGCATGAGGTCCTCCGTGGACTGCAGCATGGATATCTGCTCCACCATGGTCCTCCATGGGCTGCATGGGGGCAACCTGTGTCACCATCCTGGTTACCATGAGCTGCAGGGGAATCTCTGCTCCAGTGCCTGGAGCACCTTCTCCTCCTCCTCCTTCACTGACCTTGGTGTCTGCAGAGCTGTTTCTCTCACATTTTTCTTACTCCTCTCCCCCACAGCTGCTGCACAGCATTTTTTTCCCTTTCTTAAATATATTTTCACAGAGGCTCCACCAGTGTTGCTAATGGGCTCAACTTTGGCCAGTGGTGGATCCATTTTGGAGCTGGCTGGAACTGAGTCTGTCCAATGTGAGGGCAACCCCTGGTCTCTTCTCACAGAAACCACCCCTGCAGCCCCCCCCCAAACCTTGCCATGTAAACACAATACATCAATTCATACTATTCAATTCATACACCAATTTTTACTAACTCATACCATGTTCACCTCAAAATATGTATATGCCACTCACATGTATATGCAACTTCAAAATTATATAGGCTACTATAATTCTCCAAGATGTTGGGTTTCTTCAGGCAGCTCATGACCCAGGGAGTGTTTTAAGCTTTCCAGGCTTTCATAATTGCTATCATTTGGGACATAAATAATCTGAGTATCAGGTAATTTTGCATTATTGTACTTTATTCTTTTCTCATAATTCTTTTCTATCCTTTCCCATGTCATCCCAACCCATTTCATCCCATCTTATCCCATCCCATGCTTACCCTAAAGGTTTCTGCTGTGCAGACTTAGTTTCATCTCAGACACTTTCATTCCTCTTGAGCTTTCTGCCTTTTACTCCTGAACTTTGCTTTCTCTGAGTCTCACAAGATCTTCCCATCATTCATCTCCTTTGTTGTAACCCTGAGTTCCACCTGACCCTCCAGTATATTTTTATAAATGAAACAGTGCTCATCCAAATAGATATGAGGTGACAGAATAAACATGGTGATTCCTAGATAGCAGACTTCCCCTTTACTTTGGGTTTGGTTTTTTTTTTTTTTTGTAATTATAGCTTGTATATATTCTCTCGGTTTTTTTTTTTTTAATTTAAATTGCTAGAGAAAGGTTGATTGTTTCTATATGGAAAAAGAGCACTTGACACATTTATGCCCCAGGTCTTATTATGACTTATGCAAAATAAATGTATTTGATGATATAAAAGAAGTGGGAGGGGTTTCAGTCCAGTTGCAATGTTTTTCCTTGGTTGTGGCTGATGCCAGTCTCTTCTGGTTTTTTATATGTTTGTACTTTCTGTTTTTTTGGCTTTGCTATCTTGTTCATTAAGAATGTTTGAGCAGAGCAAAATGAATTGAGTAATATGTGATCTTCCAAATCTGCTATCTTTGTTTTAACAGAACATCCTTCCAAATTAAAGATATCCTGACTGGTGTATGTCCATTATCCACGTGATAAGTCTATTTCTTAACTGGTCTCATACACAAAGTATGTGCAAATAATACTTGCATGGCTTAATATATTGTTGTTTAGAGTGGGGTTTTAGATTTAGAATTTCTCTTGATTTCATGGTGAGGAAAAATGAGTTTGTTTATCTTTTTGGTTACAAATAAATAAATAGGAAGTTATCCTCATCACTGTTTTCATGGGACTTCTCTCATATGCTGCACATTAACTCAGAGGCTATGTAACAGTACAATGCCAGAGCATGGAGGTAATTCAGCAAATTAAACTTTTACCAGTGAAATGACTGTTCCTCATTTACATTGCATGCATGTATGTGCAGAAAACCAACTCATTACCACTAATTATTAAGAGAAGATAAATGGTCTGAATGTGGAAAAAACCATAGCATAGAAGTAATAGTCAAATGCTTTGGAAGGGTTAATAAAAATAAGCATTCTTTATTTTTCAAAATACTGTGTATGTCTGAAGATGTGAATTTCACAAAAGGTGCTAAGTGCTTTAGGTGCATTAAAATATTCTAATGGAGGCAGTGAACTGTGAAAGAAAAGTTTTCTCTGAAATGAATGAAAAATAAGTGTATTCAATTTCACTGATATTTGTAATTCATTGGAAAGCATCATTAAAAACATCTGTTACTTAAATCTGCATCAGCTTTAACTGGATACTATTTTTAACCCTCTCCTACTCTGCATTTTTCTAATAATTGATTTCACTAGGTATTGATTTCTATGTGTAGGAACTCAGTAATATATGATATTACTATACTACATGTTTAGAAATGTGTGGGTGTTTTGTCATTCATAGCTTGCAAAGCAAAATCTGTACATGCACAAGAGGGTTTTGGTCAAATGGGTTAGCATAGATGATCTCTCAGAAGTCTGAGTGCTTAACCCCTTACTAGAGGTCATATGAAAGAGTCAGAAGCCTGAGCTCTTTAACAGAATCCCCACTTACTCTGACTGCTAATGGAAATGAGAAAATAATTTTCTCTTTTTGCTACCTGGTGTGGCAGGAGATGCAACATGTCCTCTCCTCATTTCTTTTACAGTGGCTGGGACAATGACTTTTTCGTGGTAGCATGTTCATAGGTCTGCTATAAGGAGATCAGTGAGCCAGGATTCATGAAGAACAGTCATCTGTGTCAAGGCAGGAGACTAGAGAGATCAGTCCCTGAGGAAGACAAAGTAAAGTAAGACAGTCCATAAAATGAGATGGAGATGATATCTGACAGGTTCTGCGCATAGTTTCTTACCTTCCCAGAGAGATAATATTACATATCTTTATCTATGCTTTTCTAAGGTTGCATTACTAGTAGCTTCTTCTCTGAATTTTGATTTCTTCATCCTTTTTTTCTATCTTGTTCTACCTTCAAGAAAATCTGCAATGTTTATGAGTGAATGGATTGTCCAGGCTTTTATGTTCATGGCATGTCTATGCCCTGCAGGTTTCATTCAGCTACATTTTGCAAGGGCTCTCTGCTTCCTAATGTTTCATAGTGCAAGCTCTAACTCAACAGCTTTATTTTCCTCCTGGCTACATTTCCCTCTCTTTGGTTCTACTTGCCCACCTCTTTTCTTTTTGAAACTATACTCTCTCATCAGCAGTTCTACTGTTAATAAGGCAGCTGAAATGATGGCCTTAGATTTTTTTTGTCTGTCCTGTTTTCCATTTGCCCCTCTGCAAAAGACAGCTTTTCTGATATACCACCAAAACTACTGTTGCATTTCAGGAGGAGGGCAACATCATCTGATGCAGCTGCTGCCTTCAAGTCTCTTCAGATTAAATCACATTAATTTACTGCAGGATCATTATAAAGCCATTCATGGATGCTTGTATACTCAGAAATCACATTTACCAGCTAACTGAATGGGTGAATGAAGAGGAAATTACAACTTTCTTCTCTGAAATCATAGGCCTCTTCCACTTGAACAACAAGAGAATTTCTACTAGCTGAGGGCTATTAGAAGGCATACATTGGAGATCCACATCATTTCTATAATGACCTCAAACCATGTAAAATACACTGATTTAAAATTTTATTAAAAATCTAATCCTTGGAAAAGATGTCTGGAAAATTACGAACAGCATCACATTATCACAAAGAAGAGGGGGTACAGTGAACACCAGCAACAACAGAGGTTAGAGAGGAAGGATTCAAGGAAGATTAAAAGAGCCAAACATATGCTATTTCAGTAAAAGGGGATTGCAGGATTGCATGATTGTTCTCTACAGTTATCTGAAGGGCTTCAGGAGTAGAAAATTATTTCTGTGTAGTACAGAGGGAGTACCTATAGGAGCAGTTACATAACATTAAAAAACCCACCACCACCAAAATGTAGTTTAAATGTTGTGAACCTTTTTCTAGCAGCAAAAGATCCATTACAATGTCTCAAATGATATATAGACTCTGCAAAAACATTCAGGAAGCATCCGTTTTCTACTCATATTTTATTCAGTAATTTTGAAGAAACATTGAAATGTTTTCACAATGGTTATGTAGGACTGAAAACAAGACTGGATAAAGCGTCAAAAATAGTAGGGATAGATAACATACCGTCTGTGTGCTAGGTTATATGAATTAATAAATCTATTCCACTATTTATTTCCATTGGGCTATGATTCTTAAGGAATTTGAGTTGTTTTGTAATTTTGAAGTCTCTCATTACTTCAGTGGGAAGCCAGCTGAAACTTGCAATTAAGAGTTTCACTGGCTTTTTGGCTATGTTTGGACTCAAATAATGAACTGATGATGAGAAAAACATAGGGATGCTTGGATAAACTCTGTGAAATACACTGTACATATTTCATCCTGCTTTCCTTTCTGGTCAGTCAGAGGAACCTGAAGCAATTAGAAGTCCCATTGTTTCAGTGCAGTAACTCCCCAGGCCAGGAAGTGCTTAACTCTTGAAGGAACACTTTATAGAAGGTTTGAGTTGTCTGCAGGTGTCCTCAGGAACCAGCTACCTGGTAGAAATCTGTTAAATCATTGATCAAATATTATAAATAAAGATATAAGATGGTTACTACAGTATTTTTTTAAGAAAGACTTTCTTTCATTATCTACACCTGACAATATACAAAGTACGTGTACTTAACTAATTTTACTGCCTAATATCATAGAATCATAGAATCATAGAATCATAGAAAGGTTTGGGTTGGACGGGACCTTTACAGGTCATCTAGTCCAACCCCCCCTGCAATGAGCAGGGACATCTTCAACTAGATCAGGTTGCTCAGAGCCCCGTCCAACCTGACCTTGAATGTTTCCAGGGATGGGGCATCCACCACCTCTCTGGACAACCTGTTCCTGTGTTTCACCACCCTCATTGTAAAAAATTTCTTCCTTATGCCCAATCTAAATCTACCCTCCTTCAGTTTAAAGCCATTAGCCCTTGTCCTACCACAACAGGCCCTGCTAAAAAGTTTGTCCCCATCTTTCTTATAAGCCCCCTTTAAGTACTGAAAGGCTGCAATACGGTCTCTTTGGAGCCTTCTCTTCTCCAGGCTGAACAACCCCAACTCTCTCAGTCTTTCCTCCTAGGAGAGGTGTTCCACCCCTCTGGTCATTTTTGTAGCCCTGCTCTGGACCAGCTCCAACAGGTCCACGTCTTTCCTGAACTGACCACTCCAGAGCTGGACGCAGTACTCCAGGTGAGCTCTCACCAGAGCAGAGTAGAGGGGCAGAATCACCTCCCTCGACCTACTGGCCATGCTTCTTTTAATGCAGCCCAGAATATGGTTGGCCTTCCGGGCTGCGAGTGCACATTGTCAGCTCATGTCTAGTTTTTCATCCACCAGTACCCCCAAGTCCTTCTCTGCAGGGCTGCTCTCTATCCCTTCATCCCTCAGCCTATATTGATACCGAGGGTTGCCCTGACCCAGGTGCAGGACCTTGCACTTGGCCTTGTTGAACTTCATGAAGTTCACACGGGCCCACTTCTTGAGCTTGTCCAGGTCCCTCTGGATGGCATCCCGTCCCTCAGGTGTGTCAACCACACCACTCAGCTTGGTGTCATCTGCAAACTTGCTGCGGGTGCACTTGATCCCACTGTCTATGTCATTGATGTAGGTATTAAACAGCACTGGTCCCAATATGGACCCCTGAGGGACACCATTTGTCACCAATCTCCATCTAGACATTGAGTTATTGACCACTACCCTCTGGATGTGACTATCCAACCAATTCTTCATCCACCGAACAGTCCACCCATCAAATCCATATCTCACCAATTTAGAGAGAAGGATGTTGTGGGGGATCATGTCAAAGGCCTTACAAAAGTCCAGACAGATGACATCTGTAGCTCTTCCCTTGTCTGCTGATGGAGTCACTCCATCATAACTTGTATTGCTGTGTGTGACTGAAGGGGTGGCACTCAAGGATTCATTATACAGCCATATCACAAAAATAACCACCTCTTTCCAAGGTATAGAATATAATTGGTTTCCAGGATGTAACTGGTAGAACAAAATACACAGTGTTCTGGGATGAGGAGGTAATTTTAAAAGCAGAGGTTGGCAGAAATGCAGAAGTCACAGGTCAGCATTTGTCTAACTAATACAGGAGAGAAGTGTTGATTCACAGCAGTGATAGGGATTGAGAAAGAAGCCAGTGGCAGCTTGAGAAATTGATGCTGATCTTTTTCCATGCCAAGAGGGTAGAATGGGAAAGTCATGGAAAGGCTAATAGGGAAAATGAAAAGTTGACTGAATTTGAAGTAGCTGACAGAGCAAAATTGGGGATAAGGAAAAACATATGCACTCACCCCAATCCAGAAGGGAAGAAGAATAATTAAAGCTTAGAATATAGCATTGCAGCACCAGTTGTGGAACAGCAAGGAGGTGTTTCTTAAGTTAGACATAAAACCCACCAGATATAGGTCTATTTCATAGAAATATTGTTAAGGAAGCTACTGAAGAAGGACATTTCTTTTTATATGTATGAGTAACTTTATTATAAATCCTGTAGGATTCTTGAGATTCATTAGGAGAGAGGATCTGTAGATCTTTTTAAAGACCATCTGTTTTAGTTCTGGGATCATCACCTTGTCAGGTTGTGAGGAACACTGTGTTCAGTAGAAAATAACAAATACAGTATTAAAATTCGTAGGATGTGTTTTTCTGATTAATAATGCAGATGCCTTACTTTCCTCATTTTAAAATCTGTTTCAGGAAACAATTGAAGTCTTTCATTCCATTTTGAAGATTTTTGTTTCTTTGAAGAATGCTCTCTTGAAACCAGGAATAGTTTTTCTGCAGATCTAAGCTCTGGTTAATTTGTTTCTCCAAATCAGGGATTCCCCTCCCCATTTGATTTATTATTTGTCTCTTTAGAAATCTGACTTGAACACCTTACAAAACAATAGTTACAGAACTGTCATCACTTCGTAATTTATACAATGTAGGTTATGTAATATGTGCAAAATACATTGACATTATTTGTGGGTTTTTTTCAAACTGCAGAAACATAAAAGACCTTGATGTTATTGCAAAACTTTACTGAAGCAATTATATTTTGTTGCTATTCATTTTTATTAAGGCAGAATAAACACAAGACTTTGAAACTTTTCAAGTCAAAATATGCTTTAAATGTAACAGTTCAATATTTAAATCATACAAAGAAATCTTGGAGGGGCAGTAGGTGATCTCAGCTCATGGTTTGCATATGGGCACAACACATTTCTCATTAATGTTAATTGGATTTATAAGCCTGCATCAAAGGAAACATATAGGCTTAAAAGTAACATTCAGTCATGCTCAGATCTCACTCCTCCTTTGGCATTTTGTGCATTTTCCTAACGTTTTTCCCAAACTCTGTTTTGAACTAAACATAAGTTTACTGTGGAGCATAATGATGCATGGTTTAATCACTTTATCAAGGTCAGCATAACTAGTCCACTTACATAGAGACACCTGTTCTTTCCGAGCCATATTCTGCATGCTCTGTGATGATTCACCTGCAGGCATTTTTCTGAATTACATTAAGAAATAAAAAGACTTCTGTGCATTTGCCCCAAAACCACTGTCACTCTAGTTTGATCAGAAGCAAAGGAAAACAGATGGGTGGCTTCCTCAGCATCTCGTAGCCCACCATCCCAATCCCCTTCACCCTTCTTTAACTACTGGAGATTGGGTAAAAGATTTTGGTAGTTAGTTCAGTTCTTCTAACGCATGTGTCTTCAAACAAATGCTATAAAACAGCACTGCATCTGTTTGGGAGTATAGTCAAGGCTCCATTTTATACACCTCTGCCTATAATTACATGAGCACATTATGAGTCTGCAATAGCCAGGATCGTATCAATATTTATATTGATATTTATTTATACTCCTTAGGCAGAGAGAAACCCATTGTTATCCTGATCTCAGGCAGAGAATGAAACAAAGGCACTCACTGGTGCTCCCTGTAATTGACCGTCAGCAGACAGCTTCCCACAAGCACTAGGTTGTACTGTGAGAGAAAGGATGAGAATTCTTCACTGGCAGCTGCTGACCCACCACTGCAATTATGGCTTTGCAGCGCTGGACAGTCCTGGAGGGAAGGCTATACCCCTTATGTGCCCTGCCATCCAGTAAGCAAGAGTCTATTCACAAGGCAGACTCCTTACCTATGGAGGTGATTGTAGAAGTAACTGCACTTCTGGAGATGCAAACAGCAGTTCCAGATGTATTGTGCAAGTAACACAATTTCCACAGCAGGTTAGGATTTAATGCAGAATGAAAAATAAGACCAAAAAAATCACAATAGAGCAACGTGCACTGTCTGTGGTTTTTGGATTGCAAATCAATTTTAATTGTAAACCCTCTTGTCAACACTCAACAGCCAACACCTAAAATTTCCCTAGTTACAAATACTTCCATAGCATTGTTGAACTTCTATAAAATGGACCTGGAGTATACACTGAATTTCCTGCAGAGCTCCTTACACCTTCATAAATTTAAAATCACTGGGCAGATTTTTCCTTTCAAATGGTTCTGGCTGTTTAGATCCTCTGTGCGTGACCTCTTACCATTCTGTTGAAATCAGGAAAAACTTTCCCCTCCACAGTGAGCGAATAGTATCCCCAGCAAGCAGTCACACCAGTGGTCTATCTGGGGCTTCTAAGGTTTTGTAAGTCTTTTAAGCAATGTGATACCTTTCTGATTTATTTTTCTAAAATACAAACTTATCTTCCAATGTATTTCTTGCAAAATATTGTCTTTACAGACATTTGTCCAAACAGAGTAAGAAGAGAGTATAGATAATGCATTATGTTTGTTGTAGAATGCAGCACAATTGTTTAAGTAGACATGTTCAAAATTGTTGCTGCACCATACAGTACTCTATTCCTATGTTGGTCATTAGCAAAAGGATCAGACCTTTTTCCTTTCAGCTGTAGACCTGTAGTTTTTGATTAATTTATGCTTTCAGCATGTCTGGAGTGTAGTCAATCAAGGACTAAACACAAAGCCACCATTTATTTGATTCAGCCTACATTCTTTATGTACCATAATCAAATGAATATGTGTCATAATTCTTTCCGGCAATCCTGCAAATCGCTAAGCACCTTAGCTTCTCTTACTCTGATAACAATTGATCCTTGAATCTTTGATGACTTTAAGAGCTGAATTGGTAGGACCACAGATAAAATTCCCAGCTAGGGTTTGGGGAGTCTTCTTGGCAAACTTCAGTGTCACTGGAATTAATAATTCTCAACTCTTGCTATATTAAATGTTCAATTGCCAGGAAGGTTTCTATGGAATTTCAATTTTTTTTTCTGCATTGGCAAGACTTTCAATTTTTCTTTGTTTACTTATCATCCTAGTCCCAAGAATTTTTTTAAAATTCCAATAAAGAAGTTCCATGCTAACCTGGCTGTCTGATTCAAAGGTATGCCTCTTTACCTTTGTGTCCCATCCCTCCCTTAGAATTTTATATAAGTTTGGGGTTTTTTTTTCACTTAGATTTTAAAAAGAAGCACAATTTAGAATGTGTGCAAAACAGTTTTCACAATTATGACCACAAGGTGGGGATGAGGTAGGATAGGGCCCTTTGTATAAAGGCGAAGCACAACGTTGAAGTGAAGATGGCACAGATGTGCATCTCAAGATCAAAAAGAAAAAAATATGATGGGAAAGGGAGAGTTGTTGGTTTTATGTCCATGAAGAATTCTTCCCAAGGTGCACTGGTGCATCTGTTGTAGATTTGCCTGTATTTATACTGACAGCTTTAGAGATATTTATGCAGGTGAGCATCTGTAGATAAAAGATCCTAGCAGGCAGCTGTGAGGTGAAACAAGGTGGTGAGATGCTCCTATCACAGTTACATATTTAACATAATAAGAAATAACGTAGAAAATGAAAGTTTTTTAGATATTAGGCAGCAGGCTCTCCCCTCCCCCCACAGGACTTTGATAACATTTAGTTCCAAAATGACCCAATTTTTGCAGTAGTCTACAAAACAACCATTGGCAAGATTCTGTCCATCTGTGTGGAAGATATCTATGGCAAAATGGGTTTTCTTTTTTAAGCTTATTATTAATCTTATTGGTGAAATGCTAAAAAAATCTAATTTATGACGTATCATCCCAATATTATATTCAGCCAGACATAATGTTGTTTTTAGTTTTAGCTGATGTAAGATGAATAATAACATATCACTCTCTTGATATGATCATCCGACTTGTCTTGTGGGGAGGGAGAGGGAATCTTTTAAACCACACAGCAATGGAAGTTCATTCAGCTTCTTTTCTAATTTTTAAGGATGACAGAAACTTATATATAATTTCATCACATACTTCTACAACCAACGGCACCTTCACTGCTGAAAACTGACCTTCATTTCTCTCACAGAACACCATCATAAATCCATTTCACTGTTTGATATGGTTGGTTGAATTACAAATTATTGCCTTAGCTACAGTCTGATTTCAGGCAACACTTTGGTCGGCCTAGGTGCCATCACTGGGCATCTCTGTCTACCAGGTGGTTGTCACAATAAATCCAGAATGATTAAATAGGTTGTTTAAAGTTTATAGTCCATTTTATGCACACTGACCTACCATATAATAATAAGGTAATAAAATGTAGTACAAGTTGAGCTTTAGATCTGTGCCCGTATCATGATATTATTTAATAATATCAAATGAAAACACATGTAAACACTGTAAGAATGTGACCTACAGGTCTAGTTCAACAAAATCTCTCCATGAGTCCGTGCTTTGCTCCTGTCATTGGTGTACTTTCTGGAGCCCACATACTGATTGGGGTGGGAGGAAGGGGGCTGATGGCATCACAACATGCCATTCATCATGACCCTGTTGCTGATGTCACTAACATTAGGTATGCTTTGGCATATTTTCATCAGTGTGACTAAATCTATTCCCATTTTACATCAATGCTAATCAGATCACAGTTGGTTTCCACACTACTGCACTACTTCTAATATTCACCACATGAAAAATATGGTTGCAGGGTATTATAATTGCCATAACAGTTACCGTTAATTCTATGAGATCTACCTTAGTCACTGTCTAGGGACTTCAGAATTATCCTTTTGGTGAAAGAGAAAGGCAAGACTTGCTGAGCTAAAGTATGTTTAATTTTTCCCAACCTGATAGCCATTTGCAAGTTTAAGGAATTTTAGTGCTATCCTGGATTTTTTTTGCTAAGATTACAAAGGAAAATATTTGTTCAAGACATCTAAGGATTTTTTTTTTCAAAGATTTCTACATCTGTTTTCCTGGAATTCAGACTGGAGTGAACAAGTTTCTTCTAACTGACAGTCTCCTAGCCATTTCACTCTTTGGGCTAGAGAAATAAAATAAGCCTGTAGCAAACTCTGGTAACATCAACAAGCCAAATGGAAATTTGTACCTCATGTGCGTTAAAATGTCAAGCCCTGAAACTCCCTTCCATTTCATCATCAATCAGTGGCATCTTTGAAATTCAGATCAAGGCTGAACCAGCCTTTGGACATACCAGAGACCTCTGAAGCAGTCTCAGTAGCAATTCATGAGAAGTGAAAATTATCTCCTGCAAAATAAGGATGCAACAGAGATGTTCAAGGATTGAACTGGATGTTCAAGAGAGAGCAAGCTGTCTATTACTCCTTACAGTGTTATAAGTATTGAGTAGATAGCACAAGAATTTCAGTGACTAGAATTGCTGCTTAGATGCTGTGGAGGATGTAGAGTATTCAAGGAGTAAATTCCAGTAACTCTGTCATTTAGAATACATAGTGACCGTGGATATTCTGTACCCTGTCATTGATAAATCTGCTGCTTTGTGCATCTCTGGAAATAACAAAGCTTTGGTTGAAGAAAAACCTTTAAGAAATTAATTTTAAATCATTTTTGACCAAAATGTCATAAGTTCTAAACTGGTAAGTCATTGGAGGGCTGCGTCACATGCTGTGCATGTTGTCTATATATTTGAGAACAGTGATGAATCATGATCCTGAATGGATTCTTCAGGCGATCTTCTATATCTTGAAAAGAACTAGGCTGAGAATCTAATGAATTAAAATGAATTCCTTAATAATGACTGGCCATATCATGTATGTCCAGATTTTGATGAATCTGAATCAATGTCTATCTTTCAGTATGTCTGTTTTTCATCCATTTCTGTGGTTTCCTGGATCAGAGGTAAACTGATATATTAGTCCAGCTTTCCCATCCTGTACACTTTAGAAATACTTGTAGAAAACTTTCCTAGAATATAATTGAGGGTGACAAATTCTCTTTGGATTTTTTAAATAATCATTTAAATTTTAAAAGCCTTTTAATATCTTGCGTAGAATTTTATGGCACAATTTAAAAAATAAAGGCATAGTCATTACCTTCTATTAAATTCTGTAGATTTTTAGAATGATTTCTGAGAAGTCTTTTAGATCCATGTTTATTCTGTTTTTTCTTCATTTTGTGTGTTCCTGGTTTCAATAATGAAAGAAATCTTTCTAGTAGGAGAATCATTTAGCCTGTGACTTTGAAGACCTAAATTCTGCTCTCTGCCTCACAATTTTCTGTCAGTATGACTTGGGCAAGTCTGTTTTTTTGAGTTGTTTCCCAGAAAAATTCATTATGTCAATATTATTTCTTTTCATAGGCCTATTGCCAGTATATACTCATTTTGCACATTCATTCAGACACCTTGGTATAGAGACAGTGTGATTATTTAAGACTGAAAATGCTTTTCTGTGTCCAAAGTACAATAACTAACTGTACCCATGAAAGCATTTCTTATAGAAGGACTATATGTACTTACCCAGATATTGTAGGATGACTTTGGCATGCCAGGAGACCCCCTTATTCGTGCTCTTTTTCTCATTAATTTTTCTCAGAGGCATTCAAACTGGAGGACCTCTGTCTGTAGTATTTGCACTGCTTTGGTATGTAGGACCTGCAGAATCAGACTAAAATCCTGAACACACAGCTATTGGAAAAGTGTATCTTGAGATTGTTTGGTCCTTGTCTTGTGATTATCTAGTACATTTTATAGAACCTGTATAAATGTTCAGTTAGAGTCTTTACAATCCTATGATATGGTTACAAAGAACAGTTGAATGGAGATGTTTTGAACTTTTTTAATGGGATTTTTCAGCTGCGTGAACCTTGCATTTCACTGAGCATTTGGTCACAAGATCTAAAGACCCTAGTGGCTAGTGATATTAGCATAAAAATCAAGATTTCATGTGCTGACAGTCTGCCCCTCTGTGAACGATCCTTTCTTTTTAAAGACCCCTTAATTGTGCTGAAGGTGAAACACCTGAAAAACTGCTGCCAGGAAATGCAGAAATACTTTTATTGGTTATTTGTTGTTGTTGCTTTTTCATTAAATTATTTTTCATAGTGGCTAATGCATATAATTCTCACAGACTTCTCACAAGAGATTTTTATGCATTCTTAAGAATATAATTGAAATATCACAATGTTGTTTTTAAAATGCTTGGTGGGCATTTTTAAAAGCCAGCCATTATACTTACAATACAATTTATATTGAACTTGTAGAAAAAAAACAAGCTTCAAACTTATGAACTAAACTTTTCTTCTATTCTATTCAACACATGCTCAATAGTCAAAAAGATGTTCTCCTAACTATGGAACATTTTAAATACACACATTTTCCCCAATTCCATACTAAGTCAAACCTAAGAATGTCTGAGTTCTTTACTGGATATGTTACTCACATACCAGTACCATAACCTGTAGCTGGGGTATAACACAGGTGGAAGTTCTTAGTCTTATCCAGTCAGAGCAAGGCCATGAGTATCAACCTCTCTCTTTCTAGGTGAGAGGTCTACTTGTCAGGCTACTGGTCTTCTTTCTTCTGATCAGAAATTCATGCTAAATCTAAGAAAGCTTTCCAAAAGGTTTGCAAAATCCTGCAAAACAACCTAATAAGTCAGCATTTTGCAGCACTTGGTTTCTGTCAGCTCTGTGTATGACTTATTTCAATATCTTAGTGAAGTTGAATGCCCACAACATCTGTTAGTTCCTAAAATATTTTTATCTGTGAAAGGTAGGAATTGCAGGGGTTATTTCTGAGGGCTGTGCCATGGCCCTCCCTTTTGGGAAGGTGGAAGGTATTTGCTTTGTGATGGAACTGGTACTGTTTGACAGAGAGGAGATGAACTGGAGAGCTACCTTCACAATATCAAAATTACTTAGACTTGTGCCACTATTGACAGTAGTTTGTACCCATCCATCCCTAGCAAAAGGACTAGAAGGACACAGAGGTATATGGGGATAGGCTTCTTCAACCTTCCATTTCCATGTTTCTTTTTAGGACCCAAGTACAATTTGGCCCTTGTAGGGTCATGTAGTATGTCAAAAAACCTTGGATTCAGAAACACATACTGAAAATACCGTTCTGTACAAGTAAGATGCATTTTTTACCCTCAATCATATATAGCATTTGACAAATTTAGTATCAAAGTATTTAGTATCTGATGATTAAAAAAAAAAAAAAAAATTTGTCACATCTCTACTCTGTATAGCATATTTAAATAGAATCTGTGCAAAACCTCTCCCTTTTCACTCTCCTGTCTCTCCCCAGTAAAAATTCCTCTGTTCCTCAGGAGTTTTGGAAGTTCTTCCTGTTTGTTTTTTTATTTTAAATAAACCAGCAGATCTTTGATTAAATAAGCAATTATTTAATACAAGCAGAAAGAATAAGACTGTTTAAAAACAATAAATCAACCCCCAAAAATGCAAGCATGTTTTATGGATTAATATCTGGGATATGTTAATTGATGTACTCTCTTGCGGATTTCAAGAACATGCAGATTATTCTATCTAAAATGAAAGCATGTGTCATTATCTCCAAGAGTTCCCAGAAGCCCAGTAATGGTGCTAAATGACAGCACAGTGTGAATGTGAAGCAGCTGTGAATAGCTGTTTGATACTATCACTCTAGGCGAACAACGTAACGAGAACTAGCTCGACTCAGAAAATGTCCATTGCATTTTCTGTTTATTTTTCGGAGTCATTAAAAATAATAATAGTAATAAAAACCCCCAAACCCCTCAATTCTCTTCTTGCATCCTGGCATTGCATGGCCTTTGTCATGTGCAGTTTTCACGTTGCAGAAATAATTAATCTTGCTCTTTTATGTTTTGCTGACACAAGCATGTATGTGTGCTACATTATTAAACCAGTTGTCTCACCTGACTGGACTTTAAGACAGAATTCACTTGTAGCCTATTGAAAAATATTTCACCTCAAAGGGGAAGACCTGTCCACTTGGCTGTGTGTAAAATATGTGCTGGAATATATACAGCTTCTGAGATTGTCTAGCTGACTTTTCGTTGTGCTGCTGTGTTATGCTTGTACTGTCTACTAAAGTACTGGAAACCTTCCTAAGGTCAAACAAGTGTCATGGAAAGCGGGAAAGAGTAAGCTTAGCTTTGACAGATGCTTCTTTCTGAACTGGTTCTCAAAGACATTGTCTCTCTACCTAAAAGCTGTCTTTTTTTGACTGCTTTCTGCCCTTCACATGCTGTTGGTGGTTGTGCTCAATGCAACATGGTGACAGGAGCAGGATGGAGCTCACCAGGGAACTGAGGAAGGGACAAGGAGATTGCATAGAGCTAAGAATTGTCCCTCAGATGACTGGAACTGTAGAAAGAGTGGGTAGCTGAGTGAGGGTGGTATGATGTTGTTTAAGGCATAAGGGGTACTTACCCTCCATTTCCAGAGAGTTATATATTTCTTTAAGTATCAGTAAGAAAACACTAAAAATGTTTCAGAGATAGGTAAATTAATGTTTTTGGAGACATATAAATGATGAATACAGAAATAGTGTTATTCCCTTGACCACCAAATTTTACATCTACTTGTTTGGGAAGGGTCACCCTTTGCTTACCTACTGAGTTCCTGCTCTTGAGTTTACTCAGAGGTTTGCATCGATCTTTACAAGCTGCCTTCTGTGTCTTCTTCATTTCACGTAGCATAGAAAAATTAAACGAAGAACAAAATCTTTTCTTCTTTCATATTAAGGGCACTAAAAGGAAATGAGGAGACAGACTGTGCATATTGATTAGTAAATGTTCCTCCAAGACATCTTATGGCAAGATAATGTGGAGGGATAAATGAAGATCCAAGCATGTCTTTTCCCTTGTTTTAATAGAAAGCTGGAGATATAGTAATCTATTAGCATTGACAGACAGGTGAGAATTTTCCCACATGTAAGAACTTGGATGGTTGCTTCTGATTTTAGATGGCACTGAAAGAATTGTACGTATTTCTGTGCTGTTTTGTGGTTGTTGCCCCACTGCTCTGGATGAGCTGTTTAGGAGCTGGTATGGTGACCAGCTGTGACCAGAACTGCAGAGGAAAGAAAGCCTGAACCACAAGCGATGGTTCCCTACTTGGCTTTACTTCATCCTGCAACCTGTGTGGAAGATAGATAAGAGTCATGCTCTCTCACTGTTGTAGTGATAGGATAAGGTTACATATCTTCTAGTGAAAAACCTGTTAAACAGAAGGCAAATATTCTGCATCAAGGTTTGCGTGTGTGTCAAGATTTATACTGTTCCTGGAACTTAGAATTCTTATTGGAAAGCAGGTCCTTAGGCATACACAGAAATAGGGAAGCTCACCCCCATCCTGCTTTGAATAAAGATATGCTGAAGTTCTGGCTGGTACCAGAGAAGATGCATGTTTGGGCCAGTGTGGAACTCAGTTGATTTTGGTTGTGATGAAAAGTGTGTTAGCAAAAAACATGGGGTTTATATATCTCTCTCCAGCTTTCATGCTCTCATTCATCACAGTCAATTTTGAATAACTGTGTGAAATCACTGCATATGTCTACCTTTATTAGCAAGGCCTAAGGCTTCCCCCAACAGCTGGTTTCAGGCCATTCAGAGAGTGACCTAGAAGAAAGGCTTAGCCCTGGCCAGAAAAGCCCTTCCAAATGATTCCCAGCTATTCTCTGAGGAGTAAAGTACCAAACACCACTGTACCACCCAAGCAGGCTATGATACCACCACACCACTGGTAGCAAGTGAGGAGAACTGAGTTCACTCACAAGCCCCTCTGGAAACTGTTCTTTTAGACAGGCATTGGCATTGCCTTTCACATGAGTGAAGTCCTGAGTGGCCCATGGAGTCTCTGGTATTTCTAGGGTTTGGGATAGGATTTCCTGGACTTGCTGATGTGCTATTTAGAACTAGTTTTTTCTTTCCTTTATTAGATTGTTAGATGTGAGATGGAATGTTGCATAGTCTCCAAGAGTGTAGATATGTTTAGGGGCTTTTATTCCTCACTGTTTTCCCTCTCTTTTGATTATTCTGCCTGTATTGATGGGAGGTAAAAGCAAATGTTAGTTCAATGGATCTGTCAGGCATTTAGCATGGTAATCTAGAAAAAGAAGCCAAACAGCTCTACTAATCTGGGCAGAAGAGAATTTCTCTACTGCTATCCAAAGAGCTTGATTCCGTAAACTTTGCTGTGCAGGAGTGCTGGGCATAAAGCTGATGGAAAACTGGTCTTCTTGGAGCTACCCTCTAAGACCATGCAGAGTGAAATACTAGAAGTCACAGTGCATGTTTTGGCCCTGGAAAATAGTCTTTGTGAAACTGGGGTCCTGGGTCCAACCCATCAGCAGGATCTGTGTTGATTCTCAAGAAAAATTGGAAATTACAGGCTGGCAGTAAAAGCCAAAATATAGGAGTTTCCACAGTGAGAGAGAAACTAGGGGGAAAAAAAGACAGAAATTGCAGTGATTTACTTACACTGAAGTTCATCGCACTTCGCCTTTCCTGAATCCTGTCTGTGTCTGTCTTGTCTCTCCCCTTTCTTTCTCTGGATCCTAATTCACCTTTTTTCTTTCCACTCCCCTTCTTCCACCTCATAAGCTGTCTTCTAGGTTGCCTTCAGCCATCTGTATTTTCTTGCATTCCCAAATGTATCTGTGGAAATCCTGTATGCTCTGCTCTGGGTGTTGGCAGCAAAGAAGAATTTACTCAAATTTTGCTCACTGAAGCACCAGCTCCACACAGCTATCAGAATTTGAGTAAATTTCTATTGTTAACTCCCTCCTAGTCTTATGGACAGTGGTCACACTGTGTAGACCACCAGAACACTGGCTGTACTCTTTGTTAGGGAGCAGGGAGAATGGGGATGCTTCAGAAGGGAAGACCAGGCAGGAGTCAAAGCAGGGCAACTTTGGCCAGGGACAGCACCATCACCAATCAAGGTGCAGTTCCACATCTCCAAGCAGGGTGAGCAGAGCAGGATTGATGACAGCAACACAATTTTAAACACAGTTTTAAACAACCATTCAAGGATCACCTAACAAAAGTAAGATGATAAGTCAGACCAGTCATTAAGGAAGCTCAGCAGCAGTAGGACACATGTCCAGGCACATATCTACCTACAACATACCTTCAGGCAAGGAGTAGGTGCCCAGGCCTCAGCATAAATGGAGATTCTGAGCCAACAGGCAGAGGGTGTGTGGGAGCGAGTCTCAAGTGAGGCTGGTCAAGGCAATTAAAGCTTATTGATGCATATGCTTTTGGTGTTGAAGGACAGATTAAGCTGTCCAAAACTGGTATGCAACCTTCATCAGGTATACAGAATCCAGCTCACCAGTTTCACTCCTTCCAATGTCTTGTCTTTACTCAGTTTCAAGCTATTCTTTGTCTGTTTGGACAGTGGGCCCCAAAGTCTTTACAGACCCTGCATAGCCATCTGCTGATTCAGATCTTTGCATATTGCAGTTAGCTAAATAATAGGGAAAATATTCTGAAGTAATAAGCTGATGAAAAATCAGAAACCTTCATTTTCCTAAACATTTATTTGAATTAATTTAGGTCTTCTTAGGGCCATTTTCATGCTTATTCAGTCCTTAGAGCAGCCAGGCCCCAGTTCAGTCTGCATCGTAAATTAGAACAATTTCACAGCACGTGGTCATTTGGAGGAAATAAACTTCCCATTGACAACCCTACAGTTTTTTATCTTGAGTTGAATAGTGTTAAATCTGACCTTGGTTAGCATTCTGCAAAATAAAAGGCTACAAAGAATGAATGGGTTAAAAACTGGGCTCAAAAGCTAGTAGTCAATAGTTTCTACCCTACCTGAAGGCTGGTTACAAGTGAAGTTCCCCAGGGTCTGTTCTGGGACCTAGCTTGTTTAATATCTTTATAGATGACCTGGAAACAGAATGCAGCCCCATCAAGTTTGCAGATGACACCAAAACAGAGGGTACAGTTCATATGCTTGAGGTCATGCTGCCTTTGAGGAGGTTACTGAGAAGACAGAGCCAGGATCTTTATGGAGGTGCACAGTAGGGGAACAAGAGACAATGATCATACACTGAATCAGTGGAGGTTCAAGCTGGATATAAGGAAAAAAAGTCCCCATAAAAATAATTAAGTATTGGAACAAGTGGCCTGGAAATGCTGTATCCTTGGATACAGCATCTCAGGACCAGACTAGACAAAGCCCCGAGCTTGGTCTGAATTCAGTGTTTATCTTGCTTTGAAAAGGGCATCCCAGGGTCCTTTCCAGCCTGAATGGTTCTGAGATTCCAATGGCATTTTCCCCAAAGGATGTTGATTATAGCTCTATAAAGGGAAACCAGCAGTGTTGTGAGCTGTTTACTCACACAGTTCTTCACAGTTACTGCTCAGGATGATGCAGAATGAGACCTTCAGCCTGAGAAACTGACACTTACTGATTGTGATTTCCTAACAAATTTCCTAAACAGAATTCTGTGGTGTTAGAAAGGACCTGTAGGGAGCTGAGGACACAGTCAGCTGTAGTCCCACACTGAACTTACAGCTTTGGTAAGTTGTTTTAATTGATTTTCTCTTTTTAAAAATTGTATTACAGTTGGGATTGATTGTGATGAATAGGGAGTTTATGTGAAATAATGTACAAATGCTGATAACTATATGTCTTAAATTAATGTTTTTGTTAATAAGTGTGGGCAGTTTTTTTGGTCTCTGACAAAGACACGTAGCATCTCTGAGAACCTTGCCAGTCAGCAGCCCTTTCTGAATATGTGCAGAACTGTCTTAATAATAGAAACCTAAATAATTCATGTGCAAATTATGACACTGTACCATCATTTGGGTAAGCAGTTACTGACAAAAAATGGCAGAGCTATGTGTTCCCTGCTGTCTACCTGTAATTAGAGTTGAGTGAGAAGCAGAACCATGTTGTTTCAAAGAATATTGATTTGATAATATTCATTGCTATTTTATGTTCCCCAGATAGGAACAATGGAAAGCTCTTTCTGTCCTTGCTAGCCTGAATCATTTAAAAACAATATTGCTTTTCTATAAAAATAAGCATATTTATATGTGTCTCAGATACTGTTAGAGGCTACTTAGCATACGGAAGAATAACTTACAATAATTAAGAGGAACACTGATGTGAATCTAAAAGGAAAATAATAGTGAGAGACTAAACTGTTTATTTAATTTAGGTTATCTACCAGCTTAGGAGAGAATTTGACTGTGATGTGTGTGTCTAGGGGGTGAACTTTTAATAGGCAGGGTACTTAACTAATGGAACAATTTACAAGAGTATGAAGCAGATTGTCTGTTATTCCAAGACCTACAAAATAAAAAGATATTCTAAAATGTATTCTGTGGCACAACCAGATCCAAGGAGAGAATGGCTGAGGTTCTGTGGGGTGTGTCATGCTGTGTCATCAGATAGACAATATATTGCCTTCTATCCTTTGTACTGTGCATCAAAAATATTTATGAAAAATAAATGTACTACTGCAATGTTCAATAGAAATGAATTGTACGATGAGGTATTTCCCATGGCTACCTCTAAAGGGAGAACAAGCACACAAGGAGTTAACATGAATAAGAAAATATTACTGGAGCATCATAACCCCCTCCAAGTTCTTTCCAGCTAACAGATGCTACTTTAGCCAGAGAAATACCATGTGCTTTTCAAAAAGGAAGACAGTCTGAACCTTCACAAGATTTTTACAAGCTTAGGCCAAGCATAATTTACAATGTGTTACTTGGCTGACAAATGTATATTGTATGAAGCTATGGTCTGAGCCTACTTCTGTTGTATGAGTATTCTGATTGCAAAAAATGGTTGTCTTGCATTTGATGAGTGTTCCACTTAAATTTACATCAGAGGTCTTTAGCACTGGGCCTGTGTTGTACAAGATGCTGCTGAAAAGTGTTGGTTCAAATTAGCATGTGACTTATCCCTCTTTAACACTGGTTTTCCGTATGACAGCTGATGGAAATGGTGTGCAGATGCTGATGTCAGAAAAATAAAACTGATAATGGTGAGCTCTATGGAAAAATGTACCTAGCATAGAGTTGTTTTGAGCCATTACTTTCTTGTTTACGAGCTCATCCTGCACCGCTACTTTGACAGGGAAAGCATGAAGAGGTGTAGGAGAAAAGGAGGTCAGGGTAAATGTGATTATGTACACCTTGGAGCTCAGTTTTATTGCATTTTTGATGTCTCCTGGAGTCTATTGAAGTTATGGAGGATCTCATGGTTTGCTGAGGAGCAGCCCAAGCATATGTCTAGTCTGATAGCTCTGTTTTCCCAGGTGTTTTTTACAGATTTGGCTTAGATTTTGGATTAAAAATCTACTTTCTGATTTTTCATACCACTGAGAAAAAGGCCTTTATGAAATACAAAGTCTCTTTTGAACTGTATGTCTGGTTTGGGTGATTTTGTTGTTGTGGGTTTGTTTTGTTTGGGTTTTGTTTGGTTTTGGTTTTGTTTTTTTCTCCAGTGGAATTGGAAGAGGGAAGATCTTGTGGTTTGGATGGAACTTCAGTCCAGTATTTCATATCTGTTTGACTCAACTGAAGAAACAGTTTAGATCTTGCTAATACAGAGATCCTTAACAGACTTAAGCAGAAAAGGACTTGGAACATAATTAAAATAAAGTTTTAAGAAGTTATATGACAAAAAAAAGAGGTTGTCTGTTCCCATATAACTGTAGGACAAACATCTATAGGAAGCTAATAAATAGTATATAGACATGTATCAAGACAGTACTTGACATTATGATATAGGAACTACATGCACCATGGATGTTTACAATCAGTTTTTTAGTTATGCTTTTTTTTTTTTTGCCTGTGTTGCATGCATACAGGTTCTAATACTAGTTTCTGATATAAAACTATAGAGTTGCTGACATTGCACTAAATTTCAGCAGTATTTCAAAGGTCTAAACAGTACCATTTTTCACCTTCTAAAATCTTTTGCCTGTGTATTACATGTCTAAGTGACTTGACTTAAGCTGGTAGTATTAGCTCATTGTGAAACCAGGAAAAGTGAGTTTAGCATGTAGATGAATGTACATGCATAGAGTTGCTGAGACTATAAAAAGGATAGTATGGGAAAATTTTGAATAAATTCATTTTTTTCAATACATTCTTTATCTTCTTACTAAAGAGACCAAAAATTCAACACACAGTTAACAAAAAACTTGGATGGTCTCTGCAAGATGAGACAGTTAATACTGGAAAGGGTACAAATCCCATCATACATTTATGTGAATAATAAATAAAAGGTAATGGCCCATTATCACAAATACACTTTGAGAACAAAGAATGGTTTATTAGGTTTACCTTGTTCTGTCATTATAGCTTTCTTTTGTGAGGGCCATTCAAGCATGTAATCATTGGTGGCTTTATAAAAGATAATAAAGTTTATTAGTATAATAATGGGCAATGAATAATACTTTAGAAATAGCAAATAGGCTGTAAAAAATGGGATAAGGTCAAAACTGTGTTATCAAAAGCTATTGTGGCTTCTTTAAAAGAAAAGGGTACTCTCTAGTCCAGTCTTTTTACCTAGCACAATGCTTAATGGGTGAAAAAAGTAAAAAGCTAGATAAATTAAACCCAATAAAAAATAAAGAAAATGACATTTGGATCATTATCCTGTAGGGGTTTGCTGGTGACTTTGTCTGTTTCTCTGTTTGATGGCTTTTTCTCATATCCCTGAAAGTAGTCTAGAACTTTCGATGTTTTATGGGGGCAAGAGAAAGAACATTTTTGACACATTGAAAATGTGTGAGCAGCTTTGTTATACTTGTATGCTTTCCTTTTGAGTGTTTCATATTCTTTCACTTAATTCCTTGCTCATTATGAAGCAAGTCCACTGTACTCAATGAACAGCATACTGTAAGACCGGATTCTTTCATTTCATTTTTTTCTGTGGTGAGGTGACTTTCAAGTTAGTGTTACCTCCATCCAGGGGAGAATTCCATGTTTTTGGAAGAACTGTCAGAACTCACAAAGACTGGATTATCTCTCAATTTTTTTTCTCCCGGCATGTGGGAACACCTCCATAGAATAAGAAAGAGATCTACACTGGCCAGAGCTAGCAAATGGGTATAATGGGCGCACATCACATTTATCCATCAGTTTCAGCTTTGGCAGACTAAGATATGCTTTATTTTTATCAGTTATGAAAGAGTTTTATGTTTTGCTCAGGTAACACTTTGGGAAATATCTGTGAAACATACTGGGAAAGTCATACACTTTCATGAAAATGGTATTGGCTACCATAGAAACATCCAAGCCAGATGAGTTACCAACTAGGGGGAAGTGGCCACAGATATGATGAGACTGGTAACTGAAAAGAAAGAGAAGGCAAAGAAAGCAGTTTCTAATGCCAATAGCAAGTTCAAATTCCGTTCATTTGCACTGGCTTTCAAAAATAACACCAACCTCCAAGATTTTAAAGAAATTCTTGGTTGAAGGAGAGTTGTGTAGGAAACAGGAAATCTCACCATTGGGGGGGGGGGGCAGGTAGCAGAAAACATCTTCCCTTCTCTCTAAGACTGACCTTGCTCTCCTGTTTTCAATAGCTTATCTTGCCCTGTATTATGGTATCATACAACTTGCCAGATTTCACATACAGACTAACTGTACTTAGTACACATCCCCTCCTCCCCATTTATTTCTTCTGAAATGATGATTTCTTCTTCCACCCTACAGAGGGTGGAAGCAAGGACAGGTAGCCTGGGAGGAATACAGAGAAATTGTCTGAGCAGCCAGGGATCAAGGTAGGAAAGATAAAGCCCTGATAGAATTACATCTGGCCAGGCAAAGAGAAAAGCTTCTATAGGTACATCGATGATAAAAGGAAGACTAGGGAAAACATGGGCCCTCTCTGGAAGGAAACGGGAGACCTGGTTACCTGGGATATGGAGAAGGATGAGGTACTTACTTAACAACTTTTTTGCCTCAGTCTTCACTGGCAAGTGCTCAAGCCACACCACCCAAGTCGCAGAAGGCAAAGGCAGGGACTGGGAGAATGAAGAGCTGCCCACTGTAGGAGAAGATCAGGTTCAAGACCATCTAAGGAACCTGAAGGTGCACAAGTTCATGGGACCTGATGAGATGCATCCGCAGGTCCTGAGGGAACTGGCGGATGAAGTTGCTAAGCCACTATCCATTATATTTGAGAAGTCGTGGCAGTACGGTGAAGTTTCCACTGAATGGAAAAGGGGAAATGTAACCCCCATTTTTAAAAAGGGAAAAAAGGAAGACCTGAGGAACTACAGGCCAGTCAGTCTCACCTCTGTGCCCGGCAAGGTCATGGAGCATATCCTCCTGGAAACTGTGCTAAGGCACATGGAAAACAAGGAGGTGATTGGTGACAGCCAACAGGGCTTCACTAAGGGCAAATCGTGCCTGACAAATTTGGTGGCCTTCTCCAATGGGGTTACAGCATTGGTGGATAAGGGAAGAGCAACTGACATCATCTACCTGGACTTGTGCAAAGCGTTTGACACTGTCCTGCATGACATCCTTGTCTTTAAATTGGAGAGATGTGGATGGATGGACCACTCGGTGGATAAGGAATTGGCTGGATGGTCGCACTCAAAGAGTTGCAGTCAGCAGCTCAATGTCCAAGTGGAGACCAGTGAAAAGTGGCATTCCTCAGGGGTCGGTATTGGGACTGATGCTGTTTAACATCTTTGTTGGCGACGTGGACAGTGGGATCGAGTGCACCCTCAGCAAGTTTGCCAATGACACCAAGCTGTGTGGTGCGGCCGACATGCTGGAAGGAAGGGATGCCATCCAGAGGGACCTTGATAGGCTTGAGAGGTGGGCCCATGCGAACCTCATGAAGTTCAACAAGGCCAAGTGCAAGGTCTTGCACCAAGGGCAATCCCAAGCACAAATACAGTCTGGGCAGGGAATGGATTGAGAGCAGCCCTGAGGAGAACTTGGGGGTGTTGGCTGATGAGAACCTCAACATGATCTGGCAATGTGCGCTTGCAGCCCAGAAGGCCAATCGTATCCTGGGCTGCATCAAAAGAAGCAAGGCCAGCAGGAGGTTGATTCTCCCTCTCTACTCTGCTCTCGTGAGACCCCACCTGGAGTACTGCCTTCAGCTCTGGGGCCCCCAACATCAGAAGGACATGGACCTGTTGGAGAGAGTCCAGAGGAGGGCCATGAAGATGATCAGAGGGTTGGAGCACCTCTCCTACGAAGACAGGCTGAGAGAGTTGGGGTTGTTCAGCCTGGAGATGGCTCCAGGGAGACCTTCTAGCAGCCTTCCAGTACCTGAAGGGGGCCTACAAGAAAGCTGGAGAGGGACTTTTTACAAGGGCATGTAGTGATAGGACAAGGGGTAATGGCTTTAAACTGAAAGAGGGTAGATTTAGATTAGCTATAAGGAAGAAATTCTTCACTATGAGGGTGGTGAGTCACTGGAGCAGGTTGCCCAGAGAAGCTGTGGATGCCCCATCCCTGGAACTGTTCAAGGCCAGGCTGGATGGGGCTCTGAGCAACCTGGTCTAGTAGAAAGTGTCCCTGCCCATGGCAGGGGGCTTGGAACTAGATGATCTTTAAGGTCCTTTCCAACCCAAACCTTTCTATGATTCTATGAAGTGTCATAACTTGAGCACTTATTGCAAAGGGCTAGGTAATGGATTTCTTGCACCAGTAGGTTTTGCCATTGTAGTATGGCCTGTCACTTTTCCTGTTGCATACATGGTTCTGTTTTAGAGTGGTCAGTTTATAAAAACTTTATCCCTTACATAAATTGGAACAGTGCTAATTGAAACAGTGGCAATAGATGAAGACCAATATAGTTATATGGTTAAAACCATAAAATAGATACTACACACTTTGGAAAACAGAGGGGACAGCATGATAATAGCTCCCTACTTGTCTCCGAGCTCCATTGTGAAATAGGAAGATGGCGTAGCGGAGGTCCCTTGGCTAGCTGCCAATAGCAAGTTCAGCAACCTCTCTTGGCTCACTTCTCCCCACAGTATTTAAGTATATAACAGTTTTATGCCAGATGCCTATGTGTCCTTAGAGTAGGAGCCTCTTTCACCCTGTTACCCTTGTTCCATGCAGCATATTGACAGTTTGAGACCTGTTCTCTGTTTTTTATTACCTAAGGTAGCAGGAGCAAAGCGAAAATTATGTGGCATCTGGGATGTGTTGCATCCTTTTAGGATGAAGATATTTTAATGTTTTCCAGAAGAGTTCAACTCGCATAATGGTATTAAGACCTGATGGTTCCTGTTGCATGAGGTACTATATAAAACATCATTAGCAATGTAGACAATTTCAGGGCAATGGTAGAAGAGCTCAGTGGCAGAACATTTCTTTTTGATTACTTTTTTTTTCTGCTGAGTTCCTCAACACTGAAAAATAAGCCTGTACTTCAGTTCCCAGCTTGTATAGCAGTATCACATCTGCCCCCCTTACTGGCCTGTGTATAAACACATTAGATATCATGAGGCACTCAAATACTGTTGTGTGATAAATAGGTGGCTGTCTGGGTTTTTTTTTTTTTTCTTGGCAAAACTAGAGGCTGAGATCTTTTTAGCTTCCTGAAGTACCATTCTGCGGTGCCTTGAGATAGAATAACCAGCGGTAGGATAAGCTAGCAAGAGAGACAGATTGACATTTCTCTCTGAAGATACTGAAAGTTATGGTGTTGAATAGAGAGTTGACCTCAATAAAGACATAAATATCTTAGAAATAATACAATATGTCCTCATGCTGTGAGCTGTATTCAAATGGGAAAAAAATCAACAAAACAAAAAATTTCATTGATGTATTAAAGCCAAACTAACTTAATCCTACATTTTAAACTCATTTTGATGAGTACGTCTATTAAAAAGGCTGTGCTAGGTTTTCTACTGGTGATGTACAAACTTTCATAAAAAATGTATAGAAATGTATAACGAAAACACAACTAGATTCCAACCTGTTTCATTAGCAGCCCAGCTCTTGGGAACATTTGACCTAGATCTGCCTACTAATAGACAAACTTCATAATGATTCAAGACAAATTTTCATAATTCATAATTTTCATAATGTTCACTTTTTCACTAAGGCCTGAACACCACCTATATCCTTCTTAAATTCTGTGTTTCCAGACTTAAACAGTATTTGATTCAACTTCTGGCCTCAAAATGATTCTTTTATATGGAGCTGAATTTGCTTGATATGAAGAAAGTTGGTGAGGTTTGGGGGTTTATTTTTGGGTTTTTTTGGTTTTGTTGTTGTTGTTTTATCGCTTTGTTTGGGTTTTTTTCTTTCCTATTTGATAAAGATACAGTAAACTTTCCATAGAGTATACATAGAATTTCTAATAGATGGGGACTGGGAATGAGAAAAACTTGAACAGATGTTTAGAGATTCATGTGAAGAAACCTTTTTCAGTCAAACCATGTTTCAAACTGGAGACAAAAAAAATCTGTTGTGTGGATCTGAATGAATAAGGAATGCATGGAAACGAATGGGAAGGCTGTTTATCACCATTGGGGAGATGCTTGTGCTTGGTGGAAATTCACTCCTAGGCAGAAAATCAGGTAGGTAGATGCACTCTAACTGTCCACAGTACCACTTTGGGAAGTAGGTTTAGGTGGTAAACACTTTTGAAACAGCTCATTTAAAATTCTTCTTCTGGCTTTCTTGTCTGTGGGAGCAGCACATTGTCTACATGCAGGCTGACTGACTGGCAGTCAGGGCTAGATTTGCTAATAAAAATAAATTATAATGAAAAATGTATGGGTAAGTAAGTGGCACAAAACACAGGCCTGGGGGAGGGCCTCTGTTGTGTGTAGTGGCACCAGAGTGCTGCGTAATTACTGCAATATCTGCAAGTGGGGAGTAATTTCAGTGCTGGCATCTTAAAAATATTTTTAATGAATGCCCATGAAAAAAAGTGAGTCCATAGTTAGTGTTTATCTATCTTCATGGCTCAAAGACTAGATTCTGATTTGATTCTAGTTTCATTGCAGTGGAACTAAAGAATTTCCTAGAAGGAATGAGTTCCAAATCAGGACTTTTTGAGGGAGGACTGGAGGAGGGCTGGGCATTAGGATATGTACAACAGGGTTAGTTCTGTAGATTCTTGTTTTTGGGAAAAAGGGCCTACTGAGGTTATTACTGGGGCAATTTCATGAACCACAGCATCCATGCTTTATTTTAGAGGCTATCACAGGGAACAAACAAGCAAACAAAAACCTGTATCCCAAATATTTATGAGTGCAGGCAGGGAAAGGAATGAAGATTTACAGAAGGAAAGTTGCCTGATTCTAGAGATTTGGAAATAGCTGGAGAGTTGGTGAGATGAAAGATATGAAGGCTAGCTTAGAAGTGCAATGTACCTGATAGAGCTCTAATCCCAAAAGGGACATCAGAGAGTTCTAACAGTCCAAACAACAGAGAAGACTAAGCTTATGTACACATAAGTGAAACCTTATGGAAGAAGAGAACTAAAGAGGCAAGTGAATAAGCTAAAGAAAAAAAAATCTGTTTCAGTGAAACACCATAGAACAATTTTTTCATGCATAGACTGTATCACAGCTAGCGAGTGGGTTTGCACTGTTTGCAGTTTAGTTTGCTGTTGTCTTCATTGTGTTTTCATGGGGGAAAAAAACCCCACCAAACCCAAAAAACTGTCCTACCGGCCAAGCCATTTAAGGTATGGGACTGTGCTTTCTTGCTCACTCTCAAAATAGAATACCTGTTCTTATATTATAAACCCTCAAGCACATGCTAAAAGCTACTTTCTCCCAAGTTCCAGATCTTCCTTAAGGAAGAACCTGGAGAAGATTTGTTTCTTTTCTTAGAATTGTAGAATAATTGAATAATTCAGGCTGAAAAGGATCCCTGTCAGTCATCTAGCTCTGTTGGAAGCAGATTGATCTAGGTCAGAGTTCTCAAGGCTTGTCCATCCGTTTTCCGAGTATCTCCAAGGATGGAGATTATGCGTCCTCTGTGGGCAATCTGGTCCTGTATTTGACAACACTTCTTGTGGAGAAGTTCTTCCTTACATGTAAATAGAATTTCCTGTTTTCCAGCCTGTTTCCTTTGCATCTTTTCCTGTCACTGGGTGATTTAGAGAAGAATTTGGCTCCATCCTTTCTGTACCCTCCTGTTCAGTATTTGTTGGCAGTTAAGAGCTCCCTTTAGCCTTCTCAAGGCTGAACAAACCCAGTTCTCTCAGCCTGTCCTCATACTTACTGTAGGTCTTAGTCCAGGTTCATGGGGTCTGGATAGATAAGGTGTGACAAGGACTGAGCGCACTACAGTCCAAGCTACCACGTCTGTCCTGAGTTCAACTTTTCCTGAGTGTAGCAGACATAATTTTCAGCCAAAGCTCAAAAGCAGTAAACAGGAGCATGAACAGAAGTATATTCCTCAGCCCTTTTCTTTGCTGTTATGACATTTCCTTGGCACTGTTTAATTTAATAATATAGACATGCCCGAGGTCTGTTCCCAGAAACACAACTTAAATGTATGGACTGTTATACTACCAGAACATTCCCTGGCAAGCTTTTGGCTCAGATCAACCTTTATGGTCTCAAATAATTGCCATGAACTAACTGTTCAGAAGTTAGCCTAGGTCACGGACCATTATCAATAGCTAGTTAAGATATTATTACCCAGCTTAGAATAGTGTTTAGTCAGGAACATGGGCTGTTCTATGCCAGTTGGCCTCAGTGCTAGTGAATGGTCCCACATACAATTAATTTGTTGGCAGGGATGTAACTCTAGACTTGACTCTGCTACAGCAACTCAAGGTAGCTTCAGTCCAGTGTCAGAAATCTCTGCTGAAACTGCATTGAAAGATGATAGTGAACTGGAGCACGTGGGAGTTAAGAGTGAAATTGAATGGGTAAGACCAGAAAAGTATACTTTGAAGAGAAACATATAAATATTTCTTTAGGCTTCTTTTAATGTCCATTTTTTTTCCACCAGTAAATTCTTTTTAATCTGGGCAGGAGGCAAGCAAAGGAGAGATGGAAACAGCTGGAAATGTAGAAGATTTCATGTTCCAAGGGATTTATAGCTTTCAGCTATAATATCTTTCCTTGCTATTGGCTTATTAGCCATTAGGTTACATTGGTTTTGTATTTCAACACAACTTCATGGAAAATCATGCACATGTCAGGCAGAGTAATCTTGATTCTCAAAATGCTCAGGAGAAAAACCGTCTATGCCTGATTTGCTTGATTTTCTCACTACGTTCAGGTTATACTTAACTATTGAAGACTACGTGTAATGGAGTGTTCCAAAACCCAGGCACTGGTTATGGAACCACCTTACATTCCATTTGTAAAGAATTCTGGAAAACACTATGAGAAACAAGCAAATATCAACCACATATCAGAGCTGATTTGGTATTCAGTATTATGATCTGATCAGATCAGATCTGATCTGATCTAATGGCTGATCCTGCTTTGAGCAAGAGGTTGGAGTGGAGACCTTCTGAGGTCCCTTCCACTTGAATGATTCTGTGATTATGATAATTATTAGTTGCACCAAAGCTCACACAAATAGGGTAACAAAGGGAAGTGGCATATCACTTGGGCTAATTTTATGAGCTGTCTTCAAGTGCTAAGTGCTCTTAACTCCTATTGATTTTGACAGGAGCTGAGATAACTCTGCAAATTGTGGGATAAACATAAAAAAGTTCAATCCAATAGACATTTAAATCACAAAGTACACTTCCTCTAATTTCTGAGTGGGTCTAAAATTGCATTAAGTGTAATTAAGAAGCATCAAACTCTCCAGCTAAGGATTTGCCTAAAAGCAGTTCCAGCTGTGGTAAATGGGGAATGTTGTTCAGACTGATTATGGAAAGTAAGTTACTGATGAGATGGGCATTTAGTTCTCCATGAATCACCAAGCTGGGGAGGCAGTGGGCTAGTGGAGATGATATAGCTATACAAAGTGTTCATATCATGGGTAGGGACCACCTCATTACCATGGGCAAACCTAAGCTTTTCTGTACTTGCTAGATCTTGAGACAGAGTTTGAGATAACTGAGAACCAAATTAATTTTTTTGCTACTTCCAGCCTTGTTGACATAACAGATAACATAACCTACCCAGAAGGAACTTACCTTCAAATATCCAGTGACATTTTTACTCAGAGCCATTCACAACCTGAACCACAGAAACCTATGCAAAATAGCCTGGTTAGTATACATGCCAGAAACAGTAATTTTAATTAGTAATATATATTGATTGCAGGAATAAAATAAAACACAGAGTTCAGTGGCTGGAGGAATGTCATACAAAGTTGTTCTTACAGAGGCTGTACATTGACAGCACTTCACTCAGTGGTGTCATGGTCTCCTCTCCTTCTTCAGGTTGATTATTCTTGTCACTCTTCCTTCTCTTCCCCGTTTTGCTCCTAACACTATTTGTGCAGCTGCAGAGTGAACCGGATCAGAGAACTGATCAGATTAAAAGCATTTTCTTTTTGCTGAGTTATTTTTAACTTGGCCAGTTCTCTGGTTCACTGCTCAGCTGCACAAACAGATACTGGTACAACTGAGTGGGCAGTGCTGAGACAAGGTATAAGCAAGTCATCAGAGGGGGGAAAAGGAGAAGCCATTAAAGCTGAGGCACTGTTACAGAAAAAAGCTGGTTGAGTGACCAGTGGTTCCACGGCAGTTTAAGCCAAACTAAAGCTGAGCTCGCATGGTCCTAGCTGTTCCTTAACAGCAAAGCAGTGTGACCTAGCTTGTGGCATGAGCTTATTCTGGTGGTTCATGGTACAGTCATGCAAGGGAGGAGGAGGAATGCTCTAGACCAGAGGTTATCAGGACAAATTCCTGTGGAACCACACCTTTTGTCATCAAAGTGACTTTTACCTGTCATCAGGAGGAGGAGTTGTTACCAGCTGGTAAAGTACTGGAGATATCACCTTTCCTATCCAAAGAGTTGACACAGTCCTTGTTTAATAGGGGGAAATTCAAAATTTTCTCCTATTTAAGTCTGAGGAAAGTGCAATCTTTGATTAGATAGATTCGGATCAGTAAGAAGTATTTCGACTTCTGAACAAACTGCTCATCTCCTCAGTACATTGGTCCAGTTTGTCCTCAGGAGAAATAGGAATGCATAAACACTGTATGTGCAGTTTTAAAAGCTGGTATCACAGATGTTAGAAAAGAATGAAGTATCTTTCAGTAATCACCAATAACCAGTACAGCAGAGATGGCAAACCGGATTATGCAGGTCAATAAACCAAGGTACACATTCCAGAAAAACTTCTGGCACTTAGTTAGGTCCAGCTGGGGACCAAGTATTCTGGAAAACTTAAAAGCCCCATTTTTTTCCAGGAAATGAGACAGAGCTGTCTCATTTGTTATCACTGAGCAGGAAGTTCTGACTGAATTTGAAGCCACAATTTATTTTGCCATTAAGAAATTGTAGAGGTTTGAGGTGGTGGTATCAGAACCCCATAGGTTTTAATTCTGCAGCAGCCAGCAAAACAGCCTAGCTGAGGGAAAAGCAGTTTCTGAAAGATTTGACACACCACGTGCAGTACTACAGTTGTCCAATTTCAGCAAATTGGCATTCTCCGAAGGAAAACCATTGATTCAGAACATTGCCAGCTCCCACTAATTAATGGAACACTGTCTTCAAAGCTAATATTTGCACCTTTAAAGGGAGGTTGACAAACCTGAAAGGGTTCAGAAAAGATCTATACAAATTAGTCAAGGTCTGAAATACTCTGCTTATCACAGGAGATTAAAACTCACTCTGTTTGACTTGGGAACAAGGAGTTCAAGAGATATATTGCTATAAAAGTACCTACATAAGGAAGAAGAAGTCTGATAGCAGATGCTTTTTTTTTAATTTAGCAGACAAAGCAAATTGATGGACACTGAAGTGAGATAAATTCAAACTACAAACATGATGTGACTTTTTTTTAACAGGTTGAGTAATAAATCACTGGGCAGCTTATTTTGAGTTAGAGAGGTTTCTCCATCACTTGGATCCTATACAGACTGGCTCTGTTCCTGATAGATGTTCCTGCACATCCACTAATGCACATCCAGAAATACCTCCAAGAGAAGGAAGAGCTCCCCCTTCCCTCACTCCCTGCCCCCAAATCCAGCACCTTTGCTAGAACGGGCTGTTTGCTATGACAGGACTTTTTTGTTGGGCCTGCTGCCAGCACTGCTGCCAGCTCTGGGTTGGGCACCGAACAGAACTGCTGCTGTTTCACTGGCATGAGAGACTGGGCTTGCCCCTCCGCAGCACTGGGCTGCCTGTGGTAGCATGCTGTGTAGCATATGCTGTACCAAACTGTAACTCTTTCCAAGTTCATTCACTTTCCAGGATAAAAGTCAAAGGAAGAGTGTGGCTTTGTGCTACTTCTCATCCCAGATGGTATCATTGTATACTACAGTTGAGACTTAAAAGCTGGTAGGAAGGGAGAGTATGAAGACATGGGAGAAACAGAGAACAGAATCAGTCTTGACTTCTTGCATCACAGATGATGTTTTGGTGTATACAAAATTACTAGGTGTTGGGAATGGCCTTATCTGTCAACTTCAGTAAGTTTTGCTGATTTACTGTAGATTTACTGTTCCTTTTTTGTGTGTGTGTGTTTGCTCCTGTGGTCTGCAATCTCACTAGAAAAAAAATGGAGAAAAGCAGCATGCATAATAAGTACATTTACAACTGTGTATCAAGTTAAGTGAAAAGATTGAATGGCTGAGACATGAGAGATCAATGGAAGGAGAGTAGTCTTATTTAAACCTCTGTTAATGTTTTGGGAACTTGCAGCCTCTTAATGAAACATCCAGGGAATAAATTAAAAGTGATAGGAGAAAGAGCACAGACAAGTAGTCCTCTTTCTAGAATAAGATTCATCCGGGACACTGCTGGCTGAAAGTTCCAGGGACATATGGGAATATATTTAGTTAGTGAAAGAAAATTGAAAAAAATTAAGAAACATTGATCCTCAACTAACTTGGAAAGGGAATGGGTTGCAAATTAGATCCGACTTTTCAAATAGATGAGGATGAAAAGCAAACAATTGAACTGTGTTAGCCACTAGCTAGGCAGAAGTCTACCAGCTGAATAGTGTTTTGTGCTTTCAGATTGTCAGACTGAGTTATTTTATGTGTAATTCTAATAATTCTATTATTTTCTTTTTTTTCTCTCCACTCTTCATTCTAATTTTGACAAAGGTAGGACATTTCTCACAGGCTTGAATTTCAGGCAGATTTTTTTGCTGGTCTTTATCTCTTTCATTTTGTTCCTACTATATTTTCAGGAAGGTATATCTAAATTTGTAATGTCGCATGTGGTATTCTGTTTGCTGAAGGCAATCATTCTCATGATGAATTTGCATGTGTGTGATGAAAATATGCACATCAGCTTCATCAAGTATTCCATTAAAATTGGACCACAGAGCTCAGTGACACACAGCAAGGTGCGGTGGTAAATTTATGTTGGATTGCACAAATATTTGGATTTAGATGCATGTTGGCAAGCAATCAATTAATTTTGTAAACGGAAAGCCTCTCTGTACCAAAGGAATAGGAAAGGGTCTCTCCTCTCACCATACTGGGGGGCAAAATTATACAGTGAACCTGCTAAAGTAGAAATAGTTTTGCAACTAGCCCAAAGAATGTAAGAGGTGGCTAGGGGACAACAGTGCTGTTTTGTAGCAGCTCATTAGATTTCAAAATTTGGTTTCATTCCATGTTAGAATCAACTCAAATTTTTTGAGTTGGAAATAGCATTTAATAACTTTTCTTTCTTTTTTTTTTTTTTTTCTAGTGTGAGGCAGGTCAGTTTTTGTCTTGTTCCCTCTTCACAGACCTTGGATCACAGAAACTTACAGCTGACAACTTTGTTGAAACAGATTTGTCAGCTTTCCATTTTCTTAAAGTGTTCTAGCAGCTCTACTATGTAGGTGGTTAGTTATTAAGTTCACCTTGCCTAAATGGGTACTTCAAGGAGACTTCAAGAATTCACTTAAAAGGAGGGGCCTCTCTTCTGCTGTGACTTCTTCAGAGACTGTCAACATGAGAAAAAGCAACTACTACATTTACAAAGAAAGATAGAAAGAAAATGAGATACAGTGATGATCCAAGATGTCAAATTGGAAATTTGGATTCTTCACTTTTAAAAATAATTATCCCTTCCCTTCTGTGTTTACAAGTTGAATGCTCAGCCATAGTTGATAGAAATGTAACCATATTGTAATACACAGACCTGTCCTTATTTGCACTGGCTGAAGTTCACTACACTTCCCCTTTCCGGTGTCCTGGCTGTTTCTGCCTTGTCTCTCTCCTTTCTTTCTCTGGGCTCTGATTTTCTTCTTTCCTCTTCCAGCTCCATTTCGTCTTCCTCATAACCCAGCTTTTAGGTTGCCTTTGGCCATCTGTATTTTCTTGCATTCCCAAATGTGGCATTCTCCCTGGAAATCCTGTATGTTCTGCTTCAAGTGCTGGCAGCAAAGAATTTACTCAAATTCTGCTCACTGAAGCACCAGCTCCACACAGCCATCAGGATTTGAGTAAATTTCACTTTGCTGCCAGTACTCAGAGCAAAAAGCTGCGTCAAGAGGAAACAACAAAAGCTGTAAGCTTTAAAAGGATTTTCTGAACAAGAATTAGTTCATTTATATGATGTACCTTATATAATATCAAAAGAAACAACATAGCTGCTGGGCTATTAGATTCATGATTCTTCTTATTCTTCATCAGAATTGTAGAAGCCACTGCCCTGACTCTACCTCATGCCATTTCATTGGTATGAAACAATTCAGTTTCTAAGACTACAGCTTTAAAACCTTTTTCTACTATCATCCTCCTGTGGTACTAGATAAGTTAATTAATGGCATTTCTTCATTTTTCCTCATGTAAATGAACATACATAATTTTAATACATTGATAACATTCAAAATATGTTTAAAGGTTTTGCTGTACTGGAGAACATGATTGCAGCTGGTATAGATGTGTCAGAAGTGCAATAAAAGATTTTTGCTGCAGCTCTGGTTGCAGCAAAAATCTATGGTGGCAGCATAGGTATCATGATCCTGTTTGGAGCCCTGGGAAATATTTGGTACATAGCTACAGGGCTGTCAATACAGGACTGAATTAATGCGAAGCTGACCTACCTGAGTTAAAAACAAAAAGTGGAGTTTACACATCCCTTGGACTCCAATGACAAGCATAACCTCTAATTCTGCCTTATAAATCAGGAATCTCTACTGGGATTAGTCATGTCACTCAGAGAATATTTTTTCTGTCTTGTAACTGAATAACTGCAGCTACTTCTGGCACAAATATGGAACCTTTTGGGCTAAATATAAAATTCGTTCTCCCCTCACACTCCCAAGACTCTTCTCCCACCCAGTGTCCATACAGAATTTTCATAGACTGCAAATGGGGAGAAAACCACAGACAAAGCAAATTCATTTCCCCAAACAGATGAAAATTCATGTAAATAGTTTTGTGATGTTTGCTAGTCCTTATCATGTGAGTTACTCCCTGACAGTTGATGCAGTCTGCAACAGGACACTTTGGGAACTTATGTCATATAAGCAGGATAAAAAAGTAATTGGCAGAAAGATTCTCTGCAGACTTATGCAGAACTTTGGCAGCAGCTGCTTCAATTTTCAGCTCCCTTTTCCATTCATTGCTTCAAAGCAACAGAAGAAATAACCTCTTCTCTTGTGTACTTTCAGTGATATAATTCTGCCATGATGATGGAAGAGAATAAAAATCAGACTGGTCTAACCTAGAAAATGCAATTCCTGAATTACATAGTAACTGAATGTGTGGGGTTTACAATGAATATGAATGTAATTTCTTCTTCTTCTTTTTTTTTTTAACTGTGTGATTCCCAAAAACAAATATCTAAAGTTTTGAAACTGAGTCTTTTCAGATTCAATAGCACACAAATGCAGTCCTGTGCGTGAAGGTGATGTGCCTTAAGAACTAGTTGCTGGTATAAATTATTGTTACTATTCCTAGTGCAATAGCTTTTAGAACACCCTTGCTCCATCCTCCAATGGTATACCATTCAATAAGTCACTGCAATGAAGGAAAAAGCCTTCTAGCAAAATCTAAAATGCCAAGATAAATAAGATTTGAAAGAAAAGAACAATGACTGTCCTCATTTTCTGGCAGGGATAAGAGGCACAAGTCCTGATGTACAGTTGGAGCAGAATTTACATGATGGGTTCAGAACATTGTCCAAAACCCCTTCCTTCATTCCCTGTTCCCTGTACCTAACTCACTGCAGGCATTTAAGCTTCTGATGACGTCCACAGGTTCACAGGGTCTTGTCTAAGCTAAGCATGAAAGTGCCTATGCAATATCTAAACAGGTTTGAATCCATAAGCAGGTAGCCCTAACCTGTGGTCATCAGTTACTAAGAACATTAGGAGTTCAAAAAGAACAAAGAGAATCTTTTGAATAAGCACCTTGCGGAGACGTGTTTTGTGAGCCTGCCTCAAAATCAGGGTGCCTGAACTGACACTCCAAGCAGTCCTCCAAACAGCAAGCTTCAGAGGTTAGAGAAGAAGGTTAGAAAGATCCCAACTTTAAGCTGTTGAGGAAGTGGGGAACGCTACCATACTGTGTGACTGACATCATATAGTATTGTTCTGGGAATATTGGGACTCATAAATCAGTGCTTAGCCCTGGCCAAGGAAAGAATCTGTTGCACAAAGGATGTTGAGATAGATTCACTTGCACAAAGATTTGTTAGCAGGGTCCATAGCTGATGGCATACATTGACTAAAATGGTGAAAGTAACTTTAGGGAGAAAAAGAAAAAAAAAAAAAAAGGCGAAAGAGGACAAAGAGAGAGTAAAGCTTCCCCTTCAGTCCTAGGCCATCTAGCATAAGAAAAGAGGAAGAGGGAGCAGTTCCCAGATACCCATCCTTTCCTGGGTGTTCTTTACAGTGCAGCAGGGTCTTCACATAATACTTGCCCCATAGTAACTATGTAGTTGTCGTAATAACACACTGACTCCCTTTTGGTAGTGCCTGCTTGTGATGCTGTTAGTCTTGATTGGAGCATACTTTGATAAGGGCAACTGCCGTGTGCTGGCTAATAGTCAAGGGTTGTGCAGGCAAAGTAGTGGGTCCCCTAGTGTGAACCAAAAGCTGTAATCAAAGGGTAGGAAAAGGGCGGGGGGAAGAAGAAGTGATTCTCAGCCAGTGGCAACTGGACAAGTTCTCTTCCTGGCTGAGGGATCTAAACACTAGGCTGCAGAGTTAGACTCCAGCTTGCTGGTTGCATTGACTCCAGACACCTGCAAGTTCTGTAGTAGACAATTTGTCTCAAAGAGTCACTAGAACTTAGACAAAACTGTGATTTAGGGATCTCTAAAGGAATCAGTCTTTGGGCCTCATTACACACACACATAATTCATTATTCCATGCATGCTATGCAAGGCCTCTTTTGCAGAAATAGTACTGAATCCTTTCTAGATAAGTCCAGATAAGTAGCAGGTGGACAAGGTATAGGCAACCATTAAACTTTTTCAGGTTTTGGCATGTAGAATTAAATGATGCTGAACGATGATATCATAAACAGCAGCAAGTACTTAAAGACATGTGAATGCAAAGAAAGGCATCCATCATTATTTCCATAAATGTACCTGAAATAGTGATAAATTAGGCAGGAAGTATTTCTTTTCTTTATAATTAATTGTGAAAACAATGCATCCAATAGTCCTGATGGCATTAAATTTCTACTTAAATTTCCTTTGAGATTGATCCCTTCCTTCTCTTCTCAGAACTGAATTTGCTTAGAACTTCCAGTCCCTGATATTTTAAACTTTTTGATCTTTAATTTGTTCAGACAATGAGAAATGCCCTTACTACCATAAAAGCCTCAAAATTGTGGAGGGGGAATCAGAGAAAAATAAAAATATTGCATTATTGAGCAGGGAAAGTAGTCTACGGCACCTGTTAAAGGCAGTGGAAAGCATACAAAGAAAGAATTTTATTCCCTACAAATGGTATCTGTGTTTTTAGCCTAACTATGCAAAGATACTATTTTCAAAATATTAAATGGAGTATGAAAACACTGCATTTTCTTAAAGAGACATGATTGATGGAAAGACTTATTAAGCCATGTGCAATATTCACTGTCAAAAGCTTAATTTTTAGCATCCCATCCTTTACTCAATATCATAAGTAGGAGCACTTTAACCTGTGTAAGTTGATTAATGGCTCTTAATGTGAGAGTTTTCCTTGAGACTCAGCCTAAACTTTCTTTTTACTGTTTCTTCCCTCTCTTTGTATCCACCAAGCCCATCACTTTACATATTTCCTGTGTTATTATGCTAAATAATTCCTGTTCATCCTCATTACATATTTTTCATGTTGAAATGCCTTCCTAAACTAGACCGGAAATTGTTGTTGGGATTGTGCAATTAAAAATTATAATGCTATTCTGCTTTCCCCGAAGTCTACTCAACACAACATCAAGAGGGATCAAAAGCACAGAACCAGTGGGTACAACAGCAGAGCCTTTCCAAAAGGCCAGCCCAATGTCCGATATGAACGAGTTATGAGGAGAGAAGTCTTTTGGAGCCTGCACCTTCCTCTCAGAGCCCCTTTCCAGCCCCACGCCAACTGCAGCTCTATGCTTTGACTCTCTCCCAACCCCAACCCTAATCCTAACCCTACAGCCACACTGAGCCTGAGACCAAGGTTCCCAGCCACACACAGGAAGAAGTTGTCAGGGAAGAGTTGCTTTTGCAGTCCATTGCTCCTTCTCTGCTCCAACTGCAGTTTTATTCTTTTTCTCTTTCCCAACCTTAGCACTACACATTAACACTACACCTAGGACACTGTCTCGGCTTATTTTGAGCCTGTGTCACCAATGCCTGTCTCATTCCAGCTGCCACTCTAGGTTCTGTCTCTACTGCAACTCCTGAGCTGAAGTTGGGGTTGTTTTTGTATTTATTGTTGGGAGAATGAAAAAGCCTAGAGCTGTAACTTGAATGGGGCTGGGAAGGGGCTGCCAAAGCAAGTGCTGGGCTTCAGAGTTCTCTCCTGAGAACCTTTTAAACTTGCCACGGACAGGGTCTTGGGCTAAGGTCAAGCCCCAGCCCCAGCTCTAGGTTTAGGTTTAAGATTCGTGTTAAGGTTAGGGTTCAAATTAGGATTGGCATTTTGAGAGAAGAAAAGCCCAGAGCAGCACCCAAAGTGACAGTATGAAGGAGCTTTCAGAGGATAGGCACATGGAGGGATTCAGGGAATGTATGAAAAACACGGAGATGGAATTTTTACTGAAATCATTATAGTTATTTGCACCCCAGGCATTGGGGCTTGCATTTGGGTATAGCATGAATTTTTGTGTGCTTGAATATGCATAGTATTTTGACTGAAAGATGTATCTTAAATGTAAGAGGCAGGCATCCCTGCTTATGTTGTCTTTGACTGCAAGATATTCCTGTCTCACTACCAATCTCTTACTGAAACAAACAGGGTGTATATCAATTCATATGTTCCTGACAGAAAAATAATCAATGTGATGGAAGCAGTTTATATCCCAGAAGAGGTCTTTCTGTCTGAGAGATTCCAGACCATGGTAATGGACATTTATCATCTTTGCAGAAGCTTTCAAATATTTCTTGTTGCAGTCTTCTTTTTCTTTTTTCTCTCTCTAGACAAGTCTCCTATTGAATGTGCATCTAATCAGGAAGAGATTTTGCAATATAATGAGCTGCAGTGCCACCAATAATTAATGCCATTCAACTTTGCAGCCATGATTTTCTATTTCCTTTCATCTTTGGTAGTTATTTACCCCTGTGCAAAGTGAGTATAACACTAACAAATCAGATTGCTTCTCAATTTACATATATACAATGTCATTGCTTAGGAAAACAGTACTTACATGAGTAAATGAACAGTTAAACATCTGACTTACCATTTGCATCTGCAATCATAATAATGGCTTGCATAAACTAACTGTGCAATTGTGCATGTGTTTTTGTGTATGCACCTGCCTTATGGTTCTCTTCACCTCTGTTATACATATATTTATGAAAATTTAGCATCTAATGTGTTTTGGTCCCCATTTCTGTTTCTTATTTAAAAGACGGCGTCTCTATCAACACCAAGTTCCCAATTATCTTGGGTCATTTATTCAATCAGTTTATAGTCTGAAAAAAAGATACCATCTAACAGTTTATCACATCTTTTCTCACACACACACAAAAAAAGGAATTTGTTTGGATTTCTCTTAGCCAGTTACTGAAAAAGATCAATGTACGACCATACAGTAAAGCATAACTAGCTGGCAAAATGGTACAGAAACTGACACAGAACTGTGTTATTGTAAATTAACGCTAAGGACTGATTGTCACTTAATTGTAAATTGTTCCATCATCTGCCAGTTACATCATTAAAGAATAGTATTCCGTGCAGTCACTCTGTGAATTGTATGCATTAGAGGAAAAACTACTCTTCAGGATATTCTGACCAATAGCTTAAGCTACAGTTAGTTATTTAAGTGTGTTACACATACCTACCACAGAAAGAGCCCATGCTTTTGTGACCAGCTGTGGGCCTTCATCAAGACTGATGAAATCAAAGGAAAGACTCCCAGCAAGTTCAGTGCATTTAGGATTTGCTCCTAGTCAGCATCACCAGCAGAGTATAGAAACAGACCTCTGACTGTAGAATGATACAAGCAATCCTATTTCAATATAACATTAAATGTTGCTACTCATAAAGCTTTTGGAAGGTGAATACTTCAACAGATTAATTTACTTAAGCGTTTCACAAAGATACACATTTTTGGCATTACAATTTCTCAACAGTTCTGGAGAAGGCAGATAATTCAGGCATAATATACGTAGAGTTATTACCTGTAGTTATTTACCTATAGTTATTATTTTCATCCAAGTATTTGCTCTTGAAATCCAGTCAAAAGTGAAATTCAGGCAACAGGCACATGGCTTCAGCAGATATACACATGCTAGTGGTTATCCTTTCAGGAGCTACTTTTTTTACAATAAGGAAAAGGTCTTTTCACCTAATTTCATTGACCAGTAAGAATAGGCATGTGATACTTCAGGTTTTGCCACGGAGAGGAGATTTGTTCTTCCTGGAACAGCAGATTATAACAAAAAACAATACTGTTGTTTTTTTTGTAATTCAACCAAAAACCTCCACAACCCAATATTTTTGAGGGGAAAAAAAAAGATTAAAAAATGTCACCTGCTTCCTAGAGAAAATTGACCATCAAAGGAGGCATAAGAAGAGGGTTGAGTCTGAGAAAGGCAGAAAGAGACAGGGAATAAATGTGAGCAGATGAACAGACCAAAGCTCTGCCTAGGACAGACAGACAATCCTGAGCAGGAGACTGGGATTCAGGAAAACATACTGTTGCTGTTACCTCAGAGAGGCACTGGTTAAGAATCTGTGGTTATAATGCTGGTGGTTGAGAATGACTGCAGTTGGGCTGCAGCATGTGATGAGACTGAATTGGATCCCAGCAAGAAGACTTAAACTGGTAGAGGTCATACAAAGCTTGTGAGATCTTATTCTGAGTAATGGAGAAGGGACTACTTGTCTTCTAGTATTGTCAGAACTGTCTTTGTCCAGCGGAACATAAGCAAAGGGGGGGGTTTGACCATTGTGTTTACTGTATTTCTTGTGCCTTTGAAGGATGGGGAGGGAAGCAGGGAGCTGTTTTTTAGATAAACAGCGTTCTTTGGGGTAAAGGGAGGAGAGCAACAGACAGCAGGTACATTGCTAAACTAACCACAATAATTTTGTTGCAAATAACATCCTAGAAAACTGTGGGAATGGCTACAAAATCTGTGATGTTACTTATGCAGACTATGGAGAAGTTCTTTTAGTGGAAAAAAGTATTAATGAAGGTAGCTTAGTGGAGAGCAGGTGGTTCACTAATCATAAATGCTGGATGCAGTGATTTTCTGGATTCCTGGGGAAAGGTCTGTTCCTTCAGAAACTATAAAGAGCCAGTGGGAAGAAACTAGAGTGAATAGTCTTTGAGCCCTGGACTACTATGCCCTCTCTGTAGCCAACTGACCATTTTGATTGTCTGGCATGGAGGGGATTGTAACTCATCCCACACACTTTCTCCTCTTTCAGGAATCTTGTTCTCAGAATTAAGGGAGTGTGTTGTCCTGCCTTGTTGTCCTACCACGTAACTGTGGGAAGGCTTTTCCTAACACCTCTTCTCTGTATACTGCACAAAACCAATGGGCTGTCTAGATTGGGTTCTCGTTCAGCAGCTGGATCACAAAGTGGAACTAGTTGGATTTTCGTAAGTTAGGATTTCAGGGTGAACCCTAGTATTGATGACAAAAGCTTACTCATGAGTGGTTTTAAGCAGTCAGTCATGATATAAGCATGCACATTGTTAACTGTGCAAAGCACGTACATAGCTGACTAAATGCTGTCCGTTTATTTGGATTTAAGAAATACAGTCAGTGGAAGAAATTGACCTTTTAAGGGGTCTTCTATGTCTCATCTGGGTCTGTTATGCATTGCAAAACAATTGTCAGGATGAATGCTGTGTGATTTCCCTGAATCTAAGCATGCGTGCTAAATCAATTCAAAGATATAAATTATTTGTTCCAAAAGCAGTATCCTTGCTTTTGCCTTCCTGACTGAAAAGGAACTGAAATAACACAGCTTTTTGGACTTCTGTGGGGATTATATGGTACATTAACTTTGTTCTTATCCTCTGCAGCAAGGTGAATTTAATCCTTTTAGGGTGTATACAAGGGATGCTTTTTGATCTACTGTATGTTGCTTCATTACTGTTGCTAATAATAATGCTATCTGTAGTAGGTAGATGGTCATTTTACATCTTCTGCACCTCATCTGTCTTTCCCTGTAGAAAAGAAATTAGAAGATCTGTCTCAGATATTTTAATTCCCACAAGAATCCATCAAACTCAGCATATTCTAATGTTATTGTGATTCCAGCCGTGCAAGGCACTTTACTAATTAAGTTTACTTTTGGATAGATCTGGGCTTAAAGCACAATTCTTCAAAGAGGAGTCAGATGTAACACCTGGCAGTCTCCTCTATTTTACACATTACTGTTCTGGTAACTTCAGTCAGTGCTGATGTCATCATTCACAATGGCAAAACATAAAACACTAGCTAACTTTATCACAAAATTTCCATCACGTGATAGTGTCCTTTTAAACTACATATAATTATGTTTACTGTGGCAAGAAGTTATTAAACTTTTTATAAAAAGATATGAAAACTGAATGCTAATAAAATGTATTTTCTTTACGCAGATGATATTGAATGTGAATCCTACTTGAATGATATCGTATACTGCCTTCATTTACTGAATAGAGAAACTAATTCAATATGGAGTACACTTACTGCAGATGCCTTCCCATTGAGTAATGAGACATACTGCATTTACAGTTTTGCTGAATGTTCTAGTTTCAAATTAATTATAAAGGGGGACAAAGAAGTCCATCTACAGCAAAAATAGCCCATTGTTATGAAGACTTTCTCCAGTGTGGTGGCAGCTCCATTTGAAAGAGTAATCATTGATTCCTTTGGGGATATAGTAACTCTTGCCAAGATATGCAGCAGCCCTCAAGGAAGCTGACAGGACAAACTGTGAAATGCAGTGACTGCTTATATACATAGAAAAGTCTTGAGACTCTTAAGCATTATCTACGTGTTAGAGCACTTAATAGAGCCAAGATCAGGCAATTTGCATACACCTTAGAACACAAACTAGCCATACCTGTTGGGTTTTTTCTCCCAGAAAAAAAAAAAGACCAAAAAACTTATTGTTTTACATACAAAATATATGCAGTTATACTGGCATGCTCAGAACATACTGCCAGGCAATTGGAAACAGTGTTGGTTAGTGGCTTAGTGGCAAAGGACTGATATTCAGAGAATCCTTACCTGGATTCTCTGTCCAAGTCCAAGATAAGTTGGTGTCTTGTCAAGTCATTTAGCATTGGTGTCTCAGTTTCTTCTGTTTCAAAGAGGCAAATAATACTGTTTATCTTGTAAAGTTCTTTGCATCCATGAGAGAAAGCAAGCTATACATGAGCTTAGTATTGTTAGTGAGTCTTTGCATGCAGCTTTTAGGTTTTTTTTTTTTGGTATTATCAAGCACAGCTTGATTAAATGCTCACTCTGTAGGATGGTTCTTTTAAAGCAAAGGGATTTCATCTTCCCTGAGTCCCCAACAATACAAATTGGTTATTAGCGTTAGACTGAACATTGGTCTTATTTGGCATCTGATTCTTCAGACATCTATTTGTGCAGCTTTTAGCAAGGAAATTCTTTCCTCCTAGGACAGGCTTATTGCTTCCAAGTGAGGCTTTTGCAGCTTCTTCACTGTTGGATCTTATGTCCTTATTTGTCTTGTTGATAGACTTGAAAATTGATGCTCTTCAACAATCATTAAACACTTTCAACTTCTCAAAATCCCTCATCTCCACATAGGTAGTTGTCTGGGATAAAGTGTGGGGTATGCACCTCTCAGTGTGAAAATGAGAATTCTAGAAGAATGTAAAATAGTAAAAACAGTAAGCTAGTTCATGATTTTTTTTTTAATATTAAAAAAACAGTTCAGAATTTTAAAGGTTGTCTTTTTTGGCCCTGTTATGACTGTGTCCGAGAATACGAGATTCTCACTGAGGTAAGAAAGTGTCCATCGCCTCTTGTCCTTTCACTATGCAGCTTTGTGAAGGGACTGTGCCTCCATCTTCTTTACATCCTTGCATTAGGTAGTTCTGCATAGCAATAAGATCGCCCCTAAGCCTTCTCTTCCTAATGCTGAACAAACACAGCTCTTTCAGCTTCTTCTCATAAACTGTGTGATCCAACCCCCTGTCTAGTTTAGTGGCCTACCTCCTGAACTTGTTGCGGCATGTCAACATCTTTCTTACCTGAGGGAACACAAAACTGGATTGCAGTAGTGCAGATGCGGTCTCACAAGTGGCAAGTAAACAGGAAAGGTCAATTCCCATGACCTATTGTCTACACTCTTGATAACACAATCTGGTATGCAGTTGGACTTGTTCTCTGCAAGGGCAAATTTTTGTTCCATTTTCATGTTCATGTTGTGTGTTACAGAACTGAAGCTAAAAGAGCCAGAATCCCATAAACTGCACATTTATTCAGCATAAACTCAAAAAAAAAAAAAAAATGCCAACAAACACCCCCCAGCCTTTGATAAGGCCTAGACTGCAGGGCTACTGTATAGGGATTACATGATATTTTGCTATTTGCAGACCATTTGAGATGAGTGGGAAGTAGATGGTGCGTTTTAAAAATGTCAGATGAAATTTGATGTAACTGAGATGCTGTGTTTCATGTTTGATGTGTTGGTAATCTCAAGACAAAATGTCATCTGTTTGTTCATGTCAACTACTTAAGAATAGCTGAATCAAAATCTCTGGGTTAGTCAGTCCAACGTGTTATTCTATTCCTGACCACGGCACTAACAAGTTCACTTTTGAGATGCGAACTGAAACAGAAAACCTGAGATGCTACAACACCACACAAACATTTTTAGCCCTGTATTTTATAGTACTGCTCAAGCAGTTACGACTTGAAAATGTCAAGTATTAAGTTAAGCCTGAAGTTGAGAGTTGGTCTTGACATAACTCAAGGAATTTGGCAACCAGCAATAAATTCAGTTTATAGAATGCCTATCTGTAACTAATATATTTAAATTCAGTATTTTAACAACCTTGGAATTTACTGCTCAACTTCCAGTACAAATAACATTTAGAATATCTCACCAGCTTTTTATCACAGATGCCTGATTCACATGGCTACTCCAGTCTACTTTTTAAATAACTGCCCTGTGACTACATTCTTGGCCTCTTTTTGTTTATTATTTAAAATTTGTCCAAGAGACAAGTCCAAGAGACAGTATAACCCAAATTCCCTCTATGCTAGTTTGGCAACTTCCCATTCATTTTTCCTAATAACAAAAAAAGTTATTAAAATTATTTGAGTAACAAGCTGTACATTTTCTCTAAACATTTCTTTATTTCCTCTAAACATTTCTTTATTTCTTATATTTGTAATGTTTACACTGGAATATATTCATCAGATCAGACCAGAAGTCCATCTCATCAAGTATCTTTTCTCTATCTGACTACATATTACACTGAGAGGTGTAAAGATCAATTATATACAACATTGTTCTGGGCAAATTTTTCTCCTAAATCTGGGCAGGAAACTAAAGGAAAGTTTTTATGGTATCAAGGATCATATACCATCAAATTTTGTGGTAATTTGACCCTGAATCCTTATTGTCTTTTTGGCTACCTTTGTTAAAACCATCTAAATTTTCTTCAGTTTTAGCTTGTCTGAATCCAATTAATGCAAATTTTTGTCTTCTGCAAGCTTTATTATTTACTCCCTTTGTAAATAAACGACATCATTGAATCTTTCCAACATTGTTAACACCTGCTGTGCTAACCACTAACACTTTCTGCACATAATCTGTCATTACAGTCCCATGGGAAAGCTGTATCCATCGCGCAAGGCAGTTTAATTTCCTGAATATCTTCTCCTAGACTTTTCAAAAATCCAAGTAATTTATTTTCCATTCTTTTTTGTACTTTCAGCTGATAATTCTTCAAAAGTTCTAAATTATTAAGAGGGACATTAGTTTCCACTAGCAAAGCCATCTGACTTCAGAAGTTATCTTATTCTACATATTTAATACTTAGAAACCTGATGTCAAATATTTCTACAATATGGAAGTAACAGACACAGTTCTGTAATTCTGGAAATCAGCCACATGTCAGATGTCAGAGAAATGTGACTATACCTATGCTTTGGCACTCTGATGTGGTAACAGATTTTCAAAACATAGCTCTGATATCAGGTTTGCGTCATGCATCCCATTTAATTCCATTACAGTTAGGGTTCATGTATTCACAGTAACAGTCAGTAGGTTGGCCTCTTGTTGTAGCAAGGCACGTTTGTGTACCTGCCCTTCTCTTCTGCACTGTATACAAGCATCTACATGTCTTAATCATATATGTAGCCCAGTAAAAATAATTTTTACCATTACTAGTAAAAAGCCGTAGGCTTTTTATTGACATAGGAATGCAGGGTCTTAGAACTTGTCTGGGCTTGTCTTAGCCTGAGCTGCTTTTAGCTTGTTTTAGCAGTGTGTAGATGTAGTTGGTAACAAATATCAGCCTTTTCTATTAATTGGGACAAAGAAATAAGGTTGCTTTCAAGTCCTTTTGAGTAAGGCTCCCCTGCCCCATTCTTACAGAAGCCTGGAGCTGTTGACTTTAGGGCCTACAGGAGTGTTAAAAGAGTGTGAGTAGCATTAGAGAAAAAGAGGTAGGTACTAGGAAGATAGTATATAATTTCTTGTGGTTTAAGAGGGTTCTTCTGTAATACTTAGATAATTCAAGACATATGCATTGGTATAATTGTACCTGGGCAAAAAATAACTGGATATTGTATTTTGATTGCACACTAAAATACTAATTAGACTAATAATAAATTCTTAACTATGTATCTAAGGTGTGTTCCCTTTTTTTCTGATAACAAGATTTTAGTACTAAACATGAACAAGCTTGTCAAAAGCTCAATACTACGTACATGCCAAGCTTTGAAAACCTAAGTAGTTTCATTGGCATTAAAAAGGACAATTCGTGTTCAGTTACACAGGTGCTCAAATTTTATTTTTTTTTTTACTGTCTTAAGAAGATGTATCTTCATTCTGGATGCTAACTCTTAATGGAAAATACACCTCTACTTTTAGCAAGTACCAAATGTTATTGTTCAGAAAGCTGGAGTCTCCCTAATGAGTAGTATCTGAGCTTAATCACTTGATAAATTGCAAGTGCTCTTTTTATTCTAATGCCCTAGCAACTCTATCAGTGTGGTTGCCTCTTTTTTATCTTTATTTCTTTATTCTTCTGTCTTTGTTTCAGTTATTATAGTCTCATTTGCACTCTCTCCCCTGACATCCTTTGATATACAATCATTATAAATCATGGGCAGTTTTGTAAAGTTCAGAAGGGTTTTTTTCCATTATACTACAGTTAATACCTCATTACAAATGTTATTTCGGATCCCTTGTGTTTGCAAAGGATGACCTCATTCAATACTATGGAAATGGTAGGAGCGGAAGGGACTTTTCATCGTCAAACAGTCAGAAAGAAAGAGCCCAAATAACATCATGGTATTGTATCAGTAAGCAAAGCTGCCTTACTGTTATTATGACTGTGATTTTTATTTTGTTGTGGTGACTGAACCCTACTTGATGATCAGGGCACAGTTACGTGAAGTACCACACCAACGTACAGCAGATGTTTAGACATCTCATATGATGCACTGTGACCCAACAGCAAAATATGTGCACTGCTTCCTCTAAAGTCATGGGGAAGGAGGGGTTGCAAACACCACTTCAGCTTTTTTTTTTCTTTGTTAAAGGGGCACCTTTTGCTATGAAGGGGAATTTCAGCAGCGAGTATTTTTCATCCTAAGGATGTTAAATGTTTTACATATGCCCGGTTTCTTCTTTGCTTGCGAACTATTTCCCAGTGAGACTATTTGCCAGGCAGATGTAAATACTTAAAAAAGACAAGCAGGAAATGTGATGATGAAATTGAGGTTAAGTTACAAAGACACTGAGTATCTGCACATTGGAAGTAGAATTGTTGCACAGTGAGCATGCTGTGGTTGTTGTGGGGGCCTTCTTCTAAGTAAATTGTTACTATTGTAAGTGAATCCAATGATGCTGCCAGATAGAATATCCCCTTTTTATCAATACTATGTGCATATTGTGTTTACAGTCTGCACACAGATCACACTGAACTTAAACAAAGGAAATACGGCAGCATACAGAGCATTGGCTCTAGAAGACTTCTTGTGAATGCTGTTACCTAATCAACCAGGAACAGCTGCTTGTATTATTGAACTTTTTGGTCTCCAGCTGTTTTAGAAAACTCCTACCAGTACTGAAGATTGACTTCCTTTTATGCCCAAGTGCATCTCATATGACTTCACAGTTCCTGAATAACTTTTTTTTGTAGATTCTTCACAATTTAAATGAAACTGCCCTTGTTTTAGTACTTGAAGTTGTCAAAATGTAGTGAAAAAAGGGTGTATGTTTTCAAAATTCTGACCAAAACCTCCATGCAACTTCATCAGCATAGGCAATCCTGTGTCTGCTCTTCCACGCAGCTGTTAAATCTCTTGTTCCATTATCATACTGTGGTGCAGATTTCTCTTCTTGTTCAGTGCTTTTGGGTTTGCTCAGCTTGCCTAGTTGTTGGTAGATTTGCTGTGCTCAGAATCTGTTACTGTCATGTGATGTATTTGCTAATTTCTCCTTAGATGGAGTTGCTGGCTTCCAAAAGCCTACGCGTTTCAGCAAGCTCTTCTCTGTTTTTTGACAAATTGTTGGTAGAAGATAGGAAATGAGGTAAAATATCTTTTAAAATGTCACTGATACATTCACCATACACACTTTAGGAACTGTAATTTTAGATTTGAAAGATCTTTCCTAATATTAGGCCCCCAGAGGAATCCTATGAGAAAAAGTAAGCTGTGACAAATAAGCACCTTCTAAGTATGGGGTTTTTTGTTTATAATGGAAGACATCAGTGGATCAATTTTTGGACCTATTTAGGTAATGGCAGAGTTTGAGTATCTGTTTGTAGGGAAAGGGTTTCAGAGCTGGAAATGAAGTTTAAAAGTAAATCAGTCCAGGATATTATATGTCTACCCCCTGGACCTTTCTCTTTTTTTAATGTTCATCCTAACTTGAGCAGAAAATAAGAAATATGAGATTTCCTGTAGAGTGGAAGTATTTGAAACACTGTATTTTAGGCAACTCCAACATGGAGCTCTTAAAATATTTCTGACCACTCTCTGTCAGCCTTGTTATGGGTCTCTCTGTAAGGTGGCTGGCATGTGCAGGCACTCGAGACATGGGAAGCCTAGTAGGGAGGCCTGGCAGCCCAGGCAAATGTGTAGGTAAATCAAGAGTTAGGAGAGCTCTGGTTTTTGGTGGGCTGCCGAAGGAATAAGGAAGTGACATCCTGGCAGTGCAAGTCCCTGAGCTGTCTGCTAGCTGGACTGATGTGAGATGGCGATCTTAGTAGTGGAATGACTTGAATATCATGTAACAAGCCTTTTCTTTGGGAAATGACAATTTACTCCAACGACAGTTCTTGAAGGAAGTGTACAATTTTGAGCAACTTCCCCCCTCCCACCCTCCCTGGAAATATTTTTGTGCTCCAGGATAAAATTTTGTATTAAAAAGTCAAACACCTGGCCTTCTGTGTTCTCAAGTGTGTGATCTACATGCTGAACTATTTAGTCTGATGTACAATAAATATTTGTTTATATGAAGTAGAAGATCTTCATGAGGAGGTGGTAAGAGATAACCACTCATGAAATGCCAGTTCCCAGTGAGCTGGAAGGAGACAGTTGTTCCGTGCATGAAAGGTGAATAAGCAGATCATGGTTTTGGAATGAAATCTTTTCTATCCTAAATAGGCCCCCTAGCTTTGATGGTCTACACGGTTCTAAACAACTTGTGTTCAAATTCATTAGTTTATTTTATTTAGAGGTTTGGGGTTTTTCTTCTTTTTTCCAGGAATTTTTTTCAAAGGCTTGCTCTTCCTAGCCATCCATGGACTGCAGGAGACATAGATGTTAATGGGAGAGGTTGATGTTCTGCATCATGTGCAGTCCCAACACCTTGATCCAGTCCTAGAACTTTGTCTTTGTTGTACAAAAGTTACCTTTGAAACAGCAAAGTTGAATATATGTATTAACTTCTGCAGGTTAATAATTTGCCTGCTTGCACTTTCAGTGTTTTCTGTAGACCTTTCTCCAATAAAAGATTAATTTTTTGCAGGTATTTTAGGGCCCAGACCAGCAAAGATGTTGAAGCCACACAGATTCTTAGGATTCCTAATGATACGGTTGGGTGCCCATGTACCGAGGCTCATTGTGATATGTAACTACATTCAGTAGGAGATTCAGAAGGTTTAAAAAATGTTTCTGCATTTGAACAAAGTAAAGACATTTCTGTTAGAAAATAATGTATTGAACTTATGTCTGTATGAAGAAATGAAAACACAAAGAATCATTCATATAATTTTCTCAAAAGCAAAATGTTGATGAACTTCCTTAAGCTCCTTGGACACCACAGTGGTGGTGGTTTACATATCGCTGCCCACATCCAGCCAGCATGGCAGTCTTGGCTTCACTCAAGTCCCATGACCAAAAGGTTTCCAACTCCTTGGCAGAGAGCCCTAAAGCCCTACCACTCGTGGCTTTACTTGTTATTCTGCAGTTGCCAGAATCGTGGCTATGTTTAGCTTGTCTGACACACCGGGAAGCCAGGGGACCTGCCAGTAAAGTGTGCTATCCTCTGTAGGAAACCTACCTTCTTCTGTCAAATGGCTCATCACATCCTGTTCTTGTAGAACAGTTCTACACTGGCATAACAGTGCAATGGAAAAATTTATAGCTAACTCTACCAGGAATGGGAAGATCACTAAAAGCTGTGTTTTGTCAGTGGGATGGCCAGAGCTTCAACTCAGGTCACTCTTCCAGTAATTTGCAGGGACAGACACTAAGTCAGGGTTTCTCCTTTGGCCAAGCCAAAAGGAAAGAAGCAAAACTTCTGGACAGAACCCCTAGTGTATGGCCACTTTCAGGCTTAAACAGAGTTTAAATCTCTCACATCTGGCGTTTTGAGGTACCGGGACCCACTGCATCAGTCACCATGAGTGTTCAGCTAGCGGGAGTTAGCTGAGACTTGAGGAATATATTTAAGTGTTGTGTTAACATCTTAAAGAAAATTTTGTCCTTCCTGAATATATTTGTGTTTCTCAGATATCTGGACAGGAGTAGTCCTTTCTCAGCATATATATACTCATTGTATGCATGTAAAAACATTGGTGAGACTATTAGCAGTGGTATTGCTTTTGCAAGGAGAATGAAGAGCTGTTTCTCATAAAATGAACTTCCTCCAACTGCTCTGCAGTGCTTGTTTCATCTTCCACTTTCTGAGCTGCAACAGTCAGAGTTATTTTAAGTTTGTCAGAAATTAACAGGGAATTGTGCTCCCCTTTGTTAGTATGGAAACTAATGGATCAGGCCAGACTCTGTGCTTGTGTTAATTGCTCCATCTCTATTTGAAGTAAATGGCACTGAATTATTTCCTGATAACAGAGGACTCAACCTTTCAATTTTTTTTGACACACAGGCATTGGTTATGCTGAGTTGGAAATCTGATTTGTGAAGTTTTATAGACTTGAGTTGAGATGCTTTGTATGTTAACACTAGAGCTCTTATCTTGTATCCTTTCCTGTGGCTTTCACCGTGAACTATAACCTCCCATTTCTATTCTAGGCTGATACAGTTTTTGAAAAAAATCAGCAAGTCTTTTAGAAAGGAGGGGGTGTCTCTTTCCCTCATCTTTTGTCTCCAACCTTCACATGAAGTTTTCCCCATCAGGCCTCTATTTCTAGTGTGCAATCTTTTGTACTCCTATTCAAATTTTCCATTTGCTTCATTTTCCTCTTTCTCTGATTCTGTTTCAGGAATCTTACCAGCAACCACATTCTCTACTTTGCTGCCATATGATTAGAGTTTTATTTCTAGTTGTTATCTTGCTATGTGAATCTTTCTGATAATATCTATCATCTAGAATTGCATCTAGTCATTTAAGATATTTCCGTTTCTGTCCTCTCCCTTCTACCCTCTCTCCATCCATCTTTGCTGTAAAGATTCAGAATAGCCTGTTGATAAGAATTAAATCTTTCTTCTACTTATGCATACCCAGTTAGAAGTGTTTGCTTTAAATAGGTCAGGCATTTCACTGATAACTGATTATCGAAGGCACGTTTTTTATTTATTATATGGCTATAAATTAATGAAGAATGTATTATTCTGTTTGCTACCTACATGTGGACCTTTCCTGCCTTTAAAACTGAGGTTTAATTATGAAATTCCATTTTATACGCCAAATTCTTTGAGACTTCTTTAAAGATTAATAGTTGGCTAATTATAATAATGGTGTTAATATAAGCAGTTTTCTAAAGGTAGTGAAGAACAGTATCTCCGTAAGGGTTTGGCTAGGACAGTCTTATCTAGGGCACTGAACTGTCACCTGCTTCATGAAAATGTGCTGGGTTTAAAAAACATGATAGAAAAAAAAAATATTTCCAATAGGAGATAAAAATGTTAGATCATTTTAGTGATCTAATTAATAGAAAAGGCCTGCAAGCAATATTATTGTCACATACTATAGGAGGATAAAGGAGGAGGTCCCTGAAGGGAGAATAAACTGCAGTGCAGAGGTAAAGATGAGAGGTTTAAGTGGCAGGGGGACATAGGCATGGAAATTTCTTAAGTTTGCATCAACACAGCATGTAAATATACCCTGAACCTGTAAACATACTCCTAGCATGGCTGTACCCTCTAGAGCATGTGGTGATTGGCATGTTCAAGCATTCTGGGTACCTTAGGACACCATCATGCATATCCAGACTGCATGGCAGCAGTGAGGTCCAAGAGGTGGATCATGCCAAGTACATGATTTATTTGAAGGCTGTGTTCAGGAGAAGGCAAGGATCACTACACCAGAGGCAGTGACAGGCAGGGAGTAGGTTGCATAGTAATGACCCTGGAGAGTTGTCTCCTGCAGCGGGATTCCTATCTTGTCCTGGAAGCAAAAGGGGCAGAACTTCCGATCCACAGAAACAGAGAAATTATTTTAGTGCACATGACAGAATAGAACTTACTGCATAAGTAGCATGTCTGGATTTGTATCTCATATTATGATTCAAGTGCTTGATTTCCAGGGTGAAACTAATTAATACCATCATCTGCATCAGAAAGGAAGGAGGTGGCCTTTTCTAGAGCATCCTTTTGTGTCAGAACACTCACAGTTGGTATCATTCCAGAGTCTTCCGACATTCACACATAAAGCCTTTCAGCTCTGTTTGGTGCTTAAGCCTGAGCCGTTGTGTGAATTTTACCTTTGATGATGTGTTCACTAGTGAATGAGGATGAGGACAAAGACAATCAAGTGCTTATGGTCTTCCAATACCATCCCATAGTGGACACTGAGAGAGTCAGTTCACGGCAAGTTATAGGGCAGCTCAGATTATTGAACTGCAAAAAAAAAAATTATGGACTCGTATATGTTCTTACTCACACGATTACGCTCACATAAACGTGAGCAACTTCAGCGAAATAAATTTTATTTATTGTGGATTCTTGCATTTTAACAATGTTTAAATAATTGCTGAACCAGATAAACTAACCACCAAAAAACTACTTCTGCCTTGAAATCAAACCATAAAAATGATCTGTTCACTAATAACTGGGATTTCTTCGAAGAAAATACTAGGCCAGATAATATTTTTATTCTCATGTCTCTTCCTAAGATGTACAAAGAATTTGGAAAGAGTGTACGTGAATGCAGACATAGGGTTTGGAGGTACATATGAGGGAATCGTCTTTGCTACTCGACAGTCATGGTTACATGAAGAGGTTAAAATGTGACACATTATAGTGAAGAAGTAGCACAATGCATAAAAGAGAGGTAGCCCCATGCCAGTAATGACAGCTTCATCCTTAGATAAGCATGTCTTCCTGAGGGAAACATACTTATTTTTCCTCATATTTTCAAATTTATGAATTTATGGCCTGCTTGTTTATTTGCAAGTAGTATTTGTCATCCAGATTCTTGCTTCAAGCCTTACCTTGCATTTACGGTCTAATTTTAGAGGAAAACCTGTCTTCTAACAGTGAATGAAGATTGCTTCATTTTAAAGCTCTTTTTTTCATAAGTTTTTATCCAAGAAAGCTGCATGTCATTAGTATTGGTCATGGTCCCCAAAAGGAAAAACTTAGTACCTCAAACGTTCCATTTTGTAACCCTAGAAAGGAAATGGAGTTGCAAGTAGAGCAGTGAGTTTCTAGAAGGTGAGTTCTATCTATTACACAGTGTTGAGAACAGAACAGTCTTCAGTAGAATATTGTGCTTGGGGAAAAAAAAGGTTTATTTTTGAAAAATTTATACTTCTTCCCCATTTAAATCCCTTTTTTTTCTTCACGTGTCTTTTTGTCTCTGAGTGATGGCTAGACTTCTTCTCTCCTTTCTTTATTATTTTATTATTCACTCCTTGTTTTTGCTATTCTTTCCCTTTCTGAAATTCAGTAAATTTAGAGCAGTAGGAAGGGAAATAGGACCTAGTGAAGTGAATTTGGTCAATGACTGTGGTATATCATCCATTGTTTAATCAATCTTAATACAAAAGTAATAAAAGGTGGCCAATATGATACCAAATTTCAGAAGAAACAGAAAGGATCCTAAGAAACTAAGGGTCAGTGAATCTGACTTTTATACTAGAAAAATGTGTAGATTCACAGAACATTTTAGGCTACTTAGCTAAATAACCATCTAATTGCCAATATCTTTTTGTATATTAAATAAATATTGCTGTCCCAGAGAGAATGTAGAAATATGAAGTTCATAACTTAACCAGCTAAATACACATTATATTGAGTGATGAGTATCCTATGTTCTCGAGTTAGTAGAGAAATATTTACATGTTATCTGAAGGAAGAGTCACTCTGTCGGGGGAAGTCCTATTTCACACATCTGCTAGGGGTCTTCTAAAGTCAACAACATATCAGTAGGGATGATCAAGCTAATATTGTTGAAGAAATGAAGCTGTCACAGGAAAAAAAGAAAAGTCCCCTCATACGTCAGCAACTGTTTAAAAGATTTGGAACAAAGGGTAGGAGTATATGCTTGGTTGTGACAATAGAAGGAAGCTAGAAGTGAGATCCAAGTACTATGTAGCATGTTCAAAAAACCTGCAAAAGGGATGAATAGGGAAATAACAAAGTTTGTATATGATTCAAAATTATTTAAAACAGACAAATCTAAAGCTGACTGTCAAGAGTTGCAGAAAATCCTCATGCTAACTAACTGATAGAGTGACAAAAATGTAGTGAAATTCACTGTGATAAATGCAAAGCAATGTAAATGAATAAAAGTAGTCCATGATAGTGTAACAGGTAATTAGGGCTAAAGCCATGGTGAACACTCAAGAAAGAGAAAAGTTCTTAATTTTTTAGAAAAAGCCTAGAAGAGGAAAGAAGTGAAGCACAAAGAACTTATTAAATCTTTCAGTGCTTAAGAGAATCTGAAGTGAAACTCGAGTTTTGACTGCATTTCTTTGACTAATCTCTGAAGAGAAGTATGCAGCATCTTACAGAGATATTGTCAGTTACTCTTCACTGATACAGCCATGAAGCTGGAGAGGAATTTTGCCTCTAATAACAGTTCAGCTCCAAGGACAGAGAAGAAGCTTTTCAAAGCTGCATAAGCAGCAGCTGGGCTCCAAACCTCACTGACTTCCAGTAGAGATGAAGTGCCATATAAACATATGTGTCTTTATTTACCTCCTCCCCCCCAACCACCCACACACAAACTAGCCTAGTTTCTTATCCACACTGTGTGGGAAGAGAATGGGAAAATAGCTCCTGGGAGCCGCTCCTGCTTTCTCCTTGCAAGAAAGGGGAAGTCTCGGTCGTTCCTAAGGTGCTCTGCAACTGCTGAGTAGCAAAACAAGACTGCCCTGGCAAGAGACTTACATATCCTGCTTCTATCACAAGTGAAAACCTAGGTCAAATGCCTGGGTGCCAGCACAGCCACAAATATCACCCTCTCCTGACCATACTTGTTATCTTCACTTAACTAATGAGCATAGCTGAGGTTTAGCATTTTCCCTCTTCTCACCTTATCCCCACCCCCAGACCATCAGACTTCAAACGGATGAATTAGCTTCCCCTAGCTAAACAACTTCGAATTTCAAGTTATGCATTATCAAAACCTTCTTCAAAGTTATTCACTAGCTTTCCATAATATGGAAACATGGTTTTATGTATCAAAATGTATTTATACCTATCTAAAGCTGACTGAATACTAGGGTTTTTTAGTTATCTGGAATTTCTGGAAAAGAAACATTTCATTTGATCTAAACCAATTGTATCCAAATACTTTATCTTTATTTCAAGTATTTATTTAAATGATGAAATGTTATCGGTAGGATCATAGGACATTTCAAAACAAAAAATGTTTCATGAAAAAGTGTTTCCATTTTGAAAATATTTTGCAATTTTTTCCAGATATTTTTAGAATGTAAATTTGAATGACTATTCAATGTTATTAAATATTTTGCTCAGGAAAAGAAAGCAGTGGCTGTAAAATCTCACTATATTTCAAATAGTCTCTCTCATCCTCAGAATCTACCATTAATAATAATTTTTAGAAGCTGAGACTTTATTCCAAGTTTCCACCTTGGGGGAGTTTTCTTTTTATCTTGGCATTGCAAACCTTTGAAAAGAAGCATTTAGAATGGAAGGCATGACAGATCTTTTAAATGGAATATGCAGCTACTGAGCTCCACACTATAATTACTGTCATACTGAAGAAGGTTAAATATTTATGAAGAATGTGCTTTTTATCATTCAGTCTAATTTTTAAACCTGAATTCTGTAATTGCATTGAAATGCCAATAATCGAGGGGGGTTTCTTTCTTGGCAGGCATAAGATTTTTACCAGCCTCATTTATTTGTGAAGCGTGGCCGATGGAGGTATATAAACAAAGTCTGTGGAGTTTTTTCATTTTGGACCAAAAATAAATTGAAAACAGTTCTGCCAAATAACTTATTGGGCAATGCCGAACTGTTTTTTTCCAAGAGATTAAAAATTGGGCTTCCCTCCTTTATGTATATTGAGTTTTATGTTCCGTCACTTTGTGAATTTTTTCCTTCCCAAATTTGTTTAGGCTAAATATCAAAGTGAAAATTAATCTTACATTCTTATTAGCGTAGATTGCCATATGGAAATCATGCAGTAACCTGAAGAGTTTCACGCCAAGATTTACTGCATGACCCAAATTGCCTGATGCTTGGACTTTAATATTAAAGTTTATTGAAAACCTCATCCAAATTCTGGTTTTAACAATGCTATTACGCATACCTTTCACCTCCTTTTACAGTTCTGTAATCAAAATACTAATAAAACAAATAGGTGAAAATATTTCTGTTTAGTAATTTGATTGATGCACATCAAGCCCCACCATTTTCATATGATAGTTTTATGTAAATTAAGCTAGAATTGTCTGAAGAGATTTGCTAGAAAACTTATCCTAAAGGATGTATAGACTGTGATTTTATAGTTAATCAGGCTTTTAAAAACTTTTCATCTTTAATTTGAAGTATTGGTTTGTCATTGGGAAACATTATGAAAAAATATCACAGTTATCTAAAATGGGGTCTAGACAGGAATCTGACATCTAAATCTAAATCATGATCCAAATTCTGCTCACACAATAACTGCTTAAACCAAGAGGCATTCAGATGCTTTGTCATCACTTGATAGTTCCTCAGGTGCAATTCATAAAGTCCTGTCACTTGGCAGTCCCAGAATGGACAAGCCAGTTCCCACCTATGCTAGGAAGTCAGAAGTGGAGTAATGCCAAAGTCTTTGCTTTGGCAGAGGAGGAGGAACTTCTCGCTGAATGTCATTCCAGCACAGAGCTACTGAACTGGGTCCCTGTCAGCGTTGCTTTCTAGCTATTTCCTTAAATAACTAGCTGCTGGTGGAGAAGTGATGGCAGTCTGACCATCTTTTATTTTACAGACTTGGGGCAAATACACTTACCTGGGAGGTGATGCTTACTTAAGAGAAAAGGAGTCCTGGGTTTGATTCTTGATTCCAGGGCTATTTATGTGTTTACATTTTTGGGGGAGGGAAGGAACAAGAGAAACAAAAGAAGCAAATCAGATCAGACTGTAATACAAACCTGCTTTCCCTAGAGTCTTTCAGGTGTCTGGCCTGTGCGTTGTGTGCTTTTCTACACGACAGCACAGCTTTCGTCAGAGGCATGGCAGCACACAGCCTTCTGATAAGGGCTCCGTGTCTGGAGAAGCAATGCATGGCTTTGAACCCACTCAGGCTAGAGAGGGTCCTCTACTTCATCATGAAGTCTTTTAGTCACTGCGAGGGGGTGGGGGGTTAGTTTAATTGAACTCTAGGTGTCTACTTCTGAGGTGGAAACTACCTCGACTACCTTAGCAGTAAATGGATAGCGCATTCAGGATGTGATTCGTCTTATCCAAGAATAAATGTCTAAAGAATGTCAGGTAAGCCAACCTCTCCAAACGTTTCCTTTCCATCGGCTGGAAAGGGACCCTGACTTAATTAGCTCAGCCACAGCCATTTAAAGTGGTATGAAATGAATGCTACCCACTGGTATTCATAGGAACACCACCCCAGTGCAGTTTTGTTCTAAAAGAAAACAAGTCCTCCTCAGTTGTGTGAAAGGTATGCCCTTGTCCTCAGGAGGAGATGCTGGACCCTGCTTCCAGGAGAGCTGGAAGGACCATCCCCAGAGTCACAGAAGTGAACACTCTGTAGTGCAGTTTTTTCTGGTGCGTACTCTAAGCAACTTTCTATTAACAGTGCGGGATAGCCCTTCTGAGAGATCTAAGACTTCTTGTGCATTAGACAGGGAATGTAGGGGCCCAAATTCTGGTGTGAGTTCCATTCAGGGAAGCAAGGTAAGCATTTACATCCTAAGTAGGCCTGGCTTTTCACAGTTTCCAGAAAATATTCTAAGGGGTATAAGTATCTTATTGGTGTCAATAAATTTGAGTCACAAAGCATCTTGTATTTAAAATTAATGTTGCTCTGCTTCATTTGATTACAATTTAAGTGACTACCTAGAATTGAAAACAATATATTAATTGGCATTTACAGAATGCATTTTCTTTTATCCAAGCTATAAAGCTGGAAATATATACTTTGAGAATTTGTTACGAATCTAGTATTGACTGTCTATGACTCTTTCTCAGTTCAGTTTTGTTCTGTTGCCAACCTGAATGCATAGAGTTAAATCATGGGAAATGGCAACAAGGTTGTTAAAGAAGTGAGTGAGAAGGTAGAACAATGACACAGATAAGGCAGCCTAAGGTATATAACTTCAAAGAATTTTAGATATGAGTGGCTGCTGGGCTATTGGGAGACAAACTGGCTCTGTGTAGGCTGGAATGGGGTACTCTTCCTAGGGCTATGCCTGCATTCAGCAGAGATCTGAAACTTCAAAGACTTTAGAAAAGGGGAGGGGGCATGAATAGCTTAGGAAAGGCTATGAGGGATGAATCAATGGAAAGCTGACAGTCAGACTGCAAGAGACATGGGGAAACATCATGTATGCTGAGCTGAATGGGGTGTTGGGTTTTTTTTGGTTTTGTTTTGCTTTACCTCCAGGAATGAGGTTAGCTCAGTTCAGGGGAAAATCAAAGCTTTCACACAGTTCTCTAGATGTTCCTACTTTTCAGGAATTCACGTTTTGCTTCTTGTTTTGCAGGTATGATCACTGTGTCATCATATAGCTATAAATCTGTAGATATGTTTGAGAAAATAGTCATGACCAACGTCATATTGTGACTCAGATCAAGCCTGGGAGAGGTTAAGCTGTGGAATTCTACCCAAGAGATATAATTAAGGTCTAGCAACTTTGGTGTATATTCAGGAAGATACAAAAGCAAGAGAGTTTCAGATATCTATTAGCTGTGACACTGACGTTCATAATTGCTTCTCTAGCATTACGTTTAAAAAAGCACATAAATCTGGATTCTTTTAGGGTTCAGACTCAAAAAAGGCAGACTGAGGACTGGCAAGATGATGACAGACAATTTAGATTTTGTCTGTTTTGTCCAGAGTGATCTTGTAGAGAAGTTATTCGTGTTGGGTAACATAGAAAACTAAAATATTACGTTGTTTAACCTTTGTTATCTATTCTCTATTAATTTTATTTTTTATCTATTCTTTATCAGGTAAAAGAGGGTTTCTTGCAAAGCTATTCTGCATCGTTTGCTGCTTCGTATTCACAAGTGCATAAAGGATTAACTTTGAACTCTGTTTACAGTGTGTTAATAGTATTCTATTACATTTATTGCTGATCAGCTTCTAGGAGGCGCAAATGCCTTTAGGTGAACACTTGTGGCTTTTTTTGGCTCCCTTAATTTTGAGTAAAACAAGAGTTGAAGGGGCAATAAATGTTGAACCAGGTTGCTACATTCAGAAAAGTATAGTCAGAATAAAATAGGTTATATTAACTCTACTAAGCCAATATGCATTTTGCTTAAAATGTGCTACCCTAGTCTCTTTGTTCTTCAAAACAATTTCAGTGTCCTTGAAACTGTAGGCATGTCGTGGTTTAACCCCAGTCGGCAACTAAGCCCCACCCAGCCGCTCACTCACCCTCCCCACCCGGTGGGAAGGGGCAGAGAATTGGAAGGGTAAATGTGAGAAAACTCCTGGGTTGGGATAAAGGCAGTTTAATAGGGAAAGCAAAAGCCACGCACACAAGCAAAGCAAAACAAGGAATTCATTCATTGCTTCCCCTGGGCAGGCAGGTGTTCAGCCATCTCCAGGAAAGCAGGGCTCCATCACGTGTAATGGTTACTTGGGAAGACAAACGCCATCACTCTGAACGTCTACCCCTTCCTTCTTCTTCCCCAGCTTTATATGCTGAGTACAAACACAACATTGATGTCATGACCATGAGACCAATTTTATCATACCACAAGCCAGTGTTACACAGTACAGCAAAATGATAACCTTAATTCAGCCCCCAGAGATGATAAACAGCACAACAGGGAACATATACAGCAAGTAAAGTGCTACATAACACAGCTCTGAGAACAAGGACAACAACTCTGAGAGCAAATAAGTCAACATTGTGACCAGCGACTATTAACCTTATAATGAATGCTTATACATTTTTTTTTTAACATGCTGTGGTCAGATCTGTCATTATCTCAACCCTTTGTGCCCTACATTGGGCACCAAAAAGGACTGTCGTGGTTTAACCTCAGTCGGCAACTAAGCACCACCCAGCTGCTTGCTCACTCCCCCCTGGTGGGATGGGGGAGAGAATTGGAAAAAAAGAAAAGTAAAACCCATGGGTTGAGATAAGGACAGTTTAAGAGGACCGCAGAGGAAGAGAAAATAGTAATAATAATAATAATGATAAAAGAATATACAAAACAAGTGATGCACAATGCAGTTGCTCACCTCCCGCTGACCAATGCCCAGCCAGTCCCTGAGCAGCAGTCACTGCCCCTTGGCCGGCTCCCCCAGTTTCTACACTGAGCACGATGCCATATGGTATGGAATAGCCCTTTGGGCAGTTGGGGTCAGCTGTCCTGGCTGTGCCCCCCCCAGCTTCTTGTGCACCTGGCAGAGCAGGGGAAGCTGAAAAGTCCTTGACCAGTGTAAGCACTGCTTAGCAACAACTAAAACATCAGTGTGTTACCAACATTATTCTCATACTAAATCCAAACCATAGCACTATACCAGCTACTAGGAAGAAAATTCACTCTATCATCGCAGCTGAAACCAGGACAAGGCATTATAGGCAAACTGTAGAATATTTGAGGAATTCAGAATAGGTAAACCATTAAATATGAGTTTCAGCATTTGAGTGGACTCCCTTTTATATCTCTAGCAAGCAACTCATCTGGGCTCTTTAATTCCAGTTACATTGCTTCAAAAATCACTGGTTTGAAAGGCATTGGGAGTAGGGGGCAAATTAGAGTAGTGATAAATGTTAGAATGATATGATTTAAGGGGTCTAATTTACAAGATCTGGAGAAAAGCTGTTTGCTTCCCAAAACATCTTCATAGGGATCCTTAGGGGAAATCCTATTATGTCTCCTTTCCAGATTCCCAATTTGATTTCATAGTTAAATACTTATGCAATTTTAAAGAATGATGGTGAGTTACCTGTAGTTTTCTTATTCTATTTTGGAATCTTGCCTGACAACATTAATGCAAGCATGTTCTAAATTACACTTAGCAGAAAGTATAGCACAAAAAAATTTGGCATTGTGTGACTAGTTTTGCCAGTAAAGCTGTAAAGATTTTTGTTATACATCATCTGGACATCTGAAGTAATGCTGTCAAGGACTTTCAGATGTTGTTTAAATCCTGTACATGTTTTTTACAGCCAACCAGGGAGAATAGCAATGGAATGTAATTTTTGCAAACAGTACTGTAAAAGGTATGACACATTGCATTGCTTACTTTTTGTAAGAAGACATGAGGTACATCTTGCTAGCAAGCGTATAAGCTTTTAAATGATTTGATGCCAGTGTATTTAGGTGAAAAGTGAATTTTCATTCTGATACTCACCCACAAAAGTCAAGCAGAATAAGACTTTGTTTATTTTATGGGACCATTAACTATAGAATGGCGACTTACATTTCCTATATTTAATCCTCAGAACAGCAAACCATCTACAGCCAGATCTGTTCAATTACTCTTAATGATTTAAAGGAACGTTGTTACCTCCTGTGAATGAAATATCAATATAAGCACTTCAAAAATGTTGAAAAGCTTGGTCCTTTCAGCAGTTTATTATTTTATTTACAAACATTTTATATTGCTATGTTTTATGTATCTGTTTGCTTTCTTTGGCTTCATTAGAAAATAATGCAGTGCTCTTTAGCTTAACTTAGCTAAATCTATAAATCTAACAAAAATAATCATTGAGCTCACTGCTGCAGCACTTTTTTCTTCCTCCCCGCTATTTTCTTCTCCTCATCATGATTTCTACACAAGCAAGCAGAAGCAGGGCAGTATAGTCCCTTTTGTCCTTACATCAAGGTTCACCTAAAGCTACATTTTGCTTTCCTGAATCTTTTTTCTCCCAGTTTACAATCAAGACAAGTGGTGTTAGCACACACTCAGTAAGAACAGCACCACTATGTCTCAGTGAGACCATATGACCATGATTTTGGGAGAAAACCTCTATTGAGGTATGCAGTAAATAAAGCCATCTCATGAAAGGAATGAATTAAAATGTCAGTTTGTTATGGGATAGCTACTAATGACCAGTTCTGAAGTTTGTGTTAACTTTCACCTTCTCCCCTTGAGCTAACCTACATTTGAGGTAATATCATATGTTAGGAGAGAGCCCTTTTGAGGACACCTCTTGATCTAGACCGAATTGAGGGAAAATAGTTAGAGATTCCACAGTTCCTCTGGGGATGTTATAGACAGAGATGGTTCTTCCATGAACATCTGTATAAAGTATATAATACAAAAAAAGAGCAAAAATGCTTAGCAACTCCACATGCCTATGTCCTCTTTTCTAAACTACAGCTGGCACCTGAGCATAGTCATGGCCTTGCTCTGCAGTTTATGAAAGTCTTTCTTTGTTCACCACGTCCATCACGTGAGAGACCTCTCTTATCAGATCAGCATGATCCTTCAGACACATTTCATTCAATAAAGGGCAGTGGCTGTGGTTGCTTCTGCTTTTCAAACTAGCATTTTAACCTGGACAGTCGGGTTAGAAGTCATTGATTTTTCTCAGAGATTGTCCATAGAGGCTAAAAAGTTGTTAGGAGATGATCAATAGGTGCCTTTCAAAGGAATGATGACTGTTCTTATGGTCCACATCTCATAAACCTATCTGCAGTTGTCTGCTTTGTCTTATTGCTGAATTGCTTGCCTGCATGAGCAAATTGGCATTTGCCTCAGTAAAAAGTCCTGCATATTCTTTTTGTTTTGTTTTGAAGTACAAAATGAAGAGAAGGAGACTAGCATTTCCTTTGCATGAGGCATTCACTTAATATACTAGAAAAGGCAAAAAACCCTGGTAACTTCTTTCCTGGTAGACAAGCTCCAAGAAAGCCAGAAGAAAAATGTGTTCTCATTCATTGGCTGTCTCTTCCTTATGCTTGAGTTACAGATGTCAAAATACAGGTAATTTAGTAGACTTTTCTAGGAATATAAAAGAAAAATAACTTGATCCACTACAAATGTTTAGCCTGGACTGCAGAACACACTAGCAATGAACCATAACTGCTGGGACTGCCTGCATCCTTCTGCTGCATTTAACTTCATTGTCTTTTTTGTGATAAACTATAAAGCAACATATCAAGTTAGCAGATTATTGACTGTCCGGCTGGAAAATTTGTAGGGCAGGCATGGTTTTAAATTAGCTCTGTAAAAGACCGAACAAGTCAAATCTGTGCAAGGCAAGTTTACATAGCATGCATTGGATTGACAGGCAGTAACTAAAAACTGAAATGTGCTTATTTGGGTGGAGAGGATATTATGAGACATGAGTTGTTTTCATGAACATTTGGAGTCTAGCTAATTTCTACATGATTTCTTGTTCTTTGAAAGATATCTGGCTCTACCCAAGTCCGCTATGGAATTTTAAAGATTATCTTTTGCTGTCATACACTTTGGCTAGTTTAAGAAGGATGGCTAAATAACCTTGTCATTCGTTTCTGGGACTAGGGAGGGAAGACTTTAGTCTCATTTTAATGAAGTCCTTTACACCATTTCAGAAGTGCAGAGGGATTACGGAACAACTACAGATAATTTTTGTTTTCTTCAAGTCCCCTTTCCAACAATGAAAAGTATATAATAACAAAGTGTGTTGGCTTTAATGAACCTGTGTTGATTTAAATGAGTTGACAGTTTGGTTTAGCATCTTGAAAAGTCTAGTGTATGTTTAATGTCTGTGTATTTTATTTGATTATTTGGGCTTGTTCCATTATTTCACTTCCTATAATGCTAAATTCCTGTGATATGACTGCAATTGTTCCATAGAAAGTAGAGCTGAGGTGGGTCCCCCCTGCCCTCCGATTGGTTTTCTTTTTAACTTCTGCCTAAGGAGAAAGCAAAACTTCAGAAAAGGTTCAGCTAAGCTACAGACAGCTTACCACTGGAGATGGCAAGCTTATCACTGGAGATGGCATATACAGAAAAATTATAGTCTCTACACTGAAATGAACTTCCTTTAAGTGTTAGGTGTCACTTCTTAAAGATCAGAAGATTTTACTTTCATCACTTCAGTTTGTAGATATTTAAAATGTAGCATTTTTTCTCCAGTTGTGGACTCCATGTTTTTGTTTGTTTGTTTTTTTCAGAAGGTAGAGCCCATATCCCTGTGACAATATTTACAAAGCCTTCAGGAGGCTATCAGAGTCACAGTATTCAAGCCCTTACAAAGAATCTGGTACTTATGAATGTGCTTTTGAGAATCCCAGTGGTTACCTTTCTGCATTTCCAGATACATAAATACCTTTAAAAATATGGCTCTTACCTGCCAACTTCTCACGAAGCAAATTTACAATGTATCTATTTCTGACTAATATACTGTTGAAAAGCATTGATTTAAAATGCTTATTCTTTTTCTTTCTTTTTGGGACCATTGATTCATTCCTCAGCATTTCCATTTTCAGAGCAAGGTAAATTGATACTGCATGGTTTACCATGTAGGGCTCTGATGGATGTGCTTAAAAATAAGTTCCTGTTTTACCTACACATTAAAGTTTTCACTGTCCTTATTAAGGGTAGAGGTTTGCACTTGGTTTCCTCAAAAACATTGACTTGTCTGTTTTTTTGTATGACTTTTAAACATAACTTGAATGTCATTCTCCACTGTAACACTGGTTGCATTTCAGGGGTCTTATAAAATACTTGGAAGGAATTGTATTATATAGGTATAAATTATTATCACTGAACTGTAGATATTTCATAGTAGTGATTGTGACACTGTTACTTTGAAAGATGTTTAGTCAAGTAATGGCATATCTGCCATAGCATTAGAAATTAGTATACTGTATTCAAAAATCAAATGTGCTGAATGTAGCCATTAACTGAATAATGCATAAAAGCAAATCTGATTCCTTAAAATACTTGAGTGATGTATGCCACTGATGGGACATGGAGGAATTGACTCGAGCACCTAGGTGTTGTTCTACTACGGTGACTTCAGTGAGACTGGGAATTTCTGGTTTTAACTCTGAATCCACCAACTCTACCAGTTTTGTAGAACTGTCAGTATCACTCTGTTTGTAGCAGAAACCAGAGTTGTACAGATACATTTGTCTGTAGAGTTTTTTAGATACATTCTCCACTTGCCAAGTTAAGAACAAGTTTTCAGAAATTGATTTGACAGATAAGAAAGGGAAATTTATCAGGGTTATTAATGGTATTTAAAATATTCTAAGTAGAATTCTCCTCTCAGAGGTATAAAGCAAGCCTAACATTAAACATAGTAGAAACTACATGTTCACCAGCAAGAGGAAAAGGTAGCCTTCCTGTTCTCTCAGTACTTCAGAAGATATGATTGCATACTATAGTTTATGTCTGTGGACATATAGTATTGTCTCCCTTTCCTCAGATGATTGTATGGAGGGCACTAGGTTTAATCAGTGTATCTGAGAGCAGGAGGAGGTAACAATCCTGCTTATTAGAAAAAGATTTTCCCAATTATTAGAATTTGGGTTAAACACGATCAGGAATTGTATATCATTTTAGATTAGGAAAGACATTTTTTGGTCATTCTTTTTCTGGTTGATTGCACCCATCATGTATTTAACTATAAATACGAAGCTGTGGCACAGATCCCTTGTGAAATTGGCTAAGGCTGGTACTAAAGGTGTCTCCTTCAAAAACAAGAATTATCTTAGACCCTCTACCCTTTGTTGGCAGACAGACAAAGAAGTTAAGGATTTAATGGAAAAGTAAATGGAACCCTCTGAGACATGAACATTTTGAGAGCTGTGGGGAATTCTGCACCTTCACTGTTGCAGCATCCTCACAGACAGGTTTGGGGGTCATTTACCACCCACTCCTCCTCACCTAGAGTGTTTGAATACTATTAAGTCTAACATCAGTAAAGAGGTAAAAATGAGCTCTGGGCATTCATTCCATTTAAATGTTTTTATCAAGAGCATTTGTCAGTTCACAGGTTGGTCTGAACTAGAAGATTCAGTGGATGAAGATAGGTCATGCTGCAATGTACACACCAGGGCTGTAGTGTGACAGCACAAAGCATTCAGTGGCAAAATTCGTATCAACCCCCACAGTGGCCACAGCATGCCACTTCTCTAGTTGTCTCTGCATGACCTGTGCTTTAAAGCAAGTGTATTAAAAAATACATCAGTTCCCTGATCCAATTCACAGGGTAACTGCCCACAAAGTTGTACCAGTCCTAAGGCAGTACAAATTGAGGGCAGGAATATCTCAAAGTGCTGTAATACCTGAAGACTTCTGTAGTTTAATCGGTTAATTTTTGGTGGCAGTGTTGAAATGAAAGGCTGTCTTACACTCAGGTCTGCTCAGGGTTGCTTGTGTTTGCAGAACCGCATGATGACTTGAACCAGGGACCTGATGCAGCTGAAAAAACAGGTTTTGTTTGGGTTCTTTTTCAGCTGAATCCACTCCTGTTCTGGCACAGCTCTGACCAGCTTTGGCCAGATTAAGCAGTATCTCTGAGTGTTGAACCGTGGCTTGTATCTGCTGAAATCACATTCTGAATCACTGCTTTGGGGAAAAAGAAATTTAGGGGCATCATCCCCCAGCAAGGAGTTATTACTAGACAATCAAACATAAGAGATGATGGCCTGTCTGCCAAAGAAATGGCCACAATTGTAAAGAGCTGAGGTCCTCCAGCTAGTAGGAACAATGCCAAAGCTGTCTCCTGAATAAGGTAATGAAGAGTTTAGCAGCAATCTCAGTGTAATGTATTCCTGCTGTCTGCAGTGGGCACACTGTCCTCCCAGCTGGTTCAGCATAACTGTTTATAAGGCAAGCAGTGATGTAGGTGGAGAAGAGAGCTGATTCTAAGCCACTTTCTCCTTTATGTTTAAATTGTTATTTCCAGTATACTCACAGCTAAACAGACCAATTCAAGGCTAGTAACCTGGGGCACAGGGGAAGAAAAAGCATCTTTTGGTGACAGATGAGAGGCGGTAAAACTCTCATGCTTGTGATAAGGTGGAGGGAACATACCAGAACTCTGCAAGTCCCCAGAGGCTGTGACACCATTTTACCCTTGCTCTGAGAACAGGAAAGGCTTTCCTTTTCACTTTCCTGAGCTGTCAATCCCTGTTCAACTTCATGAGCAGTTAATTCACTTGCTAAAATCCATTTTTCATGCATTGCCCTATTTGTAAGGGATAGTAAATCCTTTCCTTTATTTACCATGATTGAAATTTAACTTTCTTCCATAAGACTGCAGAAAAAAAGTTCTTGTATGTGTCACAAAAAGGAGCATTTGAGGCAGTTCAACTTTTACATTATTTTCTTTTCAGTTTATGAATGTCTGAGCATTAGCTGACTCAAGTTTATTAAGTATGAAAAAACAGCACTAGGATTTTAACATCATTTGATATTAAATAATTAACCTAGAAAACTAATGCCAACATCATAAAACATCATATGCATGATATTCAATATACAGCTATATTCAATAATAAATATCTTATGGAATTCATATAACTGAAGCCCACACAAGAATAAGGAAGCTGCCAAAAGTAGTATCATATTGAGTTGGCTTAGTCAGCAAGAAACCAACTGGTCCACAGATGCTCTTTTTTTCTATGAGAAAATATCCTCTTTTGCAAGTCTCCTGTCTGCAAAATGTTTAATATGAACTCTTCTCCTCCTGCAGGCTGTAAATCATTTATTCATCAAACCCTTTTATTTGTAGCAGATGGAAAACTTAGTACAGATTTAAAAACAAAAAAGGGGAAGATTAGACACTTAGGTGAATAATAAGTCTAATTGCATTATACTGCACTGACTATTAAAAAAGGCCTTAAGGCATGGGAATCAACTGATACTCAGATGGATTTGGGTGTCTTTTCTCTCTTTGGGTGGCACAGACAAGAACTGGGCAAGAAGCTGTTTTTCCTAAGAGTGCTTGTTCATCATACGTAAGGATGTGAACATAGGGAATGAGGCTATGATAAGATGTTCCCCTGTATCCAGTGTTCCCTTACTATCCACTTCCAGTGTCCTTGTCTATTCATGTGGCTGTCTAGCCCTGGTCCCAGCCGGTGTGACGGTCAAGATGGACTAGGTGCTCTGTTTCTGCAGAGTGTGTCCTTTTTTCCCTCTGTTATTCCCCTTGCATAGGAACACACATGTTCAGGCAAGAAAATGGTACGACACTAAAATACACAAGACATGGTATGGTTCCAATTCCTTGTCTTCCAGCACATGCACATTTACATTACCTTTGGGTTAGCTACATTTCAGTAAACTTTTGTTATCTGACTATATAACACAACTTGCATTCCTGCTCTTTGTACTTTACATAAAGTCACAAGGGGAAAAAAGACTCCATTCCTACATGGATCAAGAGAATGGTTCTCAGACTGTTTCCATTTCTTCAAAAGAAATACTGCTAACATTTGTAGTATGGGTAAAAGTCTCATAATATTGCCAATAACATAACTGCTATTCTAGCAACAAGAAAAATATGTTCCTTTGATTATACATTTCTATTTACCAAATGCATTAGATAACTACTTGCATGTGACGGTGTGACGATAGTTCCTCCTGTAATGCAATGACACAGACAAAATAAGTTGAATTTTATTCAATTAAAGTTTAAAATATATCAGAGCAAACATACACAAAGTATGTTTTGGACTCCATCATGCTGTGATTTCCCATTCATTTGAACATTATTCTATAAAAATACTATCAGATCATGGATCTATTTTCTTGTAGAGTGTTAATATAATAGTTAATTATAGGACAGATGTGATACAGCAGCATACTGGAGAGGAAAGAGGAATTTCACAAAATTCAGTAATAGGAGATGCCCTGAGAAGTCTGTCTGGTGTAAGAAATATGGCAAGAACTCTTCCTTTTGTAACTGAGTGTTGTCTGGACTGAACTGTGCTGAGTCCTGGAAGATGGCCCGATCATTATTGTTGAAATACTGCTGTCTGATTGATTGAAAACCAAGGAGGGGAGGGCATGTTAGTTGCTCTGCTGTTTTACTGTGAATGCATACATGTTCCTGTTTCTGTAACCCTCACCCAAATTAAGTAAAGAAGATTTTTGCCATTCACTTCAGAACAGTTCTTTGGTCAAACCAATGTGCCTTCATAATTGAAGCTATGTGTCTGAGTTGTATTACAATTTATTTTTATACTAAGGGATCCCTCATGCACCTGCTGTTTGGAGTCTGGCTCTTAAACTGTGTTTTGGCAGAGCATAATGTCAATAGCAAGTAAAAAGATGATGTCATTATGAGAGGATTATTGACTTGGAAGTTAATTGAAGACATTGCTTTCACAGACAACGCAAAGTAATATCCAAGCCAAAAATTTCACATCCCTTATCATTAAAAAAGTGTTCTCAGACCAATGAGACCAGCTGTTCCTATGCATCCAGCTGCTCCCCACCCTGAGTTGCATATTTTATATATCCCAGAAGGCGTTTAAAATCTACAGCATCACTGTTGAGTTTATTGCACTATTAACTTAAAAACTGCATCAACTGTTGTGTGGTAGTTAAGTAGAAAATTTACTGTGGATGGGTTATTGTTGCAAGAACAGACAGTACTGCTCTCCTTTGCTAATAGTCTAGGAAACATAAATGCAAATTCATTTATTTTTGGTAAGCAAAATATTAATAAAAGTTTTTTTCACTCATAAGATATTTGCATGACTTCCATCTCTAACTGGCCTTTCCAATGCAATTGCAAAATGAAGGAATTAACATTGAACATACAATCTTTCCAGCATAACTGGGCACTAAGGCAGGTCATATAAATAAAAGTTACTGGGTTAAGAATGAGAAAATAATGATGTTACGGCTGTAGGGGCACATACTTGCAGCTATTTCAGCTGGTGTATACATAGTAGCAAGTTCAACACACTTTGCTGATGTATGTTCATTTAATACTTCTGCCTTATTGTACTTTTTATTACTGTATCAGAAAACATCTACTAATATACTCCTGCAAAACTTAATTCACAATGTGAGCTAATTTAGGACTTTCAAGTCACAGACTTCGAAGAAGAGAAAGGAGAAGGGATATTCCTCTGAGAAGTAGTTTTGTTGTACAGCCTCTTACTTGTGGGGCGCATGTGTGAACTTTCTTAAATATCTGGTCAGCCATGCTAGATAAAGCAGAAGAAAGATACATGGAAATATGCCTTACCCCATCTTATTTCTCTTTAGACATTTGAAATCTGTGTGGATGACAACAGGGAAAGAGGATCCTGGCTTTCAGCAGAAACTGTGTCTGAAAATGAACATAGACGAGGAAACATGAAATGATCAGCTTTGAGCCCCAAAGTAATGAAGTTTTCATCTAAAGTATTCTGTGGTGGTGAGTCCACACACTCATCAATGAGTGTAGCACTACCATATTCCCAATGCAAATAGGCTCAAGCAAGATTAAAAAAAGAATGGATTTTTTTTCTGAAATGTTCCAAAACAATGTTGCTTTATTCAAGCACAGTATTATTTCACCTACAACATCAGGAAAAAGGTACAAGGAACAGCAAAGCACATGTAAAAGGATCATACAGCACCAACAGTAGATGTAGCAATATTCTTGATGAAGTAATAATTTTTGTGGTTTGTTTTTTTTTTCTCCTAGGAGACTTCTTTCCTTTTCCATACTCTTTCAGCAGTGTTCATGGGATAATCATTATAGTTTAAACTTTGTCCTCTGCAGATACGATATCTGGCTTTCAAAGACTCACACTAATCGGTGTTGTGAAACAAAGGGCAAGACGTAGTCCTGCAGTGCCACCCTGATTAATGACTTCATCGGCATTCTTCTTGTACTCAAGGGGAGTGGTAGGCTTTGAATTGGACACTGAATTCTCATAAAGTCCTGTATTTATTTTATATTTGCAAAAGTGATCACAGACTTGGTTAGCTGCCCTGAGGAAACAGGCCTCTGGAGCAACACCCAAGTGGTTGTACTTTAAACCCGAGATGGTAGCGTTTTACAGGAATAAATACCTGTATTGAGTAACACTGGAACGGTATTTTCAGGGATTTTTTTTTTCTTTCATGAATAGATATGGCATGACTTCAAAGCTCACTATTAGTGTTTCTACAGTCCCAATCGGAATGTGCTTCAGCCTCTTTCTTTCATTCTCTCTTCACTTTCTTCTGTTGGCTTTTCTTGTTTAGCACTTCTTTAGAAATAGTCTAGCAAATATATTTAAATACAGTAATGCATGTGTGGAAAGTGAATGTTGCTCTTGTTAAACTGAAAATTCACACTCAGAATCATAGTTTTAAGTATTGTAACTCTTGAACTTATGGCATCTATGGCAGGTAAATATTACCATTATTATTAGTGTGGGTGTGATTTATTGTCCATCACATCATAGCTACCACACAGGTAGCTGTGCAACCTCCAGGATAAGGTATCGTACAATCATGCCATCCCTGCACAAGGTGTACACATTCGGTATGACATACTGTCTGTGGGCCCCTTTGAACCTAGGGTCTAGAGCATGAGTCATGTGAGCTTCTGGTTCAGGATGTCCCCCTGAAGTGGTCACTTCACCTCCTGATCCTACAGAGAACATGCTATGAGGTCCTAGCACTAACACAGTAATAGTGACCCAATGCTTCATGCTCTACTTCTCTTTCTACAGAGACAAGCCATATTGGGCAGGGGGGGAACATGTGCATGCGTTCTGCTTAGTGACAGGCAAGATACTGGTATCAAGCAGCATTATACATCTAAAAGTATTCTCAGTACTGACATCAGGTGTCAATATTTCTCTGGCATTCACAATTCAACACTTATGCCCTATGCTGCCCTGCATGACCTGCTGCAGGTGAACTTGATGCAACCCTGCCTTCTTGTACTCCTCCGGCTCCTAGTCACATACCCTGGTAGTATTTTTCCTTTCCCAGCAAAAAGTTGGTGAATGTGGTGGGCTTAGTCTGGGACTGTAGGGAGGCACTAGTGAAGGTGGGACTATACTAAGGTGGGAAGCCTTTCGTCTGGGCCAAAATCTCTTAGGTCCAGATGGCTCCTTCAGAGATCACATTAGCAAGGAAATGGGATAATGAGTGTAGAAAAAAATATTGCCTCACCATACACAAAACCCTTTGAATTTCTCTTTTCTAAAACTTTCATAGGAGCATGATGGTACTATAATCCTGTTATTTTTGGCATCTGCCTCATGTAAGATTTGACATTATTGCACAAGAAACCTTCCCTCCTTGTTGTATATTCTGGGTCAGAAATGGACCACGCAGGCACAACCCAGCAGCAAAAAACAGCTTTCCAATCAATCCACTAGGCTACATCTACATTCTTAAGTAACATTTAACTAGAATCTAAACAGAATTGAACCATAAATTCTGGTTTTCCAAACTAGAAACTGATGAACAAAAGAGAAAGGAAAGATACAATTCAGAAAATATTTTATTGAGTACAATACCATTTCATTGGAGGCTTTCATCAAAGGTCTACTTTATAAAACACCACCAACCTCTCTGAGGTTGAATACAGCTTGGGCAGGTGCACAAGGAGCGGGAGAGAGAGGGGCAGCATCTGCAAATTTTCATGCAAGCAGCATAATATGGGATATTTGCATCCAGACAGTACCTTGTCATAGTGCCCAAGTTTGCACCATCTCACCAGAAAAAAATTAATGAATCTACATTTAAATTTTATAAAGGATGATAACAATCAGTTACAAGTTCAAATTTACAGGGTGTTGCCACTGCACATTCAATGGCTAAACTCAAGATTATAAAATGAAAATTAGGAGCTCAGAGTGAAAGTACCATAGTAAGCCTTGTGTGGAAACAGGATTAACTCTAACTCCAGAAATAGATAGCTAACAAGACATCAAAACTACTGTAGACAAGGAGAGCTGTAATTTTTACCAATGTACTAACATCTAACTTCCATTTTTAGCAGATGGAAGACCATAAAAGTTCCTGGAATCGGGGTTAATCCCACAACACACAAATCTAATCAAGACTTGGCATCATGGTTCTTGGAAGGAGATGAAATGAACAGTAGTCCATGGGCAATTTTCAGTTGCATGAAGCACCTGCTCAACTCATAGAAATGAGCCCTAAATGGAGTACAAGTGTGGTAATATTTATATGAATGAAGTTGCTGCTTATTGGAATGTAGACCAACTAATTTTTCTGGTGTAAGTGTTGTTTTCAGTGATGGCAAAGCATAAATGTGCTATAAAATGTAGGAACAATCATAAGCAACCTTGAAAACATCCCTATATTGCTTAAATTCTTCTCTCAACCCTCCTTCTTTATGAAGTATATATACATTCAGAGACTGCAGGAAGCTTTCAGGTTGGCCATATTTCTGCAGCTAACTCTGGATTTTATAAGCTGGTCCCCACAGAATCTTTAAAACTCTGCCATGAAACCTGCACTGTACTGCCAAAGAATTTGAGGGGCACTTGTTATAACAGTAAATATGAAGGTAAGTACAGCAGTTAATACGTCATATTGCACAGAGACTTCCATTGTCCTTTGGGTATGCCTGTCCCAACATGTGTAAGTACCACCACTTCATCAGGAAATAATTTTATAAAACAGGATGGAACAATTGCTAACCACAACAATATTTTCAAATGAAAAACAAATTATTAAACCACATTTTAAAGCAAAAAAAATGGAAATGTGAAGTTTAGCATATTCATTAGCAATTAGAGGAGAAAGTCCAGAAGAGTCCAGAAAGGACAAAGTATTCAAATAATTCTGAAGAGTTCTGTTGAAATGAATTTCTTATTTATTAAAAAGACAACACATTCTCAAGAGAGCGTTTTCTGCAGTGAAATAATTTAGTTTCTTCATAAAGACACATCATACACAATGTTAACAACCATGAAAAACAATACAAAATGCTTTCAAATTTAACAAGTAGAAAAATATAACTAGTATATATGGCAATTGTGAATCTAATACTGTACAGAAGTATTTATGGATTTTACAAATAAATTATAGCTTAAATGCCCTTTTAAAAATTTTTAAATATACACTGGAACATAGGTTCTGAAGCTTACCACTAACTTGCCACAAATGAGTGCCAGTCAAATGTTCTGCCCACAAGCTCAAAAAATTTCTTGTTGGGTTCATGGAAATATTCATGTAGTTTCTCGAGTAACCAGGTATCTACTTGTGGGTGTGCTCGTCCTTTTGACTCATGTAAACAACGCTCTCTACCACTGTCCCTTAGGCAGTAGAAGCCTTTAGTTTTATTGAAATAAAAGTTTGAAGCATTTATCTGTGGCGACAACTTCAAAAATCTCTCTACCTTCTCTATTTCTGGGAAGGGATCTTTGATTAGTTTATCCCCATCTACAATGTGGATACGATCAAGAGGAAAATACTTCAGCCAGTTTTGCATGTGAATGTAGTATAAGCTTCTGTTTATTGCCCTGTAGTCCACATTGAGTTCACCATCTTTAATCAGGAATTGTTCAATGGATGGATACGGCTTGTGCTTCTGCATGTGATTATAGAACACTTGGGTGTAATCTGATAGTACTCTCTCACTTGGGTCTCTTAAAATAAGGAGTAGTCTCATTGATTGGTTCATGTTATAAACTCTTTCAGGCACTTTAGGTGATGTGAAATATGCTGGAGTTTTTTCCACGGTGATCTGATGGGGATAAGAGAATGGCATTTGATTAATATACCATTGCAATCCATTTCTGTAATGATCTTCCCAGTCAAAGAAGTGAACTTCAGTTTCTGCTGCCGCAATATCTGGATGGAGACTCAACATCTCTAACAAAGCTCTTGTTCCACCTTTTCTCACTCCAATAATGATAGTCTGTGGCAGCTGCCGGCATGATCCGTTAGAATGAATGTTTTCCTTGAAGTCATTTTTTTGAGATGTTTTCTTTAAAAGCTCTCTCTGAACAGACTGCGAAGTCTCAGCCTTCGAATTTATAGCCGGTGTGGAAGGCACTATCTGAGGTTGAACAATAAGCAACACAGCTCCCAGCAGAAAAGCTGCCATGACAGAAGTTCTTAGTCTGGTTTCACTCAGGCAGGTAATGGGGCATAGAGTGATTTCCACCGAGAACAACCTTTAAAAGTTGTTTTTGTTTTGCTGAGTGAACGTGTATTTCTCAAACAGAAACTTTGCTGAAAGAGGGAAAAAGAGAAAGAAAAGCAGCACATTATTTTATATTCGGACATATCACTACTACAGCCACACTGCAAGTATCTTTTGCTTTTCACAACTGAACAAACTTCTTTAACTTTCCCAACTCTAGGCTCATAGATCATTTGGTATAATTAAATTCTTTTAAAGACAGGCACATACAATAACGCCATGAGAAAATGATTTCCAGTCATCAGGAGACATGAACATTCTGAATCTCTCTTGCCTACAAGATTCATCTGGAGTTTTTTTTTTTTTTTTAAATCTGATTTCATTGGAGTTGAACCACAATCCCATGAGAATTAAGTGCTTTTTTTTTTTTATCTGCAAGAATAGGTTTATCTTCCTTTTTATGTTTTGTTTCTAAAAGGTGTGGACTGGACCAAAAGAGCATTCCTAAAAGCTGAGGGTCTTGTAGGAAGTCTGGGAATTATAGTCTCCTAAAGGACCATGGGACAGCAACCTTAGAAGTGAAGCCTCCTGGGAAAAAGGCTCACACAATATAGATAGAGCTGCCCACCCGTGGGAAGGTAACCTTCTCCTAGGAAGAAGTTAGAAGAGCTCTGGGTGAGTAGTAGACCAAGGAAAAGTTGAATTTTGGTGTCATTTTTAAGTGAAGTTAACATTTGATTTGTGCTTAGGGTTTCTAAGGATGGAGTCAGGTGGTATGCACTCTGGCCCTGCAAAAAGGTAAGATAATGAAACCATAGACTATAGTATGACTGCATCAACAAAATGCTAAAAAAGCTGTGGTTCCAGTCATGATACGCAGGAAAGAAAATACACAATGGATACTTCTGAAGGTCATTTCAAGAGTTAGCCAGCAAGCTGCTGTGATGTAAACAACTAACTTTACACTTTATCAAAAGACTACTAAATACCACCTCTGAACTCCATTTAAAGGTCAGTGTGTTTTTAATGCAATGTTTGAAGTGAAAGCTTAGTGGCCTCACACATAGCATAGCTGTTAGATTGTCACACTATGAGCGGGCTGTGTATACAAGCTCCCTAAATTAAGATGCCTTCCAAAGACTTTATAACCTCACTGGAGGGCTGGTGTAAGTATGATTTGGGTATTGTCTAACTCCATTTAGAAGCGGAAGCCACGATGGCAAAGCACCTGACTGCTTTGCCTTAGTAGGCTACTGTAATTATGAATTTAAGCTTGGAGCGGCATGTACTGTACCGGCTAACAAGGGCTGAAATATGAAATTACATACGAACAACCTGAGGAAATGCAAGGGCTAGGTTTTGGAAATTCTCCAGAGAATCTGAAAAGAAACTAATGACTTTTCCACAATAAGCTAAGTCCCAGTGTGACAAGGACTAATGATGTGTTTCTAAGTGATCTAGAAAGTTCTGTGTGATCGCTTTGCATTTACAGAGGTCATGACTCCATCCTGAATGGAGCAGGTCTGCTTCCTGATGTTTGCTACTGATTATTACTTTTATGCTTTCCCTTTTTCTAATCACTTTTAAAGGGCTACAAGGCAACGATATTGTTAGGAAGAAAAAAATCAAGGCTGGGAGGAAAGGGAAGCAGAGCGTCATGATAGATGTGAAGTCAAAAGAGCGTGTGCTTCCCTGTATGCCTGCAGGCTTTGAGCTCATGGGCATGCCCTGTCTTGGGCAGAAGGTCATGCCCTGGGCTGTTCTGTGATGTCTGATGTGAGGCAACTTTGCAGAGGAATTTGTTGTTCTTCCATTTTTGGTCACTGCAAGTTTTATCTGGCTGAAAGAGCTCCATTTTGGCTGTCGTCATTAATCTTCATCTCTCTTTCCTTGTCCTCACCATTCCTGTTAATCTTGCTCAGCTTAATCTACTTCAGTTTTAACAAGAAATAATCTTAATTATTAGCTCCACACTGAGGATATTGGTGGGGGGACACTGGGTGACAGACAGTTCAATATAGGTAAGTTCATGGTGGACGTCCCCACTCAACTATGCTGCCGCCATGTTCAGCAGCAATGTGAGCAAATGGTACAGCACCAGCCAGATTGGATCAGTGACTGATGGGCAGCTCAGTACATAAAGAGCGACAAAACATCAACTCTTGCTGAATTTTAAGGTCACAGATTAAAGGAATAGCCACTTACTTCAGAGTGTATTTTAAGAGTCACTAGCTCCATAAATAGTAAGCCTGAGTTGTTGTCTTAACACCTTACTGGGAAAGCATAATAGGATTCCAGTGAGGAACAGGTTGAACTGTTGTTGAAAGGAGTTAAGTTAAAGCCTAATGGTAGGAACCCTTATTTCTTAGCAGTCAGATTGAAATATGCTATGCTAATAGCCAAGTTCTGCGATAGGCTGTCTCTGGAAAGATTAACTTCTAGCTGCTGGTCTCCGATATTAGTGACCCCACACTGCTGGGATTTTTTTTTTTTTTTAAATGAACTATACATACGAATTCATTGGGACTGTTCATTTTTAATTCATAGTTTGCATACTACTCAGTTGCCAACTTTTTTTATTCAAGCCTTCCTGTGGCTGAGTATAGCATGGCAATGTTTGGGGGAAACAAAAGACACAGCAAGGTGTCTCTTAACTGTAGCTCTACTCTTGTTTTGGCTGGCATTGCTCTTTGAAATCAGACTTGTGGGCTATTACAGGCATGGTACCAAGGGCCTCACCTCAGATAGCTTTTTGAGCCTCAGTGGAGCTCTGCCTCAGTGTCTTCTCATTCTTAACTCAAATCCTTTTTGGGGGATAGCTGTTTCTAAATAAACAAAAGCAACTGTTTTCTGTTGCAACATGAGACCTCAGAATAACATGGGAGTATCTTCTATTTCAGACATACGGAATGTCATTGTTCCTTCCCAACTATTTGTTCAGGTGTGCATCAGGTGTTCTTACCCTGCAGAACACTGCTACAGTATCTGTAGCATTTACTATCTTTATGCACACGCAATGAACCATACCAGTAATTATGCCATTCAAAGTACCTATATGCTATTGTTGTTTTGCTTGCGAGCAATAAAGCTTTTTCTGCCTTTTCTTTCCATTCTGTTTCTCTCAAAGTGTATAGGTTTGATATCTGGATCAATTATTGTGTTGTGTTAAGACTAATGCAACACAATGGACATGAGTGTGCCTCTAAATTCAGCACAAAACATATGTTGTGTGGGCAAAGTGGCGTCCAGGAATAAAACAGCATATAAATTGGTTGTCATTCAGCTTTCTTCTCTTATGTCCTCTTTAACGCTTTACGCAGATCTGCAGTTTGGTGGCTAGAATTACAGCAGTTTATATAAAATGATGCAAACGTGTATTCCATAGCTTTATAATTTGTGGGTCCGAAAAACTGTTTCAACAATAATAAGCATGCACTGAAGAGTTTATAGCAGCCACTCTGCCAAATTACTTTTCTGCTTTAAGAATTCTCTTCACTGCCTCCACAAGTCATGCAGAGCATACATGACTTCACTCAATGACATTGTATTCCAGATTAGTACAAAAATTTAACTGACAGTCATTACTATTGTATTTGCTACAAGTAAACGAGCAAGTTAGTAAAAGAAACACAGTTTATGTTAAATGGTGCTTTGAAGATTACACCAAGACTTTTCAAAAAGTCTGATTGCTTTTGTTTAATCTTTTCTTCAGCTTTCTCCAATTAATGAGGGGAACATGCCATACTGTTTATTCAACAAGATTCAATGTGGACATTGCCAATCAAATCAGCTTTCATGATTAAAACCTCTTCAAAAGTAATAGTAACTTGGAAATAAATGGAAGCTTTTCTCAGTAAATGCAGTATGAAGGCCACAGATGCCATATTTCATTGACTTTTACGCATATTACAGTGTTCTTTGAAACGTGTCGCTATTTTATGACTTCAGACTCTCTCTTACCACATTTAAAATACCATGGTAAAATTACCAAGGTATTTTAATGCCTCGGTATGTTTATCCTCACTCAAAGGCATGGCCTAAACTACCTAGATTATACATCACTTGTAGTTTAATTAGCACTAAAAAATATAAGGTAGTTTTTGCCTGGACTGACAACTTCATTTTTTATGGGGGTGGGATGGGGCTGGATTTAGCTCTGAACTTTCATAAGAACCTTCGAGTTAGCTGCCGAAGCGGGTAGGACGGAACATAAGGAGTGTCTGTGGAGCAGTCAGTAAGCGTCAGGCAGAGTCTGCTGGCAAATCTGACAGGGGGAATACTTTGCAAAAAAGCCCACAGCAACACACTGAGAGGTTTCGCAGAGCTAATGGGACACACAGTTACTACCAGGACAGTGATTAGGAGAGGGAAGACCACACCCTTTCCATGAACATGCAGGTGTCTTCACCTTCATTAAAGAGAAGCTGTGTTTTTATGGTTCTCTAAGGACTGAGGATGAACAGGTTAAGTTTCAGAAACCCTCACTTTCTCTCCTTGCAGAACTGAAGCCCTTCACTGGAGACATCTTTGCCCAGGCATCTAAAAAAAGCAGAGTCTGGCCTGAATGAGAACCATAGATCCGTTGCTAAAGTTTGTCTCTAGAGGGAGATCAGAGCTGAAAATCTGAGGGAGACATTCTGTTCTTATAAAGTATATTCAGTTTTGCAGATGTGATAGAACCTCAGGACAGTTTGTGGACTACATCTTCCTTTGCGCATATTTGGGTGCTCGATACTGCGAAATACAAGACTAACGTTGCTGGTTAAAACTAGCTGTGCAGTACAACCCACACATCTGCTATGCTGGCTTCTTATATTGGGACAAAAAATCCATAACTAAGCTAAGCAATTCTGCAAACAACTTTCTAAACTGATGAAAAGTCAGTGATCTGAACATTTGTATTCAGTGATGTGTTTAAAAAACTGAACTAGATCAATTGTAGTGTACTTGAAATTCTTCAAGAACTCATTGATATGAACAGTATATATTCCTATCCTCCAAGAATGGTGTCTGCCATAGGATATATTCCTTAGTAGTTTATATGAGCTCTTTTGAGTGACACTTTGTATCCAGTTAGCATAAAACTCTCTAGCACAGCTATCACTTAAAGCTCAGTAAAGAGCAGGAATGGGAGCAAATTTTTTTTTTTAAATCTAATCTAGTTTACGAAACATTTTTTTTCCTTAGGAATATATTCTGCATTTTGCTATTTTTAACTATTTAACTGTCTCACAATGCTGCCTTCATGAAGAAATGTTTCTCACACTTCCCCCCCCCCCGCCGGTTTTTAATCGCATTTTAACAAAAGTTATAAACAACATGTGCCAATGAAATGCTCGAATTCTAGTTTCCAGTAATTAACTACACATAATTGCCTACTTTAGTGAGTGCTACAGAGACAAGTGTATTAAATTAAATAGAACTATATACTAGTGAAGCCATAGATCTCTAGGGGCATAAACTATTGATCAACTCATGATATATAAAAAAAGCCATCTGTGCATTAAGAGGGGAGGTGAAAAGATAAGTAACTGTATGAAACTGTATTACAGTGCCTAAATGATATCAACTAGGTACATTTCCCAAATTATATGAAAAAATGCTGCACAACCAGTAGAGATTAAACCATGGCTTTAACTTTTATAGTCAGCATGTTAAGAAGTCTAATCATAATTTCAGTGCTGTTAAGATGATATATTGTCTACCAGCTCTAAGACGTCAGAAATATAGTTTAAAAAGTCTCTAAATTTTGGTTAGGGGAACTTAACAAGCTGAGAAAGGCTGACTTGGTAGGAAGTGTACTTGGCTGAAATCTGCTATATTTCTGCACCTGCTGTGATAAATACAGTTTATACAAATTAGCTAGGTCACCAGTTCATGACTTCTAAAGAAGGAGTTCAGCTCCAGCATGAGCAATAAAGTAGCAAATTTATAATAGACTGTAGTTAAATATAACATGCACTCTTTTTCTTAAGGGCAGAAGGGACCATTGCAATCTTTCATGCCAAGAGATCATAAAAATTTTTAGAAGAGAGAATACCCTAGATTTCAGAGAACCTCATGCAGGTAAAAATAAAGTGGGACATTACAGCAGAATAAAAATAAACTTGAAAAGCTTAGGATGCACAGAAATTTTTGTACTGAATGCTAATATGGAATCCCCCTGCCACCTTCTAGCATTTTTAATACCTGTCAGGACTCAATTTTTTTCATAAAAAGAAAGGGTACACTGTACCACTGCCTTCTCTATCCCCCCATAAACCCAAATGTTCAATTCAAAATCCCCCACCCCACTTCCCAAGCAAAATCTGTCACATTCTAATAAGAAGCAGAAATCTATTGCACAGTTAATAGAGTTGCTTCCTAATTCATCAAAGCTGTCCCCAAGAAAACAACCTGTGTGAAAGGATGGTTCTGTCCTGTCTTGCTCCCTTTCTGTACAAAGGCTCACCTTAACTGGATGTATTGAAAAAGGGAATGCAGTAGATTAAGCAATCCCATTCTCATTTTCTCTGCCAAGCAATTTCTTACCACGCTCTGTAGCTGCGGGCCCCATTTCAAATACCAGTTAAGACATTTAAAACAACAATAAAAACAAAAAACCCAAACCTCCAAATAATCTTTTAGTTCATATTCCAAGCTGATTTCTGTGCCTTCCACTCTCCTGCCTTCAGAATAATACTGGAGCAGAGTGCGTACTGGTGAGGTCATCACTGTATTAGACTTAGCTAAACCAATCAATTTACTAAGAGAAGCACTACATGATGACCTGGAGGGAACCCTCATGCTCTGGAGTGAGAAGCGAGATGACCCCGCAGCATGTTCCATTTTGGACTGCCCGGGCGTATTTTCAATTTTCTTTTTCTAATTATCAAAACTTTGCATGGAAATCCATCAGCTTTGACATATTTTTGGGCTCTGATAGCTTCTTGGCTCTGGGTGGCTTTTCTAGAAGAGGGAAGGGAGAGATCTCACGCTAGTCAGACTAATAAAAACATTTCTGGTTTCTCTAATGACAAGCATAAGAGTTATATGTATCTATACATGCATTTATTCTTGTGTATTGGAAAACTGTTTTCCACCCACTCTGTTTTTCTGTAATGTCTGTGGAAGCATATGACTAATTCAGAATAACCAAGGTAGTACCCTGACAAGGAGGGGACACAGATTAGAACCTGGCAATGTTGGGGTCGGAATTTACTCTGTCAAGTTAGTGCCTCTCCACTGCAGCAGCTGGCTTTGCTTCAGATGCATAATCTTGCTGCTGACCTACTGAAGGCATTTGTTTGGCTACGTAACATCAAAAACCTCTGCATTTTCCAAAAAGGAAAAAAAACCCAGGGTGCGTACTGAAAGGGTGGATGTGCAAGAGACACTAAAGCTGATGTCAGTAACTGCGCATTTACTGATAGGTGCTCATTTCTGAGCCATGGGGGAAATGCACTTGTTCAAGAGTGAAAGAAATGCTGGCAGATGTAAATTGTAATGGTTATTATATTTATATATATATTTACATATTAAGTTAGACAACCAGACAATATATGGGCATACACGGAATTTAACCTGTTCTACTAAATGTTCCACTTGCCCTATGTACTGCAGAGGCTCTCAGTGGGAGTGAGCAACAAATGGGGGTCTCGTGCCAGAAGGATGATCCCTACAGACACTCCATCCCCATGCCATTCAAGCCTGGTATTCACAGGACTTCCCAGGTATTTTTTTTTTCCTCCCTTTTCCCTTGGAACAGGGAAAGCCCTCACCCTACTGCACTAACATAGAGAGAAAGGAGAGTCATATACTTTAATTCCCAGTCAACTGAGGTGATTGAATTGCCCGTACTTAGCTGGGTGCCCTTTCCTGATCTTTTGAATGGCTGGAAGACAAGACCAAACCAGAACTGCCACCCCTACCTCCCAGCATCCTTTTGCCCCCAAAAGATTTGAACCTCTTACACCCTTATCCCCGGAAAGCACCCTGAGAACTGCTGTAACCAAGCCTTCGCTGTACAATTCTAGGGAGCCAGTCCTTCAAAACAGAAGTGAGCTCGAGTTCAGGCTTTGCGCTCTCCTGCCAGCCCCCAAAGACCACTCTGCCCTCCAGCCCCAGGCAGCTCGCCAGGTTCCAGTTCAGCACGCTGCATCCAGCCGGCTCCAGCATTCAGCGTGGGAAGGGATCGAAGATGCTCAGAGGAGCTTTTGCAAGTTGTTCTGCTGTCAGGTAGGAGCCCCGCACTCTGCCGCCCTGCTTCCACACCCCTGCCATTCTGCCGTTACATGCCCTTGTCGCTTAGCCACAAGGGAAGCAAGGAGGTCAAGAAATACGGCGCCCAGGGGCCAAATCTGGACAGATCTACGATCCGGGTGCTGCCGGCCACTTTTTTTTCTCGCCTTTCCCTTCTCTCCCCCCGACAGCGATGCCTCCCCGAGCCTGACCCGGTGAGTAAGGAGGGTGTGGGGAGCTGCCGCGCGTCCCTGCCGGGGCCGGGGACGACAGGTGTCGCACGGGCGGTCCGACGCGCTCCTCCCCGGCCCCGGAGCGCACGGTGCGGCCCTCGTCCCCGGCGGGCGCGGGGCTCCCACCTGCCGGCAGCAGCAGCTGCCGGGCGGCAGCGCAGGGTGCCAGCGCCTGCGCCCCCCCGGGGGGCCGGCAGACCCCCTCCGCGACCGCCCCGACGCCGGCACCCGCTTCCACCCCAAACTTCCCGCGCTCCCGCCGGCGGCAGCCGCCGCTCCCCCGCCGTCCTCCGAGGCACCCCCGCACCGCGCCCGCGCATCACTCACCGCCGGGGCGCGGAGCCGTGGGGCAACACCCGCCCCGCTGTTCCATGGGCGCCCGCGGGCGCCGGCGGCGGAGCCGGGGGAAGCGGGGAAGCGAGCGAGCGAGCGAGCGAGCGAGCGCCCGCTGCCGCCCGCCTCGCCCGCCTGGAAGCGGCGCAGCCGGCGCCCGGCGCCAGCTTGTTTGTACGGCCCCGCCCGCCCGCGCCGCGTCACGACGAGGCCCCGCCCCCGCCCGCCCCGCCCCCCGCGGAGCGGCGCGCGGCGCCCGGCCGGGTGAGGGCAGCGCGGGGCGGCAGCGGGTGCGTGCGTGGGTGGGTGCCCGGGCACGCAGACACGCGTGTGTGCAGAAACCGTCGTTCATACACATTCTGCTACAGGCCTGGGGAAATAAATCGCTATCTACGGCAAACAGCTCCCCCCGGTCCACTGCCTCCTTCCTGTACCTACAAAAATAACACCCACGCGAGGTCGCACGAATAAGAGACTGATAGCACTTGTAGTTGTATTTACTTCTTCTACTTCTTGTTTATGTTTTCTGGACTTTACAAGGAGGCTTTGATTTTTTTATCTCCCCCCCCCGAAATGCCTTTTGTTCAGCCAGAGGAGTTTAAAGCAGGGTGGATGTCTAGACTGACAGAAATGCTGCTTCCTAAGAGCAGTAGGAAAAAGGCTTTCTGGGCATTTATTTTAAGTCATAGGGTTAATTTACTGAAATAGATCTGTATTTGCCAAGAACAGAACTATGTTTTTTTCAAGGTAAAATGCATTAAAACCAGCATTACCATACTTCATCCATTATTTCAACAGCCAAACTCTTGAAATTTACTGGGAGTAAAAAGCGGGCCCAAACAACTCAAAAAAAAAAACCCCAAAACCAAAGAGGCTGGTGGGGGAACTCATTTCTCGGTTGCTTTGGATCAGTGTAGCTCCACTCTTGTCGGGAGGGTTTCATGCAGTCTGACAGATCTGAAGGAGGTGGGGTATTCCTAAAGAAGGCGGACTAGCACTGTTTGAACACAGGGTTTAGTACTGTTTGCCTAAAGAGGTGACTTGCTTAATCATAGATCAGCACTCCCCTGACTGGGGTTGGGTGGCAGCCAGGAACCTCTCTGCACCTGAGGGTCAGTTTAAGACTTCCTGAATTTTTTATGTTTGCTGTTCCAAACTTTTACTTCTTTCCTGTAGCTTTACTTCTGCAGCTTAGCGTGCAAAGAATAGCTGCTTGTTCATCAGCTTGCTTTGAGAACTGCTGTTCTCCAATGGCACGCAATTATATTGATTTAGGGTTTGATGTTTAAATCTCCATCTACATTGGTGGAGCTGTTTGCACAAGCATTGCAGGACCAGCTTCTCACTGTACATGTACACCAGCCAGGTTTTTTCCGTCCTTCTACTAGAAACTGTTGCTGTGGCTGCCGTGTAGGGACTGAGAGGTTGGCATGAGCTGGACCTAAGCATCTGAGAGTGGTCTCTTTAAATAAGCAGTGGATGAGAAAGGCTTAAATCACCTCTCCAACCTTTGACACGACACTGGTTAATATTCCCACTGAAAGTGCCCTAATGAGAGGTTTGCAGGATACTATGATCATTGGCTGCGACTTATTCGCTGTTCATTGACTCCTCGAGTGCTAGCCTGTGGGAACGTCAGGTCACACTTGCTTCCTGCACCAAAAACCAGCTTAGTGCACTAATGCTATGCAAAAAGTCTCATGATGTATATTTTCTTAAATCCTTTTCCTTCAGCCTTGGCCTGCAGTGATATTATAACAGGAGCCACAGCAATCAATTATAGAACTCTGTTTTCTAATTATGACTTCTATTGAGGGATGCTGAACAAAGATGCTATGTTTATTTAAGTATCACCAGCAATTTCACATGGATTACAGGAAGTAGGTGTGTGGGGGGAGTTATTTTGTTTACAACTGTTTGTCTGCCTCCAGCCTCGAATAGGCATACTTTTGTATGGCTAAATTAATTAGTAAAATAAATATGTAATAGAAAATCTAAGGAATGCTTTAAAAGCAGTATCTCTGAACAGAATCTTGTCAAAGGTTTTCAAGAAAAAAATGCAACTTCTTAAGGAAAAATAGGATGATGTAACTATGAATGTCTTTTATTTTATGTTTTTGCATATTTAGTATTTAAGATGTTTCCTGCATTTAAGTTTACTAAATCATTTCAGTGTAATTTCTTTAGCACAAATACATATGTGCAAATACTTTACTTTTATTTTTTAAGATAAAAAGAGAACATTTCACAAGTGTGTTTACCAAAAATATAACAATAATAATGTCTTTTTACTTGTATTTTAATACCTTCCTGTATGTTTTATTAGAAACCTGAGAGTCTAGTAGAGAAATACTTTCTTTCGAGATTAGTCTTGCTATTTAACCCTGCTATTTATGGCACAATTGTGGGTTTTGGTTTTCTTGCAAACAGGTTAAAACAAAAATGCTTAGATGTTGTTCAGTTGCTGCAGACCCACACAATTCAGTCATAAGGGATCACTATTTATTCCAGTGATCTCTAGCTCAGATACCGTAATACCCATTTCATGTTTAATATCCAGTCTTGATATAAAAGAATCGAAAGATGAAAAATCCACCATTTCTTTAGGTAGTTTGTTCCAATCATGAACCATCTTTGGTGTCAAAATAATAACAGAAGATGTCTGTGCACCTTTTAATCTGAAGGTATCTAACTGTAGCTGTAAGCCATTGCTTTATATTATCGCCTTCCCAGGCAGATTAAAGATTTGTTTTGTCCAAAAACATACTTTCTTGTTCTAATTAAGTCACTTCTCAGTATTCTTTTTTTGGATAAGCTAAACAAAGTGATCTCTCGTAGTGTCTCACTGAAAGGCATTTTCTCTAGGCTCAAGGAAGTTTAGATTTAATTATTTTTCTTCATTTTTCACAAATTTTCATCAGTGAGTGCAATACTGATGCTTAACATTCACAATGGAAACATTTTCATGATGCTTTGATAATGAATCCCAACTGCCAATAAAGTTTCAAGATCTATCGGTTACTCAGTTCTTAAGCTATTTCAAGGAGATTTCATTGACACATAATCCTTACTTTTAAAATTCATATGTTCTAGACTACTAAATCTGATGCCTTATGAAAGTCTAGGTCTGTTCTGCCTGCCTACTTCATTTTATCAAGGAAATTTGTAATTTCCTCAAAGCAGATTTGTTTGACATGATGCTGGTAGTGCCTCTTCAACTGTGGGAAAAGTGGAACGAGAGAGTGACATTAACTGTACACATGCTATATTTTTATTTGGTTAATTGAGTAATGACTAATTTAGAAAAAGGAAATGAGAATTCATAAAGGCAAAAGAATGAGGAAGGAAATTAAAATCATCAATGCAACATTGCCAATTTTCGTTTACACTTCCCTTGTTAGTCTGAAAAGGAGGATGTGAAAAATGAGATGTCTGATTTTACCAAAATTCTAGCATATCCTGGATGACTGGTGTGTGTCATACACTCTGAAGAGAGGGGTGTTCTGCCCATACAGTAAATGAAATGGCAGCCTGCTCGGAGGAAACAATTCTGCCGGAGGAGATGCCAACTCATTCAGAGCCAGGGTCAGATAATTTGGGGAGGCAAATTATCCGACCCTGGCTCTGAATGAGTTGGCAAATTATGTTGGAGTCAGGAAGGCAGCAGGCTGCCCTGAGCAGAGGTGGGATGCCTGCACGGCAGCGGCGGGGAGGAGGTGGTGACTCACCGGAGGCAATGTGGCTCCCAGGAAGGACCACAGCACAGCATGGACGGTGCTGGAGGTGGGCTTTGCTGCTGGCTTGGCCCTGGAGCCAGCTGAAATTGTTTCCAGCACAGCCTGCAGAGCATTGGTTTCATGCTGCCATAAGCATCAAGGAGGGAACTCCATCTCAGCAGGATTTGAAAACTTTCTTTCAAACCCTGTGCCACCACGCCGCTGTTTCTCCCAGTAGCTGTTTTGGAAATGCAGAGGTGGAAGATAGCTGAAAGATCAAAGACATGAAAATTACTTAATTGAGGAAATACTTGGAGCTTTCTCTGTATGGTCTATGTTGGAGCTGCCTCCATTTGTCAGGTTGAAGTAATGCGGTTACGACTTAAGCAATTCCGGACAATTCAGGCTCACAGATTTCTAGATTTGTCACTAGGAAATACCCAAGGGAAAGCAGGGAGGAAGCAGTGTTGTAATCCAGTCAGCTAAGGGAATTCAGGGGTTGAGTTATAAAATACATTTAAATGGGTATATATTATAATGTTATTTTAAATTCAGGAAATAATAGGTCTGTATAATAATAATACTACTAATAAACAATAATGCATAATAAAAAATAAAAAATAAATAATAAATTAATGAATAAAAATAATAAAATAATAAAAATAATAAGAATAATAAAAAACTTCAGGTCTAAAATGTAAAGAAGATGGGTCTAATTCGGGGCTAGAATGTAAAGACATGAGAAGTGCACCATTTTGATGTGAAAAGCAAAGGAAGTGAAAGGAAAGTGTGGAAAGATGTATATGGTTGGGATTGTGAGGCTATAAGCTGGCTCTTGCTCAGGTGAAATATATTTAGAGTTTTCCCCTTTCCTACATGTTGTGTTTTTCCTTTATCCCCAAAGGCAAGCACTTATGAGGTGTTCAGGTTGGATATAGCAGTGTGCCCACCAGGCAATGTGGCTCTTGATAGAAATAACAAGTCAATATAAATCCAGGGAGCCATCCTTCCACTCTGTAAGCAGTTTGCTCCCACACTTGCAGAGTAAGGCAGTGCTGCTTGTTGAGCATATCATTGTTGACAGAGCTGTGGCTTAACAGAAGCGGTCCAAAATGAACTCTTGGGTGGTGAAACCTAGTAGTGTACAAGATATATGAGCTGTCGGATTTGAAAGAAAGGCCTGGGATTTTGCAGTCCAGAGGTAGAGTTAGATAGTGTTGGCAGAAGAGACTGTGGGTCTCCGGTCTGGGAAAGGTTCTTCTCTGGAAGAGAAGGCTTTCTGGGCTGTCCAGAGAAGAGCTGTCCCTGAGGTGGAAGACAGCAGTTTGGTTGTCCATGGTAGAAGGTACAGCTGAAATAGGGAAACAAAATGTGGGAATGAGACAGTAATTCCAAATGGGTAACAGATTTGAACAAATATACAAAAGGCTAAACTGTAAACCTTTCGAAAGTTGAGCTTGCTTCTGTCAAGCGTCCACTGCTGCTGCTAACAAGCTCTACTATCAAAGCTTCTCAGAAGCAGTGATGGTGCATTTACTAATGGCAATATTGAGGAGATGTAGTATTATGGTCCAGGCTGGGACCCACCTTTACCATATATTTTCTCTATGGTCCAGCATTTTAAAATTAAATTCACATCTTAGATTAAGCAATAAAACGCAGAGAAAACAAACAAAATGTAGCAGATGGAAAGAAACTGTGTGAAAGGGACCAGACTGGTATAGGAACAATACTGAAGGAGGTGCAAGGAAAATCTAAAAAGCCCAATCTCATATTTTCAGGGAAGATTTATCTACAGAGAATATGTGAGGGCTTACTGTGTAGGTGAGCTTATGGAAGCTAGGTGGAAGTCAGGCACGCAGTAGGGAACCTTACAGTGAAAAGGGAGGATGAATGATAATTAAGTGATAATATTGAACTTTTCCAGAGAAATAAATAAAGGATTAATCTGAAGATTCCTCACAGTCCCACTTCATAGCACAGCTTAAATTTTGTGCTGGTTTTGGCTGGGATAGAATTAATTTTCATCATAGACGCTATTATGAGGCTATGTTTTGGATTTGTGCTGGAAACAGTGTTGATAATACAGGGATGTTTTCATTATTGCTGAGCAGTGCTTACACAGAGTCAAGGCCTTTTCTGCTCCTCACCCCACCCCACCCCACCCCAGTGAGGAGGCTGGGGGGGCACAAGAAGCCGGGAGGGGACACGGCTGGGACAGCTGACCCCAACTGCCCAGAGGGCTATCCCATACCATATGGGGTCATGCTCAGCATATAAAGCCGGGGAAGAAGAAGGAAGGGAGGACATTCGGAGTGATGGCGTTTGTCTTCCCAAGAATGTAAAACTTCCCAAGTTTTACATGTGATGGAGCCCTGCTTTCCTGGAGAAGGCTGACCACCTGCCTGCCCATGGGAAGCAGTGAATGAATTCCTTGTTTTGCTTTGCTTGTGTGTGTGGCTTTTGCTTTCCCTATTAAACTGTCTTTATCTCAACCCAGGAGTTTTCTCACTTTTACCCTTCCGATTCTCTCCCCCATCCCACTGCGGGGGAGTGAGCGAGCGGCTGGGGGGGCTTAGTTGCCGGCTGGGGTTGAACCATGACAGTCCTTTTGTGTGGGGCTCTTAATCCCAGGGTTGTGGGTTTGAGCCCCATGTTGGGCACTAAAAAGGATGCCCTTTAAATTTTATTTAAAATTATCTCTGTGAAGCACACAGTAATGCCATGGCCTTCTAATATGTTTTCTTTAGGCAAACATTCGCAGGTTGGCACTTTAAGCTCCAGGAGTCGAGCACTGAGGAACAGTGAGGTTTATAGTGCTGTAAGTAAGAGGCCTGTCAAAATCCTGTCGTTCGGTATAAACATTTAAGAATTTTCCTTTGCCTAACTGAAGTGCTGTTTGTAATAAGAAACAGAGATTATTACTTAGTGATGCAAGACTCGGGATGATGGCTTTTACCTGATCTGAAGAATTCTGGGTTTAACAAAGTAAAGGGAAAAAAAAAGATTAGTAGTAAATTGACAATGGATGAGATCCAAGTTCCAGAAGATGTGTCAGACTCGTTATAGCTTTGCAAGTAATTAAGCCTTTTCCTTTGAGAATGTAGAGTACCCCTTTCAGGTAAGGTATTGCTATATAAAGAGAAGGGGATAGGTACAAAGTGATAGTTGGTGCAGTGTAACCTTCCTGAACAGCTGTGTGGGTGACAAGAGCTCTCGGCAAGAGGCAGAGGTGAGTCCAGAGCAGTTGCTGCTGCACAGGTTTTCCCGTCCTTCTGTTCAGGGTGCCATCCTAAGGCTAGCAGAGCCTTGCAAGGACAGCAGAGCTTGCAGGAGCTGAAAAGGCAGGTCTGTCTTTCCCCATCCCCACCTTCCTGCTGCTGGACTTGTTCATTGAGCAGTTGAGTTTGCTAGAGCAGCAGAAAAGCACTGGTGCCACCAGCAAAGAGAATCGTTTCCTGCTGGTTTCATGTGAGCTGCCTCACGAAGGCTTTGCCCTAGCACAAGAGTGTGTGGCTGAGAGCTGGTGAGAAAAGGTTAGGATCCCTATATTCAGTGGTACCTAGCCACTTGAAATGGGAGGAAAAAAAGTTAAATGCTGTTATATCACTTGGAAGTTGCTTGCAGCACACAGACCCTTTCATTCAGGGTAGGTGACAGCGATCCATGCATCTGAGCCATGCTGTACAGTTTCAAATCCAGAAAAAAACCTGAAGATGGTGAAAGGAGGCAGGGCAAACGACTGACGGCAGTCACCTTCCCATTCAAGCATTATTATGTTTCCAGACTTGTAATTTCAGACATATGTCAATGTCAAAAAGCCTCTTGTGTTATTTAGGTTTATTACACATTCAGCCTGAGTGCTAGAAGATTTTTTTCTACTCACAGCCATGTACAAATGTAAGGAAATAGCCAGAAGGTCTCCATAAGATAAGTAAATTCTTTGCTCAGTCTTCTGGCTACTCTAAATTAGGAAAGCCTGGCCTCAGATTATTTTAAGAGAAAGATATTCATGCTCTTCAGAATGACAGTTTCCATCTCAGTTTTTAGAGGGCATCACTGTGATTGAGAGTACTGTTCTGCATTTGTTCTGCCCCGCTTTGTTTTCCTGTACCTGCCACCTGATGGAATATATTATACTACATTTTTTTTTGTGTATGTGTCATTATTGCTTTCTTTAGAAGCAAATCCCTGTCATGCCAATGCTACATGGTCTGTGAGAACTTAATAGTAATAGGCAAGAAGTAATCTGCGTACTCTAATTGAAGTGTACTCTACTGGCTTTCTTGCTTAGGTGAAGGAAAGACTTTCTGTTGAATTTATACTCTGCAACTCAAATACAAACCTGCTGAGGTAATAAATACAGACATGTTTCTTCTGGTACTGCAGTATATTGTTGAGGGCTAGACTGTATCCGGCCTTTTGTGTGTGACATGGGAGGGGACAGAGAATCGAAATGTGTGCTGTACACGGCACACTCCTAGACAGAGCCTGACAGCATTGCAGTGAGAGGCACTTTGCTCCCAGTTGAATCGTCTGGGGTGTCTGCTGGCTTTAAAGGGATTAAAAGTAGGTAAGGCCTTGGCCCACTTTCCTTTCACACAATCAGCAGGAGATAAACATACTGTGTATTTTCAGAAGCTCTGGGGAGTGATGGGATACTTTCGAGCCATCCTTCCCCTAGACAGTGTGATGTGTTCACCTGCTCAGTACCAAGACTGGGACCCAGTGCGTGGTCATCCGTCCCCTGGGTTTACACTACAGGAAAAATTTCTTTTGATTGTGGGGTCTTTGCTTATTTCAAATAGAACGTAACGTCACTAAATGGACTGGAAGCCTAAAACAAGCTGTGATTGCTCTTAACACTAGAAAAGGTTTAAGGTGTTTGTGATAGCTACAGTAGGGGTTATGGTTACCTTAGGTGAAAAGAAAATGAAAAGCCCAGGCTCACAGATGCTTTGTAGTCTTTATTAGACACAGTGTTCAAGGTTGAATGCTTTCACCTACCAGATGATATGCAGCATAACTGTTCCTTTAAGGGCACTGTTGCTTTTAAAAGATTGTTTTGTTTTGGTTTGGTTTGGTTTGGTTTTTTTCCTGTGGTGGCCTCTAACCCTTAAGGCTCATCTCTGCCACTCTGATTCAAAGCATTACCTAAGTTTGCAAGTGACTGCGTGGAAATCAAGTGACCTTGCAGAGAAAGGTACATTTAACAGAGAAGAAGAAAGCTTGATCCAGGCTTTCATTAAATACCACTCATGTGTAACACGGGCTGGTCTGTGTTTGTCTTTGTTGCATGTAACTAGCTGCCACTAACATCATTAGGATTTCCAGGCACAGACCAACTGGGTTATGAAACCTGAGTTCCAGTTATAGAGTGAAGTCCGAGGAAATTAGGTGACCCATGTTGCAGACAGAATGCAAGTTCAGTGTAAAATATTTATTGCTCCAAATTATCGTTGTAAGAGTAATAAAATGAAGCCATATTTGTAGGCTTCACAGTGATATATTTTTATGAGCTTAGAGCTGCTGTTTGTATAAATTCAATAGAGAAGCTGTTTGGACTTGTTTCAAATTTCTTTAGCTACAAGGGAAGAACATTTATTTCCTATTTCACTTGTTAGAAAGAATGAAAAGCAAATCTTTTATCTGTTTACTAGAAAATACAGCTTTAATGAAACTCATTACCTTTCTGAGTCTGGCTGTTTGAGTTGTATGGAGATGGAATCAGGTTGCCTAGACATTGAGGGACAAGACTGACACCAGTTCTCTATGGCCCTTTTAAGAAGGTACAGATGAAAACTGGTTAGATAGATTCAGCTGAAATACTTACCCAAATCATATAGTCAAGTCAGAGTATTTCAACTGAGAATGGGTTTTGCTGGAGATTGCAGGAAATAAATTTATTTGTGAAATCCTGCCTAGACCTTCCTGGTTTCTGGGCTTGATTTTTTCCCCAGTTACTCAGCATCCTGGGGGCTGGCTGCACTTGTGGGGTCCTTAGATCATCCTGGCTCCCTGGTTGCAAGACTGTCCACTAGCCAGGAATCCAGCCCTCCGAACTGTTAAATGCTGAACTGTAGTTGGTAGAAACCCCATTTTGAAATATCAAAATCATCAGAAAAATGGAGTGACCCTTATCTGCCTACCCATGGAGCAGTATGTGTTTCATAGGGCCATCCTGACTGAAAGGCAGCTATACTGGACTGGGTGAAAGAAGTTTTATTATATCTTTAGGACAGTGTCATGGCAGAGTTCCTTTATGGAGTGGGAGAGGAACCCAAACCTACCGCTGTTTCATGCTCACTCTTAGAGTAACACTTCATCATGCTGGCCTCATTCAGGTCTTAATCTGATTCCCATTGGGACTGATTTCAATGCGGTTTGGGTTGTTACAGGTGGTAGTGCCCTTGGGGTGCAAACTGACCGTATAAGGAAGCCATGTTCCTGGGATCCTCGTTGGAGATGTCCCTACATTCCTGGAGAAGCCATATCGTATGAGCCAGTTCAATTCTTTCAATGACAGAAAAGAAGGTTGATCCCCACTTCATCCTTAAAGAGAAAATGTAACATGTTTGGATTTCCTTTTAATGGAAATTACAAATTTAAAGTAGTATCTTATTGATTAAAAAGAAAAACTGTAAAAAAAAGGCATTTAGTACAAGAATAACCTGCAGCTTTTCTTGAAAACTCTCTTACTCCCCTGCAGTTGTTGTCCTTGCTTCTCTGGTGAGGATATGTCTCAATTTGATGATCAGTACAGAAAAAGGGGGAAAATGCATTTTAATTCAAGGATTTGAGTGGTTTTTTGGACAAAAGGTTTTTCAAAGGAAAAATGGATTGTTTTGTCTCTCCCTCTATCTTTTCTTCCTCCCAACGTCTCTCCCTCAATGAAGGAGGAGTAAGATATATTGCATTTATTAGATAGGCTTCTCAAATAGCTATGTGTATATGAATTGTAACCAGTTTGCTCCAAGACAGTGTTTCATAAAAAATGGCAGGTTTAAAATTCAGCCTGCTTTTTAGGCTCTTGTGTCTCTGTAACCTCTGTAACCTCTCCTTCCACCCACTGTTTCTCCATTACATATAAGGTAGCAGCATCTCAATTCACCTTGTTCAGGAGAAGAAGTGACCAGTGGCACACACGCATCATGAGCCTGCCTTAGCAGCTACCAGCAGTTAAAGGTACCTTGTGGCTGACTAATATAAACTTTTATATCTCTCAACACAGTTACAGACTTACAGTTTGAAAAATTCTGTGTTAGAATAATTGTTTCATCTGCCTTTTCACTCCAGATTTTCAGTCCAAAGAAAGTAATTTTGTCCTTACATTGCAGCACAGCCATAGTAAAGGAACAGTGACAAATGAAGTAAATATACCCAACTGTTGTGAATTGCTGCTTCTGCTACTATTATCTCTGAAGAGGAGGGGATGAGTTTCAGAGCTGTGGAATGAGCATGAGGTAGCACAGGTCAGAGGTGCTGGAAGGAGACAGTGCATGAAGAGTGTGGGCATTAGGGATGCTGAGAGACCAATCCTTTCAGCACACATCTGCCTTGAGTTATCCAAATCTTACTACTATTGAGAGTACGAGCTTCTACCTCCTTGTAACTTATCCTCCTAATCACAAAATGGGTTGGTGAAAGGGACTATAAAATAAAGAGAATTACAATTTTATTTAGCAATCATCTTTTTACAAATTATTTTTAATCATTAACATGATCATTAACATGAATTCCTATCTAGATCACAGGATAGTTCAGGTTGGGAGGAATCTCAGGTCATCTAGTCCAGCCTGCCCAAAGTCAGAGCATGGTCAACTGCCATGTTCTTCCACTAATTCTTGCATGTTTAGTTGTTTCCATAAAATTTCCATCTATCTAGTCCGTGCAAATCTCTTGGGCAGACTCTGCTGTGTCTACCTTAACTTATTTGGCATTCTGTCACCTCCTTGTTTTCTGCAATATCCTCTCCATTGAATATTTTTTAGGTGTAGTCAGTTCTCAGCCATGACTTCACGTATTGCTAGCCTTTATTATAGGATCCTCCTTTCCTATCTTCCTTTACTACAGGAAACATTTCCGTCACATTAGTCTGCCACGTTTCTTTCTTAAAACCCTGTGTAGACAGAAAAGTCTACAGCAGAAAAGTCTTTTATGCTTAAAATGTTCATTATTAGGACTGGTAAATCTTTACCCACAGAGCTAAAACCTACTTCCATTTCCCACTCAGAAAGTCTGAGATTTTCTAAAAATAGATCTAAATATTTATTTATGATTTCTAATAAGAATATATTCTAGTATTTACATTTTCTAGGTTGGTGTTTCTGTCCATGTGTACTGGTCTGTACTGGAGTATATTTCATTACTAAAATGTGCCTGGCCAATATATCTATATATAAATAATTGTGCATATAAATATTTAGATTTTATGTAAGTATCCGCATAGTGAATGGCTAGACAATATGACTAGAAAGACATGGGTTTTTGAATTAAAAAGATTAAATCTCATTTGTTGAAAAAGTTGTCATAAAAGAATTCTTCCTGTTTGTGAGCATCAGCTCACACAGACTTTGTTCTAAATCAAATTAAGAGAAAAGTAAGCAAAAATTGAGTTAATTAAAGTGTATTTTTAAGCAGTCTCACTATAAAAAGCTATTTAAAAAGCTTCCATTAATGAGGTGCAGCTTGATTAGAAAGTCATTTTAAACCCCTTGCCTGTTTTCAGTTCTCTGGGAGAACAGCAGAAAGAATTGTTCAGTTTCATTGTGTAGAACTGATTAATAAGAGTGCTAATGCACATTGGCTACCCCGGTAAGCTGTGTCTCATATAAGTCTGATTCAACTAGACAAATGACCTGTTTTTAAAAGGAGATGGAATCATTTGCAGTAAACCTCTGGGCTGTCAGATGTGCAGAGGGGATATAGCTACTACAGAAAAGATGTTTATTCAAATTCTTCAGACACAGAAGGTCAAACAAGCCTAGTTAAAAGTCAAGAAAAGAAAATCAGCATTTGGGACTAAATTCTTGTCTCAGTGCATAGGCTAAATACCCTACCTGTCCTCTTGGGATGTCAGTGGTCTCTGGGCAGCATTGCTCAAAATCACTCCTGGAATGGAGCAGAAGTAATCTGTGATGACTATATACCTGCTGTGCAGAAAAGGTTGATCTGTTTGCTCAGATCTGTACCTTTTCTAGTTCTAGTGGACTTCAGCTCCTTTTGATAGAAATAAGCCCTTTTGTTATGAAATAACACACGGGAGAGGAACAGCACCAGAGAATATTCTGTATTTTTGTTGGAGGGGTGGAAAGACTCCCAATACATTTCTTTCAACACTGTCACTAATGGAAGTGAAAGGAAGAAACCAATTTTATGCATTAGTGATATCTGTAGACTTGAAAACATTCAAATATCATCAGTCATTTACTCAAGCAATTGCTTTACACAGGTTTGGTTTTTTTTTAACTTGGCTATCAGTCTACCATAATGCAACAACAACCTACAGCCCAGTTCTGGTCTCTTTTGCCCATGTAGTTCATTGACTGCAGTGGAATTATTTCTATCTTGCTGCACTAAGCCAAGATTTTCAAATGCAGAGTTAAGAAACATAGTTTTCTTTCTAATTCTTTCTAATTTCACAGAATCACAGAATGCTTCAGATTCGAAAGGACCTCTGGAAGTCATCTGGTCTACCTCCCCTGCTCAAGCAGAGCCATCCACAGCCAATTGCCCAGGACCATATCCAGATGGCTTTTGAGTATATCTGAGGATGGAGACTCCACAACCTCTCTGGGCAACCGGTGCCAGTGCTTGGTCACCCTCACAGTAAAAAAGTGTTTCCTGATGTTCAGAGGGAATCCCCTGTGTTTCAGTTTGTGTCCATTGTCTCTGGTCCTGTCACTGGGCACCACTGAAAAGAACCTGGCTCTATCTTCTTTGCACCTTCCCTTCAGGTATTTATATGCATTGGTAAGATCCCCCTGAGCCTTCTCTTCTCCAGGCTGAACAGTCCCAGCTTTCTCAGCCTTTCCTTATAGGAGAGATGCTCCAGTCCCTTTATCATCTTAGTGGTGCCTCTCTGGACTCTCTCCTGTCTGTCCATGTCTCTCTTGTACTGGGGAGCCCAGAACTGGACACAGCGCTCCAGGTGTGGCCTTACCAGTGCTGAGTAGAGAGGAAGGATCACCTCCCTTGACCTGCTGGCAATACTTTGACCTCCTGGCAGCCCATAATGGGTGCCTTGTAAGCACTTCCTTGCTTACTTGTGGGAAGAGGCATAGAAAAATGCTGGGTTTAGTCTTTTTGTGCTCAGTTTATGCTCTGCATTTACTGTCTCCCTCATGCTGACATGTTCCTTGCATTTCTCATCCTTAAACAATGCTGAAGATAGCAGAGTTTCAGGTTTTGTTGAGTCATCCCACATCTAAGGAAAGGCAGAAGAAGCATTTTCTTATACTTTTCTAAAGAAGGGAAAAATAACCAAGTAGAATATTGCAATCCCTTTCTTCTACAAATACCTGCCACAGCTCCCATTTTCCAAGTTACACCCACATTGCAGAGGAGAGGCCTAATATGCGATCTTCACATTTATGTGGTTCTCCTTCTACTCCATGCTTATATATACTATACACTTATGCAAGTTCATGACTATATGAAATCAAACCATTTCATATACCTCCGTGGTTAGCTACTTGGGCTGCAGGAGGCCAGCAGTTCTCTGTTCTGGTCATAGGTTCTCTGTTAAGGTCAAGGGGCTTATCCAGTGGTGGGAGAGATTTGTGTGGTAAAAGCCCTCTGTTTGTCATGTTTCCACTCCCTACAATCATTCTAGAGCAGCTGGGAAAGAGGGACCTAACAGACTGGCTAAGAGAAGTCTCACCTAAACTTAAGTATTTAAATGTTGAGTACCTAGTATAAGCCAGTAATAGTCAATGCAAAAATAGACACTCCTGGAGGAGAGGTCCCTTCTTTCTGCACCATAGGTATGCAGCTGTAGAGAAGAATTGCCCTTTGGCTGTAGAAGGAACCTATAGAAGGAGTCTATAGTACTGTCTTATTCTGCCTAACCTTCAGGAATTTTGCTTAGATAAACTAGATCCTAACAGAAGATGTTACTTTTGTTCCACTCGTAAGATTCCCTATGCTGGAAAAGTTGAGCTGATTGCATACCAGAGGATGGAGAGTGCTCCACCCACTTGTGGCTGTAGGCAGGTCACCCAAAGGAATTCAAAGTGGGTTTCACCTGTACCCAAAGTGATCTTCTCAGCTGCCTGCAAGATGCAGGCAATACAGCTTTGGATGTGCAGCGCAAGAGGAAAAGGAGTAGTTCAGCTCGTAAGATTCCCTATGCTGGACAAGTTGAGCTGATTGCATACAAGAGGATGGAGAGTGCCCAAAGCAGGATAAAATGAATCTGAATCATAATTCAGTGATCTGATTCTTTATCTGTACCTCCTTAGAATCAAAGAATCATGATGTCCAGCTAACGCTTAAATTTGTATTTCTGAATGGATATGATTAATCAGTGAAGAAATATAGGTCCTTCTTTTTCAGCTGACTATTTGACTTAGAGCTCTCCAGCCCTCTTTCCCCAGTTCCTGCAGATTACCTTGAATACCAGTGGAAAAGCTTGCTGCAACTTCTGCTACTAGCTGTATAAATGTGTGCTGCTGTTGTGTGAGTATGAATTTGACCCAAAGGCACGTGTCATTCTTTGTGGCTTTTTAGGAATGCAGCATAAAAATGCAAATATGTGAAGAGCTGCAGTAGACAGTGCAATTTACTCTACTGAGAGGAGATGCCACAAAATGTTATGAAATCCTCCTAGCCTAGTTTAATTTTTCTCCTGTGTTCTCCCACACAGTGTTCAGAACCAGTTAAGTGACATGAAGAATATTACACATTTTTTATAACAGATGGGGGACATCACTTTTATGGATTTGAACAATTCATTAAAAGTCAGGTTCTGTTAAGATTCATCATGCTGTGATTTTTCTCACATCTTGTCTAGTCTCCCTAGTCCAGTCTGATCCTAGTCTAGGTAGGGGACTGAGAGAGTCCTCTCACTGATACACCAGCTGATGTCTGGACCACCCTTTCTTCAGCAGAGAAATAAGAAGACTTGGGAGAAGGAGAACATAAGTTGTGCTCCCTCTGTATCCAGTGCTGCTGATGATGCGTGAAGGAGGAGAGAGGCCACATCCATTCAGGTGTTGCAGAAATGTGTTTTCATCCTCAACATTCCCCACATTAATGAGCAGATTTGGGCAAAATGGATTAGTGCATGTGCTTTTTAGACAGTGAGAACTGTCTCTGGAAGGACTTACCAAGTCTTGGTCAGGGCTAGGAAGGACTGTCAGGTGGATTATGGGATGGGCACCACAGGCCATATGTGCCAGTCCAAACAATTTGTTCCTGCCTGCCCTTTTCTATGCCACCCTCTCTCTCCAGAGACCTGTCATCCTTCCGTGTATAACCAGTCCTTTCCACTGTCTAACCAGCTGTGTATCCATAGCATGATGAGAATGTTATGATGCATACTTGACAAGGCATGTCTTCTGTGTGTGCATGCGTGTAAGTTTAAGTGACCCGAGGCTGTTTGCATACCCCATTATATGAATGGGGTCATGTCTGTCTCATGATAGTGGAATATGTGCTTTTGGGGAAGGTGACAGGTACATAAAAGCAGACACTGTTCATGTGACTTTGCACATACTTGCAAACAGATGTGGATGATGGCAGGCATTTGCAGTTTGATTACAGGATGGGTGCATATTTGCTTACATGACAGGGATGAACCATAGTGTACAGGAGTCACATACCTTCATGAGAGCTTTATTAACATGAAAAGTTGGACACCCCTATTCTAGGTCGCTCATGACATCTAATCTTCACATCACAGGCATTTGTGTAATAACAAACCCTTTCCTGAAGTTTTGTCTGAGACTATAGATATAGTTGATGAGGAAGGAGTGTTGTGATTTAAGACCAGACTGGCAGTGCAGACACTAAATGGAGTGTATGCCAAAACATTTTAATCACAGATGTAAGAAATTTTACAAATTATATTACTTCTCTGCCCCATGGGAGAGACAACGCAATCTAGAAGTCAAGAGGGAGTCAATGTAGTGGTTCCAGCTGTGTGGTAAGTAGTCATGGGGCAGGGCTGTGAAGTCCATTTCCATTCTTGACTGACTCTGGACACCAATAGTTCTAGCATTGGGTAGAGAAAATTTAGTTCTTGGTTGGCTTGTTCAAATTCCCTCAACACCCAACAGCTAGCTGGCACTGGTGCTCACAATCAACCCATCTCAAAGGCTTTCCACAAAGACACTGGTCGCAGTGTTTGACAGATTTTTTACACTCAATGTACTCTATTTTTAGAACTAAGTTACTCCCTTATCCTATAGGGTTAACTAAAGTTCATATGCTAACAGCTCTTGTCAACTAAGTTCACCCCATGCCAACTGCCACAAGGAGCAACTTTTTAGGCTTGACTTATTTTACGCTGAAGTTGGTGAGAGCTGTTGCATTGTCTGATCCAAAGAAACAGTGCCAAAATCTAATGTCCTTTAATACTTGCGCTAAAACTCCACCAGGGTACAGCAAATCCAAATACTATGTCTGCAAGTACATTTCCCAGATTATTAATTTACCAATATATGTGTGTATACATGCACCACACATATTTGTATTGATGTAAAAAAATACAGCTGGACAACTTGATTCATTTGGCTCACTGATTTTATTTTCCTTGGACTTCAATGGCATTTAGTTGTGTCTCTGCTGATCAGCATGATGTTTAGCTCCATGCAGTATTATATTTTATCTTGGCTTCAAATACATTCTCAAATTAGCATGATGATACAGATGGATTCTTGTCTCAGAGCCATATGACTGATTTCGTCTCTGATATTCTGCTCCATCAACATGCAAGGAATTAGTGCTGAGATCAAAGGGCAATCTGTTTACATTGAGAGTGCAAAATATCAGCGCTAAGCAATGCAAAACAGATTAAAAAAGAGAATGGCTTTTCGAAATGAAACAAAACACAAAACTTATTAGGAAAGCCATACACTCCCTCCTCTAAAGTGATTATCTTCAATGCTGAGAACATAAGAACATCTGTAATGAGTCAAACCAAAGGTCTGTTTAGACTGCTGTACATGTACTCTAGTGGTCAATTTAGGATGCTAGAGATACGAATGGGGCAAGCAGATGGTGATATACTTCCCCTCTTGCAGCCTTTCCAAAACAAATATTTTAGAGGATTTTCAGGAAGTTGACGAGCAATAGTCATGGTAAATTTAGATGGGTTATAATTTCTCAGCCACCCAGAACAGATTTTAAAAGACAGTAGCAGTACCACATAATACAAAGCATTACCAAAAATTGCACTACAGCTTGTAAATTAATACAGAGTTAGGATATATTTTTTCAAATAAGAGAAATTCTGACACAAAGATTGTTATCTTCCATTTTGTTTTGGAACATAAATAGTGTTGTATTTATTTTGATTCAGAAGATTGTCTTTTGTACTTGTCAATGTAAAGGATGAAAATAAATAACTAAACCAGATTTAATTCTGACCTTGAAATTTCAAGTTAAAAACTTTCTTTTTTTTCGCTTTTGAGTCAGAAAAGATTTTATTTGGTGACCTAAAGTTACTTACTCTCTTACACTGCAATTATTATATAGCTTATATTATTTTCTTTTGATTGATATGAAATAAAAATAATAGCATCCCTTGAAAAAAACTCTAAGACTAAAATAGTGTATGTGAACTAGTCTGAAAGAGAAAGAATACAGCAACAGGCTAGGCAATGCATAATTCTGGGTAATATATAGCACTCTCTCCTGCCCATCACTTATTTTACACTGAAGATCTTATTTTGTGTTTGCATTCGACACAAATAATAAATTATCTGGTTTAGTCAGCTCTTGGTCCAGAATTGTTAAAGAAAATTGAGTTTCTGAACTATAAATTGTTGTAAAGGGAAATAATTCTCTAGTAGAAACAGGTGAAGTAACTTGACAGACTGTTTTGCATTTACTGGCTCCAACTTCCCAGAGAAGCTAAGTCTGTCTTAGAGGCTTTGGGGAAAGAGATACTCAGAAACTAGTATTTAGATTAAAAAACAATATTAAAAAACTATTTTTAAAAGTCACATTTAAAGACATAGAGAAATAATGGAAATATTGCATTTTGTTGGACTTGCATTAGTTGCAGATAATTTCTGCCACGATGGATTTTCTCTGAAAGAGTTTCAGTTTGTGTCTTTGATTTCGAGTAAGGATATGTAAGGATTTGCCCAAAGAAAGCCTGCAATTCTTCCCCAGTATACCATCAATGGATATACACTGCAGGTATAGCAAATGCAGGAATGTGTCGCACAGCTCTAGTGAGGCCTGCAGCTCCCAGAAACGTGGCCTGTACTACATGAGTGGATACCAGCTCCTTCAGCAATAAGGTCTCCCCTCAGCCTCCTTTTCTGCAGACTAAACAACCCCAGTTCCCTCAGCCGCTCCTTATAACACTTGTGCTCCAGACCCTTCACCAGCTTTGTTGTTCTTGGGACACACTCCAGCACCTCAATGTTTTTCTTGTCATGAGGGACCCAAAACTGAACACAGGATTTGAGGTGTGGTCTCACCAGTGCCGAGTACAGGGGGATGATCACTTCCCTACTCTTGCTGGCCACACTATTTCTGATACAAGCCAGGATGCTTCTGGCCTTCTTGGCCAACTGGGCATACTGCCCTTTGGGACTGCCTCCTGAGGGACTCTGCCAACCAGGCCCCTCAACAGGCCAAAGTCTGCCCTCCAGAAGTCCAAGGTGGCAGTTCTGCTAAGCCCCCTCCTTACTTCTCCAAGAATCAAAAACTCTATCATTTCATGGTCGCTGTGCCGAAGATGGCCTCCAACCATCACATCACCCACAAGTCCTCCTCTGCTTGCAAACAACAGGTCCAGCAGAACACCTTTCCTAGTTGACTGACTCACCAACTGTGTCAGGAAGTTATTTCCACACACTCCAGGAACCTCCTAGACATATGTTTGCTCTATCTACCTGTGGCTGTAGGCAGGCCACCCAAAGGAATCCAAAGTGTGCACCTGTGAGAGAAGTTGACATGGCCCGTGGATGGTTTACTCCTGCTCTGCCACCCGGTGAGATGGATTGGCTCCCTTGGTGACATGTAGACATGGTGGTGCTCTTGGTGCCTTCGCGACACTGATGGGGGGGTGGTGATGGTGTCTATCCCTGTGGCGGGATGAGGCCTCTCCATGGCAGGGCCTCTGTCCTTGCTGTGCTGGTGGGAGATCGGTGTTCCAAAAGAGACTCTATTTCCCAATGGTGATGGAGGGGTGCAGGAGGGGACGTGCCTGGTGCTGCGGGATGCTCCTCCCTCCTGCGCCTGCCCTAGCTGTGCCTCCAGCTCTCAAGCTGCTGCTCTGCATTGGCTCGTGCCCAAGCCTCCCACCGGTGCAGCAAGCAGAGCATCCAGGGCCCCACTCCACACTCGTGGTGCTTGTTCCCTGGGCAGAGGGCTCACCACTTGGAGGCCGTGATGTCCACCTCCCCAGGGGTTTCCCCAGGGCAATGCTGTCGGGCTCCCAGGGGTGGGTTTCCACAATTTCATGTGGTGCAACCCCCCTGCCAAGGACTGCCACCTAGAGCAGGCTGCCCAGGACCGTGTCCAGATGACCTTCAAAGGTTGGAGGCTCCACAGCCTCCCTGGGCAGCCTGTGTGTTAGAGCACCCACAGAGTCAGGACATGATTTCTTGTGTTAAGATGGAATTTCATGTTTTTTCATTGGTGGCCATTGGTTCTTGTCCTGTCAGTGGTCACTGCTGAGAAAGGTCTGGCTCCCTTGCCCTCGTGCCCTCCCATCAGGTGTACGGGCACAGAGGCATCTTCCCCTTAAAATGGAAGCAGAGCAGAAAACTGGGAAAGGAAGGAAAAAGGGGCCAGGGGAAGCATGCTGGTTTGGTACTACTGACCTACCTCAAAATGCTGCCCCGCTGCTTCTGCATCTGCGCAGGTAGCAACCTGCTGCCTGCCCCCATTCCCCAACAAAGCGTTGCACAGACACTTGCAGACAGCGGGTTGGTTAAAACAAGCTAGTTTATTGTCCTATTTGCTTTGCATAAAGGAAGAGAGGGAACCGACTCTTTCCAACAGGATGGGTGGTCCCATCCTGTTACAGGTGGTAACAGCAGCCCCAATTGCAAGGGCATCTTCAGCTGGACCAGTGGAGATTCCCCAAGCTCTGCTTATGCTGAGCTCCTCTTGAGCGGTGCCATCTCCGTGC